>NC_136474.1:98130072-98760072 GCF_902686455.1 Sciurus vulgaris
GTGGACATAATATCTGTCATATAGTTTTCCTAAATTTTAAGTGGAAAAAATACATGAAATGCTCATGGAAAGTGCTAGGTACATTGTGGCTGCCATTAATGGGGATTTGATGTCATCATGTTACCTTTGGTGTGTTGCTTATCAACTCATTTAATCTAGGTGTATTTGTGGAGCCTTCTGTACAGATATGGCATTGGACCAATCAGATGGGAAATGAACAAGGGGCTCATGTGGGGGGGGTGTGTAGCATGCTCGAGGCCCTGGTTTCAGCCCCAGTACCTCAGCGAAAAATAAAACCGGAAAGCTGTCCAAGGTGTTCAGTGTGGATTCGCCAAGAGTGTGCTGAGCACAGGGCCTTCTCTTTGTGACGACCGTGACTTTGCCAGCCAGGCCAGGGCCCACTCGCTCTGCTCGAGGGTTCCAACCTGAGCAGCACTCGCAGCTGGGTGCTCTGCCGTGGGTGGGACTCAGGCAGTCGGTGATATTGTGGTGGAAACACATGACCTTCTCCAGGGAAGGCCTGTGAGTACTTGACTCGTGAGACCAGAGTGGCCCTCTGCTGTCCTGATTGGCTCCCGGACAGGGGCAGAGCACGGCTGCTGTGCTGCCTGGGCGGCACTGTGGGTCGCTGTCCTTCCACGGGCTCAGCGAGTGCCTGTTGTATGTGGAGTTCCTCAGACGTCAGGACCTTTGATGTTTTCGAAGCGGTTGCTTGTATTTATTCCTTAGGACAGGGAGGAAGGAAGCACTGTCTTCAGAATGGTAGTGCATTATATTGTAGAGTTTTGAATTCTATTTTGTCTCCTTTGAAGTTTTAATGAACAAAAAAGAGTTTGAAAGTATTGTATACCTCACCCAGAGAGGAGCCAGGCAGAATCCTCATGCCACCTTCTCAGATGTCATTTATCTTCAACAAGTCAGTGTCTGCCCCTTTCACATTTCCTTCTGTTCCTTCATAAATACATGCATCCTAACTGCCCTCACACTGGAGGTCCGTGCACTTGCCTGTTGCACCCCTTCACCATACATGCTCTTCCTGTTCTCTGGACTGCCTGGAGGGCTGGGGAGGCAGCCTGTCCATCCCCTGGCAGGCTCAGGTCAGCCCGCTCCGTCAACTCACCCAGGCTGGCCTGGAGGGAGGTGGTGGTAGGCACTAAATAAGGACATTTATTGAGTATCTGGTCCCAGGGAAGGGAAAGATGATCTGGGCTTGGTCTCTCTAGTGGTGTGCCTCATGGTACCTGCACTGTGACACAGTGGCCTCCTGGTAGATTACTCCTCGGGTCTGCGTGGCCCACCCAGGTCCCATCTTGTGATGGTGGGGTGCATCTCAGCAGTTGGGTCTGAAACAGGAAAGAAGCCTCCACCAAGTTCACCTGTGATCAGGACCCGGTTCCTAGGGGCTTCCTAGCTGCTTCCCCTCCTCCCTGGCCCATCCCCAGGGTGGGGGCAGGGCTGCCTCCTGTCCCTACCTCATCTCCAAGGTTGTTCTGTCTTGTTTAGTTACTTAATTAAACCTTAGACTTGCTCAGAGAAGCAGGGTCCTCTGGTGTTATTTCTTAATTTTTGGTACCAGGGATTGAACCTAGGGGCACTTAACCACTGAGCTACATCCCCGGCCCTTTTTTATTTTTTTATTTAGATACAGGGTCTTTCTAAGTTGCCTAGGGCCTTGCTAATTTCTAACTTTGAACTTGCAATCCTTCTGCCTCAGCCTCCTGAGCCACTGGAATTACAGTCGTGTGCCACTGTGCCCGGCTCTTTGGTGTTATTTCTGTCAGCTATTCTGTATTTCTTAGGGAGTGGGTCTTTAGTAAGACCTGAAATCAAACTAGTTTGCAACTGGGTCTTAATCTAACCCAGTTTTCCCTTCTCATTCATTCTTTCCTTCAGAGAATATTTGTTGAGTGTTATTCTGTGTCAGGTACTGTTCTAGTTTTTGAAGGTGGAGTCCTGTACAAAACAGTCAAAACCTGGCCTTCCTGGAACAAAAAAAGATGGATGTGAAGAGCCACATGCTGAAGTGTGGGAGATGAGGCAGGGGTTGGGGGTTGGATTCTCAGGATGGGGTCCCTAGAAAGCTGGAAAGCCATCTCCAAGTTCGTTATTTTGCACCAGGTCCAAAGAATGTGAGGGAGTGAGCCCATGGATCATGGGGTGGATGTTCCGGTCCAACTCTTAGGTCCAGATGGGAGCTATCTGCTATGCTGGGGTATCAGCCAGAGATGGAAGGGAGCAGGGAGTGTGGCTGGGAGGCATTGTGCCCCAGCCCGTTAGCCCTGGCTCAGTTCTAGAAAGGGCTCTTCTGAGTTGAGAGCAGCCCCTGCAGGCCACGGGGCTGTGCTGTGGGCAGAACCAGCTGGCATGTGGAGTGTGGGCAGAGGAGGGTCCTTAGATAGGATGCCAGGTCCGTGGGAGGATGACTTGGTGGGAGAGCTGCCCTGGAGTCTGTGAGAGATGGTCAGAGATTTGGTTTGGTACATGTTGTGCTGGGATATCTTGAGCAGACAGTTGTGCCTCTGAGCGTGGAATTCTGGGTGGAGGAATAGGGTTGGGGTCTTGATTTTGGGTAGCTTTCATGTGTCTCTTTGCAGTCCTAAGATGCTCACACAGTGTTTCTTTTCCTCTCTCTAGGTGAGAGGCCATTTAAATGCAGCGAGTGTGGAAAAGCTTTCAACCAGAAGGGGGCGTTGCAGACACACATGATCAAGCATACTGGCGAAAAGCCCCATGCCTGTGCCTTTTGCCCTGCTGCCTTTTCTCAGAAAGGGAACCTCCAATCCCACGTGCAGAGAGTCCACTCAGAGGTGAGCAGTGCATCTGGGCGTTCCACAGCCTGTGCGAGACACCTCACGTTAAGGTGAACTGTTCACCCTTAAAATGCAGCATAAAATTCAGAGTGAGTTTATGCTGAATAACCAGTTTTAGAAGAAATGTGTTTGGGAACCTTTTGGGCTAAATCAATAAATATGTTTATGGAACCTTAGATGAATAAGTATTTGAAAATAATCATGATATTTTTGTTAGTTAAGATCTGTCAGCCAAATAATGTCTTTCATCTCTTTAGCAAACTCAAAATGCAGGTGTAAGAATTTGAAAGACAAGATAAAATTGAGGGGAAGACAGTGTGGTTCTTATTGCTGACACCACTTAACTGAGGGTGGCCCAGTGGCCGGCAGACGCTCTGCTGGGCGAGGCTGGGCTGCTCGCTCTGCCTTCCTGAGTTTCCATCCATTGTGACTTCGTTTCCTTTATCTCTGGGTCCTACTGATTTGTAGATTCTCTGGCATTATTTTTGTTAAGCAGGATAATGTTTGCTCTTACTAATTGTCATGATCTAGTGTCTTATTATGTTCTAATTGTAGAATATAAAGAAATAGTTAAGCAACACAAACACTTTTGTTATGAATGAATTTAGTCCACGAAACTATTTTGTAAATAAAAACTACCGTATTTTTAAAAAATAAATATGTATCTTTTTAATATTTCCTTGGAGTTAAACCTTAAGCACCTCTTAAGTGACTAGTGAGTTATTAAAAACATAGTAAAAACAAAGTTAGAAATTGTCTCTGATTATAGAATAGCAGGATAAAATCTAAATTGAAGAAAACAATTTTAAATGAAAAAATCCCTACATACTTCACATAGTTTTATAAACAGATTCAGAATTCCAAATTCAATAAGTTATTTATTAAAAAAAAAATCTTTATTACCCAGGGCCCAGAGACAGAAGGGCCTGTGACTCGGGCATGGTGGCAGCCCTTGGAAGCCCAGCCTGGGGGGGGCGTGCCCCCTGGCGTGTTGCTGGGAGCAGCTGTGGTCTGTGGCTTGCCTGTGCCTCGGAGGATGTCCTGAGCCCTGTGCCGGGATGGGCAGCTCCAGAGTGGCCTCTGAAGAGCGGGTTGTGACTACCAGCTTGTAAACTTGGTTCTTGGTCAGGTGCGAGAAATAGAGTGGGGCTCCAGCTGGCCATGGGTCTTCAGGGAAGCCTTCCTCACTGATGGTGACACAGCAGTGGTTAACATTTGGATGATTCCTCTGTTCACAGACATTCTTATTTTTACTTCTAGCCTTATTGTAGTTTTAAAAATTAGTCCTTGAAAATGAATATCAAAATTGGTGATGAAAAGTTCACACACGTGTGGTCATTCCTCTCACCTGCATCTTAGGCCCTCAGAGTCTCATTTATCAAAGTCACCTTTTATCTTTCTAACCTTCGTTATTGAACATTGTGTTCAGCTGTTGAAGAAACTGAGTACATGTTAGACGTTTTATTTTTTATTAAACTACAATAAATGAAAAGTATGTTTCTTAATTTGAACCATTTCTCATTTACAGAAAAGACAATAATTTCAGTTAATCTCAATATTGATTAAAGAGTTGGGTCATTGATTATACAGCTGTCTAATTTAAAAGGAAAGAGTAATGTCGAAGACTTTTTTTCTCATTTTCAATGGAATGGTAAATTATGACTTGCTGTAATTTAAGTAAGCTTGTGATTAATTATAGAAACAACTTTTCCTCTTGCTCTGCAAGGTCAAGAGCGGGCCTACCTACAACTGCACGGCATGTAGCTGTGTGTTCAAGAGCCTGGGCAGCTTGAATACACACATCAGCAAGATGCACGTGGGGGGGCCCCCAACTCCCACCAGCTCTGCCGAGACTGCGCATGTTATTACCGTAAGTTTAGGACTTGGTGAGCAGGGGATTTTTTTTTTTTTTTTTTTTTTTTTTTTAACTAAAATTTGTTATTTCAAACACAACCTTTAACATTGAGCATTGAATATTTAGCACCATAAAGGGTCTATGGGGGTTTTCTGTGGAGATAAATAAGGTGCTGCATTTTTTGTTAATCAGCAAAAGTCAATCTTTCTAAACTTCAGAATAATAGTAGATGATCTTGATCTAAAAACTGCCATCTGAACCCCTAAAAGTGAGATAAAATGTCATTAATTCATGGACTTTCAACTCCCACCATCAGTGATTGATAGTCATTGAATATTGCTTATCTTTGCATTATAATTTGAGCTGCTAGCTTTCACGGACAGTATTTCTCCCTTTCTGAAATGTTAGGACACTTAGATTTTAGTGCTCTTGAGGACAGTGTTAGTACCTGTTTCATCTGTTGCAATTGAGGAGAAAGTTGTATTTCTCATGAAAATATTGCTGTGTTCCAGGCCACGCTGTTTCAGACCCTTCCTCTGCAGCAGACGGAAACCCAGGTTTCGGCATCCTCAAGCCAGCAGAATTCTCAGGCGGTGACGGATGTCATCCAGCAGCTTCTGGAACTCTCAGAGCCAGGGCCTGTGGAGTCCCATCAGTCCCCGCCACCCGGGCAACAGCTGAGCATCACCGTGGGCATCAACCAGGACATTCTACAGGTGAAGCACGTTTGCCTGCCTGCCTGCGGTTTCCACCTGAGTGCTGTCAGAAACCAGGGGTCATGGTGCAAGGTGGACAGGCAGGCTTGCCCGAGTCAAGGCTCCTGGCCCAGTGTGTGCACTGGAGGAGGAGACAGTGAGAAATACATGCCTGTTTCCTGGCCCGAGGACAGTGCACGATTCTAAACAATCCATTCACTAGTATATTAAAAATGTTGAAAACCCTGTTCTTTGCTCTGTAAGAGTAAAGGTGGTCCTCCTCCTCTTCTGTTAAGCCAGCTTCCCTCCTGTGCCTTGTGGGGAGGAATGGTCCAAGGTGATAGGGAACCTAAGGGTACCCCGTGAGTGTCCTGAAGGTAAAGAGTGCAGCTCTTGTCCTGAGGTAGAGCCCAGGTCGTTCAGAGACAGCGTGGGTTGTCCGAGGTAAGCCTTCTGCAAGTCCACCGACCCATGATGCTAGTTCTCTTTAGTTAAGAAATGGACTGCTGGACCCACTGTATTTTGGGCGGGGAAAAGGTGTCAAATGTCAGAAGAGACAGTACAGCCTCCAACAGTCGGAGGCCTCTCTGGTAACTGCTTGGAGTTGTAGAATGTACTTCCGGAGTGCAGTTAGGTTCTGTGGGTGAAGCTGTGTGGCATCGTGGGATTGATTGGCGGCAGGTGTGGGCTGCCGCTGCGTCTAACCTTCTAGTTCTGTTCTGTCCCAGCAAGCCTTAGAAAACAGTGGGCTGTCTTCACTTCCAGTTGCAGCTCCACCCAGCGACTGCAGCCACACCAAGACGCCTGCAGGGCCAACTGGGAGCCCTGATGCCGCCAGCGCTTCCCCAGGGCAGGCAGACCCCACGGACACGGGGCAGGAGAAGGGGCCTGAAAGCCCTGAGAAGTTGGATAAAAAAGAGAAAAAAGCTCTAAAGAAGAAGTCTCCATTTCTGCCTGGTAATTCTGTAGGCCTGCCTGTCAGGAGCTCTGGAGAGGGTGTGCTTATGTTAGGAAAGCGTCCCCCTCCTCTCTGGAAGTGGCACGTCTGCGGCATCTTCCGAATCTAGCTGTGGTCCCTCGGGATTGAGTGGAGGAGGGTGGAGCCGCAGAGAACTTCTCTTCCTCAGTGGGCTGCTCCTGCCTTCAGTTCCTGGAGCACGAGCTTGGGGCTGCCCGGTCCCTGCTGGTAGGAGCGCCTGAGGTTAGACCCACTGCTTCCCTTGGCTCTGGCCTGCCAGCTCCCCTGTCCTGAGCCTCCTGGTAGGCGCTTCCCCCTCGTTCCCCAGGCTGCACCCCCCTCCAGCCCTTCTCCACCTGAACTCTCCTGTCCCACTGCATGCCCACCTCCACTTCTTGGCTCTGGTCCTCTGTCACCTCTCCCGTTCCTCTGGATGTCAGCACTAGAGAATGAGCGTGGATTTCCGCTGTTTCCAGGCACGCCTTCATTCCCCAAACACCTGCTTTCTGACGTTTTCCACCCCAGAGCGTCTTCTTCATGGCCTTTCTCTGTACCACCAGAGTGGTCTCTGCAGGCCAGTCTCAGTGCTGACCTACCACACCTTCCCTGGGAGCTCTCTAGAAGGCCAGCCCATCTTGCCTTGCTGAACACAGGTGGTGACAATGCTTGGCTTCTCCCTGGGGGTCACTGTACACACACACTGCAGTTGTGTGCCCCTTGTAGGTGACAAGCCCTCCCTGGAATCAGTCTGTCATCTCTGAATTCCTCGGGGGACTCAGTGTGCTTTGCACTGGAGCAGGTGCTTGTCAAGAGTCCCCGACTGTGCAGACCTCGCCCCCTGCTCTGGGCAGCACATGCCTTCTTGCTGCAAAGTGTGGGGCAACTTGGTGGCAGTTCTTTCCTGGAGCACATTTTCTCACTGATGATATGAAGTCCTTCCTTGCCCCACATGCCCCTTGATCTGACCTGCTGCTCTCAAGTGAAAAAGGATTTCTTGGTCCCCAGAGGGGAAGGGTGGGGAGAAAAGAGCCCTTTCCACATACTGTGATCAGCTGTAGCTTAGCCCTACAGGTCACAGATGTTTGTGCTAGAGAGACCGAGGCAAACACACAATTTGCGAGGTGTTTCTCAGGAGTTACTGTTGGCTCTTGTCTAATTATTGTGCTAAATTAAAGATGACTGGTGCATGCTTGTGATCCCAGCTACCTGGGAGGCTGAGACAGAACTGCAAGTTTGAGGAGAACTTGGGTGACCTAGCAAGACCATGTCTCAAAAAATAAAAAAGGGCCAGAGATATGGGGGCGTGGCTCCGAGGTAAAGTGCCCCTGGGTTAAGGCCCAAGTGCCCAAAAGAAGATGCTCTTACCTGGCTGTAGGCCACTGAATGGGAGTGATCGGCTCCACAGGCTGGACTTTCCTTCCTTCACATGCCGAATAGCTGTGGCCCCTCAGGTGCAAAGATGCACTTCACCAGGATGCCCCCCTGCCCACAGGTACGGGAGGCGCCTTCTCTCCTGCGCCTGCAGGGGACCTTCCTGTGGCGTCCTGATAGGAGTGCTGTGCTCATGCGCTAGAAAGTCTGCCTGAACTCATTTCCAGAATGCTTAAATAGATGAAGTACAGATACTGGACAAGTGTGTGCTCTTCTAGTAATTTTAGATTAGATGTGGTCCTTTACACGTTCACAAGAAGGCCGGTACTTCTCGTTTTAAATCTGGTAACTCAAGCGAGATAACTAATGGGTCCAGTTTCTGTATGAAGGTGTTCTCCATGTTTGGAACTTTCCAGTGATCTGTATACCTTCAGTGAAGAGGTCGTGTCAGAAGCACCTTGCCAAGACGGAACGCCACGTGATAGCCAGGAGGACCCTGTGCAAAACTGTTCTTGTCTCCTAAGGCACAGTGTTTTCTTGATAGCTTGTAATGGACCCTTGTTGCATCCCCAGATTGAATGGGCTCCTTCATGGAAAGTTACTGTTCTTAGGTTTATTGTTTTGTCGAAGCCAATGTTTTTGGTAGAATTTCCTTGTTATATTAAGAGGTCTGTATACTATTTGAAAATTTAACAGATTCTATTATGACTGTCAGGTGACTTACAACAGGTAGATCATGGTGTATTTTCAGTGGAATTTGGAGTTTACTGCAGTGCAGTATTGACCATCTCGAAATCACAGTGAGAGGTGTTTAGTGGGAAGCTGGTGATTTAATCATTCAGGTGTAAGAATGGTGTGTTGTTGCTGTTCTGTGTGGAAACTGTTCTCAAAACATGGGCACACTTGATCTTTTTAGGTCAGCGTGGTCTTGCTCAGTGTTTCTTTATTTTTATTTTTATAGACTGCATTTTGGTTCATCGTACACAAATGGGGTACAATTATTTTTTATTTTATTTTTAATTTTAATTTATTTTTATTGTAAACAAATGGGATACATGTTGTTTCTGTTTGTACATGGAGTAATGGCATACCATTTGCGTAATCATACATTTACATAGGGTAATGATGTTTGATTCATTCTGTTATTTTTCCTCCCCCCCACCCCTTTCACCCCTCCTACCCCTCTTTTCCCTCTATACAGTCCCTCCTTCCTCCATTCTTGCCTCCCTCACACCCCCTATTATGTGTCATCATCTGCTTATCAGCAAGATAATTTGTCCTTGGTTTTTTGAGATTGGCTTATCTCACTTAGCATGGTATTCTCCAATTTCATCCATTTGCCTGCAAATGCCATAATTTATTATTCTTTATAGCTGAGTAATATTCCATTGTATATATATGCCACAGTTTCTTTATCCATTCATCAATTGAAGGACATCTAGGTTGGTTCCACAGTCTGGCTATTGTGAATTGAGCAGCTATGAACATTGATGTGGCTGTATCTCTGTACTAGGCTGATTTTAAGTCCTTTGGGTATAGGCCAAGGAGTGGGATAGCTGGGTCAAATGGTGGTTCCATTCCAAGCTTTCTGAGGAATCTCCATACTGCTTTCCAGAGTGGCTGCACTAATTTGCAGCCCCACCAGCAATGTATGAGTGTACCTTTTTCCCCACATCCTCGCCAACACCTATTGTTGCTTGTATTCTTGATAATTGCCATTCTAATTGGGGTGAGATGGAATCTTAGTATAGTTTTGATTTGCATTTCTCTTATTACTAAAGATGGTGAACATTTTTTCATATGTTTGTTGATGGCTTGTAGATCTTCTTTTGTGAAGCGTCTCTTCATATCCTTAGCCCATTTGTTGATTGGGTTATTTGTATTCTTGGTGTAGAGTTTTTTGAGTTCATTATATATCCTGGAAATTAGTGCTCTATCTGAAGAATGAGTGGCAAAGATATTCTCCCACTCTGTAGGCTCTCTCTTCACATTACTGATAGTTTCCTTTGCTGAAAGTTTTTTAGTTTGAATCTATCCCACTTGTTGATTCTTGCTTTTATTTCTTGTGCTATGGGAGTCCTGTTAAGGAAGTCTGATCCTAAGCCAACAAGGTGAAGATTTGGACCTACTTTTTCTTCTATAAGATGCAGGGTCTCTGGTCTGATTCCAAGGTCCTTGATCCATTGTGAGTTGAGTTTTGTGCAGGGTGAGAGATAGGGGTTTAATTTCATTCTGTTGCATATGGATTTCAATTTTTCCCAGCACCATTTGTTGAAGAGGCTATCTTTTCTCCATTGCATATTTTTGGCACCTTAGTCTAGTATGAGAAGATTGTATTTCTTTGGGTTTGTGTCCATGACCTCTATTCTGTACCATTGATCTACCTGTCTATTTTGGTGCCAATACCAAGCCGTTTTGTTACTATTGCTTTGTAGCATAGTTGAAATTCTGGTATTGCGATGCCCCCTGCTTCATTCTTCCTGCTAAGGATTGCTTTAGCTATTCTGGGTTTCTTATTCTTCCAGATGAATTTCATGATTGCTTGCTCTATTTCTGTAAGGTACATCATTTGGATTTTAATTGGAATTGCATTGAATCTGTATAGCACTTTTGGTAGTATGGCCATTTTGACAATATTAATTCTGCCTATCCAAGGACGTGGGAGATCTTTCCATCTTCTAAGGTCTTCCTTAATTTCTTTTTTCAGTGTTTTGTAGTTTTCATTGTAGAGATCTTTTACCTCTTTGGTTAGATTGATTCCCAAGTATTTTATTTATTTTTTTTTTTTGAGGCTATTGCAAATGGTGTTGTTTTCCTCATTTCCCTTTCAGATGTTTCGTCACTTGCATATAAGATTGTTTTAGATTTATGCATGTTCATTTTATAGCTTGCTATTTTGCTGGATTCATTGATGAGGTCTAGAAGTTTTCTGGAGGAGTTTTTTGGATCCTCAATATATAAACATGTCATCAGCAAATAGTGACAGCTTAAGTTCCTCTTTTCCTATTCGTATCCCTTTAATTTCTTTAGTTTGCCTAATTGCTCTGGCTAGAGTTTCAAGACCAATGTTGAATAGAAGTGGTGAAAGAGGACATCCCTGTCTTGTTCCCATTTTTAAAGGGAATGGTTTCAGTTTTTCTCCATTAAGAATGATGTTGGCCATGGGCTTAGCATAAATAGCCTTTACAATGTTCAGGTATGTTCCTACTATCCCTATTTTTTCTAGTGTTTTAAGCATGAAGGGGTGTTGTATTGTGTCGAACACTTTTTCCGCATCAATTGAAATAATCATATGATTCTTATTCTTAAGTCTATTGACATGATGGATTACGTTTATTGATTTACAGATGTTAAACCATTCTTGCATTCCAGGAATGAACCCCACTTGATCGTGGTGCATGATTTTCTTAATATGTTTTTGGATACAGTTTGCCAATATTTTGTTAAGGATCTTAGCATCTATATTCATCAAGGATATTGGTCTAAAATTTTCTTTCCTTGATGTGTCTTTTCCTGGTTTGGGTATGAGGGTGATATTAGCTTCATAGAATGAGTTTGGTAGGGTACCCTCCTTTTCTATTTCCTGGAATACTGAAGTATTCCAGGAAAAGAAGTATTGGAATGAGTTCTTCTTTGGAGGTCTTGTAGAACTCGGCTGAGAATCCATCTGGTCCTGGGCTTTTCTTGGATGGTAGATTTTTAATGGCTTCTTCTATTTCATTGCTTGATATTGATCTGTTTAAATCATGTATGTCCTCCCGGTTCAGTTTGGGAGGAGCATATGTCTCTAGATATTTGTCAATGTCTTTGGTACTTTCTATTTTGTTGGAATACAGATTTTCAAAGTAGCTTCTCATTATGTTCTGTATCTCAGTGGTGTCTGTTGTGATATTTCCTTTTGCATCATGTATTTTAGTAATTTGAGTCTTCTCTCTCCTTGTCTTTGTTAGTGTGGCTAAGGGTTTATCTATTTTGTTTACTTTCTCAAAGAACCAACTTTGTGTTATGTCAATTTTTTGAATAGTTTCTTTTGTTTCAATTTCATTGATTTCAGCTCTGATTTTAATTATTTCCTGTCTTCTATTACTTTTGCTGTTATTCTGTTCTTCTTTTTTGAGGGCTTTGAGCTGTAATGTTAGGTCATTTAATTGTTGACTTTTCATTCTTTTCTGGAATGCGCTCCATGCAATGAATTTTCCTCTTAGTACCGCTTTCATAGTGTCCCAGAGATTTTGATATGTTGTATCGTCATTCTCATTGACCGCTAAGAATTTTTTATCTCCTCCCTGATGTTTTCTGTTATCCATGTTTTATTCAATAGCATATTATTTAGTCTCCAGGTGTTGGAGTAATTTTCTTTTTATTTTGTCATTGATTTCTACTCTCAGTCCATTATGATCTGATGGAACACAAGGCAGTATCTCTGTTTTTTTGCATTCCCTAAGGGCTGCTTTGTGGCATAACATATGGTCTATTTTTGAGAAGGTTCCACGTGCTGCTGAGAAGAAAGTGAATCCGCTCGTTGATGGATGGAATATTCTATATATGTCTACTAAGTCTAGGTTATTGATTATGTTATTGAGTTCTGTGGTTTCTTTGTTTGGTTTTTGTTTGGAAGATCTATCTAATGGTGACAGTGGTGCATTAAAGTCACCCAGAATTATTGTGTTGTGGTCTATGTGACGTGATTCCTGAAATTGAGAAGGATTTGTTTGATGTACAGGGATGCACCATTGTTTTTGGCATAAATATTTACGATCGTTATGTCTTCCTGATTTACGGTTCCCTTAAGCAGTATGAAATGTCCTTCTTTATCCCTTCTGACTAACTTTGGCTTGAAGTCCACTTTATCTGATATAAGGATGGAAACCCCAGCTTTTTTACTGAGTCCATGTGCGTGGTAGGTTTTTTCCCATCCTTTCACCTTTAGTCTGTGGATGTCTTTTTCTATGAGATGAGTCTCTTGCAGGCAGCATATTGTTGGGTCTTTCTTTTTAATTCATTCTGCCAGTCTGTGTCTTTTGATTGAGGAGTTTAGGCCATTAACGTTCAGGGTTATTATTGAGAAAGGATGTGTATTCCCAGTCATTTGGCTTATTTTTGGTTTTTAAGTTGGCTTGGTTTCTCCTTTGAGTGGTTTTTCTCTAAGGTAGTTCCTCCCTTTGCTGACCTCCATTGTTGTTTTTCATTTCCTCCTCATGGAATATTTTGTTGAGAACATTCTGTAGTGCAGGCTTTCTATTTGTAAATTCTTTTAACTTTTATTTATCATGGAAAGATTTTATTTCATCTTCAAATCTGAAGGTAAGTTTTTCTGGGTATAGGATTCTTGGTTGGCAACCATGTTCTTTCGGAGCTTGAAATATGTTGGTCCAGGCCCTTCTAGCTTTTAGAGTCTGGGTTGAGAAGTTGGCTGCTGTCCGTATTGGTTTCCCCCTATATGTAATCTGATCCTTTTCTCTCGTGGCCTTCAAAATCCTATCTTTATTTTGAATGTTAGGCATTTTCATTATAATGTGCCTTGGTGTGGATCTGTTGTGATTCTGTGCATTTGGTGTTCTGTAAGCCTCTTGTATTTGATTTTTCATTTCATTCTTCAGGTTTGGGAAATTTTCTGATATTATTTCATTGAATAGGTTGTTCATTCCTTTGGTTTGTATCTCTGTGCCTTCCTCAATCCCAATAATTCTTAAATTTGGTCTTTTCATGATGTCCCATAGTTTTTGGAGATTCTGTTCATGATTTCTTACCATCTTCTCTGTTTGGGCAACTTTATTTTCAAGATTAAATATTTTGTCTTCATTGTCTGGGGTTCTGTCTTCCAAGTTGTCTAGTCTTTTGGTGATGCTTTCCATTGAGTTTTTTATTTGGTTTATTGTTTCCTTCATTTCAAGGAGTTACATTTGTTTTTTTTTTTGAGAATCTCTATCTTTGTCGAAATGATCTTTTGCTTCCTGTAGGTGCTCTTTCAGCTTATTGGTATTATCATTCATTGCCTGCATTTGCTCTCGTATCTCATGCTTTGCTTTGCGAATCATCTCAATCATGTATAATCTGAAGTCCTTTTCTGACATTTCTTCTAACATACTGTCATTGGATTCTATTACTATAGAATCTAGATTTGTTTGGATCATTTTCTTCCCTTGTTTTTTCATATTGTTCATATATCTTCCTCTCTAGCAGTGCAGATCGGGGTATTGCAGATTCCCCCCCATAGGCTTACAGTGGCCCTATATGTTTCAAAAACCCTTTCTTTAAGGGGAGATCAATATTAGCAGTGCGCAATTTAGACACTATGCAGTCCTAGACCAAATAGCCCCTATGGGGACAATAACAAAATTGTCATAATAAATAGAATGAGTTCAAATATTATCTTCAGTAAAACAAACAGATTTGCAATAAGGTGTGCAGTTTCTATTGGAGGACAAAGAGGATGCAGAGGGATGCAGAATGTGGCTGTTAATGGGATAAAAGAATATACGGAAGTTCTAGATAATAGAAAGGGTGAGAGTGTAATCAAAAGAAATTAAATGTTGGCATGCAAAAAGGTAGAAAGAGACTCTGAGGGAACAGGTAAACAAAAGGAAAAGAGAGCAAGAAAAGTAAAGAAATAAAAACTTAAATTTTTCAATAAGGAGAAAAAAGAAAATCTACACTGTAACAGTCATATAATAATGAAACCTCCCAGTGTTCAGTAGCCTGATGCATGAGAGGTACCTGATAATGAGCTTCAAGCCTCCAGCAGGTGTCTCAGGATGGGATTTGCCCCACCTAAAGATCGGAGCTATGGCTTCCAGGATTATCCAAGATGGACACCCTGGCTTCGAAATGTCTTGGCAAATGGGGAGCTGCAGCTCAGGGGTGGACGTGGTCAGCTGGAGGTCCTGGAGGCGGGATGCGGTTGGTCAGGCAGGGGTCCTGGAGGTCCGGTGTGTTCGGTGTGGTTGTATGATCCTGGATGCCGGGTGAAATCAGTCAGTCTGGGGTCCTGGTGATAGGGCGCAGTTAGTTGGTCTGGTGGTCCTGGTGGCAGGGAGCAATCAGTCAATGTGAGGGCCCCAGAGGCAGGGAGTGATCAGTGGGGCTGAGGGATCCTGGAGACGGGACTCAGCAAATCCGGCCAGGGGTCCTACGGGGCCTGGCTGTTGTCTTAAAATGGCGGCAGCCTCGTGTACTCAAACCTGCAGGTACTGTGACAGAGAACTTCCAGGCAGCAGCAGGCAGCTGGTGCTCCACTGGTGGTTGACGATCAGTTTGCTGACGGCTGTCGGATGATCGGGAGGTGAACCTCGTGCTTTGGGTGATGGACAGGAGTAAGGCAGGCGATGGACAGGCGAGAGGCAGGCAAATGGTGGATGAAGACGCCTGACAGTGAGCAATCTGCCAGGGTACAACTTTTCATTTCTGTGGTTGTACACAATGTAGATTCACACCATTCATGTGATCATACATGTGCATAGGGTAATGATGTCTGTCTCAGTTCACCATCTTTCCTTCCCCCACCCCACCCTGTCCCATTTTCCTCTACACCATCCAAAGTCCCTCCATTCTTCTCTTGCCACCCTCCGCCCCCATTATATATCATCATCCATTTATCCGAGCAAACATTTGGTCTTTGGTTTTTTGGGCTTGGCTTATTTCACTTATCATAATATTCTCCAACTCCATCAATTTACCAGCAAATGCCGTAATTTTATTCTGTATGAGTAATATTCCATTGTGTATATATACCACAGTTTTTTTATCGATTCATCTATTGAAGGGCATCTAGGTTGGTTCTACAATCTATTGTGAATTGAGCAGCTATGAACATTGATGTGGTTGCATCACTGTAGTATGCTGATTTTAAGTCCTTTGGGTATAGGCCAAGGAGTGGGATAGCTGGGTCAAATGGTGGGTCCATTCCAAGCTTTCTGAGGAATCTCCATACTGCCTTCCAGAGTGGCTGCACCAATTTGCAACCCCACCAGTAATGTAAAAGTGTCCCTTTTTCCCCACATCCTCGCCAACACTTATTATTGCTTGTGTTCTTGATAATAGCCATTCTAATTGGAGTTAGATAAAATCTTAGGGTGGTTTTAATTTGCATTTCTCTAATTACTAGGAATGATGAGCACTTTTTCATATATTTGTTGTTCACCCTTATATCTTCTGTGAAGTGTCTATCCAGTTCCGTAGCCCATTTATTGATTGGATTCTTTGTATTTTTGGTGAAAAGTTTTGTAAGTTCTTTGTAAATTTTGATGATTAGTGCTCTATTTAATTTGCATGTGGAAAAGATTTTCTCCCACTCTGTAGGCTCTCTTTTGACATCATTGATTGTTTCCTTTGCTGAGAAAAAGCTTTTGAGTTTGAATCCATCCCATTTATTAATTCTTGCTTTTATGTTTTGCACTATGGGAGTCTTGTTAAGGAAGTCTGGTCCTAAGCCGACATGATGAAGATTTGGGCCTTCTTTGTCTTCTATTTGGTGAACTAATAGGAATTAGTTTCAGGTCTAATTCCTAGATACTTGATCCATTGTGAGTTGAGTTTTGTGCAGGGTGAGAGATAGGAGTTTAATTTCATTTTACTGCATATGGATTTCCAGTTTTCCCAGCTCCATTTGTTGAAGAGGCTGTCTTTTCTCCATTGTATTTTTTGGCACCTTTGTCTAGTATGAGATAAATGTATTTTTGTGGGTTTGTCTTTGTGTCCTGTTCTTTACCATTGGCCTACCTGTCTGTTTTGGTGCCAGTACCATGCCGTCCTTGTTACTGTTGCCCTGCAGTAGAGTTTGAGTCAGGTATCGTGATGCCTCCTGCATCACTCTTCCTGCCCAGGACTGCTTTGGCTATTCTGGGTGCTCAGTGTTTCTTGACCTGGGGTCATTGTCATGAACTTTGGTCATTGTAGGGTGCTGTCACAGGCTCTTGACCGTGCAGCATATGGCCCAAGGATGCTGCCACTTTTAGGGTCACCTGCTTTTAAAAGTACAGTCATCCTTGGCAATCTGTGGGGTTTGGTTCCAGAATCCCAGCAGGATTCTTGTTTGGATCCTTGGTACCGAAATCCAGTCGTGCCCAGATCCCTCCTGTAGGACAGCCTATTGCACATCCTCCTGTGTACTCGAGACCATCTTTAGGTTGTTTACAATGCCTAACAATGTAAATGCTGTGTAAAATTGTATACTGTGTTGTTTAGGGAATAATGACAAGAAAAATATCTGTATATGTTCAGTGCAGGTATAATTTTCCCCCAAACATGTTCGTCTGCTCTTGGTTTAAAAGCCAGCTGTAAACTTACTATCCTTGAAGCAACCCTTCCCGACTGAGGTTCAGTCTTGATCTGGGCTCAATTCTGTTCTGTTTGCCTGTTAATTTAATGTTAATAGACATTATCCCCATGATTCTCTTGAAATCCGTATGGTAGAGCTTATCTTTCATCCTCTTCAGGATTAACTTGGTCTTTATCCAAGTCTGTATGTCTCCTCCTATTAATGTCAGCTGGTTCCTCAGATCTTGCAGATCTTTTTCTCTTTTTCCTTGTCTCATTGCCATGAGCCGTCTTTAGGTTCCTGTCTGTGTATGGAAAGGTGATTGACTTTCATATGTCGATTGTGAATTCAGAAACCTCTTCCGTTAATTGTGGCGGTTTGTCTGTGGCTATTTGGCTTTCCCCGTGGACACTGGTGTCGTGTGAGAATGGCACTTTCCTCTCTCACCCTGCTCTGAGGCCTCTGGGTGTGGAGGCGGTGCCGCAGGGTGCACTTCCTTCCGTGTGCAGTGGGGTGACCTCCATGCTGCTAGTTGAGCTAGGCTTTCTGTGACGGGCTCTGTGGATGCCTTTTGGCTGCAGGAAGTTCTCGGCCATTGTTAGTATGCCAGGAGGTCAGTTTTTTCTTCAAACCTGTGAATATTATCAAATACTTTCTTTTCCTCTGTTGCTGTGATCGTATTGTTTTCATCTGTAATGTGGTGAATTATAGTAGTTAGTTTATGAATGGAAGACAAACCACATGTTCCCTCTGGGCTGAGATCTTTTTGCCTTTTACTTTTTGTCCTTTATTTTTCATTTGTAAAGAATTGTTGGATTTGCTCAGCTTTTTTTTTTTTTTTTTTTTCATTTTGCTATATAAAATTTATATACATTTTTATAAAATTTGTCTACCATCAGTACCCACTTTTAATTAATTTTGTTAAATTTATTCTGTTGTAGAATACACACTAGTATTGAAACAATTTAAAGAAATGTGATCGTAACTAGAGGTGGTGCATGCCTATAATTCCGGGTGCTTAGGAGGCTGAGGCAGGAGGATCATAAGTTTGAGCCCAACCTGGGCCACTTGGCAAGGCCCTACCTCAAAATAAAAAAAATGAAAAGGACTAGGGATGTAACTCAGTGGTAGAGTGCTCCTGGGTTCAATTCCCAGTAGAAAACAAAATTTTTTTCATTACACAATGTTAGTTTCGATAGTTGTATTCTATCTAAACTTGTCTATAGACATAAAAGAAAGTGAAAGTCTTCATGAAAAATATGTACACTGTTTCAACTGCTATGTCTTTATAAAGGACATGGCTTCAAGTTTCAAATAAAGTAATTAATGTGGCAGGATGACTGTGCTGTATTTTCTAACAGTGTATTTTTTTTCTTTTTTTGTGGTACTAGGGATTGAACCCAGGGCCTTGGACCTCTGGACAAGTGCTCTGCTACTGAACTATACCTACCCTTAATGGCATTTTTATGTTCAACAGCTTGCGGCAGCATGCAAGCATCTTCTTTTGTTGTCACCTAACCTATATTTAGGGGAAGTTATGCCCATTTTATAAGAGATTCCCAATACATCATTGCAATAAACTCAAAGTAGTGTTAAAAATTCCTGATTATAAAGTAGGCACAGGGAGGTCCACTCCTCAGAGCTTTGCTCCCTGAAAGAACACTTAAGTAACTTTCGAAATTTTAGCCTGAAGCTGCTAAAGCACTTTACAGAAATTCTGAGGTATGTGTAGAGTGGCTTGCACAAAGGGACAGTGTCCTTGCTATGGTGCTGGATGACCTCTGGGTCACCATGGAGGGCCCTGTGTCCTTGCTGATGGTGCTGGATGACCTCTGGGTCACCATGAAGGGCCCCATGTCCTTGCTGATGGTGCTGGATGACCTCTGGGTCACCATGGAGGGCCTGCGTCCTTGCTATGATGCTGGATGACCTCTGGGTCACCATGGAGGGCCCCATGTCCTTGCTGATGGTGCTGGATGACCTCTGGGTCACCATGGAGGGCCTGCGTCCTTGCTATGATGCTGGATGACCTCTGGGTCACCATGGAGGGCCCCGTGTCCTTGCTGTGGTGCTGGATGACCTCTGGGTCACCATGGAGGGCATGCGTCCTTGCTATGATGCTGGATGACCTCTGGGTCACCATGGAGGGCCCCGTGTCCTTGCTATGGTGCTGGATGACCTCTGGGTCACCATGGAGGGCCCCATGTCCTTGCTGTGGTGCTGGATGACCTCTGGGTCACCATGGAGGGCCCCATGTCCTTGCTGATGGTGCTGGATGACCTCTGGGTCACCATGGAGGGCCCTGTGTCCTTGCTGATGGTGCTGGATGACTTCTGGGTCACCATGGAGGGCCCCATGTCCTTGCTATGGTGCTGGATGACCTCTGGGTCACCATGGAGGGTCTGCGTCCTTGCTATGATGCTGGATGACCTCTGGGTCACCATGGAGGGCCCCATGTCCTTGCTATGGTGCTGGATGACCTCTGGGTCACCATGGAGGGCCCCGTGTCCTTGCTATGATGCTGGATGACTTCTGGGTCACCATGGAGGGCCCCGTGTCCTTGCTGATATGCTGGATGACTTCTTGGTCACCATGGAGGGCCCCGTGTCCTTGCTATGGTGCTGGATGACCTCTGGGTCACCATGGAACGTCCCATGTCCTTGCTATGGTGCTGGAAGACTTCTGGGTCACCATGGAATGTTCCATGTCCTTGCTGATGATGCTGGATGACTTCTGGGTCACCATGGAATGTCCCATGTCCTTGCTATGGTGCTAGATGACCTCTGGGTCACCATGGAATGTCCCATGTCCTTGCTATGGTGCTGGATGACCTCTGGGTCACCATGGAATGTCCCATGTCCTTGATGATGGTACTGAATGACTTCTGGGTCACCATGGAGGCCCCATGTCCTTGCTGATGGTGCTGGATGACTTCTTGGCCACCATGGAGGGCCCTGTGTGCTTGCTGATGGTGCTGGATGCACCTTGGATGATGGTTGAGGGTGCTTGTTCTTAGTTTTCCTGCATAGCCAGGTGAACCAGCACCATCTGCCCATCTGCCAGGTAAGAGGTTCACTTTAAAGGTATCAGGGGACGTGCAGGTGATGTGTTTTGCAAACTGATCCCCGTGACTGTAGTTCCCCAGAGTTGCCAACTTTGAGGGATAAAATGCTCCTCTGCCCGTGGATCTCTATGTTCCACTGCTCCTTGTGTGATGGCAGCCAGCCCTTGTTCTACACTCTCTTCTCCTGATACGCTGTGACTTTGCTCCTTCTCCCTGCAAACACTTGAAGGAACGTGGAGTTGCTCCTCTGGAGCATCTGCTTCTCCTGGCAGCCACTGCCACTCTCTCCATGAGTGCAAGCACGTGCTGACCATGTGTGAAGCAGAGGGCTCAGCATTGGTGGCCACGGGGTGCCTGTGGCTCAGACGTGGCTGAGGAGTGAGCTCCTGAGGTGCTCCCTTGTCTCGGAGCCTGTGTCTGAGCAGTGGGAGGGAGAACCTGCAGTGAGGCCAGAGCCCTTCTGTAGGGCACAGCTGAGGCTGGTCGAGTGTCCAGATCAGTCCAGAGGAACTTGGGAGGTGCTGTGTTCTTTCTGGTCTGCCTGCTACAGGGGGCTTGCTGACTTCCTGGTGTACCCAAGGGCCAGGTTGAGCGCATGTGCTGGAAATGCCTGCCTTTTGATCTTGTGCCTACAAGCTTTCTCACAGAATTCTGAACTTTTCCATTGCTGGATGCAGCAGTTTCCTCATGAATGCTTGCTTCCTTTCTGATGGGTATTTGCTGTCAATAACTAGCATCCAACATTGTGAAAATGGAGATGCTATTCAACAAGGACTGGGAGCTGCTCTCGGTGGAGATAGCTCTGGAAGTCTGCGACCCATCGGCAGACCCACAGCAGGAGCAGCAGGTGTAGACAGCAGGCCAGCGCTCTGACCCGGGCCTGCACAGGAATGCCACAGCCCTCAGGCGGAGGGCAAGCGCAGTGCTGGTGCTGCTGTGTGGCGCAGCACCGAGGACCCCAGCACCTCTGGTGTTGGCCCCTGATGCTGGCAGTGTGGGCCCTGCCCGCTCCTGAGCATGCCTGGGGAAGGGACCGCAGGAAGTGCTGCCAGAGCGTCTGCTCCATAGCCCAGCGTCACGCTACTAAGCCACCACGGACGGTAAGGTCTGTCAGAGCTGCAGCGGGACTGAGAACTCCGGGCAGCAGCTGGAAGCCACCCAGGGCGACCCGTTCCACAGACATGCCTTCGTCACCAGCTTCCTTTCCAAAGATGTGCTCTTCCTCAGCAGTGAGGCTTTCCACAGCAGCCAACACGCCGTCCTCTGTCAGCTGTTCGCTGAGCCGTTTCAGATTACAGAGCTAATGACAGCAAAGCCCAGCGTTGGGACGGCAGCTCCACTGTCAGGCGTCCACGCCTGCAGGCGCGTGGCTGGTTTGTTTCAGTAGTTCACGGTGCCTCGGAGCTTCCCCCGTCTCTCTCTGAAGGAATTTGGCCCGTCTGACTCTGAGCGACTGTCCTTTCTACTCACCAGCCTGGAGTGGCAGGCCTTACCTTGGGCAGGAGCCCTAAAGAGTTGGCTACTGAAGGGAGAAGAAAGGGCATCTGGGGTCCCTGTCTGTCTGGCCTGCCCTGGGGTGGGACTGACGGAGGCGAGCACACGTGGGGCTTCCTCTCCTGGCAGACGTGAGGCCTCCACACTCCAGCCTGGCCTGCACTCACGGGCTTTGTCTTGGGTGCCCACCTGATCCTGTATCCCGGCTGTCTTGACGTGTAGGTTTCTGGACTTGTGTCTTTCCTGGCTTTTGCTGTTTTATCTGGTGAGTGTACCCCGGCCATGCCTTCCTGGCCGTCACATACCTGCCTTCCGATTGAGCCGAGGGCCACCTCACGGATGCAGGAGCTTCTCGGCATTGTGCCCTCCATGAAACTCATCTGCAGTGTCTGCACTGTCACTCCGCAGTGTGAGCACCTGTCTCAGCACCTGCAGGGCTCTGCCACACTTGTTGGTCATACGCCAGGCCTGCCTGCCTTGAGACTAGTTAGTGCAAGGGCAAGGATGATGGAGCCAGGTACGGTCCTTGGTGCATGGGAATGCTTTTCTTGGAGTAAAGCTGGGACGTCAGACCTATTGAGAAGCCACACCTGGGCTCTGGGGCCATGTGGGCCCTCACATCCGGGGCTGGTCCATTAGTCTCTCCCATCCGCAGACTGGCTAAGGAGGGAACAGATGGGAGAGAACCGAAGGAGGAAATCCATGAACTGTGTGCAGAATAATGCCGGCACGCGGCGCTTAGGAAACGCGTGCTTTTCCTGTGGTTTCACTTTCAGCAGGACGTGTGCTTGTGTGTCTCTGTATTCGGTTCTTTTTTCCACCTGATACCTTATTTTTTAAGATTCCTCCATGGTGTTGCATTTTATAGATACGTCGCAGCTTATTTAATCAACCTGTTTATTAAATACAGAGCCGTTCCACTTGCAGTCTTTTGCTATCACTGTGCTGCTGTGGGCATGTTGCAGCTATGTCATTCACACATGTAAATTTATCTGTGGGGCACATTGCTAGAAGTCAAAAGTTTCAAAGGGTAAATTCTATAAGGATTGTTTTAAGATTTTAATTTTGAAATAATTTTAATTTTAATAGAAATGTTTCAAAACAATACAAAGAATTCCCATATACCTTTCATCCAGATTTCCCCAATGTTCCCATCTCACTGCTTTTGCCTTCTCTACTTGGCTGCTTTTCTCCTGGATTCTCTGAGTGGCTTGCAGATGTGACACCACTTTAACTCTGAACTCTTCACTGTGTATCGCCTAAAATCAGGAACAGCCATACCTAGCCACAGTGATCACCACCAGCGCATTACTGTTGTTCAGTCTTCAGACCGCTCACAAATGTCATTTTTTAAATCAGTTATGTGTTTGGTAACAAAAGGAAAATTACTTTGTTTTGAAAATATTTATTGTTTTGTTTCCACTCCCAATAACAGTGTCTTGGAGTGTCTGTTTCCTCATAGCCTTTTCAAAAAATTGTTAATAATTTTAATAAGATTGGTACCTTATTGTCATGTAAATTACATTCTCTTACAAAACTTAGGTTGAGAGCTTTTTATATTAAAGAACACCTGTATTTTTTCTGTTAGATAAATTCTTGATTTTCATGACTAGGATGCATTAAAGACAGTGGTATTTTATAATTATATTTGTGACACACATTCTTTTCTAATGTGCCTTTTTGAGTTTAAAAAAACCCTGTTGAGAGAAATGTTTGTCTTTATATCGCCAAGTTTGTCAATCATTTATGACTTTTGGGCTTGTGTAATATTTAGACTTAAATACCAACTTATAGAAACATAACTTCCTCTTTTATCCAATGCTTTTACACTTTCATGTTTTAAGTTAAATCAATTTCAGTTCTTTTTGGCTGAGCACCAGGTGTCCAGACACCATTGGTGAGTAGGTCTGTATCTCCCCGCCTTGCCAGATGGCCACCTGGATCGTACCTGCTCTAGCTCTCCCAGGGTCTTCTCCCTCTTCTGCTCCACTGGTCTACCAGTGGTTTTATTCATAGGTTCTGGTACCTGTGGTTAGGCTTTATTGTGTGTTTTAGTAACTAGGAAGCCTAGTCATCTCTTGATACTTTTTCTTTTTGAAGTATATTCTTGATGATTTTCCCATATTTATTTTTTCAGATTCATTTCTGCTAATGTTTCCAAAAAGTCAGTATGTGAATAATAAATTAAACCAGAGTGAATTGATGAGTTTAATTCATTCATCTTTTTCTTGTATTTCAGTAGTATTTAAAATTTTTCTTATTACTATTGTTTGTAAGTAGAAAGGGTGTTTTTATTGAATCTTATGTATTAAAACTGGATTCCAGGTTTTTAGGTCATGTATCTCTGTATCCTCTGTAAGTAGTGTTCTGCCTTGTGATCTCTACACCGTGCGTGTTGTCTGATTGCATTCACTAGCATCTCTGGAACACTGCGAGTTAAAGGCAGCAGAGAGGGGCTTTTCCTGGCTCTAACACACTGCTCTTTACATTTTCCTGTCCAGTGCTGTGTTGGTATTTTGTTCACCTCTTCCTGTGTTTAGACTTTTAAAAAAGTCTTAGACAGTGATTCTTAGGAATTCCTTTTCTGGTAGAGATGATTATGTGGTTTTTTTCTTTACAAATATGTTGACATGTCTGAGGAGGGACGCTGCTGCCCTGTGCTGGAGCTTGCCTCGCGGGATGTGGGTCTGGCAGTCCCGCCCTCTCCTTTGTCACGGTAGCACCTGGATCCAACCTTTCATCTTTGCACATGCAGGTCACACTTTGAGACAGCTCAGGACATGCCAGTTTGGAATCTTTGTTTCAGGTTGTTCCCAGAAATAATTAGAACTTGGTGACAGTTTTATCTTGTGTCTTCTTCATATTTAAAGGTATATTTTCATTTTTGTTTGGAAAAAATCAGTTTCAGAGATGAAATTTTAATTTTGGCTAAAAGAAGTTATAGTTATGTTACTGTTTTTCTTTTTTATGTAATATTCTTTTCATGTGAATTATTCTTGCAAAGAATTACCATTGAAGATTGATTTTCTCCTTTTACAGATGTGGAAATTTCCTGTATTTGCTGATAACATAAAGAAATGAGATTTTCCTTCTCCCTAACAAAACTTTTGTCTGTACATACACAGTAAAATAAATTTGAGTTGAAATTTTCTGGTGGATTCATTAACATGACCAAAATCTTTTTGAATTTATTTGGACTTTTTTCTTGAATCTATAGAACTACTGTAGAAACTTATTTAATTTCATACGAGTACATTTAGTCAAGCTTTTTAAAATAAACAAGTGTGCTTATTATATTTAAAATCTTCATGTAGGCTAGAAATCATTTTGCATATTTACATAAATTTGATTTGTGATCTTTGCGTTAGGAGTAGTTTCAGCCTTGATTTGGAGTTGAATAATAACGTGAGTAGTGGCAGGAGGCAGGATCTTGTACACACGATCATGGACTCGAGTGTTATGTACCGTTTTTTTGTCAACTGTAAATCTCCCTTTGAAGCTGAAGGATTTACATTTGCTGACTGTTTGCATTCATATTACTTTTTATTTGTGGTATGAGATAGGCTCAGTAAATAGCTATTCAGACTTCATCCCTGTCTGCTTGTTCCCAGAGTCGGTGAGCCCCAGGATCACCTGCCCTGGCTTTGTGCAGGCAGCTGGTGCTGGCCTGTGAACTGGTTTGCAGATGCTGCGTTCAGCTGCTCCCCCGTGCTGCTGTCTGTCCTGGAGGCCTTGCCTCAGTTCTCATGGAATGTCAGGGCCTCTTCTAGGTTAAACCATTGCAGCTGGTCAAGGTTAAAAAGGTCTCCATGTTCAAGGTTAAGCTGTTCCCCGGGTAATTTAGGGGTGGGGTTCAAGATTAAGTTGTACTTTGGGTTATTTAGGAACAGGGGTTCAAGGTTAAGCTGTTCCCCGGGTAACTTAGGGGCGGGGTTCAAGGTTAAGCTGTGGTACGTTGGCCTTGGGGTCCTCCCCGCGGCTGACGCAGCCCTTGCACGCGGCGTGGGAGCGCACGGGTGCGGCAGGTGCACGTCCTCCGCGCCCGGCCTTCCTTGCCGCTGGACTGCCCTCCTCTCCTTGTCGCCCCAGGCTCCATCCGGGAGGAGAACGGCGTGCGGTGGCATGTGTGTCCCTACTGCACCAAGGAGTTCCGGAAGCCCAGCGATCTGGTGCGCCACATCCGCATCCACACCCACGAGAAGCCCTTCAAGTGCCCGCAGTGCTTCCGCGCCTTCGCGGTGAAGAGCACGCTGACGGCGCACATCAAGACGCACACGGGCATCAAGGCCTTCAAGTGCCAGTACTGCATGAAGAGCTTCTCCACCTCAGGGAGCCTCAAGGTGCACATCCGCCTGCACACAGGTGCGCGGCGTGAGCGGGCTCGGGAGCAGCTGGGGGGCCGCCCGGGCGCGGGCCGCTCAGCCGCGTTGGGCCGGCGGGAGCGGGCCCAGCTCGCCTGCCGCCGCCACTGGTAGGGCAAGAGAGCTCGCAGGAGCGCCACCTCTTTGGGAGTCACAGCTTACCTAGATGTGCTCAAGGCGAGGCTTAGAGCTTGGGAGGGTAGAGTTCAGAGTGGTGCGCCTCCCCTCTCCCTGCTCGCACCCCTGTCCCTCCTCCCAGCTGGGCACTCGCTGGCAGGTCCCCTCTGCACCTTCAGCCTCCCTCTCCCTGTTGGGCTGGCTGCGCCAGAGTTTAAAGGAGTTGAAATTACTATGGTTATGTCCTCCTTTGGAATCTGCATTTTTATTTACCAGTAAAATTAGGAAAAAAATACTCTCAGAAAAGGAACACAGTAGAAGATGTTAGGATATTATTACTTGGTTGTTACTTACCACTCCTGCTTGTCAACAGCGACTGACAGCTCTTCAGACCCAGGGGTACAGGACCTGGAGGTGGGTCTTGTCATCAGGGGCAGCAGCAGCTTGAGGGATGAGCACCCTGGCACATTTCCTACCGAGGACCAGTGGCTCGAAGCCCATAGTTTACAACTTTAGACTTTGTCCTGAAAATAAGTGTTCTTTTTAATGTAAAATGCTCGTATTGTGTGTCCTCTGTCATTATGGACTGTATATAAACAAGAGAAAATGATCTGTACAAGCCTGGAAATCATAAGTGTGGAATGACAAATGAATGTTCAAATCAGTATTGGGAATACTAACATTTTATGTTGGAATTTTTTGCTGAGTTCTGCCTTCTCTAACTGATTCTGAACTGTGCTCTTATTTTTATTAGGAGTTAGACCTTTTGCTTGTCCTCACTGTGACAAAAAGTTCCGCACCTCAGGCCATAGGAAGACCCACATCGCTTCCCACTTCAAGCACACGGAGTTACGGAAGATGAGGCACCAGCGCAAGCCCGCCAAGGCCCGCCCGGGCCGGGCCGGTGCTCCGGTCCCTGACGTCCCTCTGCAGGAGCCGATTCTCATAACTGACTTGGGTAAGAGGCACCTGTCAGGTGCCTTCCTGTGTAGCACCTATCTGTGCATGCTGCTCAGCAGTGTCACCTGCGGGCCGATGGCATCTTTGTCAAGCACCCGTCTGTCTGTGGACTAGTATCTTTTACAGTTGAGATGAAAATCGTGAACTACTGCTCAGTACATTTTGGTTCAAAGACGAGCAGTGCGTTTGTGGAGGTAGTAGTATGCAGTCCTCATTAAGGAGGTGTTTCTGCCTTGGTGGCACCATCAAGGTGACAAGGGGTCTTAATATAGAGCATGTGGTATGCCTTGTGTTCATTGTGAAGTCCCAGGAGGTGCGTGACACAGTGAAGCAGTTTGGGCTGCTTTAATCTTTACATGGAAAAGAAAAAACTGCCTGCTTTTAAGTACCCTTCAGACTCAGTGATATTATAGACAAGCCAAACCATAAGTCTGGTAAGTAGCCAGAAAGAGAACACTGCTTGCCAGTATCCTTGGAAAAATGATCTTTGTAAGGTGAGCAAAATTCAAGAAACCTCATTTTAGTCCATTTGGTCTGCTGTAACAAAAATAGCATGAACTCATCCCTTGTAAATAATGGACCTTTATTTCTCACAGTTCTGGTGACTGAGAAGTCCAGGATCAGGGACTGGCAGATTGGGTGCCTGGTGAGAGCGCCCTTCCTTGGTGGCAGCACTTTCGGTTTGTCCACGCATGGGGGACAGAGGGGCAGGCAGCTGTCCAGGGCTTTTCGTGTAAGGCAGGATCCTCTTCATGCAGGCTCTGCCCAGACCCAGTTGCTTCTCTAAGACCCCCGTCTTTTTACTGTCTCTTGGGATTAGATTTCAGAGTATGAATTCTTTGAAGGGATACAGCATTCAAACTGTACCACTAATTAAATGCTGTGTATGAATTTAGGTTTTTATGTAGTCCCTATGCATTTTCCTAGGCAAGATAATCTAGTCTATAAGCAAAATTAACATCAGACAAAATATAATTGGGTATAAAAAAGTTCAAATAGTGTGCAGATATATATTTTAGGTTGAAATGAATCATAGACCATCAATAACATGATCAGTAGTCATGAACTTTATATATTTAAGAGCATGGCATCAAAATGTATTAACCAAAAGCAATAAGAAGGAAGAAGTGTTCAAATTCTCAAGTATGATGAGAGATTTGCAACTACTAAAAAGATCAATTTAGATAAACACGGTAAGAAGGTTTGAGTACACACATTAAAAAGGGTATTTTAATAGCTTTGTACAGTCTTTTCCCTTAAATTATACACTCTCAAATATACATGAAATAAAGGTCCACATTCTATGGTATAGGAGAATGTCACTGAAAAGTGGTGCTGATTATAGTTCCATGTAAACATGAATTCAAAAAATAACTATCTAAAATTTAATTTTAAGGGAAAGCAAGACTTGAAACTGAAATTATGTTTATAAATGGGAGTGTTACATACACAGGTCAGGTAGACCAAAGATGTCCTCAGAAAAATTAAGGCTTTTTAGTATTTCCTATTAAAAAATAAGGATGAAAATTGTGAGTTAACTCACAAGCTAGAAAAATGTAAATAAAAAAACCAGAAAGGAATTAGTACATGTAAAAGAATTTTTAAAAAAATTGATTATTTTACAAAACTTAAAAGAATAGTAAAATAGATGACTTGTCATTGATAAACTAAAGGGAAAATGAGAAATTGTGTGTGTAAGCACAGATACAGTTGAGGTGAAAATTGTAAATACCTACAGTTAGTTGCTAAAACATTTGAAAATTTGGATGAAGCGGCTCTTTTCCTGGGTAATGTTCCGACCGTAGTTGGCCTTAGAAGAAAGGGCTAAGCTGCAGCGCAGGGCAGAGGGGCGAGGCGGTCTTGTGTCTGTGTTGAAGAGCTGGGGCCAGCCTCCTGGGTGTCTGGAGGGTGCTTTCGTGTCCCTTCCAGCTGGGCGGTTTGGGGACATCCCCCTCTGGATCACTGTGACTGGAATCAGATGCCGAGAGTCCGTGAGCCCTTGATTGAATGATGGCACGGTTCTCACTCCTACTCTGCGGCTTTTCCAGGTTAAGTGGAACCTCTGCCGGGCGCCTTCCTAGGTGCTGCACCTTGACCCTTTGTGGGGACTGAGCTCTGCTGCCCCGGCTGCTTGAGGGACCATGCTCAGTGCCGTTGTTGTTTGCACGTGTGTCGCTGTCTTGGTGTCGAGCTCCTTGGGGTTACAGAAGAGACTTGCGGGGTGGAGTGGAGGAAAACTTGTAGGGAGCTATTCACATGAAATGGTCTTTGACTTGATTGGGAGGCTGCGTGGTCTAGTACCTGCAGTTATTTACAGCACGGAATACTTGTCTTAACACCAGAACCACCCTTTGGAAAAGTGTCAGAATGCACACAAATACTTAGCAAGCCGCTCAGCCTCTGACATCACAGAAGATGGCTGGCTGTGTAGTGTCATGTGGCCACCTGTGTTTAAAATGTGCACTGCTGCAAGGGGGCTCACAGTGTCTTTCATGCTGCGCACACCCTGCTGCTCACTGTTGTGGACATGTTGGGGTCATGCAGTGGGCCCATGCCCATGGTGGACCTAGACCTGGGTCTTCTGGCTCCTGGGCAGGGCTGAGACTCAGGTCCTTTGCATATTTGCTGCCAGTGTCCTGTGCTCCAGAGGTGGGACCAGGGAGTGGTGTGCACAGCTCTGGGGTTGCCTCTGCTGCACTCTTGGGGGCTCTTCTCTGAAGCCAGGGACTGACGTTCAGATACTTGAGGTACAGACTGGGGACCTGTGGCCTCAGGTTGGTTGTAACGCAGGTCGAGTAGCTTTTGTCTGAAGTGCTTGGGAACAGAAGTGTTTTGGATTTGTGTGTGTGTGTGTGTGTGTGTGTGTGTGTGTGTGTATGAGATAAAGCTCTTTTAGGTCTGTTATGATAGAAGGAATTCTAGGATGTTTCAGGGATGTTTCTAGTTAGTTTTGTTACATTAATTAAGTAAAATCTGTCCTTGTCTTTTTTTGAGATAAGCTGTTTCCTTTTAAAGATCAAATATATTAAAGGACTGCTGATCCAGTAGAAATGACCAAGACATTCAGCACCTTAGCACTTACATGTTTTATTTATCCTTAATTTCTTTCTTTAGAGTTTGAAACCTCATAATTGGCCTAATTATTAATTTTACAAATTTTGTTTAGGCAAATTAGAGAAAGTAAAAAATGAAGCATTTAAAAAATGACTGTTATTTTACTTAATGTCTCAAAATAGGAACTTCTTCCCCAGAAGGGCTCAGAATCACATTGGGATCTGTTTTAAAAATGCATGTACCTGAGCACCACCTCAGAGATGAAAACCACATACCTGGGAGGAACCCTAAAACAGCTGTGCACCCTGGGATGGTGGGTGGTGGTGTTCACGCTAGTGAAAAGTCAGAAGTCGTCGAAATATCCTTGCGGGCACTCAGCGCACCTGGTGCCCCCGCACAGTGCCACTGTGCACATGTCCAGAGGGTGAGTGCAGGGACCTGGAGAAGAGGCGGTGTCGGTGAGAAGCATGGCCAGGTGACTGTGGAGTGTGCAAGTGGGATCCGCACGGGACACCACGTGCCTGTGCCTCCTCAGCCGTGCTCTGCATCACTACTAGGAGCCAGGAGGTTCAGTACGCCTGGTCATGACCAAAGGCATTGCTTTTGTTAGTTGCAGTTATTTTGGTTTTCTATTTGTAGTTATTTTGGAGAATGGCCACATTAGTTTTTTTATTCACCTTCCTGAACCTAATGGGGTTCCCCAAACACAGTGAATATCAAGTAAATGTCGACCGTAAGACCATTAATAAATGAGCTTGGTTTGAATTCATTCTTAACTGAATTTCCCTAATATCTTAGATGCTGAGAACAGGAGTTAGTTGATGCAGCTGTATCTGCGTGTCCTCGTGCCTGACAGTATTGTGTGAACTCACAAACTCGACTCAGAGTTGAGAACTCATGGCCTAGTGGGGTAGGGAAGAAGTGAGACCAAGCAGGGAGTGGCAGGTGCTGAGGCAGATCCGTAGAACACAGGCCGGGGCGGTGTGCCGAGGGAGTGGCGAGAGCATCGGGTCCAGAGGGGTGGGCTAGTGGGTGGACGGTGGCCAAGTGAGTGGGTGGACGGTGGCCAAATGAGTGGGTGGACGATGGCCATGTGAGTGGGTGAATGGTGGCCAAGCGAGTGGGTGGACGATGGCCAAGCGGGTGGGTGGACGATGGCCATGTGAGTGGTGGATGGTGGCCAAGTGAGTGGGTGGACGGATGGCCAAGCAAGTGGGTGGACAGTGGCCATGTGAGTGGGTGGACGGTGGCCAAGTGAGTGGGTGGATGGTGGCCAAGCAAGTGGGTGGACAGTGGCCATGTGAGTGGGTGGACAATGGCCATGTGAGTGGGGGGACGGTGGCCAAGTGAGTGGGTGGACGGTGGCCAAGTGAGTGTGTGGATGAGGAGATGGTGGCTGGACGGCGATGAAGAAGCAGGTCTAAGAGACATTGGAAGAGCGTGGTCTCCAAGACTGGCAAAGGGAGTGCGACCAGACAGGGAAGGGGTCTCAGAGGTCTAAGACACTAGCGTGTGGACGGAGAGAAGGGTGTTCCACGCATCCACCTGGGAAGGTTGGGAGGAGCAGTGGGCTTTAGGGGAAAGAACTGAAACACCCTGGACTTCTGGGGAAAGTCAGGATAGTGCCTCAAGAGATGTGTCGTTACCGCACAGAAGCTGGTGTTCTGCTGAAGGAGGCAGAAGAGGAGAGGGAGAGTTGGAGCCTGGTGTTGGCAGAGGGAGAGCCAGTCCAGGGCTGGCCAGAACTGAGTGTGAGTCTGTCTTCTGGTGCTTGGTGCCTATCAGGTGATTCAAAAGTTGACACTTCAGTTTGTCCTGAATGATGTGTATAACCCACCAACTTCATTGAATCCTCTTTATAAATGAACAAACTAAGGAAACCCTTTTTGGAATAAAAGCATGTAAATTCATAAATGATTTTTAGTAATTTTGCTCTTTGTAGATTTTGTAGAATGAAATTTCTGTGACGATGCTGACCTTCTTAGAACAGACGATCATGTTATAATCAGTGGTATTTTGAATTTGTCAGAGGAGCTCAAGGGCAGTATTTATTTCGAGTAAAAAGGAGTCTGAAATCCTGACCTAAATTTTGGAAATAGTTATGTAAATTCATGTCAACCAGTGCCTTTATAGCACGTACATGTAGACATTCACAAAACACTGGCTGCAGACTCAAGTGAAATAATGGTGACAGCAGACACGCTCTCATGGTGGAAACAAGGTATGTTAATGTGTTAGTATTTCCCCTAGTTATTTTCATAGTTCCTAACACATTAAAATCGCATTTGACCGCAACACTGGCTTCTGCAGCACATCCACGTTTTCATGTTTAGGGTAAAGCAAGTACATCTGACATTTAATTTTATTGACACTGACATTGAATCATTCCTGCCTTGTTTTTTTTTTTGGTTTGCAGGTCTTATCCAGCCCATTCCAAGAAACCAGTTTTTCCAAAGTTATTTTAATAATAATTTTGTAAATGAAGCAGACCGACCATACAAATGTTTTTACTGCCATCGAGCGTATAAGAAGTCCTGCCATCTTAAACAACACATCAGGTAGGTTGCAGGTCCAGAGAGGAGTGCACTGCAATCCAGAGGTTTGGTGATCTGGGGACCTCTAGAAGAACTGGAATGGTATTGTTAGGTTTTGGTATCTCAAATGTCATATTTGACCCTCAAATGTTGGTAATTGATATTTTTTTTCTTTGGTGTCTTGACTAAGATATTTTACTCAGAAATCGCTGCTGAATTTTATTGGTATTCCCATTGTATTTTAGTATCTGAAGCTTTCAGGAAATATCAGAAGCGTTTGTTTTCTTTGGCGAGACTGCAGCTTAGGTTTCCGGGTGTTCCGTGGAGCTCGGGTGCTAGCCGGAGTGCGGACGAAGGGGGATAGGGCTGGATCCTGAGAGCATGGCGCAGGAGGAGGCCGGAGCCCTGGAGGCCGCTTCTCCTCCTCTCGGGGGCGGCTGGTGCCAGCACTCCTCGCTTAGCTGCTGAGCGTCTGCTGTCTGTCCCAGAGCGTGGTGAGGGGATGTGCCAGAGGGTGTGAACGTGAGGAAGGTGCCAAGGTTGGTTCTTTGCAGGTCACACACGGGTGAAAAGCCTTTCAAGTGCTCTCAGTGTGGAAGAGGCTTTGTGTCCGCAGGCGTGCTCAAGGCGCACGTGCGGACGCACACGGGCCTCAAGTCCTTCAAGTGTCTTGTCTGCAACGGAGCCTTCACCACCGGCGGGAGCTTGCGGAGACACATGGGGATTCACAATGACCTGCGGCCCTACATGTGCCCCTATTGCCAGAAGACCTTTAAGACCTCGCTCAACTGCAAGAAGCACATGAAAACCCACAGGTAGGTCTTCGGGTCGGGATTCCTGGGTGGTGGTGGGTGCGCTTCTAAGAAACAGCCGCCTTTGGTTCCCGTGGTGTCACTCGTGGTTGCGTGCGTGCAGGCCACAGACCCCAAGCGCCAGTGACCGGGATCTTCTGAGTACCACAGACGAAGCCCCAGTGTCGCCATCCTGAGTCCCCTGAGGCTGTCTGTGCTAGGTGAGCCCCGGGTGTCCACTCCCTCCACAGGGGAGCAGGTACTGGATGGGCTGCTGGCCCTGCCTGTTGCGGTCAGATGGCGCGGGGCTGGGCACGCCGTGCTTTCCAGGCAGCTATCAGTGCGTCTCCGAGGTGATCGTCCTAGTCTCGGACTTGAACCTGTGTCTGGGCAGCCCCCAGACCCATCATTCAGTAGCTGCTGCTCATCTCCGAGGGAGTCACTTCTGACTAGAGCTGGCTTAGGGACAGGTGTTCCTGAGGCCCCGTGTGGGGTGGTCAGACCTGTAGAGCCAGGAGGAGCCACCTCTGGCTTATGTGAGGTGAGTTACTAGGTCCCGTGAGAGTGTCGGACTTTCTGCCCTAGGCCATCAACTTGAGGAGGAGGAGTGTGCCCTGGGTGCGTCTGCCTGGATGCTCCCCGAAAGCCCAGCCCCAAGTGGCGGGATAACTGGTCTGTGGTGGCTTTGTCGTCATCTGGTGTGTCGTGGATCTAGTGCCCGGGCTTGCTTGTCAGCACCTGCACTGGTCCCTCTGTTGCTGGGGCCCGCGAGGGAGCGCCGCGTGGGTGGTGCCTCTTAGAGACCTCACAGCGTGCTGGTCAGGCTGTGCCCTGGTTCACAGGGGCGCTCGCACTGTGCACCTGCGCGAGAGCTGGGTCTGTCTTGGTGCACACGCTCAGGATGCTGGACTCTGCTCGCAGAGCAGGACGCTGGCTCCCCTCTTGGCTCAGGAGCCTAAATGCTTGCATGCCCGGCGGTGTGTCGAGCACCGTTTTCCTCCGTTATGAAGCCTGGCCTTGCAATGTTCCTGCTGGGGTGGGACTGGGAACGTGGGTTTCGGGCCCTCATTGGTGGACATGATGGCCAGTGCTGCAGTTACGGGGTCACCTGTGTGACGTGGAGCATCATGTGGACAGTGTTTGTCATGATGACGCTGAGGGCTGCCTGCAGGAGATGGTCGTGGGACTTGGCAGCGTCTGACCTTGAGGTGACAGTCCGCTGGCTGGCCAGCCTGTTTTGGGTGCTTTCTCCCTCTGTGGTTCTGCCCTCCAAGAGGCGGATGCTGTCGGGTCCCTTTGACATTTTGGAGGTTCCCCAGATACCACACCTTACACTGAAGACTTTTCTCATGGTTCCAATAGTAAAGGTGTGGGGAAGAGCCCGGCAAACAAGCATCAAGGCCTCCCCCACCCAGCCTGTGAGGCCTGCGTCCCTGGGGGAGCGTGGTGGAGGCTGACGTCACTGCACAGAGCTGTGGTGGCAAAGGCCTGGTGGTATGCTTGCTTTCTTCTTTTAAATTGTTTTTTGTTCTTTTTAGTCATACATGACGGTAGAGTATGTTTTGACGTATTATAATACACAGAGTAAAGCTTACTCTAATTAGAATTCCATTCTTACAGTTGTGTGTGACGTGGAGTTTCACTCGTTGTATATTCATGTATGAACACAGTAAAGTTACGTTCAGTTCATCCTACTATCTTTCCTATTACCATCCTCCCGTCCTTCCCTTCCTTCCCCTTTGTCTAATTCAATGAACTTCTATTCTTCCCTCCCTGCCTGCCCTTATTGTGGGTTATTATCCACATATCAGAGAGAGCATTTGGCATTTGGGTTTTTGGGATTGGCATATTTCACTTAGCATGATAGTCTCCAATTCCATCCATTTACTGACAAATGCCACGATTTCAGTCTTCTTTATGGCTGAGTAATATTCCATCATGCATACATATCACATTTTCTTTATCCATTCATCTGTTGAAGGGCACCTAGGTAGGTTCCATAGCTTAGCTATTGTTAGTTAGCTGCTGTAAACATTGATGTGACTATGTCACTGTAGCATGCTGATTTTAAATTCTTTGGGTATAAGCCAAGGGGTGGGATAGCTGGATCAAATGGTGGTTCCATTCCAAGTTTTCTGAGGAATCTCCACACTGCTTTCCAGAGTGGCTGCACCAGTTTGCATTTCCACATCCTTACCAAGATGTATTGTTGTTTGTATTCTTGATCATTGCCATTCTGAGTGGGGTGGAATCTTAGAGCAGTTTTGATTTGCATTTCACTAATTGTCAGTGTGATTTCTGGCTTCTGGCTCCAGGAAATGCTGGAGGTAGGGAGAAGAGTGTGAGGAGGCAGGTTCCCAGGCTGTGGTGGAGCCCGTGGTGGAGCCCGTGGTGGTGCTCAGTGGGTCTGATCAGGAGTGTGGGGAAGGCAGAGTGGATGGCCTCTGGTTAGGTGGCAGGTATGCTGTCCATTTGGTCAGTCAGGTCATTGTTGGAGGCAGCCACTAATTTTGTTGTTCATCTTTCTCTTTGGAAGAGAAACACCTTGGTGAATACATACCGCATGTGTTTTGCAAGTGGATGTTGCCACGAGCAGCATTAGCACAAGGCCTCCTGGAGTGTGACTCGTGGTGGGCCCAGGGCCGGCGGGCTGGCTCCCGAGACACTGCCTTTGCTGGTGGTGCGTGGGCTGGTCTGGAGAGGAGCTGGCCAGGACAGTCACTCGGAGACGGGGACCCGTGCAGAAGCGAGTGGGGGCTCCAGTGTTCAGCTGCTGCGTCTCCGAGGCCTTCCTGTGCTTTGATTTTGGGTGTGTCTTGCCATCTCTCGGGAGCCCTGTGTCCTTCGCTCTGCGACGGCACTAGAAGCAGTGGGGCTCTCTTCAGAGTCACCAGTAGTGCGTGAGTTTAGCTGGTCGCCATCGCGACTCCACAGCGAAGCCACCTGAGAGTGAAAGCACGAGTTTTGCAATAAATCACAATCCGTGGCCAGAGCCGCAGTAGGTACGGCCATGTCTAACTGTGACTCGCTGTTGCTTTTCCTGAAGATACGAACTTGCCCAGCAGCTGCAGCAGCACCAGCAGGCCACCTCAGAGGGCGACGGCACCGAGGGCCAGCCCGGCATGCAGGTGTCGGCTCCCGTGCCGGTGGAGATGGAGGGTGCCGCGCTGCAGCAGGCTCCCGAGCCCATTGCGGCCGAGCCTGAGGCCATGCTGGACCTGGGGTCGCAGCACGTGGTGGGCACAGAAGAGGCGGCCCTGGGGCCACAGCTGACGGAGCAGCCTTTGGAAGCGGACGAAGGTGGGTCCCCTTATGCTCTCCAATCCCACTTTACTCTTCAACTTTATTAGGCCTTTAAGGGCGAGGGTTTTTGTGTGTTGGTCTTAACTCAGAGTAAGCTCACTTCTTGGTAGCAGATTTTGGAAGTCTTAGGAACCTCAGGGCTGCTCAAAGCCTACTGTCCCCATCCAGTGCAGTGCCTTTCTGTTTGTTCAAGCTAATGCACACTCTGCCAGTGTGCACCTGGAAACACACTCCAGGATCTTGTGTGTGTGCTCTATGACCTACAGTGCCCTTCACACGGCCAGGACCTCGTTCCTCCTAGGCGCGTGTCTGCACATCAGTCGCATTCTGCGGCAGTGCCCCCAGGCCGAGTCCTGGGCTGATGCAGTGCTGTTGGGTGCCTGGTTCTTGATAGAAGCAGCACATGGCTTCCTTCGACTGTAAAGTCTGGTTACAAGAAAACATCAGCTCAGCTGTGGCAGTGTGCACAGTGTGTGCTGACTGCTTTCTCACACGGTTTCCTGCCTCGCCCAGGCCTGTTGGCATACAGGCGTGTGTGCTGACCTCGGGGACGTGTCCTGCTCTCTTCTGGTCTCTGGGGGGACTACACACTGCTTGCCCTCTGCAGTGCCTGGGGCCATTTGCTCCCAGCAGGGTTTTAAGTACTTCTGGGAGTAAGTGCGTTTTAGAATATTACTTTATAGAAATGTTAGAGCAATGTCCTAGCCTCCCTGTTACCTTTTCAAAATAAAGAGGCTAGCTTTTGAAAACCTGCTGAAGCCCATGTATGGACGGTGTGTCTGAAAGTGTGCGGCCTCAGTGTGTGGACTCCTTCTTTTGTGTTCTTGTGCAGATGGGTTTGCAGGTGCCCAGGACCCTCTCCCAGGGCACATGGACCAGTTTGGAGAGCCGACTCCTACGCAGCAGTCCTTTGAGCCATCAGGGCTGTCTCAAGGTCAGTAGGTCAGGGTGAGATCGGCAAGCCAGGTGACCTACATCAGGTTCACTTTCATGAACCACAGTAGGTGTTTCTCTAAATCCAGTCTAGAATTTATGATTTCAAACCAAATAACGTTTGCATACTTTATATAATATTTTAAAATTGATGACACAGATGTTGTGGTCTGGTCACATCTCCTGGAAGCTGACTTTCACAATCATTCCACACACAGTTTCTAACCGAAGACTGTGGAGTAGGAATTGGGATCTGAGAGTAGTTGGTGTTCGTGAATGGTTTCTAAAGCCTGCACCAAAGTCATCTTTGTGGGGTGCAGACCATCTTGGAGCTGCTGATAAAAATGAATCCTGAGTCTCAGAAAGTAGAAATGTACGTTTAGACATTTTTAAATTTATAAACCCAATTTTTTTTTTTTTTTTAGTACTGGGAATTGAACTCAGGGGCACTGGACTATTGAGCCACATCCCCAGCCCTATTTTGTATTTTGTTTAGAGACAGGGTCTCACTGAGTTGCTTAGCACCTCATCATTGCTGAGTCTGGCTTTGAACTCTCAATCCTCCTGTCTCGGCCTCCTGAGCTGCTGGGATTATAGGCGTGCGCCACTGCGCCCAGCTATAAACCCGATTTTAAAATTTTCTTGTATAAACACTGTCCTATTTTCCGTAGAACTCTTTCTAATGCATTTCAGGTTTCACAGTGACGGATACGTACAATCAACAGACTCAGTTTCCACCTGTGCAACAACTACAAGATTCCAGTACTCTTGAGTCGCAAGCACTGTCCACGAGCTTCCACCAGCAGAACTTGCTGCAGGTCCCGAGCTCCGACACAATGAACGTAGTGAGTGTTTGCAGGAGGGACAGTGCCTGTCACCCCTGGCAGATGCTCTTCTGTCTCGCTGTGATCATGTGGAACTTGCTGGCCTCCAAGGGCATGCCCACTGCTAAGCTAGGGCATTGCCTGCGAAAACCTCAGTGTCTAGCAGGCAGGCTTTCTCCTTGAAACCTCTTGACCTGACTGAGTTCAGCAGCATGATGTGGCTTTGCTGTTTTAGCTAAAGCCAGGAAGTCAATAAGACTGGGCAATAAAGTTAGAAGGATATGGCTTTTGCACAAGATCTAAGTGTTTTTGTTTGTGGAATCTTAAATAAGTTAGAAGGAAAGTAAAATGAATGCTAACATATTGAAATTATTTAATTGTGTAATTAAAATTTTTAATATCTTATTCAAGTTGGAGGCATTTAAGTTTTTGTTTGATTTTCCTGTTATTAGAAATTTTTTAGTAGTGATGAAAATGATTGACCAATTAATTGCTTTCTTCTTTTCTTAAAATCTTTTAGTAGCTTTGCCCAGTGGTAGGCCTGAGTGAATGCCAAGTGCTTTCTCGTGGCTTGACACCATGTGGCTGGAAGCAGGTGCCAAGTCTGGAGTAGCAAGCATGCTCCTTAGTAACTTCTCCTCATCCAGGGCCTCTAGGAACCTGTGGAAACAGTAGGGGCAGCAGAGTTGCTGTCCCATCTGGTCCTGAAAGTCAGGCGAAAAATCAGAAGCAGCCCTTGGTCAGCAGGCTGGTGGGCTGCACTGTTCACACACTGCCCTTGCCTTCCAGGTGTCCAAGGCCTAGTTCCCCTCTGGTTCAGAAGTGGTCGGCAGGCCTTGGCCAGGCTGGGCTGTGAGCCTGTGTTGTGGGAAGGGTCACAGTGACTGTTCTCTCTGTCTGTGACTGTCCCTAGGGTGGGTGGCAGGTCCTCTCGCTCACCCTGTCGTTTGTGGCAGGAGAGGAGACTTCATCTTTTCAGAAGTCGGGTTTCATTCACTGCCAGCATGTTCACCATCTGTCCATCACTGTGACAAAATAGCTGAAAGAATAACTCGAAAGGGCCTAGTTTCAGGTGTGTGGTCCATGGCCGGTGGTGCTGTCGTCCGTCTTCGCCCCGGCAGAGCCTCATGCGGCCAGCTGGCAGCGGGCCGGGAGGGGCCTGTGTCCTTCCACCAGGCCCGCTATCCAGCGGCACCACAGGCTGGCATCCATGCTGGTAGCATGTGGCCTCAGAGGGGCAGCTGCAGTCCACATCGCAGCAGCTAGTGAGAGTCCAGCTGATTGATGGAGGCGTCTCTCCTACAGTACGTCAGTGGTCAGGGAGACGGCCAGCACTGCTGGTCAGGTCCGTCTGTGGCCCAGCGACGGCAGGGGACTGCATCCCGCCCTCATCCTTGGTAACGCATCACTGTCTGCTCACAGAAGTGTAAGCACTGCCTCGTGCATCTCCTTATTTCAGACAGCGCGCTTGATTCAGGAGAGTTCCCAGGAGGAGCTGGACCTGCAGACGCAGCGCCCCCAGTTCCTGGAGGACGGCGAGGACCAGAGCCGGCGCACCTACAGGTAGTGCCACCCGCTGGCTCCGGCCTGCAGTGCTGATGCGGTGCCCGCCCTGGTGCGGGACTGGGCGGCTCAGTCCCTCAGACTCTGAAGCGGGGCTCGTCGCCTGCTCCTGTGGGGCCTGGGCCGGCAGAGGCGACCCAGCACAGCCTGCTAGCACAGGCCAGGGCCCGGTTGGAAGTGCAGTTTCCTTCAGCCGTGCACCTGGGCTTCTGGGCCTCAGCTTCTGTCACTGTGGTGAGCCCTATGCCCACGCAGTGGTACGTCTCTGCCCCAGGCCCTGGGCGTTCTAGGTATAGCTGTGCCGGGGCGCAGGCTCCTGTCTTCACGTTGCCCCTCACGGAGTGCGCATGCCCACTCACTGTGGAGGGCCTGGTGGACAGGGAGTAAGACTGCCATCTTCTTAGAAAACGGAAGATGAGTTCCGCCAAAGGAAGCTAAAATGAACGTTGCCTATAACAGAGGTCGCCTTGGCTTTGCTATGTTCTAATAATTGTATTCCTTTCTTAAAGTACTTTTTGAAGTCTTAATACTTTTGTTCAGAGTCATTTAACAAAAAAAATGACCAGGTCATTTTAACTAAAAGCTCCTCTTAAAAACTGATGAACTGCTTTGCCTCAAAGCAATGCTCTCAGTCAAGGTTTTAGAAAGTGAGTGTTCTGCTGTTCTGCCAAGCACGCCCTTCTCGAGAGTCCCTTTCCTTTCTGTGCTGTTTGTTTTCCAAGCAAGAGCTGAAGTGCCTTGAACCAGCATTTGTAGGTGTCGGCTCCTTCACCTTTGAAAGGCCTTCGAGCAGGAGCTCCGCCAGTTTGCAGATTCAAGAGCACGTGGGGGCGTTGGTCTTGCTTTGCGGACCCTTGGGCTGAGGCGCATAAAGATGGCCTCTTGGCTTTGCTGTTTCCAGATGTGACTGGCGAGTCCCGTGGTCCTGGGTCACCGGCTCCCCAGGTGGGGCGCTCTGCTCACGGTGTTCATCTAGCGCCTACTCGGGGCACCAGCACTGTCGAGTGAGCCTCAGCCTTCAGTGCTGCCTCCCTCCAGGGAGGAGGTGATGGGCAGGCTGTGCAGGAGCCCGCAGGAGCAGGGCGCTGAGGCCACGGCCGCCGGTAGGAGGGGAGCCATTGCTGCTGAACAGTGGCGGAAACTGGGTGTGTTCAGAGGTCAGACCTGCGGGACTTACCACAGGGGTGCAGGAGAGAGGATCCAGGAGCACCTCAGGATGAGACCTGAGCACCTGCCGTCCCCCGGAGAGGCAGTGTCGGTTTGGATTGCTGGGATTGATGGTTGAGAAGAACGGCATGCATGTGTCCTTTCCACCAGCCTAGCCCTGGGGGTCCAGGCTGGAAGCCCACATTTGAGAGTTATCAGGACAGGGACCAGTATTCTTGCCCAAACAAGTGGCTCAGAGCTTGTGTCCTGGCCACTCATGAGGACGTGGGTAGGAGAGGAGCAGCCATGGGTGTGGTAGGCTGCCAGTGAGTGGAGGGGTCTCTGGAAGTGCTAAGATGCAGGTCCTTGTCTAAGGCGCCGCAGAACCTAGAGCCCACAGCTGCCCTTTCCTGTGGCGTGGGACGGCGTAGGCAGCAGCATGCCTCCTGGGGATGGGGCCTAAGCAGACTTGCTCCAGGTGGGCTGGGTCCCCATCCTCCACCTGGTCTCATGGCGGGCTCCCCAGAGCTGTGATCAGGGTGAATGGACAGGCAGCCATATGGGCGGTGGATCTGGGCAGCTGGTTGGACACATCAGAGAAAGAGTAATTCTAATCTATGAAGTAGCTGCTGAGGGGGAAGTGACCCCGCATAGCTGTGTATGCAAAATAACTAGCACGGTCTGTTTCCTTGAAGTGTTAACCCAACAAGTGAGTGGGTTGCAGGTGCAGGGCCTGGTCTTGGGCAGTGGCGGGCGTCAGTGTCTGCAGCAGCTGTCCTTCGTCTGTGTTTGAAGGGTTTCTGAGGGATCGCCTTTTCGTCTGCTGGGGAGTCACCGCAGGACTCGTTAGTTTGGACAGAATGAAGGGCACAGACTCCTCACCCCGCAGAACCCGGTGTGGCCAGTTGTGGCCATGGTGGTACCATCTGTTGTGCTGTCCAGCCTGGGCAGCAGGCCTGGCCTCTGCTGCAGCCCTCGCTGGGTGCCTGCCACAGAGCTGGGCCCGTCCTCCTCCCTAGCTGGGCTGACCCTGCTCTGAACTCTGCTGTCTGGTTGCAGGTGTGACTACTGCAACAAGGGCTTCAAGAAGTCCAGCCACCTGAAGCAGCATGTGCGGTCCCACACCGGGGAGAAGCCCTACAAGTGCAAGCTCTGCGGGCGCGGCTTCGTCTCCTCCGGCGTCCTCAGGTCCCACGAGAAGACCCACACAGGTCGCTGTCCGCTTTGCGTGTGGCCGTGGCCGTTGTGTGCGGCGCGGCAGCTCTGCTGGGGTGGGCTCCCCCTGCTGCCATGGCACCGCTCCTGGTGCGCCGTGGGGCTCGGTGTCCCCAGAGCTCTGCAGCCACCTGTGCCGTTCAGGACTTGTCTCTGGCCGGCCTCCCCTCGGGCCCCACCTTCTGTTGTTCACAGATGGGTCTGCGTGGACGTGCCGTGCGCGTGGCGGCTGCCACCTGTGGTCTTTCGTGACTGGCTGCTTCTGCTTGGCCGGCACGCTCAGGTGTCTGTGTGTGGCCCGCGTCAGCACTGCTGTCCTTTGCGGGGGTAGCGCGTCCCCTCCGTGGGCGTGCCACTTTTCACTCACGTGCTGCCCGTCATCAGGGGACGTTGGGGTTACTTCCACTTTTTGACTATTTGAAGAACCCTGCTCTTGATCTGGGTGACCTTTACTTCTGTGTCTCTCCCGGACACAGAATTGCTAGGATACAGGATGACACTTTTTAAGCTCGTGAGTGTCCTTGGCTCTTTTCTAAAGTGGCTGCTCGTTTGCAGTCCCGGCAAGTGTGGGAGGGCCCGCTGCTCCGCGAGTTGCCAGTCTCACTGCTGGCTCTTTTCACCGGGTCCGCGCGGGCTGGTGCAGTGCTGGCCCCTTGTGACTTTGGTGTGCGCCTTCTGTGGCTCCTGGGCTGAGAAATGTCTGTGCTGATCCTGTGTCCGTTTTGAAGGCAGGTTGGTTTACCTGTTGTTACCGAGTCCTAAGAATTTTTTTATATATTCTGGTCATTGGACCTTTATCAGATACATGGTTTACAATCAAATGTGTTTTCGGTGTATTACATTTATCTGTTGAATGCATTCAACATATGTAGCTAATGTTAGTGATACACGTGTTTGTTATGCTACGTGTTCTGTACAGGGCTTTGTATCAGAGGGAAGAGGAGCCGCCAAGGGCCAGGCTGGTATGGACACGCCCCCCGGGGTCCTTCCTCGAGTTGTTGATGTAGAGGAGAGAGGGCTTGGGGTCTGTCCGCCCTGAGATGAGCCACAGATGCCCAGTGGACTCCTCCTGGGGCACGGTTGAGGCATTTGCTGTGGCATTGAGGCGAAAATGGACTTGAGGAAACTCCACTTGGGTCCACCTGGCACACGCACTGCCAGCTTAGGTGAAGACGCTGGAGATGGAAACTAGTTTTTTGTTTTTTTGTGGTGCTGGGGATTGAACCCACAGTGCTCTACCACTGAGCCACATCCCCAGCCCTTTTTGTTTTTTATTTTGAGACAGGGTTGCAGAGGCTGGCCTAGAACTTGCAATCCTCCTGCCTCAGCCTCCCGAGTAGCTGGGATCACACTGTGCCCGGTGACTTGGTTTGTTTGGAGAAACGTCTTCTCAGAGACTGTTAGTGCCAGTAGAGAATATGGTGAGATGTGCTCCGTCAGTTTCCATGCTCTTAACAGTCCATTTCTAAAGTTTGGAAACAGCACAGACACCATCTTTGAGTCGCGGCTTATTGACATTCTTTGCTTGAGTGCGTCTGGGCTGGTGGTGCGGCCGGGTCCTCCCCAATGCTGCTGTCTGCTCTGTCGCCACAGGGGTGAAGGCGTTCAGCTGCAGCATCTGTAGCGCCTCGTTCACCACCAACGGCAGCCTCACGCGGCACATGGCCACGCACATGAGCATGCGGCCCTACAAGTGTCCCTTCTGTGACGAGGGCTTCCGCACCGCCGTTCACTGTAAGAAGCACATGAAGAGGCACCAGCCAGTCCCCTCTGCTGCGTCGGCAGCCGCAGAGACCGAGGGAGGAGGTATTTTCCGTTTGTTGCTTCGAGGTTTCTTAGCCAAATGCTGATGGAAATAAAGTGACGTATGCAGCACCGGAGTGTCAGCGGGGGTACCGCTGGTGCTCGGCAGCACCCGGAGTGTCAGCGGGGGTACCGCTGGCGCTCGGCAGCACCCGTGTGTCAGCCGGGGTACCGCTGGTGCTCGGCGGCACCCAGAGTGTGAGCGGGGGTACCGCTGGCGCTCGGCGGCACCGGAGTGTCAGCCGGGGTACCGCTGGCGCTCGGCAGCACCCGGAGTGTCAGCCGGGGTACCGCTGGCGCTCGGCAGCACCCGGAGTGTCAGTCGGGGTACCGCTGGCGCTCGGCAGCACCCGGAGTGTCAGCTGAGGTACCGCTGGCGCTCAGCAGCACCCTCAATTTTTAGAAACTAAAGCACTTTATTCCCCAGTATGAAGCCCTAATATGCCTTTGAGAGAAGTGGGAAAGGCTGGAGGGGACGTGTGACTTCTGGCCACTGGGAGGCCTTGGCACGCGAGGAGGCGGTGTGCCCCAGCCGTGTGACCTCTGGGCAGGCTGCTGGAACCCGCGTGGCGTCCCTCCTAAAGTCTGCCCTGCACTCAGGGCGCAGACAGTGCGGGCGGCAGCAGGCGACGCAGCTGCGTGGAGCTGCCCAGGCTTGTCCTGTGGTTGCCCGTGGGTGGAGGAGCAGCCAGCCTCTGCCTCCCCAGGTCCGCAGCAGCCGGCCCTGTGGGAGCCGTGCCTGCGGCCAGACCTGTGTCACCGCAGGCTGTCTCATCTGGCTGCTCAGGACCTGGGCAGCGGGCGGCGGCTGCCCCTAGATGTCTGCCCAGCCCCACCAGGGCCGCGCTCCCGAGGCCACGGCCCATGCTTCTGCCTTGGAGCACAGTAGAGGTCTCTCCTCAGCAGAGCCTGCCTGCCCCACAGCAGGAGCACGTCGCACACGCTGGGTCGCCACGCGGGTGCTGTGAGGCGCCCTGCCCTTCTCACTGTGCGTCCTGCGGGCCTGCTGCGCCCGTGGCTGCCAGTGTTGTCCTCACCACATTGCCGAGGGGAGGTCGTGTTGATGAGGGCCCCAGGGCATGCGGTCAGTGTCTCGGGAACCAGGTTGGCCAGGGCTGTGGCCCCTGCTGGGTGCGTTCCCTGGTCTGCGCTGGCCGTCTGCTCCTGAGGTCCCATGTGTTCCCCTGAAGCGAGAGCAGCAAGGCTCGGAATCCACCCCTCCAGGCAGCAAGAGCTGTGTCCTCCGCGCAGAAAAGCCTCTTCCCGAGGCAGCTCTGGGCTCCTGCTTCCACCCTGACTTGCGGCGTGGTTGTACGTCAGGCTCCAGGGCTCAGAGAACCTTTGTTTCTGTTGGTTAAAATGCCACGGGGTCAGTAAGGCGTGAGAAGCAGCCAGGGTTGCTCCAGGTCCAGCCCCGCACTGGGCACGCTGAGGAGCTGTGCTGGGCCTGCTGGGCCTGCTGGGCTTCCTGCCACTAGGCGAGTGCCGACAAACATGGGACCCGCCCGCTGCTCTGGCCTCCCACCTTGGTCAGGAGGCCGCCTGTCGCTCTGTCCCGCACCCCGGGCCTCGGGGGCGAGGGCTGGTGTGTCTGCTTGTCAGTCACTGCCTGTCCTGCCTGTGCCGTTTGGGCTCTCTCCTGCTTGTCGTGCTGAGTTTCCCTGCCCTCCTCCCCTGCTGTGCTGTTGCCCTGTCGCTGTGTTCTGACCTCTCAAGATCCTCAGGCATCCTCCCACTTCACTGCCAGCCTTGGGGGACACGTCCGTGACCTGACCCTTCTCCCTGAGCCTGGAGCCGTGCTGTGGAGCACAGCCCGCTGCAGATGCCTGCTCTGGGCCTGCCGCTCTCCTCGCCCGCCCCTCCCCTCTCCCATCTCCGTCCCCACTCTCCAGGACCCCAGGTCCTGACTGGCCCTTGTGGGGCCAGCACTGCCCTCTGTTGCGCGTTCCAAGTCCGCGTTGTGCGTGGAGCTGTGCTCTCACCCCCAGCCCAGGCTCCCATTCTTGTTCTCCGTCAGCTGAAATGTGCCCTGCTCTTCCCCGAGAGAGGTCTGAACGTGCATGCGTATGTGTGGACACTCGGTCTCATTCCTCTCTTTGTAGTAAGTTTGTAAAGTGGGCTCTGCTAATTTGCCAGCTTGGTCCCCGTTCGGGCTTCTGGTTCCCTCTGATGGCAGTCTGCTGTTGCCTGTTCCTAGTGGCTGTGTTTGCGAGCACTGCAGGTTCACCTGAACCCCAGCGGCTTCGAGCCGCCTGCTGGTCCTTGTGTTGGGGTCAGTCCCAGTGTCCTCAGGGTCAGCAACCCCCCAAGGCATGTCCTTCACGTGCTTGTTTCCTTCCCTGTCTCACCTGGGTTTTCAACAGAACAGCGGTGGGAAAGGCGGCTCTGTATCATCTCAGGAGCAGCCTGGTTGACTGTCATGCGCAGCTGGTGTCCATGGACTTGTTCTGACGACAGCCGCGCTCTGGTGAGGGATTTGGTCCTCTTCTGTGTTTGGGTAGATATGTGCTTGGAGGAAGAGGAAGAGAACCCAGACAGAAGTGCCTCGAGGAAGTCTCGTCCCGAGGTCATCACCTTCACGGAGGAGGAGACAGCCCAACTGGCCAAGATCCGGCCCCAGGAGAGTGCCACGGTGTCCGAGAAGGTCCTGGTGCAGTCAGCTGCAGAGAAGGACCGCATCAGCGAGATGAAGGACAAGCACGCGGAGCTCGAGGCCGAGCCTAAGCATGCCAACTGCTGCAGCTACTGCCCCAAGAGCTTCAAGAAGCCCAGTGACCTGGTGAGGTAGGCCCTGCGGTCTCGTAGGTGGCTCCTGGACACGCATGCTAGGATTCCTCTGGTGCTCTTCAGGGCAGTGCGGGAGGTTGGCTTCTGCACGTGCCCTATGTGCAGCAGCTTCAGGAGTGGGGGCTTCAGGCGTGTTGACTGTGGTACCTTCCCTGGAGTAGTCAGCAGCAGGCCTGTTTCTCTGTGCACTGCTTGTGCATGGTTCTGTGTGGTTGCGATAGTAGTAAAAAATAAAACATTTGTTTACTGAGGAAGATGGAGTGCTAGGCTTTGAGGGGTGCAGAAGAGCCAGATGCCCTCCTGTCCCAGGGGCTGCTGGTCTGTTTGAGGAGCGCACATCAAGCTGGAGACCACGGGAAGAATCGGGCCAGCAGGTGGAGAGGGCGATGGATGCATGGATGGAGTGTGGCAGGCGGCAAGGAGTCTAGAACCAAGGCTGAGGCAGAGTTAGGAGCTGAGGACTGTGCAGCTTGGCAAGGTCCAGGTCCAGACACTCTCCCCAGGTTCCAGAAGTGTCTTTCAGAAGTGGGACTGCTTAGTCTTTGCTCTAGGGTATAGAACTATCTAGACAGATAGGCATAGACAGCTTAGTAAGTAGAACTGCTAAGATTTCAAGGTGGCAGATGTGGCAGTCTGCTCCAGAAAACACACAGGGCATGTTCCACGTGCTCTGGACCCGCAGAGTGCTCTGCAGCGTGGTGGGGCAAGGCGGGAGGTGTGTGGGCATGGGGAGCCCTGGGGACGTGTGCACTCTGTGAGAAGGGGATGTGCACGGCCAGTGAGGACCGTCAGGTGGAGAACACCCAGAGCCGCGTGGCGGGGCTGGAAGGGCCTCGTGTGGAGCGCTGGACAGGCCTCGGCTGCAGCCCTGGACGGGACCTAGGTCATGGGAGCTGTGCTGTGAGGGTGGGGACATGCACCGGAAAGCCAGCCCTGGGGGGACAGGGGCGTGGCACTGAGTCCAAGGACTCAGGAATGAGTCTGGCCGGGAGGCTGAGGAGCTGGCTGACAGGGACAGTGCTGTCACTGTGGGAGTTGGGGGGTCATGAATGAGACAGTCAGCCTTCCACCCAGTGGGGGGTGTTGAGGTGGTGTCTGAGTCCACACACCCTTGGGACATCCCCCAGGCCAGCAGGGAGGAGTGAGCTGGAGACGAGGTCATCTGAACGCACAGGACAGGAGCCAGTCCCAAAAACAGTGCACAGCAGCTGGCTGGCCTGTCCTTCCCTAACAAACCTCCAGGCTGAGCCTCCCTTCTTGTCAAATCGGGTTCACAACGAGACACACCCGGGAGGGCGAGGGCTACGCTGCTCTCCAGGGAGGGCCGCTGTTGCGCCTCTCTGCTTTCAGGAGGTGCCCACCCCTCCCACCTCAGCCTGTGATTCCACTTCCCACTGACTTCTGTGTACCCACGAGTCAGCACCTCAGACCCCCCTTGTCCTTTGTAGTGGTGACATAGGGTTCTGCTCGGCAGCCCAGGGCTGTCACCAGCCCCAGTGCTGGATGCCATGTGCTCCTGCAGGCCATAGCCCCCCAGAGGCAGTGTCCCCGAGCCTGCTTGCTGCTGGTATGGTGAGATGGCCTCCCCCAGGCCCCAGGGCTGCACTGGCTGCTGACGAGGGCCCCATCCAGCCTGTGCCTTGGCCGTTTCTTCCGTGAGTTCCATCTCACCCACTTGTCTGCTCTAATGTGCGCTGTCTTCTTGCTGATTAGCAAGAGTTCTTTGTTTTTTAAGAAATTAACCATGTTTATATTTGTCTTGCAAATATTTTTGTTATTTATATTTTTAATGATGTTTTTCATGTGTAGAGTGAAGCTCAAAATTTGTATTTGGCCAAGTTTAATCAGAACCTAGGAACACATGATTCTTATTTATGTGGTTATGAATTTCAAATCATAAAGTTGTCAATGTACATATTTAAAAATAAAACCACTGAATCGCAAGTGTCTTTGTCAGGCATGTTCGAATCCACACTGGAGAAAAGCCGTACAAGTGTGAGGAGTGTGGGAAGAGCTTCACAGTGAAGTCCACTCTGGATTGCCACGTGAAGACCCACACAGGTACGGACGGCCTGGGCCGGCCTGGTGCTGCTTCTGCTTCATTCCCATGTGTTTTGCACACTTTGACACTTTGTCAGCATCATCGAAAGCTTAAAAGTCAGGATCCGTGAGAAAGTGGGTATAAAAGGTTTTTTCCCCCTAATCCTGACATGAGGAAAGTGGCCCAAGAAAAGGAGATGAGATCTTGAAGTTACGGGTCATGTTCTTCCTCTGGGTCTCGTCTGGCCGGAGGGGTGTCTCCTGCAGCCTGTTGAGGCTTCTTGAAGATGGGGGCTGTGGAATCCTACCAGCCCGGCCTCCAGTCGCCATGCTGGTGCCCTGGGCTGGGAGGTGCCCCCGCCCTCGGCGCCTGCTCAGTGGGCTTTCTGCAGCTCCTGTGGATGGGAAGCAGAGGGCATCTCTGAGAATGCTTCTGGCGGCCCTTTCTCCATGTGCAGTGCCGAGGTGACCCGTGAGGACCCAGTGTGAGGTCCGGGCCTCCTGTGGTCCCCACCTGCATCACCCCTGCTGCAGCACTTGTTCCTGGGCAGCAGAGGGAAAGGGCGGGCCAGGAAGCTTTCCCACCCAGGCTCTCCCAGGGCAGAGCGGAGAGCCTGGGCTGGCAACCCCTGCGTCCTGGTGGCCTTCATGACCCGGGTGAGGGTGAGAAGAGCTGGGAAGGAAAGAAGTGGGTATGTGACTGGCACATGGCGCATGGTCCCCGAAGGGTCCCTGCCTGGTGCCAACCACACTGGTTGTCCCCATTTGGCAAAAGAGATCAGAGATTAGAGATTAGCTCAGGTGCTGAGTGCCCTTTGTAAAGCCAAAGAGAAGCACATAAGTGGCTGAGTCTGCTAAGTCTGCACCTCGCTTCCAGTAACCGTCGGGCAGATACCAGTAGAGGCGAGACGGTGGTTCAGGGAAGGGCACAGTTGATGTGGGTGAGGACGCCCTGGGCTCGGCTGTCAGCAGCATGCCCTGGGGCTCTGCACCTGGCTGCCAGGTCGGTAGCCTCTGTAGAGCACTTGGGCCCAAGGACCCCACACCGCCTGCCCTCGCGGCCCAGGGGTCAGGAGCACACCGTGCCGAGGCCCCACTGACTCTTGGCTGCTCTCCGCAGGGCAGAAGCTCTTCAGCTGCCACGTGTGCAGCAACGCCTTCTCCACCAAGGGCAGCCTGAAGGTGCACATGCGCCTGCACACGGGAGCAAAGCCTTTCAAGTGCCCTCACTGCGAGCTCCGCTTCCGCACCTCGGGCCGCAGGAAGACACACATGCAGTTCCACTACAAACCAGACCCGAAGAAGGTCAGAAAGCCCGCGGCACGCAGCTCACCAGAGGGACTGCAGCCAGCCAACCTGCTGGGCTCCTCCTCCACAGACCCTAATGTGTTCATCATGAACAACTCCGTGCTAACAGGGCAGTTCGACCAGAATCTGCAGAATCTGCAAGGACTGGTGGGCCAGGCTATTCTGCCTGCCTCAGTGTCGGGTAAGAGCTGAGCTGGGGAATGGCCAGTCCCTCTATGCTGTGCACCCCTCGTGTCCTGGGTGGAGGGGTGCAGTTTCTGCAGTGGGGTGCGCCCTTCCTGGAGCCTGTCCCTTCTGAGGCCGGAGGGAAGCGGAGTTTATCTTCCACTTCCCCTCTGTCACGTCTGCTTTTTAACACCTTAGCACTTTGGTTTGCTTTTGGTTTTAGTGGCTGAGATGTGTTTCTCCGTACTTGGCGTTCTTTTAGGTTCAGTAGTGAGTTGATTCCGGAACACTCATTGGCGTAGCTTCCAGTACAGTGGAGTTACCCAGATCCCCGGGTTGCAGTCTGTGGACGGGTTGCAGTCTGTGGAAAGCATCCTGGCTGCCGGGTCTGTTCATAACTGGCAGGAAGCACAGCAGTTCTTAGCTGCAGCAGACATCTGGGTGCCTTGCAGCACAGTTAAAGCTGGACTGGTGTTTCTTGGGCACTGCTATTTCCAGACCTGGGTCTTACCTGTGGACTCTCTTTGAGCCACTTTTTGACATGTTTTCAAAATAGATACTCCTGATGTTTATCTCACAGGATTTGTTTTGTGATGATTCAATTAGATAATGTATGTGTGTCGTGAAAATATCAGGATTACTTTAGTGTGTTAACATTTATAAAACTCATTTAAAAATCCCTGTGTGAAAATCAGATTCGAAAGCGTTCATGGTGTGACCCTTCCCTTCTCCTCCTCTGGCAGCTGGTGGTGACCTGACAGTGTCTCTGACGGACGGGAGCCTGGCCACCCTGGAAGGCATCCAATTACAGCTGGCTGCCAACTTGGTTGGGCCAAATGTTCAGATTTCCGGAATCGACGCCTCCAGCATCAACAACATCACATTGCAGGTGTGGTAACGGCTGTGGTTTCTGTGCTTTCGCATTGTCCAAGTCACATGGAGGCACACAGTGTCCATGACAGGCATCTGTGTTGCTTTGCAGATCGATCCCAGTATTTTGCAGCAGACGCTGCAGCAGGGCAACCTGCTCACGCAGCCACTCTCGGGGGAGCCTGGCACGGCCCCACAGAACAGTTCTCTGCAGACCCCAGACAGCACAGTGCCCGCCAGTGTCGTCATTCAGCCCATCTCAGGCCTGTCCTTGCAGCCCACAGTGACATCTGCCAATCTGACCATCAGCCCACTGTCTGAGCAGGATTCTGTGCTGACCACCAGCAGCAGTGGTGAGACCTGTGTTGGTGTCACGGTCCTGTCCTTCCTGGGGTCAAGCGAGCTCCTCTGAGTCCTCAGCCTGCTTGCTCAGTGCGCCTCTGAAGGGCTTGTGCTGGCAGTTACCCTGCTCATGCCACGTCTGGTTTTGTTGCAAGGCTGTCCACGTGGGCACGTACCATGTGTCCCTATGGTGCTCTGGATCAGACCCAGGGTCTTAGAGGAAGTAACTGGAGGCGATGGATGGGTCATTCTGAATCTTTATCCCTTTGAAATAACAGTTTAATTAAATTACTTTTAATACACCTGAGGATAAATGTGCAGTTTTGGATCTCAGCTATGTTTTGCTTTGTACTGATGAGCAGGGACCCAGGACCTCACTCAAGTGATGACTTCGCAAGGTCTTGTGTCCACTTCCACGGGCCCGCACGAGATCACCCTGACCATCAACAACTCGAGTCTCAGCCAGGTCTTGGCCCAGGCGGCGGGTCCCACAGCCACGTCGTCCTCGGGGTCTCCACAGGAGATCACCCTGACTATCTCTGGTTAGTAAGTTTGCGTTTCCAGCCTCCTTCCAGCTGCGCTGACCTCCGTCTTCCAGACTCAGTTCTGCAGAAAACCAGGGTTCAGTAAGCACTTGTCATGTGGAGAAATCCAGGCTCAGCGAACTCCGGGGCTGGAAATCAAGGCTTGTAGTTTTCTCAGGTCACTTCCTATAAGTGGAGGCGACTACATAATTCGCAGATTAGTCTTTAGAGAGTCTGTGATTCCACTACATTGTGTTCAGCAAAGAGCAGAACAGATAGCTTCGTGATTCTTGTTCATGTTCCATAAACTGGAGACAGGTTACTGGGTGACCTGTGGTGCTCACCAACTCTTTGTCCTCAGATGTTTACTTAGATTATATAGAGAAATTCAAAATATGGCAGAACATTGCACAGCAGGTAAACCAGCCCGAAATATCAATGGGCAGTAGAGCTCACTCAAGGTGGACAGGTAAGCCGTCCTAAGGTTGGTTAGCACACAGGCGCCCCCATCTCTGAACATGTGCCTACCTGGGTCCTGGCTGGCCACTGGTCTCCGTGTGCTCTGGCCTGTGCTGGTGTCCAGCCTGTCTGTCTGGCACGCTTTGTCCCCATGGTTCTCAGCCCTGAGCTCTTTGTGTGAGCCGGGAGTCATTTTCTAATGTGAGGATTTTTATGTGCTGGTGTTATTCTGATAACTTGTTGAATATGGGCACATTTATGCTCGCTCACTTAATCCTCATAACTACCCTGTGAGGTTGTCCTTGAAAATAAGAAAGCCATTTTGCGGACAGTGAAGATTCCTTCCGTGGAAGCCCTGGTGTGTTGTGGGGAAGCAAGGTGCTTCCCCTGGAGCAAGCCTGGTGGCGCAGCAGAGCATGCTCCCAGCCGCCCAGCCGTGAGGCACCCAGGATGTATCACTTTTATTTCAGTGAGATTTTTGCAGAAATTAGCAGTGGGATTAAAAGAAAGATTATGTTGAGAAAGCAGAGACCTTTGTTTTTCAGGATGGCATCTTTATTCCTTTTTTTCACGTGAGAACTTGAGGGCTTGTTTTTTAGGTGGAACTTTGCTTCTGAATGGCATGCTGGGAGTTTTAGATGCGATTAGATAGCAAAAAAATAACATTGCCTCTTAGTAACTCAGTGACTTTCTGCTTTCCTTTTGTATATCTGACTTTTAATGTTGGAAATGAAGAAAGTTATTTTAAGCAAGCTGTGCTGTCCATCAGATTAACTTTGAGTACCCCAGTGTGCGGGGCGTTGAGCAAGGCCCCATTCTGCCTGATTCTGCTTTCAGTTCAGGACTGTCTTCTTTGGTTTCCTGCTGTGCTTTTGTTTCCTCTGTTTATGAGTAGTGGCCGTTTTCTTCTGCTTACACATATATTAAAACGTGTACTGGATACAACTAGTTTTTGAAGTTTTGGCTTAAAAGTTTTGTCCTAGGAGAAAACTTCAAATCAGTCACGGAGGTGAGGCTGCCCTAACACTGGGCTTAGATCTCCCTGTGGTTTTCTTGTGGCAGTGGAGAGTGACTGGCTGCAGACTCCAAGCCAGCCCTCCCCACCCACTCCGAGCAGGGGCAGGAAGCACGGGATTGAGCGCCGCTGCTGGAAGCAGAGACGTGCTGGGCAGAGTTTGCCTCGGTTTGTAGAATGGGCTTTTTCCTTCTGTTGATTCATAGAGTCAGATGCTGTGCACACCTGAGCATGTGTGTGTTAGGTTTGAAGGCTTCCAGCAGCTGATGAGGCCCCGTGTTCGGGGAAGATCAGCCATTGAGTAAAAGGCAACAACAGTCCTTTGCTTCTCCAGATCAGCCCAGTTGTCAATGAAAAGCAGAGCAGGAGTCAGACTAGCTGCAGCTGGACGGTGAGCCCCGGCGCCGCTCTGCTGGTGGCGAGGAGCTCCCGCCCGCTGCAGCCGTGGCTCCCAGGCTGCAGGCTGTGCAGCACAGTGTCAGGCTCCACAAGGGTGGGTCCCTCGCCACTTTGTGTTTGCAGAGTGGCAGCTACAGGTGAGAAACTGGCTTTGCTGTTGGACAGGCTCCTGGCCGATGCAGCGGGGTTCTCAAGGTGCTGGCAGAGGGTTTTGTTTTGTTTTGTTTTTCTCCGTATTTGGGGTGAGCTCCCTGAGCCAAGGCTTCAGTTGCTGTCTTGAACGCGAGGACGGAGCATGCGTGCGGCTGGTGTTGATGCTCAGGAGCCTTCAGGGGCTCTGGCAGGCTGGACAGTCCCTGTGAGCCTCCTGCTTGCCAGAAGGTTGTGTGGCTTTGCCCCATTCTGCCCCAGAGAGCTTCATTCCTCCTAGCGCTGACTGCCGGGGAGTACCCAAGTTCTGTTACCTTTCCTGAAGAAACTGAAGACAGCGTGAGTCAGCATTTAAAGGTTGCATGAGGGCTCTTTTGATTGCCTGCATTTCAGAGCCAGGGGACACTGAGGTGAAGACACCAAGGAGAGCAGCAGAGCGAGCCGGTTCTGCCGCCCACCTGGGCCCAGCTCTGCTCAGTCTGCTTGCTTTCTTCAGTGGTCTCTGGTCCTGGGAGTTCTCGCCTGGGCTTTCTCTCTGCGGGGTAGCAGTGACTGGGCTGTGGGTCTTACTTCCACTCTTCTACTGATTGTTTCCAGCATCACCGTAAGCAGCAGGGCACGTGCGCTTAGCTATTGAGACACTACGGAGGTCCTTCCCGTGAGATAGGTTAACGGTCTGACTGTCCTTTGTGCACTGCGGGACGGCCTCCTGCCCTGTGCTGCTCCCGACTGACTGCTTCATCTTGCCCGCCTCGCAGAGCTCAGCCCCTCCAGTGGGAACCTGCCTTCAGCAGCACCAGTGTCGCCGTCGGCCATCTCCACCCAGAACCTGGTCATGTCTTCGTCAGGAGTGGGAGGAGAGGCCAGTGTCACACTGACCCTGGCCGATACTCAGGGCGTGCTGTCGGGAGGCCTGGACACGGTCACACTGAACATCACCTCTCAGGTGAGCGTCCACAGAGGGCAGTACGGGGCCTTTCAGAAGGCGACTGTAGAAACTTCATAAGTTCACTCTTTCCCAACGTATATTGTTTTTGTACATTTTCTTTCAAAATAAAAATTTGTTTAAATAAAGTACATGTTAGACATAAAAAGGGGATAAACTTCAGGCAACACCGGAAGGCACAGAAATTCAATTAGAAAGACCCTTCAATCCAATACCAAGGTGGAATCACGGTGCGCGTTTTCATTTAGTTGATCCTCTAAGTCTTTGTAGTCACACACACAGATGCATATTTTTTACAGTTTCCAGCAGTTTGTTCTTATATGAACCATGTGGTATAAACTTGTGTTGTGGACGCCTTCTCTTACAATTTTAACAGTGGAAAGCCTGGTAAGTGGCCCTACAGCATGTACGCCTGTTGGCGAGCCGTGCTGAGGGGTACTGTGCTGTTTGCAGGGTGTGGTGGGGAAGTTGCTGCCCTAACCATTTAGGTTCCGGGGTGCACGCTGGATCCAGGTGTGTGCATTTTTACATGACGCCTTGAGCTGAAATGCTGGAAAACTTTTCAGAGCCTAATTTGAAAGTGAGAATGATAAATCATGATTAACCACAGTGAAGACTGATCATAGTAGAGCTAAGTCAGACTCTTGATGGTTGATCTGAAGGCCCTGTCCCTGGCTGATGGACGGAACATGGGTTCTGTGAACTGATCCCTGGCTGTCCTAAGAGCAGCACTGGCAGTAGAGTTAGAAAGTGGGCTCCTTTCCACTCGTTTGCTTGCCTTAGAGCAAAGCACTTTCTTTGATTGTTCCATTCCTGCTTTTTGGACTCATTGTACAAGAAAAACAAGAACTTGGCATTGCAAGCACCTTGGCCCCACACCTGTTTTAGCACCTGCTGGAGAAACCGCTCTGTTAAGTCTCGCTGTCGTTCACCAAACAGCATCTCCCGCGCTGCTCCAGGACAGGGTCAGCCTTGTCCATCCCACAGCCACAGATACGCCCTTGAAAGGCTTGCGTGCTGGCGAAGGGGGCTTTCGCCCGCCTGCTGGCCCACCCTGAGATGACCAGAATGGCTGCAGGGCCTGTGCTCCCTGGAAGTAGCAGCTGCAGCGGGTAGCCCTGCGTGTGTCCTGCCTTGCTTGGCCCTACCGTGCTTTCCCTCAGGGCACCTGCCTGCCCAACCCAGGACAGACCATTTGTGGCCCTAGGAAGCCAGTACACCACACACCACAGCACGGTAGCTGGCGTGTTCCCTCATTGCATCCTGAGGTCTGTGCAGTGAGTACCTGTATCTTAGCACATATTTACTTTCTCTTACATGACAGTCAATCTCTGTTTGTTGCACCTTGCTGTTGTATACCTTCTAAATGTTAAAAGCTTAAACAACCACCTTAAAATGTAAGTGACTGAAACATTTTTTTAGAGGTGGGGGCTTAACACCCTCACCGAGGGTTAGCCGCTTTAACGCTCCCCACCCGTGACCGTTGTTAGGCAGCATGGGAACAGTTAGACCGTCAGATCTGCCAGCAGGCGGGACAGGAGGCCGGGTGTGATGGCACCCCAAGTAACATAGCATCCAGATAGCACTTGGCTCCTGGCGTGAGATCCATGGCAGCTGAGGCTGGACTTGTCTTCTGGCTTCTTATTGCTGCTGCATTCCTGGTCAGGGTCAGCGGGTGCGGGAGTGAGTGGAGCCTGCTTTCAGCTGCCTCCGTAAGCCTCTGGCCTCCCCAGGCGAGGGCCTGGTGCCTCCTGTCCTTGTCGAGCTGCTTTCGTGGCCCTTGATGCTTCTTTTGTTATGTGGTTTAAACTCTGGTAGTTAAAGAGGTAGCCATGAAGTCAAAGTTACTTGAATTATGGATTCAGTCAATTCAATGCTTTGGGTAGGAGGTGCGAGGATGAAGTTGATTAGAAGCCTAAATGTTTCAGTAGTTATGAGAGTGATTTTCTGTGTTAGATTATATCACATTGAGCCAGGTGCAGTGGTGCACACCTATAATTCCAGTGGCTCAGGAGGCTGAGGCAGGAGGATCATAAGTTCAAGGCTAGCCTCAGGCACTTACTGAGGCCCAAAGCAACATAGTGAGACCCTATCTCAAAATTTTAAAAAATCATAAAAAGGGCTGGAGATACAACTGAAAAGCAAACTCTGCCTGGATTTAATCCTTAGTATCCCCCCACCAGAAGAAGTGTATAAGTGTATGTATGTATTATTTATCACTTTGAGAATTATTAGTTATAATTAAAGTGAAAGTGCAATAAATGCTCAGTATCATGGGTGAGTTGTATGTGAAAGTCTGAGTGTCTGCATGGGCTGTCTGCCTCTTCTGCAGAACACGGGGCTGTGGGCTTCTGGTGCTGGGCTGCTGTTACTCCCAGAAGCGCTGTGAGCGCGTCGGAAGGGTTTTGCTAAGAGCGTGTGTGGCCTACAGGAGGGCTTGTGAATGAAGTGCCGTATGACTGAGCCCTAGGATGGACGGACAAGGGTGGCCTGGTTCAGGGAGAGACCCGGCAAGGTGGGTGACCTTTTCTTAATGGGCGCTGCCCTGTGACCACCCCCATCTTGTTCCAAAGTCCAGAGCACTCTGTTTGGCACAGGAGGCTCTCCGTTAGCTGCCTGCTGTCACTGGCCCCCTTTCTTGTCCTCTAGTTATATCGTCCCAGACTCGGGCTGTGCGTGCTGGCGGCCACTGCTGCAGGTCTGCCCTGTGCCCTCCCTGAGAGCCCATGCCAACATGAGTCCTATCCCTGCCGCCTAGTGGATCCTCCCACCTGGGCACCTGACCCTCCTGCTCAGCCCGCCTGGGCTGTGGGCTGCAGGTTACAGACTGAACTCCTGCAGGAGAACTGGCAGTGCTTCTGGAATTCTTTGGGGGTATGCCAGCCCTGCGTTTGTTACTGTGCTTTAAAATCTTAAATACAAAGTTTAAAACCCCAAATGATGAATTAGCATCATTATCCCCACCTCCCCGCAAAAAAGGAAAGACAAAGAGAAAAAGCAACTTGAAGTATTCCAGTAGAAATTGTGTAGACTCATTTGAATCTCTTTCCTGTTAAGTGGCAAACTTCATATCCTACCTTGATGTAATAGTCTGAAAACTTGAAGAAAAGCTTTGTGAACCTTTCTTAAGAGCTTTTTGAATGGCATTCCTCTTACGTATGAATAATAGATGCTTGTATAATTGAAATCACTGTTACCAAGAGCTTAATGAACAAATAAGAAAATGTCAAATTGTAAGTTATTGTTTACTGTTATAAAAATATGACCTGAAACTCAAGGAGGTGGTCATGAGAATTAGCCGTTCGTGATGGTGAGACAGGTGATAGGCAGCTGTCAGTAGGAGATGAGCTCGTGGGGTTTATGCTGGTCCTGGCATCTCACGTGCTCCTCAGGTTAGGGAGGAAGGGAGCCAGAGCCCTGAGAGGGTCAGGCTGAAGAGTCGGTTTCACCAGGGTCCCAGGGAACCAAGAGGAGGCAACAGTTAAATATGTGATCACTATGGATGTCTGAAAGTTTTGAGTCACAGATGTTCATTATATATTACTATTTTTCTTTATGTAGTTTGTGAAAGAAAGAAAAGTGGTTCTAAAAGCAAAAACATTCTTAAGTAATTTCCTTAAATATATTTTCTGATGACATTTCAGTCCCTGTGGTGAGTGAACTTGATCGACTCTCAGGGGCCTGGTAGTGACCTGGGAAACTTGCTGTCATATCAAGCTTTGTCATCAGTGTCGAACCCTTGGTCATTTTTCAACATTCCCCAGCGGGGTGGGCCATTGGCGTTCCCGGCTCTCGCCAGCACCTAGTGGGTCCAGCAGCCTCCCCTGGCTCAGGCGCAGCAGCCGGGCGGTGCAGCACTGGCCTCCCTGGTGCGGTTGCAGGCCCAGGCATTGGGCACACATGCTCCAGAGGGCGTCCCGTGCCCGCGGGGAGTGCAGAGCGCTGCCGCTTCTGCCTCAGTGGGGACTGGGTGCAGCGAAGAGTGCGCCGAGCATAGATCACCGTGCAGCCCAACAAACCTTGGGCAGTGGCGTGTTAGTGGGTTCACTTGTGACGTGTGGATTCTCCAGTGTAGACTTCACTGGACTCTAGATTTCTAACTGAGGAATTTGTGTAAAGCATATCAGTATCTGGCTTTAGACTGGGAATGTCTGAATTTGTGAGCCAACAGTGATTCCTATGTGTATCAGCATTTCTGCCTAGCAGGTTTTCCTTTTTTATCTTGTCTTTGATTAAAAAAAGAAGAAACCTGAATGAACAAGTCCAGTTTGATTGACACCATTTTTCAGATAGTGTAGGCAGGTGATGCTCGCAGTGTGCCACTGGCACCACAGAAGGGTCACCGCAGTGGGTGAGTGGGAGCAGCCGCAGCCTCCCAGGCAGCGGTGATCAGAGGCAGCACCACACGCCCAGAGAGTGCGCTTTTCACCACAGCCACTCAGGCTGTGTGAGCTCCCATGTCAGTGTGGCATTGCAGCGTGTGGCCGTTCAGGCTGTGTGAGCTCCCATGTCAGTGTGGCATTGCAGCGTGTGGCCGTTCAGGCTGTGTGAGCTCCCGTGTCAGTGTGGCATTGCAGCGTGTGGCCGTTCAGGCTGTGTGAGCTCCCATGTCAGTGTGGCATTGCAGCGTGTGGCCGTTCAGGCTGTGTGAGCTCCCGTGTCAGTGTGGCATTGCAGACTGAGGGCCTTTCCGCTGCAGCCGCCCTGCTGTCATTGGCCCTCTCTGCGCTCTCTTCTCTGTCCTCTAGCTACTGTTGCCTGTATCACAGACCCCGGGCAGTTTTGTACATGACAGGAAAATGGCATGACTGTTTTAAAACAAATGATCACCCTTTTCCCTGTACTAAGTGTATGTGAAAACTCAGATCGCAGTATGATATCATTCCAGAGTCCACCCACATAATTAAAAGGACAGTTTTTATGGCTGAGTGGTTCTCCCCCGGGTAACCATGAAAGGCAGTCTATCAGCTGAGGTGACGTGGGGGGACCTGGGGTCTCCAAGTCCCTGGAAGCAGGGAGTTCTAGGGTTCCATCACACTGTACCCCATTAACACGTAGTTACTAAGTGTTTATTGAGGACAAGAAAGTCTACCCAGGCTCCACAAACGTCCGTCTCAGCACGCCGAGCACAGTGTTTGTAGTAAGTCTCACGTGGGAGCAGCTTGGCTCCCCTGGATGGGGAATGGATCATGACGTGTCACAGCCACACGGTGCAGCGCATTGGTCGTGCATCATCACCTGTGCAGTTGAGGCACATTCAGTACCCCAGGGAAGCCTGGTGCCCTGTCACTCAGGCCCCTCTTCTCCCTGCCTGGGCAGCCCTGGCCCTCTCCTGTGCCTCTAGCCCCTGGGGTCCCTTCTGCTCCTTCTGTTTCTGCCTGTTTCCTCCGTGTGGAATCATAGAGCATGCAGGCTTTTGTGACTGACGTTTTTCAGTTTGCATGGTGTTTTTAAGGTCCATCCACGTTGCAGCTTGTATCTGTGCTCAGTTCTTTTACTGCCAGATACTATCCCACTGTGTTCGCTTCCTGTCGCTGTGACGGCGTACCCGAGGACGTCTCCGGGAGGGAGGGTTTCTTTTGGCCCATGGTTGACCCCATCCCTGTGGGCTTGTGGTGAGACCCCGTGGGAAGGGCAGAGCAGAGCTGCTCACCACGTTCCAACTGGGCGGCAGAGCGAGGGCAGAGAGTCCGCAGTGTCCACCACCTCCCAGGATCCCCTGCGCTATGAGTCCCTCTGTGGAGAGAGACGAGACCCCTGGTGGTCCACCCACCTCCAAGCTCACCTTCAAACACTGCTGCCCTGGGGACCAGGTCCTTTCTCAGTCTGTGAGCCTCTGGGGACGGTCCTGGCCCACACTGCTGCACCACAGCTTGCCTTTGTGTGCCTTTGTGCATTCCTCAGTTGGTGGCATCACACTGTGTCCACTCTGGCTGTCCATAGTGCTGCCGTGACCTTTGTCCTCAGGAGTTCAAGTGGACCTAGATTTTCATTTCTCTGGTGCTGTGTGGCCTGGTGAGTCTCGCTTTCCGCAGTGGCCGCGCCACAGAAGGGCTTTTGAATTCTGCTTGACTGGCGGGTGCCTGGACACGCAGTGAAGTAACCACGATCCTTTGCAGGGCCAGCAGTTCCCGGCGCTGCTCGCGGATCCCTCTCTCTCGGGCCAAGGTGGCGCAGGCTCGCCGCAAGTCATACTAGTGAGCCACACCCCGCAGTCTTCGTCGGGCGCCTGTGAGGAGATTGCCTACCAGGTACACTGGGTCCATGTTGTCCCCACGCGTGGGCTGAGGCAGGCATGCTGGGCTTCACAGGGTCCCGCGTGGGTGGGACTGGCCTCCGAGGAGCGATAGGGCTGCGCCCGAGGACAGTGGCTGCCTTGTGGAGGCGGCCCTCCCTGGCACTCTGCCCTGTGATGTGGTGTCCCCACCTCCAGCCGCCCTGCTCCACGTGCGTCTGCATGGCCTGCGCGTCTGCACGTGTGCTGGGCCTGTCCCCGCGGCACGGCCCGTCCCATGTGGGAGCCGTTTGGGAAGAGGTCAGAGTACTGGAGGCTTGGGGTCGGCAGAGCAGCCCTGCGCCCGGGCCGAGTGCACGTGGCATCCCACCCAGCAGCAGGTCCCCACCAGGCTCTGGGCCTGCGAGCGGGACCGAGGCCACTCGATGGTGGGAGGAGGCCACCCCGCCTGCCTCTGCTTCTTGACGTCCCTCCACCCCGTGCACTCGCCACACACACATACACACATACACACCACACACACTGAACACGCACTACACCACACACAACACACACAGCGTACCACACACACGCACAGCATACCACACACACACAGCACCCACCACACACATGCCACACACGTACTACATGCACAGCATACCACACAATCACCACGTACACGTATCATACCACACACACGACATACACCACACACACAAACTACCACACACATACCACACACAAACATACCACACAAACACAGCACACACAGCACTTACTATACACACATCACACACATAGCACACACATGCACACCACTTACACACCATGGCATTTACCACACACACCTCTCACACACATGCATAGCACTTACCACACATACACACCACACACAATGCAAAGCACATCCACAGCACACACATGCACAGAACTTACACACACACACACACAGCACTTAACACACATACACACACCACAGCACTTACCACACATACACCACACACACCACACACACATACACCACACACACACGCACAGCACTTACCACACAAACACAGTGCACACACATATGCATAGCACTTAACACACGGCACACACACATGCACAGCACTTACCGCACACACATATGCATAGCACTTACCGCACACACACATGCACTGCACTTACCGCACACACACATGCACAGCACTTACTGCACACACACATGCACAGCACTTACTGCACACACACATGCACTGCACTTACTGCACACACACATGCACAGCACTTACCACACACACAGCACACACACATGCACAGCACTAACCACACACACATGCACTGCACTTACCGCATACACACATGCACTGCACTTACTGCACACACACATGCACTGCACTTACCGCACACACACATGCACAGCACTTACCACACACACGCACTGCACTTACCGCACACACACATGCACAGCACTTACTGCACATACAGCACACACACATGCACAGCACTTACCGCACACACACATGCACAGCACTTACCGCATACACATGCACAGCACTTACCGCACACACATGCACAACACTTACTGCACACACACATGCATAGCACTTACCACACACACAGCGCATACACACACAGATTGGATGTACCTGATGTCTGGCTCTGACACCTGAAGGTCACGCCACGCGCGCTCTGTTCCCCGTGTTCCCCCTCCTGGCAAGTGTGACTCGCAGGTCTCCCTGCCATCCGTGTGCCTCTGGAGCGCTGAGGCACATGGCTGTGGAATCAGCAGAGCACTGGGGACAGCAGTCACAGCAGCCAGCGGCTCACGCCCAGGTTGTGACCGGGGCTTCTGCCGCGTTTGGAGCCTGGTTTCTGACCTGGTCACCTGCTGGTTCTTCCTTGTGCGGACAGTGCTTTTGTGGACCTTGTTTTTAGAGTCGGTCTCTCTCTCCGTTTTTTCCCAGTACGGGGGATTGACCCCAGGGGTGCTTCCAGCTCTTTCTGTTTTTTATTTTGAGGTATATCTTTCTGAATTGCAGAGACTGGCCTTGAATTGTGATCCTCCTGCCTCAGCCTCCAGATGCGCTGGCCCAGGCATTGCCGCTGTGCTGGGCTGCTTCTCTCCTGAGTGCAGGGGACCAGATGCTGACGTGTGGCTTCGCAGAGTGGGCTCTGGCTACAGGCAGCCCTGTCTCTGCTGCTGTGGCTCCTGGCGCCTGTTTCAGATGGGGAATGCTGTGTGCTCCGCGCTCTGTCGTTTCTTTCACCCACGTGACTTCTTTCTCTTTGTATCTGCGAGCACAGAGCGGCTTTGGGCGTCATGTTTTACAGGGCTTTAGGCTCTTTTGGCTCACGAGGAGTTCCGTTTGTTTTCTCACACGGGCGTGTAGAGTCGCCCCGTATTTGCAGTATCTTCTGGGTTTGGGTTTCTTTCCTCCCTCAGTCTCTTCTGTCCAGAGCGCCTGTGGCAGCCCTTGGCCATGGTCCAGCATGCTGCTTTAGCGCGTCCCTCTGGCCTCCATGTCTGTGAAAGAGCACAGCCGGGCAGGAAGGCGTGCTGGCGAGTTCTCCTCGGAGCTCAGTCTGCCGTCCGCAGCGATGGCCCTCTGCACGTGTGCTTTTGAGTGGTGGACAGTGGCACCATGGAAGTGATCGGGGACATGCTGTAGTCTAAACAAAGGCTATGGGCTTTCCTAAGGAGTATCCTGGTGCCGTTTGCCGAGACGGCCCTCTGCCAGAGCTGTCCTGCTTCTGAAGCAGTGGGGCTGTACTTGTGCAGCCTCGGTGGTCCCTGTAGGCCAGTGTTGCCGCCTGCCCGAGTCTGTGCCCAGGGGTGCCCAGTGCCTCCCCTGCACCCCTCGCAGGCCGCACGGCTCTAGCAGGCAGGTGGCCTTACTCCTGTGTTGCTAGGCTGAGGAGAGGGGCTTGGTGTGGCGGACTGCCTGGCCCAGAGTGGCCAGGAAGGAGTGGTGGGCTGACCTGCTCTCGGCCAGTGACTTCACGGGTGCCGGGCAGCAGCATGGAGGGCATTGCAGGAGCGCGGCCGCGGCACCCAGCCTCAGCGGCAAGGTGTGAGCAGGTGTGGCGCTGCCGTGCTCGTGTGTCTAGTGACCCAGACCCGATGCCCCCAGGTGGCTGACGTCTCCGCCCTGGCCCCCGGCAGCCAGCCCGAGAAGGACGGCCCCGCTCACCAGTGCCTGGAGTGTGAGCGCAGCTTCCCCTCGGCCGCCGTGCTGATGCACCACAGCAAGGAGGCCCACGGCAAGGAGCGCATCCACGGCTGCCGCGTCTGCAGGAAGGCCTTCAAGCGCGCCACGCACCTCAAGGTAGGACCCTTGGCCGGCCACTCCTGGGGAGCACAACTTGAATGCGCGTCCTGTGGGGCCAGCGAGTGGGTGTTCTGCGCCCAGCACACGCCAGCAGCCCCCGTGCTCAGCTGCTGGCCTGGGTCCAGCCCCTCCCCCCTCAGGTGAGGCAGCTCGCCTCCCTCCGGTGCACGCCCTCAGCCTTCTGCTCTGGGCCACGACCCCTCCAGCAGGAGACTGTGTGAACGTCCTCCTGAAGAGGCAGGACTGGCCACAGACGCGGGAGGGGATGGAGGCCCCCAGAGCCCAGGCAGCACTTTCAGGAGTTCGGTTTCATTCTGCCCTCGGGTCAGTTGAGGGGACTCTGGTGCCTGTGGGCAAAGAAAATGGTTCCAGAAGCAGGTGGCTGTGTCCTCCGAGAGCTGAGTCCCACATGATCATATGTAGATGTGACAGAGACCAGGAGGGCAGAAACCCAGACTGCGCGGGAAGAACAAGCCCAGCTGTGTGCAAGCGGGTCGGGCAGGCATGTGGCACTGCCAGCAGATGTGCCTGGCTTGTGCTCAGGCCCAGCTTGAGTCTACCGCCCTGTGCAGCTGTGACTCTGGGACGCCACTTCTGTGGAGCCCGGTTCTCGTCTCCCGCCACCTGGCTGTCCTGGGCATGGATAGGGCGGCACCTTCACACCTGGACACACTGAGAACGCAGCATCGGCCGTCCTCGGGGGCCTGCAGCCTGCAGCCCAGCAGACGCCAAGTGTCTGAGACGACGCCAGCACACAACGTAGGATCACTTGACAAATGGATAGACGTGCAGCATCCAAGGCACAAAATGGCAGGATGGCTTCAGAAGCCCAGGCTCCCTGCCAGGTGGTAGCTGTGTACCGGAAGAGCTGCCCACAGCTGCAGGTGTCTGCGGGGAGCCTACCCCGGCCAGGACTTAGGCAGACTCGGGTCAGACAGCAGCCGAGCAGGGCTTCCCAAGCGCTCTCCCTCGACTCACCGCTAATGTCCCCAGTCTCCCGGGGAAGCCCCAGGCCCCTCACCCTCTGACTGCTAACCAGCCCTGTCCTAGGCAGGCCATCAGACCTCAGCCCTTGGTTGGCCTTGCTGCTTATGGGTCTTTGCAGTGACTGGCCTTGCTTAGCTGCTCAAGCCTCTCAAGTTCTGCTCTGCTCTGATGTGCCCTCTTGCCCTTTCCTGTCCTCCAGGAGCACATGCTGACGCACCAGGCTGGCCCTTCCTTGAGCTCTCAGAAGCCCAGAGTGTTCAAGTGTGACACTTGTGACAAGGCATTCGCCAAGCCAAGCCAGCTGGAGCGACACAGCCGCATCCACACAGGTAAGGAGCAGGCAGGGCTTCCGGGCAGTCGGTATGGACACCCTGGGTGGGGCTCTGCGTTCTTCACGGGCCTTGTCCACACGTTCCATTCTTCCCTGGCTTCTGGTCGTGTGCTCTCCTCACTGGCTGCTTCAAGGGAGAGTCTGCTGCTTGCACCATCTCCACAGGAGTGGACGCCATCAGGCGTGTGCTCCTGGGCCACCTTCCCTGCCTCCAGCCGAGCAGTGGAGGGCTCCTGCCCGCCCTCCAGCCCACATCCTCGTCTCTCTTCTGTCTTCAGACTTCCTGTCCCACCTACCTCTGCTCAAGCCTCTTGTCCTAGGGAAAAACAAGCACAGAGACTGCCCGGGGCCACTCTCAGCCTGTCCTGCCCCTATTGCCAGGGTATCGCCCCACCTCCTCCTGCCCCATCACCCCGCATTAGCCAGTCAGCAGGACCAGGTCCCTCTGGCTGTGTCCACTGCTCCCGTCCAGAGGCCAGCCAGCCAGACCTGTGAGGCGAACCTGAGGCCCTCATCCCTTCCACCCCTGGGGCGTGCAGACGCACCCCCTGCCCCCATGCCGCCGGTTCCTAGCCACCTGCCCTGCTCAGCCTGCACTGTCCTCCGCCTCCTGCTGGCTCCTGACACCTCTTCAGGGGCAGCTTGCACATCTCTTCCCCAGCAACCCCTGTAGCTCCATGAGCCTCAGGGCCACCTGGCCCACGGTGCCCTGAATGGGTCTGTCCTCCCAGCCCGCAGCTCAGGGCATGAGGGCTGCCTGTCTTATTCTCGGCTGTGGCCTGGGCTGCAGGCTCCGATCCTCGTACCACCCGGTGTGCAGCACAGGGACTGCATGAAGAGCAGAGGTCTGTGCAGCGGCTTGCTCAGCGCCAGACAGCCCATTTCCTTTAGAACGAGGTAGAGGCATCGCGAGGGAGGCAGAGAGACCACTGGTGTGGACATCAGGGTGACATGGTGGAACCACGGTCCCTTCTGGTCTGCAGTGGAGTTTGTTGGGACTCCAGCAAGTGGACCTGGAGGGCTGTATGGCACAGTGGCGACTGTGACCCTCCCTGGAGAGCTGCAGCTCAGTGCAGAGAGCGCCGTCCACATTGAGCCAGATTTCCACTGAGCCTAAGGTCTCTCGTGTTTTGTTAAATATCTGTGACATTTCTAAAACTGGGGACTGAAATGTACCGTGTCTATGGTTTTAGTGTGAATATTTCCATTTTCTCAAGTATTCACTGCTAATCAAACTGGGTACATTAAGAATTTAAATGTTTTCATTTGATATTTTAAAAGCACCATTTATATTCCCGTCTCTGCATTTCTCCACTGTCTATAAGTAAGAGGGAACAGCAGCTGCCCCTGGCGTCCCCCGTGGCTGCATGGGTCCTGTGGTGGTAAACGTTTTCTAATTTGCAGGTTGCCTAGTGCCATCTCATGTCCCTTGATGAGCCTTCTGTCACATTCTCATTTGGGGTGGAAGTCCTGGCTAGATGCCCTCCTCCAGTGACTGAGCCCTGAGAGCAAAGACAAGTGCGGCCTGAGCCACCGAGGGCACCAGGCTGAGCAGCTGCTCCCTGCAGCCGCTGGGCTTCTCAGGGCCCGTCCGCCCTCTCAGGTCACTGGCATCCTTTCCAGCTGTTTTAAGTCACCAAGTCGTCTGCGACCTGAGGAGACGCGAGGGCGGGGAGTGGGTTAGCTTCTGCCCTTACCAAGTTGTGGTGCTGGGACGCCGCGGTCAGGCCTCGCCTGCGCTCAGGTGCTCTGGGAGGCTCCCTCCTGGGCCGCCCCAGCCTCCTGTCACCTCGGAGCGCAGCAGCATGGGTGGCCTCCGTCCTTCCTCCCTGCAGCCCACAAGCATGGAGGAGTGAGACCCTATTGTCAGTGGTGAGGGTGAGGGCAGAGGCCCTCTCTGCTCTGCTGCAGCCCCGCGGCCCCCACAAAGAAGGAAGAATGGGCCAGCACAGCTCGTGCCAGAGCCGTTGGCACCAGGCATGCCTGGGAGGAGCAGCGGGGCCTGCAGTGCAAGCGGGCTCTGGAAGCCTGTGGGAAGGGCCACTGCACAGAGCAGCAAGGGGAGAAGCCACACCACCCCGGGGACTGGGAAGAAGGCCCCGGAGGGGGACCGCGCCCTGGTGGTCGTCCAGGTGGCTCCTCACAGGCGTTGGACGTGGCAGCTCTGCCCTCCGCTGTCCCACTTGTGCGTCAGCGTCAAAGCAACTAAATAGAATATTAACATGCGTCCCTTTTACCGTATGGTAAATGGATTTGATTCTCTGTCCTTTCTGCACAAAATGCATCAGAGATGTGTTATGTAAACTACGTGTTCTGCTTTTATTTCTGCATGCTTCTGTGGCTTTGGGTAGCTTTTGATCAGTTTTAGTTTGTGTCTTAGCATGAAGTGGATTTTCCAGAGTCCTGCTCATTAGCAATCTGCACGAGAACCCTGGGAAGACCATCACTGTGGTCTTTTCAAAAATCGTACCTTTTTTCCCGAAAGGGTATCATTCCTTGAACGTGGCACTGACGGTGGCTTTCCCTGCAGGAGAGCGGCCGTTCCGCTGCACGCTCTGTGAGAAGGCCTTCAACCAGAAGAGCGCCCTGCAGGTGCACATGAAGAAGCACACCGGGGAGCGGCCCTACAAGTGTGCCTACTGCGTCATGGGCTTCTCACAGAAGAGCAACATGAAGCTGCACGTGAAGCGGGCCCACAGCTTCGCAGGTGAGGCCTCCCTCGGGAGCAGGCTCTCGGCCGCGAGTCTTGTGCGCTGTTCCATGCAGTTCGCACGGTGGCCTGTGTGGCATGCGTCCACCTAGTTTATGGGGAACAAGACCTGGTTGGAGAGGCCAGGAGGGGTGAGGTCCGTGGGCAGAGCAGGCCCGGAGGCCAGGGCGTTGGTTGCTCTGGTCTCTAGTGTGGCCCTGCTGGCGTCTCAGCCGTCCTGGCTCAGAGGGACGTGCTGGGGCAGTCTGCACACTGATGTGCCTGAGTGGGGCGCCACTCACACGTGCACGTAGAATCCCAGGAGGCCAGACGTCCCGTTTATTAGAGGATGTAGAAGTTCCTCAGGAGCAAGGTGCCACCCAGAACCTGTACCCAGGCAGCATGCTTGATGTGCTTGCTTCTTACTAGACAAGCTGTCCACAGTGAGCGGTCAGGGCTGGGCATCCCAAGCTGCTGCACCATGTCTGACTGCAGTATTACTGGAGGCCCTGCCCTGTGCTCATCAGGTCAAGGGCTATTTCAGTGCCCAGGGGACAGGGTCAGCCTGCCTCCTGGGCCTCAGTTTGTCTGTGTTGATCCACTAGGGTCTCTCACAGCAGAACAGGCGGTGTCAGTGTGAGCCGAGGCCTGTCCTCTCTCGCTATTTCCCACGCAACGCTTAGCACCAGGGCCTTTACTTAAGGAAGAAATGAGGACAGATGCCCGGAGTGGGCCGCCTGGTGCCAGCAGCTGTGCTGGGAGTGTGGACATTAAGTCCGCCAGGAGCTCTGGTGTGAGCAGGGGTTTGCAGCTGTTGGGAGTGACTAGTGTGTGCACGATGGTGCGCTCTGCGAGTGATGGCAGGCCGTCCTTTGTGCGTCCAGTGGGCTGCACCTGGAGGTGTCCGGGGCATCCGAGGGGTAGAAGGAGCAGTCCGTACTGGGGGATGTCCCTCCAACACCTGCTCCATAGAGCTCCTGCTTTCCTTCCTCTTAGACAGCCGTCCCTGTGGACGTGGGCTGCTACCCACTGGTCCCTGGTGCCCTGTGGACACTGAGTGCCCGGTGCTGCTTGCACCCCATGCTGACTCACCCACAGAGTTGGTCAGCCCAGCTCAGACCCTTCTTTCTTTCCCCGAGCGGAGAGTCGGGTGGTGCCGTCCTGGCGGCTGGTCTCCTTGAAGGCACCTGAGGCTGCTTTCCTTTTGCTGCCTTGCAGGGACCTTGCAGGGCACAGCTGCTGCCCCGCAGCAGGATGGGGAGGAGCTGAGGACCCTGCACCTGGAGGAGGTCGTGCAGGACGCTGCGGGCGAGTGGCAGACCCTCACCAACGTGTTCTGACGCAGCGGAGGGTACCTGGGGCTCCTGAAGCTACTGGTGAAGAACACAGTGCTCGGAATCTCTGTTTTGAAGCTTCAAGAGTTGAAAATGTACCACGATAGTTTTTTAGCTATAAAATTATTTAAAGAATCATTGTCTTTCAGAGACTTAGAGGAAAAAACTGGGAAAAATGTAAACATGTTCTCATTTGTCCACGAATCACTGAACTCAGGTACTACAACAGTCAGCGTCACGCTCTCCATGGCCAGTGTATCCAGTTAAAAAGAAATTAACTGGATCTTACTATCATTGTAGTGTGATTTCTTTGTATTAGCAAAGACAAAAGTCAACATGGAAAAAGTATGTAAGATTTTCCTTCATGCTTTCTGTTCTAAGAAGCATCGCTTACAAAACAAACCTAAGATGGGTGTGTGAAGTTGAGAAGAATGTCGTAACACACAGGGAGGTCCCTCACGTTTTCCTCTGTGCATTTTGAAAGTCAGTAGTAGGCATCTCTTTTTAGCCTGTCCTACGTGAATACAGCTGACACCCTGAGAGATGGCTGGACCACCTCTCCCTCACGGGCATCTGGTCACCAGCTGGAAGAGCCAGGGTCTGGGGTGCCAGCAGGGAGAGGAGGAAACCTGGCCCCAGCCGGATCAGCCGTCCCACAGGTGGTGACAGAACTGCCGTGTGCATCTGCTTAGGCACAGGGTCCGGCCGCTGCAGAAGCTTAAGCCACAGGCTGCAGGAGGAAGTGGCAAGATGGCCTCCTGGGAACAGGTCGTGGCCCCACTGTCTCCACAGGAGGCTTGTTTGTAGGTTAAGGGTGAGAACCCCCAGGACCCCATGATTCCTCTTCATGCATAAAGAGATGTGTCTTTTATTTCAGGGAATTCTTTAGTGTCCTCAATGGTGCCCGCTGGACACGTCCCCACCAAGCCCCCCCCCCCAGCTGGGGCAGAGCGGACGTGGTGTGCGCAGCATTCCCAGGCCGGGGTCTCCACTCCGTGTTGGTTCCCTTTGGTTATTTATATGTTCTATATATAAATACTATGTACATAGGTATGGGCCTCTGTGTGGCTGAGCAGTATATTTTGTAAATAGAGCACTAGTCCCTGTCCCTGTGCGCCCAGGCTCCCCCACGAGCACTTCGGGCCCGCGTTCACGGTGTTAATAAATGGATACCTTTCCCTCTGTAACACAAAGCTGGGTTTCATTTTTTCTGAAAGATAATTGTCTTTGTTTTTCTCTCTGCCTCCCTGGCTCCAGAGGAGAGTTGTTTCGTTGTAAATACTGTGTGGACTTTGTGTATCGAGAGGAGTCGCTCAGACTCCGGAAGAGAGACGTTCCACTGTTACTCTGCGAGGGCATCTTCTGGCATTGTTGTTCACTTCTGTATCTGTATATAAGTGATACTGCGCTGACGTGAAGACTTTTGTTATGTGAAAATATTTAAGTCAGAAAACTGTTGAATAATATTACCTTTTTCCCCCAAACTACTTTGTGTATGTATATTTTTTTAAGAAAAGAGAAGCCTTATTTGACCTCTTGTGAAGCTGGACTTGTGAACCCTGCGGCCCCAGAGGCCATCCTGCTCACTGGGCGGCAGCATTTTCAGAAAAACTGTAACTGCAAGAGTTTTAAAGGCTCTGCTTTTAATGCACTTTTTCTTTTATAATTTTGTATTAAAATATTTTAGATATGTTGATTAATTTTAGTGAACAAATGTCCCCAAAGTTGAAATTATTGGAATTTAAAGTTTTTGTTCTTGCTGGTTTATTTATTTTGCTTTTAGCATTAAATGTCATCTCAGGACATCTCCAAAAGGGGGTGTTTAGTTCCTAGTTGTGTAGAGAGCCGAGTATAGTGACTGTATGGTTCATTGCTGTTTAAGTAAGGCCTTACCACGTTAATCTGAAGCCTACTTTTATTTTGGTTAAAGAAAAAGAAAAAAATTATCAATAATCCATTCTGTGTCTTTTCTCAGTTTATTAGCAGGCAAACACAAGATGTGTATGTATTATTTGGGTTTACTTTTTAATCATAAAAGCTGCTGCTTTGCAAAACATTCCTTGAAAATACAAGGTTTTGAAATGATATGATTTCACTTGAATGTTTGTGGTGTACAGGTTGATCTTTGTATTTTACTGGCTAATTAAGAAGTTGTTTTAGGAAAGAGATTTCTAGCCTCATGCGTAACCAGGGTTTTGAGGATAGAGAGCTGTATTTTTAGAACCATTTTCACCAGAGCATATCTGCTTTGGAATAGCTATAAATACAAAATGACATTAAGAAATGTGATTAATTTTTTCCTTTAGAAATATTTAAGATAAAATCGTTTGGCATATGAATTAATTTCAAGTTCAGATATGTTTACCAGAGAAGAACTTAGTGATATTCCTTTTACCTCTGAAGCCCAGACCATGGAAGGTAACCCTCCAAGTGTCTTCCTGAAGAGCTTCAGACTAAGAATCAGGGTACGGCGTGGCCACGGGTTCTGCACAGCGCCACCAGGGTCACCTGCTGCCACTGCCGCACAGGCTGCTTTTGTGAGTTTGTAACTGCCTTTAACCTGCTCCTGGTAAAGGAACTGTAAAGCACTTACGTAGGCTGAAAGAACGGATCCCCTTTCCAAAGATGTGAGCCCTAGGGCCACGCGAGGTAGCAGGAGGAATCTGGTGGACAAAGCACGAGGAGGGTGGTAGGTGAGGGCAGGAGCCCACTTTCACCAGTTCAGCAAGCACTGCTCAGCCCTGTCCAGTCCTGGCGGTGCCTGGGCAGGCGAGGAGGAAGGAGAGGCCAGAGGAGTGAGCAGCCTGCCTGCCACAGCTCAACGCCACTGTCCCCATGCCGTGGAAAGAGCCCCGCGCTCCAAGGCGGCACTCGCTAGGGGAAGTGTCTGCAGAGCGTTCCTTTGTATCCTCCTCCTTCACCGTATTTAAGGAAGTTTGAGTCCTAAGATCAGAGCTGCATCTTGTACCTTCCTTCGGACTTTGGTGGATTTGTTGAGAGCATGCTGCAGAGCGGCGGATTCTGGAAGTAGGTCTTGGTTCTTCCCATGGAGTTTCCTCTTCCCGAGGAGGAAGCTCGTAGCTCATCCAGGTCCTCATTTCAGCATTAAACCACCACTCAGACCCACGTGGCTGACACTGACGACGTATGTGAGAGTGCACCTCGCTCCCTGCCTGGAGGGTGCCCTCCTGCTTCCGAGTTCTCCCAAGGCTGACTTCGCTGGCGTCTGCCCTCCCCCAGGGAGTGTGCCTACGTCTCCTGTGGAGTGAGGGTGGCAGATTCTGGATCCAAAGTCCTCTTTTACTTCACTTGTCCATGTACTGTGGGTGCTTCAGGATTTTTAGAGTAGAATTTCAAAAGAGCCTATGTCCATACACCAATTTAGGGTTACACATCTGCTTGGGCCCTGGAAAGCAGTATTTTGAAATCTGGTTGCGTCTCTTGCATTGTCTAGAAATTGGGACAGCAGAATTGTCCCAATTCTGCACGCTGCACGCCCCTGCATTGACGTTTCTTCACTGCACCGGGCCGGACCCATGGTTGCGTGGCAGTCACTGTGTGGGTCTCCCCTTCCTCTGACACATTTGGTCCACTCGCCCCCTGCCCACCCACGGCGCCTGGTGGTTTCTTATGTGGGTGACTAACAAGCATTTAAAGCACTAAAAAAATAGAATTCATTAGTATCAGCGTCAGCAGCAATAGGCAGTGATCATAAAGGATTTTGCTATTTAATCTTTTCTATGTGTAACACTTTACAGCATGAAGACTTTTGTATTAAATCAAGTTTTGTATTATATTTGACAAGTTCTAAAATGCCATAGTGATTGTTCTTAAGTCACCACTGAAGAAAATTTAATTTTTTAATTTACAGAAGAGTTCTCTTTTTATCTTCGGAATTGTCTCATGGTCTATTTATACATTGGATGATATTTATTTAATCCAATTTTGTATTAGAAATGCATAGTTATGCCAAAAGCCACTGTGCTGGCTTTTAAAAATAATAAAGATAGTTTTTGTATTATTTTAAAACTCCTGTATATTTGCTTCTTGGGACTTGGGACAAGTGATCTCCACCTGGAGCTGGGTGTTTTCTCTGGCTGTCACCCAGTGAGGGTCAACACAGCAGGACTGGGTTCCCTGTGCAAGGCCAGCAGGCCTCCTGCTGGGGACAGCTCTGCTTCCTCCCGCGAGGAGGGCACCTGGATGCAGGTCAGTATGAGGCCAACTTATCTGCTTGCGAGAGACCCAGCTGTTGGACTTTCTGGAAATGCCAGTGGAGCTAGTTTATAGCTTCTGCATGTGAGTAGAGGTTGCTGTGTCACATTGCCTGCCGTGAGGAGTCTGGGTTGCGGTTTCTCTCCTGCGTGGCACCTGAAGGACAGCACGCCTTAGACCACCTGCTGCTAGTGCGGGAGCAGTCCTGGGTGTAGGTAGCGTTGGCAGAAGCTGGCCTCCCGTCCCTGAGCCCCCTGTTAAGCTCTAGTAGGTTGGAGTGTGCGGGGTGGGGAGGGGCTTTTTTATCTGCCAGGTTATGAAAAACTTCCTGGATTGTCTCTGCTCTTTAAAGTGCCTGCCCAGATGAGCTTTCCCAGAGTGCTCCACTCTCCAGGAAAGAGCAGCTTCCCTGGGTGATGGCAGAAGATCAGAGACAAAGGGGTCTGCAGCCCTTTCTTGGAGGGGGAGGGGAAACCAAAGCTGCTTCGGAGTTATTGACAGGTGGTCAGTTCACTCCAGGTACTGGAGACAGACACCCCTGGCTCAGCTCTCAAAGTAAATGGAATCGTTTTCTCAAATGTGATTGGCTTGCTCCACACTGAGCAGCCTTTCGTGACGTCTGGTACCGTCAGGTCTTCCAACGGCCCAAGGAAAACGTGCACACACCCCTCATATGCTCCTTTCCGCCACTAAACACATTTCCCATTTTCATTTCTCAGGAACAAGCCAGAAGGATGGTTTTGCACTGCAGTTTTAATAATGCAAGCACAGCAGTGGCTAAATCCCCTGGTTTAACCAGGCTCTGCAGGGAACTTTCTCCGGTGTAACACACACAACCCCTTTGACCTGACTCTGCCAGTGTTAGCAGTGCTGGGGAGCCATGGACGATGGTGGCTGCTGCTTGGACATGGGTTTCACCTTGAATTCTGACCTCGCTTGGAATCACCTTTCTCAAGTTGAATGACCCTGGTCTTTGTCCTTTTTGTATAAATTTTATTTTTGCAGAAGCTTCACATTTACAGAAAAGTTGTAAGGATTGTAAAAGATTTTTCAAGCCAGAGCTCTGTATCTGTGGTTCTGCATCCTTGGATTCAACCAACCATGGATTAAAAATATTTTTTAAGATGACAGACTTTTTTGGTCATTATTCCTTAAAACAGCACCCTAACTACTCATATAATGTTTGTATTGTATCAGGCATCATAAATAATTCAGAGGCCATTTAAGGCATCTGGAAGGATAGTAAGCATCTGCTGTTTTATGAGGGACTTGAGCACCTGCAGACTTGGGTTTGCTGGGGTTCCCGGAATGAGCCCCACAGGGTCATAGGACAGCGATGCTCACGGCTGCACTCCCGGGGGCGTCCTTCCAGCGAGATCGCCTAGCCCACCCCGTGCTCGGCTGTCTGTCTAGGTGGCGTGCAGAACAGCTCCCCCCCCACCCTCGCTACCTTGACCTTTCTGAAAACCTCAGGTCCATCGTTGCACTGGGCATGCCCCGTGCTTCAGGATGGGCCGGGCCACAGACCTTGGGACAGAAGAGTACCTGCCGAGGCAACATGCGTGGTGGCCTCGATGCGGCCCCGTGGGGAGAGCATGCCAGGTGTCCTCCTGCAGGCATCCCCACATAGCCAGAGCGCCCTGTGGGCTCGGCACCCCACACAGCCCAGCTTCTTGCTCCGGGTCCGCCCGCCCTCCAGTGACGTCTGCGGTGCTTCCTGCCGATGGCGTGGTGGCCACTGGCAGTGATCTAGCGGGCTCCTTCCTTCTTCGTTTGTGGTTGGCGTTCTGCCCTGAGGAAAGGCCCCTCTCCACCCTCATTTGTTCGTTCTTCTGTTTGCGCTGTCCAGGCGCCTGGCTCCTATGTCCTCCTGGCTGCAGTCCCTTAGAGTCCGTATCTAGCATGACGCTTTGATTCCTGACTGGCCAGCAGGAGCTCCTGTAGGGCAGGGTTCTGGTCCTTTGTTTTGGACACGTGATTCCTTGAGTGTTTCTTTTCTTTCTGGCACAGTGACTTGTTCTTCCCCAGGAGCCCTCTTCCTTTGGGTGGAGGGAATGCTTAGAAGCCCAGGCCCAGCTGTGCTCACTGCCACCTGGCCAGCAGGCAGAGCGGGGGCCTGCCAGGGGGCACCTGTCTGCAGCTCCTCGTGTCTTCACCTGTGTAGAACCGCAGCCCGCAGAGGTGCCCCGTCCCAGCCAGCACAGTCCCAGCACCTCATCTGCCTGCCTCCGTTGCCCCTGCCTCTCTCTGCCCTTTCCCACTGTCTGTCTCCAGCTGGCCTGTGTCAGCCCCCTGCTCCAACCTCCTCACGCAGCCTGGGCCTGGCCATACTGGCCCCAGGAAGGAAGGACAGAGGTGTCTCCTCCGTAACCATGTGTGTGCACAAGCACTTGGGGGCCTTCATCGCTCATTGCCCTGACTCTTGTATGTTAGAGGTGAAAGCGTCCCAAGAACACCAGTCAGCCATGCAGCTCAGGTTGCCCTGTCCCTCAGGACCTTGCCCCTGAATATGGTAAGGAAGGCGGGAGGTGCTGGCCTTGGTCACCTTGTTGGCAGGTTCTGCCTCCTGAGCCCGGCATGGGCTGGGACTGGGAAAGGCCCGGCTGGTGCTGGGTCTAGCTGCAGGGTTCCTCTACGGATGCTCCATCTTGTCCTCTGGGTGAATTCCAGGAGGCGGTAAGATTCTGGAGCTAGCTGCATGTGTTTGCTGCTTCCCAGCTGCAGAGAGTTGAGCAGAAGAGACCCAGAGGAGGGGGACCCACCCTGCCTCCAAGCTGTCTGAGAGTCCAGTGGAAGAACCAGAGGAATGACTGCTTCCAGCGTAGACGCCACCAGAGTGTTTCGGAGACTGGGAGGACCACCAAACCACAGCCCCGCTGCGCTGCACTTGGTCACTTCCACTTTGGTATCCCCTGTTTGGAATTCCACTAACTGTTCACTGTTTAGAGAGCCCACCATAGAGAAATGTGCTAAAACAAGGTGCGAATGTACTTCACTCTATCACCTTTACGGAAGAAGGACTAATGTTGCAGAGCCTTGGAATTTATTTTTAGTGCCCTTCCTTGGAGGGGTTTAGGAAATACTTGTTGCACCTTGCATGCACGGAATTGTCCCCCAGACCCGGAATCTGAAGCTCTGACTCTGACACGACTGCCGTAGAGATGGACCTTGAGGCCTCTGAGAGGTGGGGAGGCAGGACCCTGGTGTCACTGAGAGGAGCTCCTGCTCCCTGTCATGGAGGAAGCAGTGATGAGAGGCCAATCCGGCGGCTGGGGATGTAGCCCAGCTGGCAGAGGGCTTGCCTCACACGCACAAGGCCCTGGGTTCCATCCTCAGCATTGCATAAACAAATAATAAATAAAAAGGTCTCATCAGAAAACAGTGGGCCAGCACCTGGTTGGTGGACTTTAGCTTCCAGATCTGTGACAACAGAGCACCTGCATTGTCTGCGCCCCTTGGTCTGGAGCGTTCTGAGTTGGCAGCCCTGGCACGCCCATTCAACTCCGGAAGCTGCGGAACGGCTCAGCCCGCCGCTCAGCGAGCCGTGACGAGCAAGCCTGCGCTTGCTCTTCTGTAGTTTCTCCTTAGCCCCTGTTCTGTCTCCTGTGTTCCCAGCCCTGTGTCTTGTGCATGGCTGATTTTCCAAGGCCCCTTCACCACGTGGGAATGCTCATCTCTGAGCCAGTGTCCCCTCCAGCTGGCCCAACCTCCACCCTCTCTCCAGAGCCACTTCCTTCGTGCTGAGCACCCCACAGCCTGCGCTCCGGGGCTCTACCGCTCAGTCTCAAGTGTGTCCGCCCCCGGGGCCCGGTGGCACACTGTCCCTCAGGACTAAGCCGCAGTAGGTGGCTGTGCAGTTCCATGTGTGCGGCCCAGGCTCAGTGGCCGTGAGGCCGGTTCCGCACGTGCAGTTCAGGCTCCCTGAACACCTCCAGACCACAGCAGCCCTCAAAGCCGACTCCATGCCAAGAGCAAGAGCACCCACGTCCACCCGGCAGGTTCTGGGGATGCTTCTCACGGAACTCAACCTGGAAATTGCTTTTTGTCAGGGGGAAGTATGTTGACCTATCTAGATGCATGTTCCATGGCTCAGTTTTTATTTTCCTTTAACATATTTACCTGAATATTGCATTATCATGATAAATGCAGTATCTCCTTGGTTTACCACCCACTGTGTTTCCTACGTATGTAACTTGAAAATAGACTCGCCAACTAAAAGAACACAAACTTTTAAAATGTAAATATCTTTGCATGATTTTTGAGTCCCACATTCAGGAGGGGTTTGGGTAGAGAAGGGAAGAGGGAGGAGAGCAGCCATTGGGCTTTGGGTCAGTGGCGAGAGCTTGCAGAGCTCGGTGTCCTGGTGCCCAAATGGTGGCTTGTGGCACACCTAGGTTCTTGCACATGGTCCTTAGACTGGACCCTGGAGCAACATGCCCCCCAGAAAATGGGCTGCAGTATCCCAAGCTCATCCCAGCTGGGCTTCCTTCCCACAATTCCTGAATGCAGCTAGTCCTCACAGCAGTGATTCCGACAGAGAGGAACCAGTGTTCTGTTAGAAGCTACACAAAACAAAAGGGATCTCAGTTTATCTTTTTGAAATAGAATTATTGCAACCAAAGGCAATTGTAAGCCAAAAAAAAAATCCCTTAATGCTGCCTAGGAAACATTTTCCCGCTGCCAGGGAAACCGTATGTGATAAAAAGTAAGTCTTTCAGGATTCCTCAGTTCACATTGACAGGTTCTGACACTAGCAAAACAGCAAGATGTAGGTCAACTTTGACCTCTTCTCTTCGGAGCAGTTAAGATCCCTTTCCTGAGAGCTGGCATTGCCCTCTGGTTGTTGAGGTGTGGCATCTGACCATCCACCTGTAGAGGGGGCGTCAGTGGCTGGGACTGTGCCCCTGCACCGAGCGCTCCTGAGGTGGAGTACCAGGCTCCACACTGAATGAGACATCGGGCAAAGATGGCTGCAAGTTCATTATTTTATTTCAATATTCAAGAACAGTGAGGTCCCCGAGGACCCATCTCCGCAGCACCTGCTGTGTGGGCGAAGCCAGGAGTGGAGATCACGCCCACACTGCCCGGAGAGGCGAGCCCTCTTGTGAACAATGGGCGGGTGTGTTTCTGGAATCTGCTGCTTTTCCTCTGGCCCCCTCATGGCTGAGGCTATGTATTAGTAGGCATTACGTTAGACCACACTAGGCATTCAGGGTTAGACGGGGATCTAAAGATACATGTTGGCCTTGCACTATTCCTCATCCCGTGGTATGCGGATGGCACCGGTGTGGGACTCGGGAAGGACTCTGAGGACAAGCTCCATCAGGAGGCGAGTCTGCAGGGCAGGGTCGGGGAGGCACACAGAGCGGGCCCTCCCGAAGGGCGGCCAGGCCAGCCCTTGTCTGGGTTAGTGGCTCAGGAATGGGCACGCTGCTAAGTCGTTCAGTCGTTTCTAGGACGGGACTAAAGGGGGAGGTTATACGCTCACTGCGGGTTAGTGTGCCAATGGACACTGCCAGTGTGAGCCACGCTGGTCACACCCAATGCCAGGGACCGGAGTGACTCTGCAAGGCCACCCAGAGAACTCCTGCATCCCTCTCTGAGACGTGCCGTCTCCTGGACTCTCCTGGGCTCTGGGCAGGAAGCGGCTTCTTCACAGTGGCCGCTCCAGAGGCCACTTGCAGGAGGTCTCCGCGCCTGACTCCCCAGGCTGCCGTTTCCCGCCTGGGGCCATCGCCCAGCCCGTGTGCCTCCTTCTCTCCCTCTGCCACGCTCGGATTCTGCAGGTGGGGTGTGGGGGCCCCGCCCGGAGGCGCCCCCTTCTCTGTGCCGCCCCACACTGGTCTCTCACAGCTGCCCAGCCTGCGTTCACGTACCAAAAGCTCCCACGTGTAGTAAGCCACTCCTGGACTGTCTAATCCTGTTAGGAAAAATAAGGTGTGCTTTGGGAGGTGAGAGAAGGACGGGGAAGAAAACCAAGGAAGCGGATCACACAGTCCCCGCCCACGTTCTCTGGCTCCGCAGCGAGGCGTCTCCACGGCAGTGCCTGCCAGCGAAAGCTTCAGGGGGCAGCGCTGCCCGGCAAAAAGAAAGTCCAGCGGGGACGCAGGGCAAACTGGGGGACGCCAGGGGCCTTGGACCTACGAAGACCAGACCCCTGTGCATCAGGGCCACGGGCAGCGCACCGAAGACCCCGAGGAAGCTCAATCTTCAAATGAAAAGTGACAGTTTTGACCTTTTTTGTTTACATTTTTTGCATTTGACTATCGGCCAGAAATTGCCCTAGGGCGCCGTGCGCGGCCTTGGCAAGCACAGCTGCGGGTTAGGGTGGGTCGTCTGCGCTAACTAGCTAGTCCGCGCGAGCGGAATTAAGTTTCAGGCAGTTATGTGAAGAAGCTGAGGGCAGGTTCTGGACAGCGAGGCGGGGCTTCAGCGTCTGGCCATGGGAGATCCGGAGCGGCTGTCTCTTCCTCCCTGGGAAAAGGAAGAGACAGGAGTTAGGGCGAGCCTGTGGCCCCACCACCGTCCCATTGCTGGGTCACCTGGTCACCAGCCACTCGGGGCTCTCACTGCACCCTGTGCTGGAGAGGGTCATCCAGCCCGCACGCCCTCCTTCAGCCAGTGCTGCGGAGAGCTCAGCGCCGTGGGGAAGAGCGCGGCCCTGGCTCCCCACACACCGGCGGTCGCCGGCCGCTTCTGTCCAGCCGGCGTTCAGCTTTGAATGGGCACCTCATCTCCTCAGCCTGGGGATCCAGGTGACTGAGGGAGACTGAGAACAGCGGGGACGACCACATTTCTGGAAAGACCACGGTGCGGACTTCCTGTGTGCCCAGAAACACCAGTGTGGCCGTGGCTCCTCGCGGCCCTCCTGCCACACCAAGGCAGGTCATGGCAGAGGACATCTCCGCGCTGTGACCGGCAGGCCCCATGAGCCTCACAACACATGCAATTTGAAGGAAGAAAACGCTGCAACTGGACTGAGGGAGCCCAGGCGGGCAGCGACACAGCCTGCTGGCCGCACGGGCGCTGCCGAAGGGACCTGGGTCCTGACTCCGCGTCACTCGGACAGACGGGCGCTGCCCTGCTTTGTGTGTGTGTCTCAGGTTATTCAGACTCCACCAGAGCCTGCGCTTTCTCTCCGGCTCCCTTTTTCATCTTGGACTGTGTTTGGAACATTGATCTCTCAAAGATTCTGTTTGTCCCTCGAAAGCAAAGGGCTCAAGAAGCATGCTGTTTGCCAGGGCTGGGCCAGCACGGGAGACAGCACATCCCGTCTGTCCCCACAGAGCCCAGCAAGTCACACGGAGCCAGGGGTGTGCCACCAGAGCCAAGAGGCCAGGACGGGGCCGAACAACTTGTCTGAGGAGTTCTGTTTCCACAGGCAGAAGGTTTAGGGAAGTCCTGCCTCCCGAGACTCCACAACGACCTCAGGAGTCGGCTTTGGCCCGCTGCCTGGAGACTTGGAGCAGCCATGCCGGGAGCCTTCGCTGCTCAGGCCCAGGCGTGTAGGAAAGAGATGGTGAGTGCCCGACCCCACCAGGCCTGCTGCCCGCAGCCTCCCCATCCGAGACTTCCGCGGTGACACTCTCCGCTCTGAGATGGCTCATCCCGCCGCCCAGGCCTGAGGCGCATTGGTGTCGCAGAATTTAATCACAGCTATAGGAACTGAAATCTACTTACATTTGATACATTAAAATCTCCCTTGAACTACATAGAAGTTTACTGATTTTTCACTGCTCTCAAAAAGAATTTGAGGAGCGCTTTAGAAAAGCACACATCTCACACTCTTGTGTCACCGGCACATAGGCATGGTAGACCCACAGGGACGCTCTGCTCTGGGTGGCCCCAACTGGCAGGAACCAAGGGGTCCCTGCACCTGTCCCTGAGAAGCAGGACCAGGTCTTCCAGGTGGAGCCTCGGGGCGGGTGGCGTCACCAGCCCCGAGTGTGCCCACCCCTTCTGCGCTGGTGGGCAGGAGCTGCCTGGGGCGACTGCTGTGCCCTTGGGTGTCCCCACGCCCTGTGACCTGGGGGTCTGGGGGCGAGCTGGGTGTTGAGAGGGTTCAGGAAGGGTGTCCTCTTGACTGGGCACCAAGGTCACTCCTGGGAGTGGCTGCCCGGCACCCTCTTATCACAACATCTGATAGCTGAGCAAAGCACATCAGAATGGCTGTCTTGCTTGAATGTTTGGGATGTCATTTTTTTTTACTTGATTCACCTCAGACTATATCGCAGGGACAAGGGCCAGTGCGGGTCCCTTGTCCAAGCTCCTAGATCTCAGCAGGGACACACAGAGAACCCCTGTTAGGCCAAGCTGCCGGCGCAAACCCAGCAGACGCACCAGGACAGCCGCACCAGGCTGCGCTCAGTTCTCGTGAACACCCCGGCTTCCCCACACTTGCCACGCCCGAGGACAGAGTGGAAAAGCTGCAGGTGGAAGAAGGACCCGGGAGCCAGTCAGACGGGCCCTGACACACAGGTGAGGACTGTGGAGCCCGTCGAGAGTGCCGTAGTTGGGAGCAAGAGCAGGGTGCTGCGCCTGTCCCTCCCGCCATCCCGACCTGGCCTGTTTCCAGAGAGTCCTGCGGGAATGCTAGTCTTTGACCAAGAAAGACAGAAGGAGGTATTCAAGGCCTGGCTTCCTCAGGGCACAGTGGCATCATGGGCTTAGCCTTCCTGCCATAACTGATGAGGTCTGTCTTCCTTCCTGCATGGCTTTGGGCTGGAGAAGTCCACGTGGAGGGCCTGTGGATAATCGTCATGGTGATTATTAAATACCAGCTCCTGCGATTGCCTCATTTGGCTTGAGAGTAAGAGAAATGGCAGCTCAGGCCGAATTCCCCACGGAGAAGTAAGTGGGACCATCGATTTAGACAACGCGCATTGTGACAGCGACAGGCCAGGTCAGCATGGGACCTGCCCCACAGCTGCCCCCAAGGTCCTTGATCTCACCCAGCCCCCAAAGGCACCCATGATGGAAGTGTCGCTGGAACCTCCACTCCGTGGCCATGCCCTGGCTGTGCAGCTGCACAGACCCCAAGGCCGCCTCCCACCATCCAGCCAGAGAACTCCAAATCCAGCCACCACTCTTGCTAGTCTCAGTCAGAAACTCTTGATTGTCATTTCAACATTAAAATTCAGTTCACACCTGTCGCTCGGTCCCTAGAGCCCCCTGGTGCCCCATTCGAGGTCACGATCAAGCCACATGGCACCTGCTGCCACCTCCTGCAAACCCTCTGAGGCCCTCTCCCGTCCTGCCCCTGCCCTGCTCAGGTCTCTGCTGTGGGGTCCTCTGTGGCACCCTGTTGGCACTGTGGCCCGCTCTCCAGCATGCTCCGTGCCTGTTTCCTGCCTGGCCAGGTCTCACTTGCTCTGCACACATTGGGCACCCCTACCGCCCACTCCTCTGCCTGGGCACTGTTTCAGCCTGCACTGCTCCCAAAGGCGTCCCGGCTCCCAGCCCCTCGGCTGATGCTTTTGATGAGCGTCCTACGGGGGTCACACCTGGCTGCCTCTCCCTGTCCACAGACGCACGCAGCCTGGTCCCAGCCCCTGGCCAGCTGGGGTGGCTCAAGACCAGCTCACCAGCCCCAGAAGCACAGGCCAGTGGTTCCTCCTGTGGCTGCTGTCTCAGGACAGTGGTTGTCTTGGGTTGTCCCTTTCCCCAGATCAGTGTCTGGCCTCCAGGCAGTTGAGACCCTGTTACTAGGACACTTCCATGCCCCAGGAGGCCCTCTGACCTTTTGTGTCTGGAGGGTGTGGATTTTACTGTGACTTCCCCAGGCCGTGGAAGGGCCTGGAGGGACAGAGGCCAGACGCAGCCTCTCCACACCTGAGGCCTGACCTGGAACTGAAGTGTGGCTGAGTGGCAGAGGCAGGGTCCCCGCAGGTCAGCTCCTCGTCTGGACTGGCAGAGGCCGAGGGCGGCCCTGGAGGAGGGGCAGTGAGGCTATCTCCCCGTCAGGGTGGGCAAGGCCAGCGCCTGCCCCGGAGGCAGCCTGACTGTCAGCCTGGGCCCTGGTACTGCCTGATGGTGTGGCGTCCAGGCCAGGGCTGTCCACATGCATCCTGCATGCAGGCCTCTGGGAACATGGAGTTACAGGGCAACTTGGGACTCAGCTCAGGACAAAGGCCTGGACTGGAGCGCAGTCCCACTGTCCCCCAGGAAGGACCCCACCCTCTAGGCTCTCTGACAGGGACCCCCACAGCCCAAGGAGAGAGCCCTGAGGGACGCTTCCCCAGGCCACAGCTGCCCTGTCTTCCCTCCCTCGAGGCCCGTGCAGCGGGTCTGCGCTCGGCCTGGGCTTTACTAGGCGGCACTCTGGGGGCACCTGACAGCTGCAGTCAGTGTCCACAGCGGAGCCACAGGCCCTCCAGCCACGTCGCCTGCGCTTTGCTGACTTTCACGACGGTGCTGAGTAGGATGTCACCCCTTTCGTGGATGAGGAGACCAAGTCTCAGAGGTCAGGGCCAGGGCCACAGGCTGAGGGACAGTGGGCTGGCATGAGCCCCTGGCCCCGTGGGCCCGGGGCCTGCTTCACCCCCTTCCTGGTGGGCTTTGGTCGTTTTTCCCCTGTGTGCTGAATCCTGCTCTTGCTCTGTGGCCCCCACCAGCCACTCCCAGGCACAGCTGTCCCCTGGCCCCAGCTGGGCCCTCAGTTGGGACCTGAGCTCAGCTGCCCTAGCGACATCCTGGCTCGGTGCTTGGCTCACAGGGAGGCCTCAGGAAAGCCTGTGTCTTGAACTGACGTGTAGCCTTCTAAGCAGGCTCACTCCAAAGCGATTCCCGGGATCCCAGGAGGCAAGGCAGAGGGCACTAGTCCACCCGGGCCTCTGCCCCGAGCTCTGGGAAGAGAGGGCAGTGGAGGCCCCCTGTGGTGGTGTTGGAGTGGCCGTGACCCTTTGGCCAAAGACAGTTACCTGTCTGTCTTTTCGCTGAGGCTCTTTCTGACCCCTGGCCTCTGTGCTGCGCCATGGTATGGCCTGGAGCCCCTCTCAGGGTCCAAGGAAGGGGCACTGTGAACACAGTGCCGAGCTTGAGGCCCCAGCCTCCCAGTGGAGAGGCCCCAGCGTTTCCCGAGGGAAGGAAGGTTACGTTACCAGCTTAAAGATTTTGGAAAGCGTGCCCTGGGCGTCGTGGGCCCCCTTGAATCCCTTGTGAGCCGATTTATAGTCGGAAGCTCTGCCTCCATAGCCAAATCCTGGCTTCTGCCCCTCGGCCCCCTGCAAGAAAAGACCAGAGCTCAGTGTCCACTCGCAGCTGCCACCAGGGCCCACCAGAGGAGGACCCATGCCACCAGGTGGAATCGGCGAGTCAGTGGGGAGCTGCAGGTCGGCCCGAGCTAAGAACAGGGGGGTGGGAGAGGTGCTGTCCCCAAGTCCATCAGACAGAGCTCTGGCCTGGCCTGCCTTGGGTCTGAGGCCCATGCACAGGATTTACAGACCAGAGCCACAGTGTGGCAGCTGCTTTCCTCCATACTAGGGGTCCTCCCGAGAAGATAGCAAGCACCCAGTGCAGGGGGGCAAGAGCCCCAGCCTACAGGGTGCAGTGGGAGGGCCCTGTGGCAGCTCCGCTGGGCGCAGACCTCAGGAAGAGAGCACACTGTCCCGTCCTAGGCTCCACTCTGACTGCTCCCACGGTCTGGACACTGTTCACACCTGCATGGGGTCTAGGCATTGGAGGATCGGGAGTCCTTGCACCGTGAAGTGCTGAGGTTCATCCCTTTTCCAGAGTGTGAAGACACACTCCCCAGTCTCTGGTGCAGAGGAACCTCTCCCAAGGAGTCAAGAGTCGGCTCTGCTCGCCATACTGTGGCCCAGGCGGGGGCTTGGTCAGCACCCTGGCTGCTGGCAGAGGGCAGGGAGGCAAGCTGCCCCCAGGCAAGCTGCACCTATCTCACTTCCTAGCTGAGTGACCTCAGGCCAGTGTTGAAACCTTTCTGAGCTTCAGTCTCCTCATCTATGCCAGGTTAGTAAAATTTCTTCCCCAGGTTCCTGCCATTACAGGGGTGATCATCAAGCAGAAGCGGACGGCCCCACCCTGGCCACCAAGGCCCCACAGCCTGCCTCTCACTTCAGGGAAGGGACGAGTTCCCAGGTGGGAAGTAGCTGTGGCAAGAGATCACTGAAGGTGTGAGCATAGTTGTGTTCCAGGACTGGGTTGCTTTCTGATCCACTGACGGCCAGACAAGGGCCCGCGGCCCAGTGAGTGCTGCAGGGAGCTTGGACGTGGGCATGCTGGCCGCCCAGGTGAGAGCCTGTGCCCACGGACGCACACTGGGAGTTTGGCCGTTGGCCGCACAGGCCTACTTCAGGGCAGGTTCAAGCTTTTGCCCCTTGCTTTGCCAACGAGAATGGAGTCCCTTCCTGGAGACTCTCAAGATCAGCCATCTCTGGACTCTGCCTGGAGCCCATGGCTTCAGGCTACTGTCCCTTCTCAAGTCGCGAAAGTGCCTCAGGGCAGGAAGGACCTGGGAACCCTTCGTTTGGGGGGCCTGGAGGATGGGATCCAGAAGGTTCCAGGCTCTTCAAGGCCAGCTCATGGGTTTGGACAGCACTGAAGCTGGACCCAGGGTCCTCTCTTCAGGCGATTTCCCCCCTGCTGCTTCTCCAACACCTTTCCTTTAGCCTGCCTGCCGGAACTCCCGGGGCTACTCAGGCGACACTGTGGCCACATTATCAGGCGGGGTTGGGAACGGGACGGGCACAGCAGGTCCAAGCACCACATGCTGGAGGCAAGCCAGCTCTGACCTCGCACCCCTGAAGTTTCCACAGACACGCGGACTCCATGACGGCACACAGGGACGGGGCCAGTTAGGAGGTGCCGCGCTGAACGGACAGACGCCATTGAGCGAGGGAACCCAGCGAACGCTAACGCCTCTCTCTCTCCAGAAATAAAGGACTTCCGGGCACTGAGTCAGAGATCGGCCTTTGGGTTAGCAACCAGCTCGACGTTTCCTCTTTTCAAATTCTTGCTCACTCTCATCTTTGGGGAAGCTAGAATCTGTCAGGAAGCAGACAGCAGAGCGTAGCCCACACCAGCCAGGGGATGTTCCCCAGCTCCAGAAAACAGAGAAACTCCCCGACTCCAGCCGGGCCAACACCTCTGACCAGCTGGAAGAAAGGGGGCCGTCCCGCCGGCGTCGCCCCTCCAGTGTGCTTGGCGTGGCGCCTGCAGTGCGTGCCTAGAAAGGTAAGAGGCAGGTGAGGCAGAGCTACGGCGCGGTGAGTTCACTCTTCAACATCGTCTTCCTCTCCTGCTGGCACAGAAAATCAGAATTAATCAGCCAGGCGTGAGTCCTCGGCCCTCTCCCGCCTGAGAGCCGCCTGCTCTGCAGGCCGAGGCATCTGTGCACAGGTTCCAGCAAGGTCCCCGCTCTTCCTGTGGTGGGAGAGGAGCTGGCACCGGGGCGTCGAGAGCCTGCTGCTTTCTCTCAGCCACCCTTCCTTCCCTGCCACCCCTTGGGCTGTTTGAGTCTTTCTTCCTGTTCTTCCTCCTTGATGTGGTTAAAGACTCATTCGTTCATTGCTGTGATGCTTACTGACCGAGCGTACAGGTGGGCTTTCTGCTGGGTGGAGGGTCATTTGGTCCCCCAGACAGACACAGTCCCCCAACGGGTGGGTGGTTACTCCTTCATTTTATTCTGAAAATTATAATTTTCAAAGTAAGAACCAAATGTGTCTAATATGTGCTAGTAAGTGAAGTCAATAAGATCAGATAGGGTGGATTGGTAGGAATCTTAAGTTGTGTCAGACACGAAATTTACTACTTCCTGGAAACTGAACCAATGAACCCCTTTAAATCTTCATGGAAACTTTGCTCTTGGTATAAAAAAGTATAAAATTCCTAAGGAGTTTTTCCTGGATGACTTAATACGTAATTTTTAGTTTTCACTGAAACACACACACACAAAACCACAGAACCTCATAGGTTAGTGGGGTTATCATAAATTAAATGACTCGAATTAGCATCATTCAGCTTTCCTCCGCAGCATCATTTTGCTTAACAGATTTTCAACTTTTGGGATTAAAGGTCAACCACGGTTCCACATTTGACCTTCTGAGACTTTGTTCCCCACCAGCTGTTTTGGACGGAAATTGGAAACCCTCCAGCATGGTGCTGCCCTGGGGGAGCCCAGTCAGCTCTGCCAGGAGCCCTTCCGGAGAAGAGGTACCGGGCCTTCCAGTGCTGGGTCCCGGCACCGGAGAGCAGGGACTCACGGGCTGAGAGGGCAGACCTGCCTCACCCGCAGCCCCAGGAGAAAGCCACGTTAGCTGCTGCGTGCCAATCGGTCTGCACAGGAAGAAGAGGCGGGACTGTTAAGCAACTGAAAGAGAACGGAACACAAAGGCGGGCTGTGCAGCCCAGGAGGGAGAAGCCCAAGGGAGATGCCGGGGTCACCTACCCAGCTGAATCTGCTGAGGGACAGTCCTCTGCCCTGTGTGAGGAAGAGAAGGGAACAATGACATGGCAGTTGTGGGGAAGAACACTTTAATGAACGGGAAGCGTGGTCAGAGCGGCACAGCCCTGAGTGAGAACAGGGTCCAGCCCGAGCTCCCTCCCAGCAGAGGGTTGCGGTTCCCGCTCAGGGGAAGGGCGGGGGCCTCTGCTGGGCTTGTCTGCTTGGTGACAGGAGCCACACGCCCTGGACCTGCCCACTCCCACCGGGGAGCCCCATGGCCGAGGCTCTGGAGTGCCTGTGAATAGCCCTGCGCCCCACGCTGCTGCGGACCAGGCGGAGTTTCAGGGAAGCTCTACGGACGGAGCACCCAGCTCTTACCTTTCCTTGTGACGGAGGTGGCGTGCGAGGCGTCACCTGGAAGACACACAGGGAAGGGTGGGCTGTGGGAGCCGCCCTCCCTCCGGGCAGCCCCTCTCCCCAAGGGTGGACTAGCTCATGTCTACAGAGGGCGGCTCACACCTAGTGGGTCACCAGCCAGCCGCCTGCTGCCCCGTGCCCACTTGGATTCTCAGCTGAATGAGAAACACAGGAGCCGAGAGTCTACCAGTGCTCAGGCTGGGAAGGCCTCCCGGCTCTGGGGAGGGCGGGGTGAGGAGGCCTCCTGCTGGAGCCAGGGTCCTGTCCCTGTGACACTCACCACCACCCCCCGGTCGGGGAGGCTGCAGGCAAAGAACCCTGTGAGAGTTGGGGCTCAGCAGGGAAAGCCCCTGGCTGTGGCTCCTGAAGTTGCTCCCCAGAGTCTTGCCTTAAAGTGTCTGCTGCGCCAGGCTGTCACCATTGGAAGCCCACCATTTTGTACTTGATTCTATTTTTATTTATTTTTGAACTTTAGGCACTGGGTATTGAACCCAGGGGCACTTAACCACTGGGCATTTTTAATTTTCATTATTTATAATATACGATATTTAATATTTCTATTTTATTTTCAGTATCCCCAGTCTTTTTTATTATTATTATTTTTAATTCTGAGACAGGGTCTTGCTAAGTTGCTGAAACTGGCCTTGAACTTGCAATCCTCCTGCTTCGGCCTCCCAAGTCACTGGGATTACAGGTGTGCACCACCAGGCCCATTTCTTGTTTTTTAATGAACTTCATTTTGTAGAACAGTTTAAGATTTATGGAAAAATCGCGCAGAAATCGTTCATTTCCCATATACCTGTGGAGAGCTACCAAACGCTCTGCACAGTTTCTGCTATTGACATGGCAGATCTGTTACTGCTGAGGAACCAATACTGCTACATTACTACTATTAACTAAATACTTCAAGGTTTGTGGAGTAGCACATCCTGTGGCTTGGAGGAGCGTCTGTCCCCTGCCCTCCCCTCTGGAGCGGGCACCCCCCAGTGCTCCCTCTTCCGGCCTCTGTCTCCCTGACCCAGGCCACCACTGAGCCTGGTGCTGCTGCATGGTTCTTCAAAGTTTGGGCCTCGTCTCAAGAGAAGCGCGCTCCTCGGTAGAGCGCAGTTCTGTAAGGGGCCGTGTGGTTCAGAGGCGCTGTTTGGAACTTGGGATCCTGTGGCAAGTTCCTGCTGAGGCCTGAGAGGCTGAGGCCTGAGAGTCCGAGGCCAGCACACCCAGGAAAGCCACGCGCCAGCCGTGGGTGGACTCCCCAGCCTGTGATCCCCACGACCCCCACCTGGTCCTGCGCCTCACTTACGATGTTCTTGAAGAACTGGACTACGGGGTTTTCGTCTTGGGGCCGGCCGTGCTGCGACTTCTGGGGCAGGGAGCCGTAGTGGGCAGTCCTGGCCGCGTGCGAGTCCTGGAAGAGAGAGGACAGCGTTCAGAGGGTCCTGCCAGCGTCCAGTCCGCAGGAAAGTTGGACCTCTGCTCCTTTTGAATAGGATTTTTTTTTTTTTTTCTTTTTTTGACTAAGGACCTGTGATAGGAAGCCCGAGGCAGGTCTGGTGGTGAGGGCAGGGCGTTTGGTCCTGTGACCGACTGCGACTCACTGGGTGCAGGTCTCCAGCCTGACTTAGAGCCGGGCTCTCCTGAAGCCAGGAGCTGACTGAGCAGAAGTGCCAGTGATTTAAAGGCAAGGCCACCTAGAACAGGGGCAGGTGAAAATACTAGTTACCTCCAGGCTTCTGTCTGGATAAAGGAAAAAGCTTGGGAACGGCTCACAGCCAGAGAGACCCTCGCCAGCTTCGAGGCCGTTGGCAACACAGGCCAGCCTCTGTTTCCCAAAATGTCTCCTGCCACCATGGTACTGGGTCTGCCCAATTTGGGGAGACCACTTCCACATCTTGAGTAAGAAGGAAGTGAAGAGCAACTAGCTGCACGGGTGAGCGCCAGGCTGGGCTCACAACGAGCAGGGGCAGACTGCACAGGAGCCATGCACAGAGCCTCCCCCGGGCTCTCCAGCAGCCCACGCACGGACACATGGCATGCCAAGGCCTACCCCGGGGCCAGGGTCTTACCTGGCGGGTTTCCGTGGAAAAGCAGTTCACCTGCAGAGCCTTCAAAACAAGACTCTCAGAAAACCAAAGGAAGGACGTGGGAGAGTGCAAACTCAGCGTTGCTGATCTCTCCCTCTCCCTCAAGGCCACCTCCAGGCCCACTGGGACCTCTTCCAGTGCTGAGGGAAGCCTGCAGCTGTGGGGCAGGAGTTATGCAGGAAGGTCCTAGAGGCCGGAGGAGGTCTGGTTGGGCGCCTGGCCTTGCCCCAGATGGCGGAGAATTCTGCCAAAGCGAGTCGGGGAGCTGCGACTCACAGAGGTGCACCCCTGAATCTGGTTCCTCAGGGCATGTGTTGGGAGGATCCTTGTCCTTTAAGACAGTTTTGCCACTAAAATGTCTAAAGGTACATCTCTGGAGCTTACGATACCACATCTGCTGGGCTTGAGTCGACGGGCGATGATAGTCTTTAGAGGGACAAGGGACCTTGGCTGGAGTGCTGCCTTTCCAGGGCACAGACTAGCTAATACCTGTGATTAAGCCCGGACGTGGTTGTCATCCACGCCTGTGCCTTGATGCTTTTCTTGATCTGCTGCCCTGTTTGCAGAGGTGACAGTTTTCCTCGACATATTTCTTGATGTCGTGCTACCCACCGCCACCATTGGCATGGAAACAAAGCTCCCTACTTCACCCTTCAGGGGGCCCCAAGTGCCCTGCAGGCTGAGCCTGAGTCACTGACTCCTAACTGATTTCTCCTCCTGACTCTCTCCCCACCAGCCATGCTTCACCTGTGGGCAGCGGCTTTCTGGAGCATGTGTAGGGCCAGGCCCTTCCCTCACACAGGTCCAGTGGCCTGCTCAGGGTGAGCTCCATCCACAGCCTTTACAAAAGGCTCTCCCCTCTCCTCGCCTGCACCTACCCAGCCACCTCTTCCCAGGAGGACGCCCCGGCCGAGCCTCTCTGTTCACACAGGCAGAGAGGAAGAGGGAGCCCTCACCTAGGTCCCCCAGGCCCAGAGCCCACGCCCCCCGCTGCGGGCCTTGCTGCAGCTCTCTGGCTGGCCCGGCACAGGACTTCTCCCTCACCTCTGCTCCAGGGTCGCAGAGCACTGCGAGGGTACCTGTGATCTGTCTGCCCCCAGGAGTGGAGCACTCTCGTTGTCCCTGAGACCTTGTGCTGGACCCACTTACTCCTGACCAACCACCAGGGTGGGGTGGACCACGCTCTGCAAACACAGCAGGAGCAAAGCACTCAGGCCTGCCGAGGGTTTGGGGACCAGTGAGTGAGTGAAAGAACCATCCAGGACTGTTCCTGGATCTCCCAAGAGTTGAACCCTGAGAGGCCACTCGACTGTGCTTCCTTCTCTGGAGCTTCTTGCTGTTCAGCATCCCTGTTTTTGGCTGTCCTGTCTGCCTTTCACAGCACAGGGAAGGCATGCAACCTGTGCTGTCCACCGTGTGCAATTCCACCTCTGCCAGGCCTGACATTTACCAAGGCTTTGTTCACTTTCTAGCTTCCGTAGGGAGACTTGCTTGTCCTTCTCAGAGGCAGATGCTGTGGGCCTTTGAACCTGATGATGTCACCACAGGGCAGAAGAACATGTTGACACCAGGTTCTTAGTCCAAGAACTGTGCCTCTGGTTCTCCTGGGTTGTCTGTCTCCTACCAGGGCTGGGCTTGCTGACCAGCTGAGGTCAGCCCACAACCAGTATTGCAATCCTTCCTCCAACGGGTGCAGAATGAAGAGTCAAAACGACGGAGCCAGGAGACTGTTGAAATGGTTGCTCAAGAGAAGCACCTGCAGGTGTCTAATCTGTCTACTAGGTGAAGTTACAACTGCTTAGATCCTATCCTGTGGCCTGAGATTGTTGCTAACACAGCCCTGAATCAGCTCAAGCTGACTCTGCCTTGGTGTCTCATACCATGTCTACCTGCTGGTGTCAGAGCTGGAGTCCACCTTTAAGTCCCTCACCTTGTGATAACACTGGGAAAATGCCCTGAAGCTGTGTGGAGGCCCAGCCACCTTGTGTAGCTGCCATCTTGTCAAAACTTGTTCACGTTGTGAGGGATTTAATGAAGAATTATGTAGACAATGTGATATGGGTGCATCCCCACTTTGAAAAATAATTACAATTTTTGAAAATTATATTAATTATGAACATGTCATCAAACTTCGGGGGGAAAAGCAATTTAAATATTTTAAGGAGCTCCTGAAGTTGGTAGGTTTCATGTTAGCTCTTGGAGATATGAAATCAGGCATCAGAATTGTTCATAAAAAAGGAAATTGGTATAGTGATAACTCTCAGTACCCAATTAAGTATGCAATAAGCAACAACTATTTAATCAACACATATACTGTTTAGATCACTTTTAAATAGTGAACACAAACAATAAATCCATGTGATAGGAATCACACAAACTTTTGTTATATATGCATTGAAGAGTGTCTGAACTACTTTGACTTGGGCTTTGGGTCTAGATTGTCAGTTACACAGATAATTTGAGGGTAGTGATGCTGCTATAATTGTATTGTTACACTGCTGTGGTAGTGGCTTTTCACTAAAAAACAAGAACATTTTGACAATCATAGTTTTATATACTACCAATGAAGAGTTAAGCAACATTTTTATAGATTTTTATAAACAGTACTGCATACAATAATGGAGAGGAAACAAAATATTAGGTAGAATTCTAAAAAAAGCTGTGCTGTCTCTTTATGATAGAAGCTAGAAGTCAAATAAGACTTAATTGGAGAAATGTACCAGGTTCATGGATTGGAAGACTCAACACAGTAAAGAAGTCAACTATTCCCCAGATGATCTACATATCTATTGCAATTGCTAGCAGGATTTTGATTACAGACAAACTGATTTTAAAACTGTATTAAAATGTAAAGGAACCAAAATGGTTGAACAAATGTGAAAAAGAAGAAAAAGTTAGAGAATCACAGTATTTAAGATTTACTATTTAGCAATAGTAATCGAGGCAGAGTGGTCCTGGAGGAGAGACAGACACAGAGACCACCAGAGCAGAGCCCAGAGGATAACCTCACAGATGCACCAGATGGATTTTTGACAAAGGTTCAAACACAATTCAAGAAGAAAAGAAGTCTTTTCAACAAATGGTATTGGAACAATTAAATATCCTTATGCAAAACCCAAAACCCCAAACCGAACCAAAGAACCCCTTAATGCAAATCCACACCTATACAAGTTAACTTAGAGATGGATCATGCATCTCTATTTACAATGTTAAACTCTGCAGTTTTAAAAGGAAAGAAAAGAGTCACGATCTGGGGGGTGGCAGGAAGCCAGACCCGACAGCAAAAGCTGATCCATACAGGGTAGAAGGGATATCTGGGCTTTATCAAAGCCTGTAACTTTTTGTCCTGCTGGAAACAGGGTTCAGAGAATGAAAAGGCAGGCTACAGACTGGAAGAAAATACTTATGACTCCCTGTAAAACAAAGGACTCAAAACCAAAATATGTGAAACGCTCTCAAAACTCAACAGGAAAAAAAATTTGAATAGATGTTTCACCAAAGGGGGTGACGTAAGCACATCGGCCGACAGGAAGAGGAGCGCCAGAGGCAGGAGGGACATCGCCGTGTGCCTGTTGGAACAGTGAATGGGCACGACACTGCTGATGGCCAGTGGGTGAGGGTGTGGGCACCTGGACTGGCATGCATTGCTGTGAGCTGCAAACTGCATGCTGCAAACTGACAAGTCACTCTGGAAGACAATTTGGCATTTTCTTATACAGTTACCCATCTGCTTCCGTGTGGCTAGCAATTTCATTTCCTACTTTGATGAATAGAAGAGATGATGTATTTTTGGAAATATTTTTGTGATGAATATATTGGTCACAAAACTTTGAAAGAAAAATAATTCAAATCTTAAATAAAAACTTATGTTCACACAGAAACCTGTGCATGAATGTTTATAGTAGTTCAACTTGCCGTCAGTAAAAACCACAAGCAAATGTTCTTCAGTGGGTGTAGGATAAGGGCACGATGGTATGTCCACGCAGTGGAATGCTACTCAACAGTGAGAGGGTGTGAGCAGGTCCTGGGTGCACGCAGTGACTCCAAGGCAGGTGGAGGGAGAGAAGCCATTCCAGAGGGATTCACACTGCACGAGCCTATTTTGTGACATTCTTGCAGAGACTGAGACCCAAGCTGGATTTGGCAGAGTTTAGGTTATGGGAGGAGGGTGTGGTCTGACTGCCAAAGAAAAGCAGAAGGCAGGTTTTAGGGGTGACAGTACCTTATGCTGGTATCAGCTACCCAAATTTCCACAACTGCTAGAATTTATAGAACTGTACACAAAACGAGTCCATTTTACTGCACGTTAGTTTATAAAATAAGAGCGAATGAGGCCGTCATCGTGGCCTGCCACGTACCTCACAACTGCACGCATAGAGGCCCACGCCGCTGTGGAGCCCGCCGACCTCCACACAGGAGGCGGAGTCTGTCTGCCGGCCCCACCTCTGCGGGGGCTCTTCCTGCAATGCTGCCCTAGCTTAGGATCCCCCCACGTCGCTGCTCTCCAACTCACGTGGCAGCCTTCGGCCACGTCACCTGTCTGACAGGACTGTCCTTTGCTATGGCGCTTCACTCAGCAGCTAGTCTTAATCTTTCAGAGGAGAAGGGCAACTCTTCTGGGTGATCTCTGAAGCGCCGGGCAGTTTGACTCCCTTGGTGGAGCTCAGCAACTACAACGTGGACAGAGGACAAAACCACATAGCCCTTCATGTCCTCTGCAGGAGGGCACAACCTGGGGCTGGTATGGGCAGCCGAGAGGGGCTGCGTGCTGTGCCGAGGCCTTGGCCTCCCTCGTGCCAGGCAAGGCTCCTGGGAGGATTCTCAGCTCTGGACCTCACCGAGGCCGCGCAGGAGGAGCAGCTGGGGACAATGAAGCTCTGGGACGTTTGTCTCTGGCATCTTCTGCATCCCTGCCCCTGACCTTCGTCCTGTTTCCGGGGTGCCAGACTTTGTGTTGCACACAGGAAGAGCCAGGAACAAATCTGGGTGGTCACTGGGGTGGTGCTGGTGTGGGCCCGTGGCCCGGGGGCTGTATCTGAGCCACATGTCGACCCTGTTTTATTGGCAAAACATATGTATCGTAGAGCCTGCCCTCCCAGCCGCTCTGTAGTGTGCCCCACGGTGGCACTGAGCACTCTGGTGACCAGCCACCTCCAGAGCTTCCTCGGCTGCCCAACTCACTGTCCCCTCCAGCGAGACGGCCTCTCTGGGGAGCCACAGCGCTGCTCGGCCTCCCTCTGTGAGCGCCATGCTCCAGGCCCGTGGGAGGGGAATCGCGCCCGCAGGTCCGCATGTGGCTTCCTGGCTCAGCATCGTGCCTCGCGGAGGCTCCCATGCTGCAGCGTGTGCCCTCCTCCGCAAGGCTGGCGTCCGGCTGCTCTCACCTTGGGGAATGGACGCCGCCCAGCTATGCTGATCTGATCTGGCCATGGCATCCTGCTGTCCTTGGACACCCCTGACAGGAGACACGCCCGACTCCCTGCTCTCCTTCCCTCACCAGCCTGGAGCAAACCTCCATTCTCTGAAAAAATACCAGCACGCAGCTCAGGGAGCAGCCGTGGCAAAGCCAAGGAGCCTGGCCAAGCGTGCAGTTCATGGACAGCTCAGGGGCGGCCAGGTTGAGAAGGGGGTCCTCTGTCTGGCCTCCCTCTGGTCATGGCCTGTTCAACATCCCTGTCGGCCTCTGCTAGGCCATGGGCAGTGGGCAGAGGCTTGTGTCCCTGGCAGTCGACTACCTGGGCTTTGCACACGGGCCCTCAGCCCATTCCTGGCTGGCCCGAATCACCTAGGTCCACACAGAAGCTGCTCAGTCCAATTCCAGCGACATGCTGGGTCCATGGGGTCTCCCAAAGCACAGGTGGTATGGAAGTGGAAGGCGTCGGGTTTCTTGGAGTGCTTGGTTTCTGTTAGAGTTTGTGGGGAGCAGGTACTTATCACGCCTCACTGCAGACAAGGTGATCCATCCTGGGCCAAGAGAAAGTGGGGTGCCTGCTGGCCCCAACAGAAATAAAGGGCTAGGGGTGCTGGGCAGGTTTCCAGAGGAGGGAGGTGAACCCCAGGCAGCTCCACAGTCCAGTGGGAGCTGCGCGCTGCTCGAAGCAGACAGCAGGGGCCCAGGGCGGGGCAGGGGAGGTGGCCCTGCTGGGGCAGTCACCTGACCTCGGTTTCTCCCCTTGGCCCTCTAGGAGTCAGTCGGAGCCTCTGCCCCAGCACACTGGGATGTGGGTCACCAGGGAGGAGGTCAGTTTCCTTTTAGGACACTTGTCGAGTAATTCTCTGAGGAAGTACTTCTTAACTACATCATCAAGCTGAACAAAAAGCCAGACTTGCTGGCGTTTCAGTCACTTGCTGGATCTGGTCTGCCTGTGCCTGGCTGGTTCAAGCCACTCGTCTTTGCAGGTGGTTGAAGTGTGCAGGAAGCAGGAGAAGGTCTGTTACCCATAAACAAGAAAGGGTCGAGGGCCAGGGCCACCAGCGGCACTGGAACCCAGCAGGCAGACAAGGGGCCTCCTGCCCCACCTCCTCTACGGCGAGTCCCGGCAGGGTCAGCAATGGAGCTGAGTGTCAGGGACACATGAAGGTTGGAAAAAGGTCTCATTTTAAAATGCGTTTTCTTCCAGTTTAGAAAAACAACACACACTCATATGTCCAATGAAGTCCACTCTCTGGAAATGGTGGCACCAGGGCGAGTCAGGTGGACACTTTGACAACCTCATTTTTAGGCTTGGATTTAGGCACAAACACAGACAGGTTTTCAAGTGGCTTTGAAAGTGGTCATGATGTGCACACTATTTTGTCAGCCTGGGTTTTCTTTTTGACGCAACAGTATTTTGGAGACCTCTTTCCATATCAATAGAGGTTTGCATCATGGTGAACGAAACAACAAAACCAAAAATCCCAACTTCTTAATGGTGAATAAAATAACACATCAAGTGCTTTAGAGACTGTGGGAGGGAGCCACAGCCTGAACATTTCATTGATCTCTGGAATAAATGCTTTCTCCCCTGACCTGTTTTATAAAAAATTCTTCTCCCTCAAACTGTGACAATGCTGCTCACCAGCAGGGGGCGCTGGCAGATGGGGCGTCCTCAGCTTGCAGGTCCTCCATGGTCAGGAAGGGATTTTCCACAGTTTTCTGAGCTCTTTAAGGTCCGGGAGAGCTGGGAGTCTTACATTTGCAAGTCATATCAGAGGGTAAGCGTAAGTAGGAGGCCTCTGAGGTCCTCAGACTGGCAACCACTGGCTCCTTTGAACCTAGAGCCTGCTTTGTGCAAGGAGGGTGAAGACGTGTGCACCGCCTGCCTCAGATCTTGTTAAAGGAGACCAGCTGATGGAGAAAACGCAGCACCATGAAAATCAACAGGCCCAGGGTCCTGGTTAGGCGAGAGGAGGGTCTCCAGCCCTTCCTTTCAGTCTTGCTGTGAGTCTCTTGCTCCTGACCAACCGTGGACATCAGTGATGGGCTGCAGCAGCGCAGGGCCCTGGCCCCAGTCTCCTGCTGATTCTCTCCACTGACTCATCTGGCAGGAGAGGTGCTGGGCCTTCAGAGGCCCCTGTGAGCCCCCTGGACTAGAGCGCTGTCCCCGCTGACCCTCAGGCTCCCGTTTGCTTGCTGTGGTCTTCTGACGAAGGAGAGTCATCAGACACACAAGCCTGAACGACGTGCCGACAGACTGCTCAGCAGGAGGCTCCCGTTGGCTGCTCGTGGGCAAGCAGGTAGGAGTAGCTCACGGGAGCCCGTCATGGGACTCACTGCTGTCTGAGCACCCTGGCTTCTGGGCCCAGTCGTCTCCAGTCATCTCCACCGTGTCCCAGGGACAGTTCATGATCACCTGGCTGCACACCAGACACGTGTCACGTCACTGAAGAGGCTCTGGCCTCCACTTGGATCAGGAAGCTCATTTTGCTTCTGCACTTTCGGTCGACTCTCTTGTGTGTGAGCCGTTGGGAGCTGGTCCTTCAGGCGTCTGAGTGCCAGCAAGGGTGCCGTCCACCCCGCAGACCCTATGAGCCTGACCTTGGCCTTCTCCTGGAGGTCACCCATGGGGGGCTCCCTCACTCCAGGCTCTTCCCACCCAACCCCACTGAGGCTCCATACCGTAGGGACGGGCTGAGTGCTGGGAGTGTCCCTTCAGAAGCACCTAGTCCTCAGCGTAGGAGAGGGTCCATGCTGCCACTTTAGAATGGTGCTGAGAGAAGCGTCCCTCGAAGATGCCCTGAAAGCCACCTGCAGAGCCCAGAGACCACATAAAAACCGTGGCCATGTTCTCTCCATGTCTCCAACGGACTTGGTGTAGAGAAGGAGAAAAGAAAGTGGTCCTGGCTTTACACCTGGGCCTAAGCATGGCCTCCCTTACCTCCGTGCCTGCACGCCAGAACTGTGGCTCAGTCCTGCTCCCGGGCAACGCTTCACATTACAGATGCGGAAACTGAGGCGCAAACGCAACCAGGGATCTGCTGCCGAGTCTCCCAGTCCCCGGCGAGGCGCCATGCCACAGCTCTGCTCTTGGGGACTATGGGCGGATGGGACTGCAGGCTCATGGCACAAGCTGAAACTCAGCAACAGATGAAGAAATCCCCTGACTGGTCATATGACAAAAGGAAAAGGTGAGAAAAGAATGGAGTTTTAAAATTTGTGTGTGTGTGTGTGATTTATTTATTTTGTAGACTTACCTTGTAATAAGTTAAGAAGCTAGGAGCTAGAAATAAAAATGTGCTTACACTGGAGAAAAAGAAATTAACATCTACAGCTGCAGTCCATTAGACATGTTGGTTAACAGAGAGGCCACCAGAGGAGGGATAACACAGGAGACTCAACCAGCCTACTAGAAAACTAGTTCCTAATTAATTTACTAAACACTGAGCATTTGGTCAACAAATGCAGGCTTGGTTAATGAGACAAGATTTTTTAATTTCATCATCGTTTTAAGTGATTAAAACAAGGACCAGTGTCCTTTCCTGCTCCAAAGGAGAGGCTGTGCCTTGACACCAGTGGTTGTGCTGTGCGGACCATTCCGTCTGTCTGTCATGGGAAACCCACAGGGCAGAGAAGGTGCCCGGTACTGCTCCTTTATTCTGCAGGAGGGGGTCTCAGAACGCTGCTGCATCTGCATGCGTCACGGACAGCTCCGTCCTTGGGTGTTCTCCCTTGCTGTCCCCAGAGCGAGGAGTCAGAGAACTGGCGCTTGGCCTTTTGCCCTCTGGAGAAACCTTGGATTCTTCTGTGTTCTGGAGAAGCTGGGCCGCGGGGCTCGGCTGCTCATCTAAGAAGGCCTTGGGGACCACGGGAGGAGGCAAAGGCGTCCTTGTCTTCTGAGCAGCCGAGACGAGTTCTCAGGCTGTGAGGCTTGCAGCCAACAGCCTTCTTCTTGGGAAGGTGAAAATAGACCGAATGTGCGCCCCTGCAGCGTCCTTCCTCTCTGAGAGCCGAGAGGCGGCTGCTCTGCTGGAGGGAGAGCTGCCCTTCCGCGGGCCTCCCGTGTGTGGCTTCCGATATCCTTCCCGCCCTCCAACGCTTCCAGCCAGGGCCCGCCTTGAGGCCTTGCTGGGGAGGGGCCAGTGGGCAGGCCAGTGGCCAGCCCACCTGAGCCACTGGAAGGTCAGGGCCAGGCCATCGTGACGCTCCCGGGGCCACAGTGATCAGGCAGCTGACAGGCCAGCCCCCAACAAGCAGGTGTGCGCAGGTGGGGCGGAAGACCCCGCCCACCACAGTGTGAGACTCTTCCCACCTTTCTGCCTCCCACGTTCTCCAAGACCACGACACTCGGCCCTCCCCAGGACCCCACGGCTCATTCTTCACAGGTCTGGCTTTGGTTATACGCATTTTCCGGAAGATCTTATACCACTGGTCAAATCTGCTAGTGTGTCTCAGGAGAGAGTTGGATTTTTTTTTGCAAGACCCGTGCATTTTAAATCCTGCAATCCAGAAACTTTCTCTCTTGTCTGGGCCAGGTAGGCAGCTTTTCTTGTGATTTTGCCCTTTGCAGGGTAAAGAGTATGCCTGTTCCTGAGTCAGAGCCTCAGATCAGTCCCATCAGAGCTGTGGGCTCCAGTTTTGTGAAAGTGTGTGATATCAATCGCGAGCTCTCCTCCGTTACTGGAGGTCAGTCCGGCTCTTGGTTTAGGTGCAGTTTCAGGTGCCGGCGACGGTGCTGCCACGGATTTCCTGCTTAGGACACGGATGGAGGTCCACACGGGCACCCAGTGCTTCTGCATAGTGAGCACACACTGTCCAAAGCTGCCTCCTCTGAGCTCTCAGGGAGGAGTCTAGATGCCCGTTTCCAGCTATTCTGTCCTGACCAGTGGCTCCTCCAGAAGAGGAGTACCCAGGTGGACAAAGGGCCCTGTGGGGATGGAAAGCTCTGTGGTGTGGGCGCAGGAATCCTGACAGGGCTGTGACTCCCCCGGGGGCTCTCCCATCTCCTCTCTGATGTGGACCAGCAGCTGGATGGAGCTGGCTCCTGAGGGCATTTCGCTGAGGAGCTTCATGGGTACCTTCAATGGTGGTCATGCCCAGGAAGCAGAGCAGAGACTAGGGGTAAGAAAGCAATGTCTCCTCCCCTGCTCAGAAGTGCACAGATGCTGCTAGGAAGGGCCCCCGGCCTCTTCTGCAGGGGAGGCTCCCAGACACCTGTTTCCTGAACTTGGGGCACCCCAGGGCTGAAGGTGAAGGCTACACTGCTTCAGCTCTTCTGGAACATGGAGTTTCTGTGGCTTCCTCCCTGCTTCCTTCTAGAACTGCAGGGAAGCAGGGACTGGGTTTGGTCTTCATGCTGCCCGAGCATTAAGCAGCTTAGTCCCAAGAAAAACACGGAGTTTCCTGAAATCAAAAACCCCAGCAGGGAGCCTGGTGCTTAATGTAGCCGCCAACAGCATTGGAACCCATCTTTTCCTTGCCACGTGATCTCCAACTTTACAACAGGTGGGTCTTTCTTACTCTCCCGGATATTTGCAGAGACAGAGTGGGAGATGGATCTGTCTGTCTATCTATCTATCTATCTATCTATCTATCTATCTATCTATCTATCTATCTATCTATCTATCATCTATCTCTATCAATCTATCTACCTTTCTATCATCTATCTATATCTATCTATCTATCTATCTATCTATCTATCTATCTATCTATCTAATCTATCTATCTTTCTATCTATCATCTATCTCTCTCTATTGATCTCTCATCTGTCTGTCTTTCTATCCATCTTCTATCTGGAGAGGACACAGGGAAGGAAGTGTGTGCAGGGCCATCAGCTGGGTGTGGCTCCCCAGCACCCTTGAATCCTGACTGGCTTCCACCCAGTGGCTTGTGTCCTCGCAGGCCCACGTCCTTTGTGGTAGAATCCTGGGACGACAAGTGTACTTTGAAACTATTTAGTGCGATGCTGTTAAATCCACTCTACGTGCCACCTCTTTCTTGAACAAGAGAGAGTCCCTCTGTGCTGCAGAAGACACTCGAAACCATCAGAGATTCTTCCTGGGAGAGAGGAGCCAGGTTGGCCCCTACCCACATGGCAGCTCTGCAGAGCATATCTGGTGTGTGCTGGGCGTGCTCGGAGCTGCCTCCTGTGCTCCATGTGCTTCCGGCCCGGACGGCTCCCTCGGGCATCTCTGGCACACCTCAGTGTGCGGGAGGGGTGTGGGTGTCCTTGCACAGGTGCTGGGAGGGTCTTCTGCCCATCAGGAGAGCCCTGCCTGGTGAATCTCTTACCGCAGTCTTGCCTTGGGTTCAACTTAGACTCCCTGTTTCCTTCACTTCGTAGACATAAACAACACATGTGGTCTTCTAATATGCTCCCCTGCAGGACTGGGGACCAAACCCGGGCTCTCGTGCAAGCTAGGCAAGTGCTCTACCACTGAGCTATACCCACAGTCCTTAAAATTCTGTTTTGAGACAAGGTCCTGGTAAGCTGCCCAGACTGGCCTGGAAGTTTCGACCCTCCTACCTCAGCCTGCTCAGTTCCTGGGACTACAGATGTGTGCCACCATACTTGGTCTAATATTTCTTCATATGTTTTAATATGATTCTCGTGCATGTTCAGGAAAGTGACCCCGAGTCCTGACTGAAGGAATGGGGCACTGGCAGATGGGCAAACAGTGGGAGCCTTCTCTCGAGGCCTGAGACGCGCCCACGGGAGCCAGCATGCTGCAGCCACTCCCAGCGTGGTGGAGACGTGATGGAGTGCCAACCAGGTTCACAGACACTCGTGCAACCTCTGGAAGATGCCAGAGCAGGAGCGCTGCCTCCTTGTGGCTTTTAAAGGAGCAGAGTGGGCACTCTGCAAGTTCCTTGCTGTGCCCGCACTGCCATGTCTTGGGTTCTCGGCATCGCCCTCCCTGTGCACGGGGTCTGCTTTCTGAGGCCGCGTGTCTCAAGGGCAGGGGGATGGGGCGGGAGGTGTGGGCAGGCTGAGCCAGGTGCCTCAGTGGCCTCTTGGCCTCCAGCCTGGTTCTGTGCCCACCCTGGTCCCCCTTGGACATGCCACACACTCTTGTTGCAAAATTTAAACAGCTTTCCTCACCAGCAGGAAAGCCAGGAGCCTGCCGCCCCTGGAGGGACAGGGGCCCAAGGAAACCACTGGGAAGTGGTGCCAGTTCTTAGAAAAGAGTCGCCGAGTCCTGGGAAACCAGGTGCCGCTGCACAGCTGGGCAACGCTCATGGAGACGCTGATGGGACACCATCCTGCCTCTCCACTGGACCCCATGTGGACGGCCTCCCTCTCCCGGGGCCAGGGCTCCTCGAGCTCTTGGGTCCTCCGCATGGTGCCAAGGCTCTCTGGCTCCCTTCAGGGCCCTGGCCCCACGGACCCTGGGCTTTGATCAGCGTCTCTTGGCCTTGGTCCTGGACTGGCCACCCTGGAGGCAAGCAGTGAGCGTGCCCTTTGTCCCTCCTGACCTGCCTCTCCACCCAGCTCACCGAGGGAGGCGCACCTGCTTTCCCTGTGCTCACCCGACACCTCTGCAGAGGACGGTTCCTCTGTCCCGCTCCCTGGGGGCCCTGAGTCCCGCACGTGTGGCCCCGTGAAGCAGGAGGAAGAGCGCTCTTGTGTGGCCTGAGTGCACGCGGTCAGCCTCCCACACTTCCAGTGCCGAGGCCCAGGCGGCGACCTTACCTGAGAGCAAGCTGTGGCGCTATCCGCGTGGCCACCCGGGGGCCTGTGAGCAGCAGGACTCCCTCCTCCCTTCCCCGCCTCCCTGGACGTCACCCCAGGGCACCGTGTGCTCGGAGGGGCAGCAGCACCCACCCAGGGCGCGAGGGCAGATTTCGGGGATCCCTCCACCCTAGGTGGGCTTGGCTGCGCTCAGCAGGGCAGAGCCTGGGGGACAGGACTTTCTAAGGGCACGGTCACTCCAGAGTTATTCAGCTGGTGTTCAACGGGTGCCCACACTCTGTGAGCTGCTGGTGTCCAAAGCAGACCTGGACCCAGGCATGCGCCTGACCACTGTCCAGGCCAGGCTCTGAGGCCAGAGTCTCTAGGGCAGTCTGGCCTGTGGCGCTCTGGTGGCCCCACCATGGTCCCGTAGCTTGTTCCTATGACTTTTCCATGATGCTGAGCTGACAGCCCTGCCCTTGTCACCTGAGCCATCGGGGGTCCCTAGCAAGGACTTGAAGGCAGAGGCAGGCTCTCTACTCGCCTCAGGGTTGGTCCTTTGCTGTGTCCATCAGGATCGGCCTCCCTAGCTTTACAGAGAGGGCACCACCTATAAGGCCCGCCCATCCTGCCGAGCCCCGCACTTCGCACAGGGGTGGCCCTCGGCGGGGACGGCAACTGTCTTACCTTGTACATGTTGCACAGCCCAGGCTGGCTGCGGGCATAAGAGGGCAGAGGGCTCCTGCTCTGCTTTAGCCAGGGTACCTGCCGAGGACACAGAGTGGGCGGCGTGAGTCCAGCGGGGGCCACTGCTTGCAGAGCCCCACAGTCCTCCAGCAAATCTCCTTTAGGACGAGCCTGGCAGGACCCCACGCGGGCAGAGTGAGCAGGGAATGCAGGCTTAATGGGCCAGTGGTCAGCAGAGAGGGCGTGTGGAGGTAAAGAGCTGGCGGGTCCAGGAAGGTGACAGGGAGGAGGGCAGGGCAGGTCCAGGGGAAGGGGAACAGGAGGAAGGATTTAGGGGGACAGTTCCCTCTTCCAGAATCTATGTTATGACCCTATACCAAGCTACGTGGCCAAATGTCCTCCATGTTATAACGGGCACCAGAGGCCAAGATTTCTAAGAACACGAGGAAGGAAGCAGTTTCCAGTCCCGGGCACTGTGCTGGCCCAGGACTTTTGTCATCTACGATGGCTAACTCTGGTGTTGAGTTCGTTTGTAAAGCTTAATTTATCTCCTTGTGCAGCACGATCTTAGCTTCTGCACTGGATTTACAAGCAGGAACCATTCCTGTTCCATGGGGTTACTTGATGTCACTGTACAGCCCTTGCAAGCCAGCTACGGAGCACAAGGAAGTGACGGCCAGAGGAGCGGCTGCTGGGGAGGACACGTTCTTGCTGGCATTCTTCCTTGAAGTTGGTGACACCCAGGAACCTAGTATAGTGGGAACTTCGTGCTCCTGGGCGTGAGCTGCACGGTAACCTCAGCTCTACCACCGTGCATCCGCCGGGTGGCCTCTGCTCCGATCACTCAGAGCACCATGTTCTCATTCCACGGGTCATGAGTATCTGCCGCTTCAGTGAAGTTCAAAATGTGTTCAAAAGAATGATTATAGGACCAAGGTAAAGGCGGCAGGTGACAGGAGACCAAGGTAAAGGCAGCAGGTGTCTATTTTTTTGACTCTCCATAGAAAAATGGAAAAGGAGAGACCAATAGAGAGAGAGAGACTGACGTAGGGTGGTCAGGCAATGAAGGCGATGGAACAGGCTGCCCGAGGCTCCTTGGGCCATCACAGATGACGCGGGTCCTTGTTTGGCTGGTTAGTGGTTATGGGGCTGACAGCCTTGTGACCCAGGGCTTCCATGTGCAGAGGCAAGCCTGTGGTGACCGTGTGCTCAGCTGAGCGTCTCACAGATGGCCTCCTTACCTGCCTGTGAGGGGCTATTTCCACACCAGCAAAGGTCACTGGTGACTTTAATCCATGATCTGGAGCCTGGAGTGAGGGACCTGGTGTTCCTTTTAGAGCAGCCTGCACACCCAGGCCTGTGGCAGTCATTGTCTTGCTATGACTTGGGTGTCCCCACAAGGAGTGAGCCCTTCCCTGCAGGTATGCAGGCCAGTCCATGCCATCAAGGTGGTCGGCTAGTGTTCTTCTCTGTGAAGAGACTGCCACCGTGGGGTGCTTCCACCCAGCTCTGGGGGGCTGGCGTTGAGCCCCTCTCCTGTCACACCCAGACTCCTGGGGTCCCTGACTGTCCATGCACAGGGAAGGCAGATGGCTGGGCTGGAGGCCCAGTGCAGCTCTGAAAAGGGATGTCCCTGTGATGGCTTGCAGGAATGAAGCCTGCAGCCCTGGCCTGCCAGCAAACTGCCCTCCCAAACACAGCAGAGGAGGGACAGCAGGCCTCTGCCTAGCTGTGCGGCTCACAGAGGGCTCTGCACCTGCGTGGAGCGGGGTGCAGTCTGACCAGAAAACCAAGCACCTGCACTCGACTAACTGGAGACAGATTGCATGGCGAGGGACGCAGCTCAGGGGAAGCAGGCTGGCTGGGCCCTTAGGAGTAGGTGCTGGGAGGGAGACCACACTTGAGGGCCGCCTCGGAGACTTCATTTTTCTTTTTTTTTCTCCTCCCCTTTTACTATTTTGTATGAAGGAGGATATTTCAGAATATTTAAAATTCTGGTGATAGATATCATAGAAAAAATTCCGAGACAACATGTAGAGTCTGAATCTGATAGACTTGTACGGGTCTTGAGAACTAAGTCAGTGTCTTGGTGATTCCCTCAGGAGCCGGGTTTGTCCCTGGTGAGGAATGACATCCTCAGGTGTCAAGCTAAGCTCCCACTGACCATCAGACTGCCCGTAACTAAGTGGTTAATGCTTTGCCAAGAGAAAAAGCAATGATGGAGGAATGAGGGTGTGAAATGAAATGATTAAAGGGAGGGGGGGCTGGGGTGAGGGTTCAAGGCAGGACATGTCACATGGATGAATGGCAGGCCATCAAAATTAATTTAGGGGCTGGGGTGGTGGCTCAGTGGCAGAGCGCTTGCCTAGCACGTGTGAGGCAAATAATATAATAATAATAAATAAATAAAATAAAGGTATTGTATCCCTGTACAACTAAAAACAAATATTTTTAAAAATAGTGTCTTTCTCTCATTTCTAATATATCAGCCCTCCAAGTTTACCTGTCTACATGTGGCACTGTGCTCACAGGTTCTCCAGATTCCCTGTCACCTGGAGCAAGTCCCAGGGATGCTCATTCGCTCAGGGAGGGTTTACTGGGTGCACTGGGACCAAGTCCACTTAGTGACCCAGCTTCCCTAAGCTCTCTAGGAGGATGCTTGGAGAGAAACATCAGAACAATGGAACAAGAACTGTTGACAAGAAAGACCAGGACCCCACACGCCAGCAGGGCACGGATACAACCTCCTGTAGATCAAAGCACAGGAGCGGGACACTGTGACCCTCAGGTACAGAAGTCACAGGAGCCCAGCTGCTCAGACTTACCTGCGGGCTATGTCACGAGGCCACGGAAATACCAGAGGCAAAGTGCAATTAATTAGGCAAGGACACCAAAAGAGACAACTTAATAATCCACTTGCAATCCATGCACCACCGTTGGTGTGTTAAACTGTTTAATAAATCATAAAAATGCAGAATATACATAAAGCAGAAGTTCATGACAAAATCAAAATCAAATCATAATACAACCACAAGTAGGCAATTGTCATTAAATACACAAATGCAACTTACAAATTTGTCACTTATACAGAGGGTACAGCAAAATCACTGCTATGCCAGGCAAATCAGGTCCCCATAGTCCCCCAAGTAGATAACAGTGGATGACCACGGCCAGCAACAGAAGGATACAGGTGCAGCTGGCTACCTCACCAGAGACACCTGTGATCAATAACTTCAAGAGGAATTGCTGTCTGAAATCTCAAAAAGTCCTGGTTTGGTGCAGGAGTGAACACACCCAGCACATCTGGACTCCCTCCAGAGGGTCTCTGGCCAGACTCTGGCTGCAGCGACTGGCTCAGAGGAGGGTCTGGTTCTGCGTGCACACCTGCACCCTGGGGCAAAGCCGCTGCAAGCTGCAGTGGGGGAGTGCGGTTCACTCACCATCCTGGAACCGCTTCCAGTCCCCCACCAGGCGGCTGACACATGCCCTTGGGGTGCCACCCAGGGACCTGTGTCCTCCATGTCACCTGTAAATGCTACGCTCTTGTGAGATCACAGGGCATGCCTATGAGATCAAGGTGTGCAGACGGCAGTGAATGCGCTGGAGCTGAAAGGCAGTGAATGGGAAGCACGCGTGCCGTTATGTGCAAGACTGGTTATGCCAATAAAATTGAATGGTGGATGGTTCTTATGCTACACTATCAAAGTCAGAGGCATCCACGTAACCTGAATGCTAAAGGAGGAAATGCTGGGACTAGGCAGCCACAAGTGGAGCTACTAATGTGAGATAAGCAGGGCAAGTCGGCAGGGCCTCAGTATGGAGGCTTAAGACCCGTTAAAGTATGCTGCTGGGGAGGAAGGGCTGGCTCTGTTCCGCCGTTCCTGCTTGTGGACTGGGTGGGTGTTGCCCGCGTGTCCAGCCTAGCTACGCTGTGAAACTGGGCCTCGCCAGGTGAGGAGGAGGAGCTCGCAGAGCTGGTATTCTGGGAGCTGGCCCTGAGGTCCACAGCTCCAGGGGTCGGTGCTGATCAGGAGTGGAGCTGTTGCTGGCCCAGGTGAGAGGTGAAGGGGACAGGCAGGTGCCTTCCAGGCTTTGCCATGAAGGCCCACCAATTTCCATGAGGCCCCAGATTCCAGGGGGCCGAGCAACCTGCCCCTTAAAGGGATCAACACGGCCCCCTTTCTTTCCTAACAACAAAGGAGAATGTTCTCTGTAAATGCACTTTCATTTATGGCTCTCAGAAGAATATGCCTCCTCAGGGAATTTCTAAAGCACTTTCCTGAATGTCAGCTCTGGCTGCACAAAGGCTGGGTGTTGTCAGTGCATTCCGGGGCCTGGGGGCGGCGGCTCCCTGGTGGCACCAAGGGGCCCACATGACTCAGGGGAGGGAAGACAAGGAGGCGCTGGGAGGAGCAGCCCCTTCCTGGGGGCTGCATTCAGAGCTTACTGGATCCACCATGAAAGACCTATTCTAGGTGGGTGGCAGAACCTGATTCCCACGGGAGGTGCCCTGGGCCAGGCAGTGGTCTCCGCACCCTGGGCACACGAGGGGGTTACTGTAGGACTGGAAGTGCAGGAAGGAGAGACAGTAAGCAGGCCCGTGGCTGTGAACTTCTTAAGTCTGTAGCACATGAGAACGGAGCCCACCTGATTTACAAATAGGGCAAAATAAAAATAGAAACTAAAATGGAATTAAACAAATTACTGCACACCAACCCACACCAACAAATACCGCAGACTTCTGGGGCAATGGCAGGGCCGTTGCCAGGTGTGGGGTGCATAAAGTTTGCATCTCCAGGGTTTGTTAACAGAGAAACCACAATAAATAGCTGAGCTGAAGAGGCTTTGCTGACCCCCACTGCTGCTTTCCAAGGGTCTCCCACAAAATGCACCTCTGACCTGCGTTTGGAACAAGAAGTTTATGATCACACATGCAAACACCAATGGATTTTTTTTGGAAGGATATTTAAAGGCAAGGATATTCATTTAAAATTTTTGTGAATTTAAAATACTCAGTAGTGAAATAATTGCTATCTCAAAATTTTAAAAACAATTATTTAAAAATTATTTTTATTTTTAAAAATCCTGTGAAAAAAAATTTTTTTTTCAGGATCCCTGATAATCTAGAGACATTATTTGCAAAGAGTTTGTCTGCTTCTGAGACTTAGAATCATTTCTTTGAAAATATTGGAAGCACAAGAGATTTAAAACAATGAAGGTTATACTCATGCATGAAGTAAGAGAAACATCTGTGCAAATGTAGCTCCACTTAGATACACACGCTTTCAAGGTTTAGTTTGAACTTAACACCATTGCCACTCAAATGAAGCTTATTTTAGAATACATGCTGACCAGCTTCTTAATCTTTTCTGCACTGGTTAAGTACATTCTCTCTGCTGCTTCAGTTGAGCAGAATAATTAAAGCTTTCAAAACTCGTGGACTGCTTACGTGTGGTCCACGTGCCTCAGATAACTGGACTCCCCAGGCAGCTGGGACCCACTAAGAGCTGGGGTGGCCACAGCTGTACTTGAAAAAAACACCCCTATTGAAATAAGCATTTAGAAATAAGTCAGAGGGCAGAGATTCCAGAGTGAGGACGCGCTAACGAGAAACAAATGGAAATGTCCACAAATAGACACTGAAGGAAGCAACCAGAAGGCCAATCCGACAGACACTTAAGATCCAGCAAGAGTTATTTAAGAGCAAGTCACAGCAGGTATCCCAACAAGAAACCTCAGCGCAAGCAAACGACAGTGGCTATGGCCTCCTGGAAGGCCAGCGTGCCTGGATGTGCACAGAGAAGGGGCAGTGGCATCCGTGTTCATCCCTGATGGCTCATGGCCACCCACCATGGTAGGAACTGTGGCTGGAGACTCAGCTCTCACATTCCAGGGTTCCTGGTTGCCCAGGCTGCTGGAGGGTACCTCCCCATGGTGGGCCTCTGTGCCAGGCTTTATTCACAAGCCTCTTGCATCCCCAAAGCCTTCAGGACAAGCAAGGCATCAGGCAGAAGAAGTCCACAGCTGCTGCAGGAACACCCAGTGAGCCGGGCTCCGTCTTCAACACCTCTCTGGCCCCCAGATTACCCAACTCTCCCCAACTGTAACATGACACCCATTTGCAATCGGAATGCCACCTGGGGTCAGTTCCTAGTGGAAACCTCAGTCACAGGCTAGCACATAGAGTCAGCAGGGAACCGGACACCAGAGAGTGCTTTTCCTTGTGATGTATTTTAAATCACAGAACATTTGGTGTTAAACAATGAAACTCCCAAGGTTTGATATGCAAGTTAATGAAATCACAAAACAATAGACTGTTGATTCACAGACATTTGTTTGTCCCTCCACCCCTTTCCAATCAACGATCCAAACAAAAGAGAAAGGTTGTTTACGGCGAGTTGAAATTCAGGAGTTTGTTCAAAAGGCCTCAATCACAGCATTGTTGCAGCAACACGAAGCGGGCAGCACTGACCCCAGGAAAAATGGACATGACCCAAAGTAGCACCCAAAAGTGCAGCACAGAAACGAACCAGCCAAAACCCCAGAGACCTGTGCGCACAAGAGACCCGAGGATGCGCCACTCTGCAATGCCATGTCCGGGCACTGAGACCAGAATGCAGAATGCCCTTGCACTCCTGAGCCAGACCTGAGCTCAGTCCCTGGGGTGGGGGGGCATGAAAACAGCCCAGGGAGCTCCGAGGCCACTCCCCGGCCCTTCGGCTTTTTAATCCAGAACAGCACCTTAGACACTCAGGTGGGCAGTGCCGCCTCCACTGGCCCAGGTCACCTGCTGACCTCCCTTCCCTTTCTCCAGTTAAACTACAGCTCCTCTATTCCGCTGAGCTCACCTTGCCTGAGCCCCGTTTGGGCGCACCCCTGTCACCACCAAAGAAGCGCCCGATGGAGTCAAGGATGCCCGTGTCTCTGTGCCTCGGGAGGAAGCCATGCCGGGCATGGTCCATGGTACTTGCTGAGGCCAGGTACTTGGACCCGTGTCTCTGCGAGGGTCTCTTCTGTGATGCCATCACACCCTGGCTCTCGGGCTCTGCGGCAGTGTCTTCTGGGATGGTCTGGAGCTCGTCGGACTCGGAGGGCCTGTCTTTGAAGGTGTTGTCCTCCCTCCCTGGGGCATCTCGGGAAAAGAGGCGGATCAAGTGGGGGCGGCGCCCTGGGTCAGCTGGGCGGGCATCCTGCCAGGCATTCTTTGGGTCCACTGTGCGCTTGGAGTCTGTCACCGCTGTGTCCTCAGACGAGGTTCCATTGTCCTGGTTCGCATCTGCCTCTCCTGCAAACAACAGGGAGATGTGAATGCAGGCCTGTGCAAAGCCAGGCCTGGGACAAAGCTGCTTTCTTCCAGGGGTCTTGAACCAGCTGTCTCCTATAAAACCCAGAAGCCACATGGCAGCCACAGACTGCCTCTGGCCGAGACCGACCTGGACTGAGCAGCTTGGGGCAGCTCTGGTTTTGCAGGAACTCCTGGGGCTACCTGGTGACTCATGCTTTGACACTTGGATAGGACACACCAGGGTTCTCTGGCGAGGTGTCTGAGCAGGCACAGCGGTCATGTCAGAATTGCCCGCGCACTGCACACTGCCCCTGGGGAGCCCAGGAGTGCAGTTCCCCAACAGGATGTTTGTTGTCTACAAGGCCCCTGTGCAGAAGCTCGGCAAGCTGGGAGCTTCTATTTGACAAAAGGTGTTTTTAGTGTTCTTGGTAAAAATGGAACTTCCCACATCCTTTTGCAATTCATGCCTTTAAGAAATGGGGCATTTAGAATTTTTCCATCCCCAGATTCCACAGGAGGCCTCTAGCATTAGAGAATTGCTTATTCAGAACATTTTGATTTGGCTTCTCTTCTGTTAGCAGCAACAATTAGAACGTTTGATGTGGGAATGGGATATTTCATGTTGTATACTACCATCTCATAGTTTTTAACAAAAAATAAGCATTCTCTCAAGAATGGAAGGAATCCTGCTCCCAAGTAACTGGAAATTATGTTTAAGTGATCATCATTTAGTTAACCCCTCAATACACTACTTACCTGTATTAAATGTGAATTCACCTACTTTCCTGTAATACCATCTATTCATCCACTGAGTTACCCAACTCGTCACTCATCCACTCACCCACCTGTTCATCCACCCATCTATCCATCCACTACTTATTGAGTACTTAAAAACTATAATGCATTGCTCCAGATGTTTTGGTTACAGTGATAAATAATACATGGTCCTTGTCTTCATGAAGTTTATGTTCTAGTGGGGGAATCAGATAAAAATACATGTTTTGAATTGAATGGTGTCCCCTAAAATGACTTTTCCATGACCTAACTCTTCCTACTCACAAGTGTGACTTTAATTGGGAACAGTCATTGCAGATGTAATTCAATAAAGATGAGGTCATATTGTTACTGTTGACTGGTGTCCTTGAGAGGGAAATTTGGGTTCAGAGACACTGGTGCACAGGAAAGAAATGTGAAGTCAGTGGCCTGAGTGGCTCAGTCACTCAGGAACATCGGCACCACCCAAAGGCAAGCCGCTGTCCTGGAACCTGCCTCTACCCCTTGGAAGAAGACAGTCCCATTGTTTTATACCCCCAGTGTGTGGTCACTTGTCATACGGTGACACTTCCAACCAGGAGACAAGGTGAACTGTAGGTGGAGCTTGATGGGAATGCCCCTGGGCGGCCATGTGCTGGTCTGGCCCTTCCTGAGTCCAGGGGAGGATGGGGAGGTGGGGCCCCAGCAGAAGGCAGGTAGGGGCAGGAGTGGAGTCCACCGTTGGCTGACAGCAGACTTGGGAAAGGGCAGAGCGAGAGGCCAGGGAAGACCCCAGCATGGACTGCTGCGGCATTCATCCTGAGCAGCTGGGCTGCTGGGCACCAGGGGTCTGGTTGGACGCGTTGAGTGAAGAGAGGACCTGGCAGGGAGCTTGGGTCAGGCCTGTGGGCATGCTCGCTGAAGTCATCATCACCCAACACCTATGGCGCCTGGGCCTGGCTGGGGGACGTTGCCATGGCCCCTCTGAGTTAAGATACCACAGAAGGCAAGGACAACATGCAGAAGACCTCAGCACCAGGAGACTTCTGACTTCCACCACCTTGAGGACAAATGCCCGTCAGTCTCAGCCCTCAGCGTGCTGCCACTTGATGATGTAGGGGAGTCTTGTCTCCCAGAGTGTCTCCAACATCCATGCTTATTGAAAACTTGGTATGGGCAACTCAGAAGACCGACCCACAGGAGACGTGCAGGGTCACTCATTTGCTCTTCATGGCAGCTCTCGGGGAAAGTGGAGCAGACACGTGCTTTGGTCAGTGAGGTCTAGATCATGCACACGCATGCTCACACAAACACGCACACGCACGCACACAGGCAGAGCGAGCTGTAGCCCAGGCCTTCTGCTTCCTCGTCTGCCATTCCCACAGGATCTGCACATAGCAAGCCATGGCCTCTCATGGCGACAGAGCTACCGAGAGACCAGGGCGAGGCCTGCTGGTCTCCCAGCTGCTGATCTCGGGGATGGTGTAAGGAAAGTGGCACATGGGGGCCACAGGACTGAGTCCACAGTCTTGATGGCTCCTGCCAGTGCTCTTGGGCTAACCGTGGCAACCTGCTGTCTACTGCTTGAGCAGGGAACAGTTGCCTTCTCTGCACAGGTCCCATTTGGGCCAGGAGGAAGACAGGCCACCAGCCACAGGGACAGTGGCCTGTGAGGGCTGGGGCTGGTTTCCCTTGGCTGTGCACTTTGTGGAGGTTTGGGTGACTGTAGCACACACTCACTCCAAAACCAGTGTGTGTGTGTGTGTGTGTGTGTGTGTGTGTGTGTGTATACACCAAAAGGAAAAGGGTTTCAGATCATTTCCTCAGAATCACATGGGCTGAGAAGCTGCCCCCTGATATGGGCATACAGCTGATAAAGCTGACAAATGCCACAGATACAGGAACTGTTTCTAAAGCAGAGTCACTTACTCCCGTTATAGATCGTAACTGTTTGCCAATGACAGAGTACAAGGCTGAGTAGGGACCTGGGACGGCTGAGGTCTTATCCGAGCTCCTAAGACAGTATTCAGAGCTGCCAGTATTCAGGTGGGTCTGCACTAGCCACGCCATATGACTTGAAATCGGCCACCGATTCAGGAGGATTGTCGGGAGACAGGGCATGGTGGGTGGGAATCTGGGGCAGCTTTCCTTCATGACCACTGGTTAAATTCAGCTTCAGGAGAACAGAACACTTGCCACCTAGTTATTAAATGCATCATCCACTGCAACGTTTGAAAAAAGCAACGTAAAGTAAACCGGGGTTGGTATAAAGCTGGAGCTTTCACAGGGCCACCATGCTGATTTATAGGTTGCAGAGCAACAGAAGTAACTAAAGAGTCTGCTTTTGTAGCTTTGCTTTATACTCTGTGGCTAATATAAATTAATGCAAATGTAAAAGGAAAACAACAGCTATATTGTGCATAATTAAATGCATTGACCAAACACAAGAGCATCTGAATACTAATGTATTTACAACAGTCCGGCTTTGTGTCCCTGAATACAGTTATTTGTGAGGCACAGAGAAGCCATTTGTTTCCCAAAGTAGCTTCTCCCAATGGTAAGAAGTGTGATGTGAAGTCTAAATCTGTGGCCCTGTGGTGATTTTGGTTGGACAAGTAGCGTTGAAATGCCTCCATCTGCACATTGAGGCCCCTGCAGACTAGATTTTATTTATGGAACAGAGCACTTATTACAAAATTAGTGAAACATGCAGATCTGATTTTACTAGAAGAGGCACTCCTCTTTCCTGTATTTTTGACCAAATCTTATAATTGCAGAGAAACTTCTTTAAAGAAAAACACACCCCAATATTTTGGCTAGGAGGACCCAGCCAGGAGGACTCAGGTGGGACCTGACCTGCAGCGGGGCACGGAGAACATCCATGCAGCTTGGGACACGGGTAGCTCTCGGTGTTCTCTGGAGCTCAGAGGCACACAGGGCCGTGACCCCTGCGTGGACCCGAGGAGCCTCAAAGGGCCCTAGGAAGGCTCGTCTTCCCAGAGGTCGGTGGCCGCCCTTGCACCTGCGTGTCGGGGCCTCCTACTCACCCTGGCACGCAGGCCGACCAAGTCCCACAGCCACTTTGGTAGGGACGCTTCTGGACAGACACCACCTTCGTCCTTTCTCCTGCAATCTGTGGTGGACTTCTGCTGCAGCACAGTGGCTGATCCTCTGCCCTTCGGAGTCCCTCAGCTGGAGTCCATCACACACTCAGTGGCTGGGAGAATCCCATAAGGCTTTGCAGGGAAGGTCCAAGGCAGGTACCTTGCCTGGCTCCCCGCTACACCCAGGAGAAGCTCCTCGGCCTGCTCTTCCTTTGTTCTCTAACAGGGCCCAGCCTGGGCCATGTATGAGCCAAAACCCATGGTGGCCTGTGTCCCACACCTGAGCTGGCCCACTCCGTGCAGCTGACCATGTACCTCTGGATGTGCCTTACCCTGTGGTCAGTGCCGCAGCCACTGCTGTTTCCTCTGAGTGGCTCCCAGTTTGATTGCCTGTTCTCCCCGACTGGGTGACCACCTCTCTGGGATAGGAGCCATGTCCAGCTCCAATTCTCCAGCACAGTGCTGGGGCCCTAACAGAGGCTCAGCAGGTACTTACTATTGGTAGTGGAAGATGCTGGTGCTTCCTGGAAACTTCTCCAAAAGGCATTAAAAGAAGCAAAGCCCTTTCCTAGAAGAATTTGTGTTGGCATGATGGCTTTTAATCTGTGTTTTTTTAGTACGTTAATTTTTAAGTGAGAATTTCTCTTAAATCTTGAGTCTCTGTGCCCATAGTCTAAAAAGCTCCGGCTTAACACTTTCAGCTGTGTGACTCTTCAAGGCCACATGGAGAGGCTTTGTGATATTCTAGACCGGTTAATTCAGCAAGCTCTGAAGTGCAGCAAATGAGCCTAGCGTTCCAGCGAGAGCCCTCAGACACTGAAATCTGAATGTGTCATCCGAACTTGCTGCTCCCTTGGCAAATCGTCTGTGGAGCGGCACAGACTTCGACAGGTCCTGTAGTCCACGTGTGCTCTGCCGTTTGTTGGAAGCAAACCAAAGCCCAAAGCAAGAGAAATGAGCTGCAGGCAGAGCTCAGAGGGTGGGTGTGGCAAGGACCAGGGGTCCTAGAGATGAGGGAAGGGACCCTGAGGCGGACCTCCGGCAGCTGCGATGGCCCCAGGCAAGTCTGGGCCCCGTGTGTCTGTGTGTAAATGGGAGGTGGGTGTGGCCACATCCTCCTTTCAGCTCTCCTAAGGCTCCTCTCAGAGCTAGTGTCACCTGTACACAGAAAATGACAAAAGCCCTCGCGGGTCTCTGCATTGTCAACATCCTACGGAGCAGGTGGCTGGGTCAGCCCCTCACTTATCCGCAGACACCGAGCCCTGGCAAAGCCACCCAGGTCTGCTGCTGACTCCAGTTCTCCCTCTCCACACTCTGGAGACTGGGCCACTCCCCACTGCGGTCACCTCACACCTGGCCCTTCTATAGCCCCAACTGGCCTCAACCACAGCCAAGGTTTTGCCCTGAGGGTAAAAGTAGCTGAGAACAAGTAATAGCCACAACATTCCGGATCACGGTACTACCCAGGGGTCAGGGGAGGTGGAGGGAGTCGCCAGTCCTGAGACCTCATCCAGGGCACGACACAGGGGTCCTGCGTGCACCGTGCGGTCTCTGTGCACCGGCACCTGCCAAGGTCTCTGTGTCGGCCTTCCTGCCTGGCTGCACACGGAATCACCTCTCACCACCAGCGACGGCTGTCCTCGGCAGCATCCGCTGACGGCGTTAAACACCAGTGCCGAGTTCAGGAATTGCACATTCTATTCCCTGACAGTCTATCCATCCAACGTTTCCCTGGAACCATCTGGAAACTCACAACACAATGACTCCAGTGCCTGCTTAGAACACTGTCACTCACCAAAGGCTTGCTATGACCAGGGAATGACGTGAGTACATGTTCACAGGGGATCTCCCGCGGAGCTTGGTGACAGGAGGAATGCTGTCCTATGTTCAAAAAGACTGCTTTTACTGAGAGCATGTTTCTTATTCTCTGTGCTATTGTGTCCATGGAAACCACAGCCCATGAACGACTTCATCAAAAGCCAAGTCGGCCTGTACACAGTGTGTGGGGTACAGGTTCCTGGGCACAGCCAGGCCAGTAAAGTGCAGTGCTCGGCAGCGCGTTGCTCATCCTGCTGCTCGTAGCCGGCAGGGCAGGTGGCAAAGGTTCCTGGTTCTCCAGGTAATGGGGCCCCCTTTCAGTTGTGCTCTATGAGCAGTGTGCCTCCCGTGGGCGGCCCTGCGGGTGGGCCGTGCAGCTGCAGAGACACCAGGGCCTCTGCCTCCTCCCGTTCCAGGTGTGCTAAGGGTGCTCTGGCTGGCAGGCTGTGCGCCTCCTTTTCAGGGTCGCTGCCTACCTGCATGAGCTGGGGGCCCCAGCTCCTGAGCTCAGGGCTCTCCCCTGCCTGCAGGAGTGCGAGGCCACGGGGACAGGGCCCTGCAAGCCGGCGGCAGCTCCCACTGTCCCTCCCAGGCTTGCAGCTTTGTGCGACCTTCTCAAGGTGTCCAGGTCCACAGGAATATGAAGTCTTTATTCACCAGGCCGGTGCAGGGCTGTGCTGCTCACCACGCCAGATGCACGCATGTGGAAACCTCCATGAGCCAGTCTCCTGCTGTCACATGTAACCACAGCAGGGCTCCTGTGGGTGAGAGGTGGCACTGCCCTTTGCCCTCTGTGAGTAGAGATCTCTAGACACCAGACGTAGATCATCCAAACTCAAGGGTGCTTGGGAAACTTAGTGCAGCTTCACACCCAGGGCCAAGCAGCCCTAGGAAACGGCGCGCGTGTCACTGCTCAGGGACCCCAGGTTTCCCAGCAGTGAACTCTGCAGGCATGCAGTGGGGGCTCAGGCACAGGATGGGCACCCTGACCGGTCCACTTACATGCACCGTTCTCATCCAAAAGGGGTTCTCAGATCAGTGAAGCAGCAAGAACTCAGGAACTGGCGGTGGGCCTTCACATCTCTCCTCAGGATGGTGGGCTTTGACATTACAAGTCAAGAACAGACCCGTAACTACCCCAGCAGCACTATAATGCTATCGAGAGGGGGTGGGGAAGGAGGGAGGGAGAGAGAGACGGAGTGTGGGAAGAAGGCCCTCAGGAGCAAGGCTGAGGGGCGCATTTAGCTTCATGAAGGTCACACTAGGGGTCACTTCTGACCTGCCTGCCAGAAGATGCATCTGCCACACAGGCCTCCTGGGGGCCACCTGAGCTGGAGGCAGCCAAATGGGCCCTGCCAGTGATTCTGGGCAGGGTGGATCTGGCGAAGACAGGAGGAAGCCCAGGTCTCCCATGGAGGGGATTCTCATGTTTTCCACAAATCACTAAAGAAATTCCCTGCAGAGGGTCTCTTGGGAACCACTTTTCCATATATATTGCTTTCCATAAGACATCCTCAGATATTTTGACAAAAGTAAAATTAGTTTTGAGGGATCAATGTAAAAACAGACACATGGTTTTCTCTTTGGCTTTTCATCTGTTTCGGTGGTGTATCTAATACAATTTTGGTTAGTTTTAGGTGTTTTGAGTTCCCATAAAATCACCATGCACACAGCACATGCATGTGCATATACACAGTCACAACTAAACTGATTGGATGGGTCTCCACCCAAGAACCAGGGCCCCCCACTTCCTGTCCACAAGGAAGACCTGACCCACCGTGCCCAGATGCCAGCTCAGGTTCCCACGAGAGCCCACCCCAAATGCCCTTCCTCCTCGTCTTCTTCGGGCCTTTGTCCAGACGCCTGAGAACGTCTTGGAGTTCACAGAGTTGCAACAGAAGCGACATGATCCTGAAGCCCCTGGTGGCCCAGCCAGTCGGCAGGCTCAGTGACAGGGCTGTGTTGCCACCCGTCCTTTGTTCCCCATTTTGGCGATCCTGCCACATGGTGCCCTTGGTGGAAGCACTCCAAGGCTACCTCAGGGCAGGTGGCACTGCTTGCACGGGACTCGGTGCTGAAGCACCCTGGATGGGGCAGCCTCCTTTGAGGCTGGGAAGACCGCCACAAGGCACTGGTACACTCACTTTCTTTGCAGACCCACACACAATGGCAGAATCCAGGAGCTGAGTGGCCATGTTGGGCTGATATTTGGAATGACTTTCTCTTAAATTGATTCAAAATGCGGTCATCTAGCTTACAGTCACTTGACGAAATAGTCCCCAAATAAATCCATACATCCAAACACGCCATCATTGTTCAGAGTAATCCCTAGTTGTAACTCAAAGCAGCAACATGGAGTAGATCAAGAATTTTTAATTATTTGGAGTTGGATTTGGTATTTTTAAACTTGGGATTTTAAAAGTGCCATTCTTCCCTATTTCTCAGCAGATGGTGAGTTTAAGATTACTGAGGCTATGGAGTCGCTGTCTGATCTATGCCACATAGCGACCCTGCTTCAAGTCTTCCCTTGTGGGAACCAGTTGTCATGGCCAAGTAAGAATCCACACCTCCAAGTCCAAATGCTTCCACATGGCTGCCTGAACAGAAGAGGGAGATTCTCAAGTCCCAAAGCCTTTAGAGTCAAGAAACCCCTGGGCGAGGCAGAGATAGTTTCAGGGAGCTAAGGAAAGTTATGAATACTCCGGCCACTGCAGAAGAGAGCCTGTTTGGAAAAATATTCTCTACAGCTGGAGAGACTCCGTAAGTCCCTCTCCCACAGGGAGGTGTCCCGTGTGCTGGGAGGCATTATGTGGCAGAATAACCTCTCCCTCCACTTTCATGATAAGCTGCAGGTGGCAACAGTGGGTCCTGAGTGGACCACTGGCCCTGTCTCAGTGGAGGCTGTCTGTGTGTGCTTTGCTGGCCCCTTGGACTGAGGTGATACACCTGGCTTCTGGGTCATGACACTGAGTGAGTGTCTCTGGTTTTGCCTGCTGTGTGCCCTGTGATCTCACCTGAGGGTGCTGGCCCGAAGCTTTTGCCTCCTCTGAGGACCCTGATGGCCTGGGCAGCGGGTATGTGCCCTGGGCACCTGTGTGCCTCTGGCCGCCTGCTCCCTTGGGAGGCAGCCAGCCTGCAGAGGAGCTGTGGAATCTGGGCACGTGGGCCAGCGCTGAGAACCCTTCTTATTTGTGGAATACTTCTGCCGCTGGACGCCGTGCTCAGGGTCACCAGGGAGGGCACAGGACACAAAAGCGCCTTGGTGTGGCTGTGGATGTGCTATGGCAGAAATTCCGTATCTATGAGAAGCATGTGGCTGCCGCCCAGCTACCCGCAAAGCCTTCTTTAAAACATTTCCACAAGCAAATCTTATCAGCCCACTCATTTCACCGCAAGGCCTCCTTTGTGTGCCCAAAACTTACAGTTTTTATATTCTCTAAATAGCTCGCCCAGGGACCTTCCCACCGCAGGGAAGGGGTCACAGGAGAGGCAGGCAGTGTGCCCAGGGAGCCTCAGGCAAGGGCCGGGGGCTCTTAGGGCTCAGCCAGGGTCTGCCTGGGGACCTGCAGGCCTGCGTCCCACCCAGCAGGTCTCCTTACTGCACAGGGGGGAGAAAAGTCCCTCCATCCAGCCTTCCTAACATGGGTGGTGCAGAGATGAGAAGTTGAAAAGGAGCCCCAAGTTCACATAGGTCCTGCCCCATGTGCAAGCCCAGCGATGATCACAGCGACTGCACGGACAAGGGGTGGACCCAGAGCAGTAGAGGTCCCCAAGACAGCAGCCTCACAGGAAAGGCCTGGGATTAGGAGTAAGACACTGTTCACCTTCCAGCCTTCTCCCCGACGGACACTACTCACCCACACACCACCCACATCTTTCACCCACCGACCTTGCATTCATTCACCTACCATCCATCCACCCACATCTACGCATGCACCCATCCATTCATCCATCCTCCCACCCACCCACACCTGTGTCCATCTGTCCTTCCATCCGCCTGTCCATTCAACTACCCATCCAGCCACCAACATCTATGCATGCACCCATCCATCCACCCACCCACCCACCTGCCCACTCACACCTATGTGTCCATCTGTCCATCCCCTACCCGTCCAGCCACCCACCCACTCATCCAACATCCATGCAGTGCCTGGTGCAGTTCTGACGTGGCCATCCAGGGGCCAGGCACCTCTTTTAGATTACTGAGATGATTTTTGCACACAAAAACCTTATGTATAAAATAACTTGACAGAATCCTAAGAGGAGATACTGGGCTGCCCCCCACTGATTCCCTTTCAACTAGAGAGCTGGACATGGAACAGTAACTGCAAAGGAGCAGCAGTGGGAGAATCGGCCGAGGGAGTATCACGGCGGCTCCTCCAGAGGCCTCGGGCTGGGCAGGCTGGCGTGGCGCCCGCCCTGTGCTCCCCTCACTGTTCCCTGGTACTCGCTGCTGCCCTTGTCTCTGCCCCACTCTGAGAGGGCCGTGCTGTGCCCCGCGTTACGTGAGAGGAGGCCGGGCGGCTCCCTTTCCGTCTGTGGAGTCCTCAGCCACGGTCTCAGTCTTGACCGGGCTGTCAGGTGGCACGTCATGGAAGTGGCTGGAAGAGCCCTGTCCCCGCTGGCTGGGCTCTGGCCGCCTCCTGCTGCCCACTTGGCGTCAGCAAAGACATGCCTCCTCAGGGCAATGGCCATCCCCGCTGCTGGGCTAGAGGGCTCTGTCCTGCGGCTTTCTTCCTCCATTTTCAGCCCTTCTCCTTGGATCTCATCCTTCGAGGCCCACATCCAACTCTGGCACTTGGTCAAGTAAGCTGCCCACAGCTTGGTGCTCTGCCCTCCACGCCCTACTGGAAGTGAGCAGCTGGTGCCAGGGCCCCTTGTGCCCTGCATGTCCCCGATGGTCACTCACCTCCTAAGCAGTGACCCTGGACACCTCCTTTGGCTCCACCTTCCCCACCTGAACTCTGTCTCCAGCTGGACCTGCTCCCCAGACCTGTGACGCTCAGAGCCCGTGTCTCCTTCTCTGGCCTTGCCTCCACCTCTTCTGGCTCTGCACCCTGAGCCCACTGCCTCCAACCTCTGCCTGCAGTCGGTGGCTGGGCTTTTGACCCGGGCAGCCGCTCCCTGCAGCCATCCCCTTGCCTTCCTCGGTCCTCGTCCCCGGGGCCAGTCCTCTTGCATTTTCCCTCCCATACCCCCGCCTCCCCACGAGCCCCCCTGCAGACCCCACGTCTTCTCAGGAGAGGTTTCCAGCCCCACAAAACAGCTAGGCTCCCACGTGCTGCACACCAGAACTGTCCAGTCGCTGACGGTCCTGTCCCCAGCCCGCCCCAGCCCCTGAGAGAGGATCTCTGCCACCTCTGCAGTCACTGTCACCAAAGACAAAGGCAGAATCCGAGTCCACAGGTATCTCCTACCCTGAAGATACTCCTTTCCTTGTCGGGCTCGAAGTCCCACCCGCCCCAGGATCACATCTCTGTTTCTTTAGAGAAACAGACCCACATATTTCACCTCCGGGGCCTTCCCCCGAGAATGTAAGCATGCAAAGCCGCCTGTCCTAGGCAGTGGCTCCTCCCCAGAATGCCCGTTCACCAGGCTGGTGAGTGACTTCATTAGAAACAGGCCCCTGCTAGAGTCAAGTTGAGATGAGTTTTCACAGATCAGGGGGAGTCTCAATCCAATGGCAGGAGTCCTTGAAGAAAGCAGGAAACTTGGACGCAGACACACAGGGTGGACACCACCGAACCTGCAGAGGCATGACCTGCACTGGTGCGTCCATAGGTGGAGGGACGCTGCAGGAGGTGGGCAGTCTCCCTGAGTCTCCAGGGAGTGTGCCCACAGATGCTGGGGCACTTTCGACTCCAGGACTGAGAGACAACGTGCACTGGTCACTTTGAGTGCCCAGCTGTGTCCACTGTCACGGGGGCCCCAGGAAGCTAACCGGAGGCTCCTCTGTCTCACCCACAGTTGGCTGGTCCTATTCACAGATGCCGGCGGCATTCCTGGCTGCTGTCTCCCGCCCGTCCCTGCACTCTGCCCCCTGTAGGTGGCCCTGCCACAGCGACCTGCTGACACCCACAGGAGGGCTCGCCAAGGCCTCCAATGGCAGCCTCCCTGGGCCTCGAACCCAGGGCTTGCTTCGAGCACTCTGCTCGCTCCTCAGGACCCTCTGCACTGTGATGGTGCTGGCCAGGAAGCCGCCTCCGTCGCCTTGCCTCCGCAGCAGGCTCCAGGGACTACGGCTTCTCCAGGTCCTCTTTCCATCAAGTCCCCTGAGTGCCTCACGTCTGCTCAGCTTTGTCGGCTTTTCCTGAAACACTGGCGTTCTGCGCACGTTCAAAGCTGCTCTGTAAAGTGAATCCTGCTCTGTGGTGGAGTGGCTCTAGGTGTGTCTGGGAGACTTCCTGGCAGAGCTGCAGGATGCAGCGCTGCCCCATCTTCCATGGCCGCAAGCTCTCCCTGGAGACCCGCCCGCACCTGAGGATGGGCATGAGCGCCCTTGTCTTTGGCCCAGCTCCCCTCTGCTTCCTCAGGTGCTAGCTCTTACGCATCCTGGGTGCCACCCACCTGGTTGGCCATCCCACAGGCATCTGCAGTCTTGGGACTCAGGAGCCACACTACCTTCTCTATCGACCCCCACATCATCACCATGAGCCTTAGACTCATGTCAGCCTCTCCATTACTGGAAGGTGTGCACACAGTAAGTCCTCAATACAGATTTCTGAATAAGTAAGACAATTAAATTCTCACTAAATGCCATTTTCCTGTTTCTCAGGTCAAAATAGGCTTCTGTCCGTGACGGGAGCCATCATTTGTGTCTCTATAACAACCAGCCTTGGGCTTATGAAGGCGCGTGCCACACCAGAAGGAGACGTGTGTATCAACCATGAAGAGCCACCTCTTGATTTGTCCTAAGAGGAAGGAAACTGGCCCTGCTGGCCAGGCTAACGCAGATTCTCCAAGCCGCTCGGATACTGCGGGGAATATGGGAAGAACCAGGAGCCAAGAGAAGAAAAGTGAAACTGCTACCCATGCCACGCTGGTGAGCACCGAAGGGCTCCAGGGCCTCGGCCTGCAGGCACAGGGGAAAGGACAGGTGCTACCTCAACGGGATTCCAGTACTGGGCTCTGAAGTAAGATTAAGACAGAAATCTTACTGGCCCTGAGATTTGCTTAGTGAAACTTCCACTTAACCTTGGTAATAGTGAAAGTAATTGGTGCTAGGTCTAAAGTTTGCTTTCAAGAAAGAAGACTCCACAGCAAGCCAAGAGCTGTGACACCAAGGGACATGTGCAAATGAGCCAGCCGGGCACTTGGCACACCTCCCTGCTCTGAGTTCCTTCAGAACGCAACAGACCTGATGCTTTTCTGTGACAGAAAACACCCCCAGAGCTGTCCTGTTGACTGGGAACTTGACAACAGGCTCCTGCCAAGTTGCAGAGCATCTGTCCTGCAGGGTGAACACCAGCGAGCGACCCAACGCGGACTCTCAGGGCAGACAGAAAGAAAAGACCCATTCCTCACCCCCTTTCAGAGGCCTGAGCTGAGGGGGGACCACTGCCATCTGGGGGACACCAGGCGGGCAGAGACTGGCAGAGGCCAGGGCGGCTGGAGAAGTGACACCTGGCTGGAGGGTGCCTGTGTTAGGGTGTCAGGAAGAGCCTGAAAGTAGATTCCAGGAAAGGAAAATGGAAGGCACGTTTTGAAGACCTGCGTTTCAGGCACGCCATCCGTTTGTGAGACAGTCTGCAGAGCCCACAGCTGGTTCTTGAAGGATCTTCCAATCACACACAGGGACTTAGGCAAGTGGGTCAGGATGCTCCCATGGGAAGGGAAGACGCTGGTCACAGGATCTTCAGCAACAAACAAGACATGCGATCAGGGGACAGTCGGGGGACAGTGCACAGCACTGAGTATCTGTGCCCATCATGCCTTTCATGCGAAAGGCCAGCGTGCGAGGAAGGGGCTCAGAGCCCATGGGAGGGAAGTCTCTGTGGTGAACAAGTGGACGAATGGTGGGGGACAAGTGCTGGCGACCCCGCACTTCTGAGGGCCACACCAGAGAATGGGCACAGACTGGACGACTCGTCCTTGGCCACTGCTTGATACGTATCATCTCTGTAGTTTCTAAGGACAAGAACTGAAACCCTCTTTTGCATGCGAGTATAAACAGAGCCCACTGGAGGGGCTCACCTCTCCCCGCAGAGGTCGCCCTGCAGGACCTGGAGCTGCTCTGGTGGCCCATCAGATGGGGGTGGAGAGTGGAACCCTAGGGACACTCCAGCTTCTGGGCTAAACGCGAGGGATCAAAACCTGTTTCTTGCTGCAAGAAGACCTTTCCCTATCTGTCCCTGCTCTTGGAGGGGCGAGGAGCAGGATGTGCTGGCCTCTTGTAGGCCTGGGCCATGCCCGCTGGAGACCAGTGCGGGTCAGGTCTCCAGGGAGGGCCTGAGTCTGCATCACATTGACCGACTGCATGGAAATACACGATTCTGAAATAAATCACACTGTGGCTTTGCAGGTTATTTCCACACAAATTCAGAATCACAGTAGGGACTGACAGGGTGATCGATACTGATCACCACTGTCCCACGGGTCAGCATGCAAATTAAATGTTAAAACCTCCTCTTGTAAATAACGGCTCCAGCAGCTCCAGGAGTCGTGAGTTAACAACCCGTTACTACGACGTTAGAAAATCACCACGGGATGAACAGCCGAAGGACTCATCGAAGCACGTGACTGACACAGGGACGGGAAAGACCTGGTGCCAGAAATCTGGGATTGGTGGAAGGGGGCACATCAGCTCAGTGTGAAGGGACAGAGCTGTGCCATCACGTCACGGCAGGGCGAGTTCTGAAACCAAAGTTTGCGGGGGAAGAGGCTGGCCCAGTGAGAGCAGCGGCCCTGGGATGAAGCCCTTCTGATGCTCGGTACCTCCCCATATGTCCCGTGCTGCAGGGGAGTGTGTTGCCAGCCTGACTCATCCAGGAGGGGCTCAGGCACAGCTGGTGCTCCACAACGTGCCGGGAGCAGACAACTCGCTTTCCGGTGCCGCCTTGCCAGCGTCTTTTTTCCTACCAGCACATGGCTGGGCCTGGGAATCAGAGTCCAGCTCCACCTCGCTCTGTCCTACTTCTCCAGCACCTGGCCCAGGGTGGGGCACTGGGCAGTTGCCGTGCACAGGTGCATGTGTGTGCACACGTGTGGGTCTGTAGGAATGGATATGTGCATACATACAAGCACGCACGTGTGCTATCTCCTGCTTGAGTGAAGGCACTATTCATCAGCTGTTTAATATGAGGGATGCTGCTATGAGCTTTTCACGTAATATTTTTAAAGCATAAGAAATTTTATGAGTGGCCAGTTTTCTCCTTTGTGTTTTGTACTGAGCAGACCTGTTAGTGGGGCATTGGAACCATCAATTAGGTGTCAGCAAACTGTACCCCTGCAATAAATCTGGCCTCAATTGCTAAGAATTATTTTTTGGTTGTTATCTTCTTAGATGACAAGAAAAAGGTATTTTATCACACGTGAAAAGGTTTATAATTCAACTTTGAGTGTCTGCAAATAAAGCTTTATTGCAAGAGTCCCCATGGCTTGCTGGTGAATCTGTCCCTGGCTGTTTTGTGCTGCAGCAATGGAGTTGAGTGGGTGTGGCAGAGGCAGAGTGATCTGTCCCAACTGCAGGGTCTACTCTGGCCCCGCAGGAGAAGCTGTGCCCTGCTCTGATCCATAGAGAGTGGGAGGCTCGGAGACAGCAGCAGAGAGCAGCTGGAGAGATGCTGGTGCTGGTACTTAGAGGCCAGAGCCTCAGATGCCCAGCTGAGAAGCCAGGCGGGCACAATCACGAACTCTGTGGCTGACAGGCAAGGCAGTTTTAAATGTGGTCTTGGTTTTACTTTCACTGGCTGGACAGGGAGCGAGAGTCTGCAATGGAGCTTGCTCTGGTTGGCCTCCCTTCTCTTGGCTGCAACACAAGACCAACTTTAACTACCACTCCTAAAAGCAGTTTCATTATTTTGAAAGTAACCGGAGAGCATTTTCATTATTTATTACCATGAAAAAAAACAAAAACAAAAACAAAACCATGACCCTTTGCATTCTGCTCTCCTTGGTGGGCGGGCTCATGATGTAAAAATCACTGATACAAAAACTGACACGTTTAGGATTGGGCAGTTCAGTAGATGAGAGTTGCCCAGGCCCTTCCTGGGGACAGCTGCAGGTCTGTGTGCAGCATTCGCTGGGCCTGGACGCCATGGGGACAATGGTGTCAAATGTCTGTGCGGCCACGGACAGGCCTCGCACAATGCCTGCCTTTCAGAGATGCTGCTCGGCTTGGCCCGTGCCAGCTGGGGCCAGGCCCTGCGAGCCTTTGAGGATAAAAATAACTGCAAAGCTTTTCAAGTGCAGGAATATTCGGTGAAATTGAATATTCACCCCTAGGCAATAAAACAAGACTTTCCCGATAAAGAGAAGGTGACACCAGACAGTGGGAATGCAGATGACACGCTGAGCTGTCACCTATAAAAATGACTTTGGGTCAAGCGTCTCCGATCTACCTGCTGCTTCCATGACCTCTGGGTGTATGTTGTTTTAGTCCAGAATACAAACTAACTTTAAAAGAGGTCTTGTTTTCTCTTTTGTTACACGTTTTGAGACTATTTGCTATGACTACATATAAGACATCACTCACCCTTTAGGAAGGACACCAGAGGGAAGAAATGGAAACAGTCCCTCTTTTCATCTCGTGCACTTGACACCTTTCAAAGTTTGTGAAAATTCTAACTTAGTCACAGTAAATACCTAAAATAATCCACTTTTCTGTTGCATGAAACTCGAGCAAACGGATGCTTTCTTAAGGAAGTAAGTCATTTCTCTGTTGTGAAGAGTCAGTGAGAAGGGGGTGCGTGCGGAGCTGGCGCAGGGCCAGCGAAGGAGGCCGGGGTCAGGGTGCTGCTCACAGCAGGCGCTGGGGCAGGACAGTCTCCACGTTCCCTGCCGGCTTGGTTAGCTCCCAGGTCCGGTGGGGTCTTGTTCCGGCAGCCCCGTGGGACCCTCTCCTGACCAGTTCCTGCCTCTGTGGGCACCACAGACAGCTCCACCTCTCCCCACCCCTCCAGGCCTTGCTTGTGTCCTGCCTTCTGGGCGTGAGTTCCTCCTGCCGCCATTCCTGGGTGCTGTCTGAATGCCAGCTCCCTGGGACACTGTGTCACAGACGGACAACCTCAGTGCTCCGTCCCGGCCGTGAGCTCCTCAGGAAAGGAGGCTGCTCCACGCACCCCGAGGAACTGCAGAGCCCGCACTGCAGACGGACCCACGGCTGCTCGTGAGGCGTGCGTGGGAGAGAGACCTGGCCCCCCAGCGCAGCTCCAGGAAGGCGCTGGGTGAGCAGGAACACAGGGCCTGGCTGCGGACCCTGGGCTGGGCTCTGCAGGCGCCCTTCCCTCCAGAGCCTGTGGTCCGTCCCTGGCTGGCAGAGCCTCCTCTTGGACATGCCACCCCTGCTGCGCCACATGGTACCCGTCCCCTGCGCTCCTCTAGGACAGACGCAGTCAGTGCCCTGCCCGGAACCTTCATGATGAGGGCCCTGTGGCCGGCAGGCAGGCTCCACCCTGCGCTTCCTGGGCCTCCTCTAACAGGTGGCTGGTGCTCGGCTGGAGGGCTGCGCTCCCGGGCAGGCCTTTCTGCCCCTCCCGACGGAGCTGCAGAGTCCACCTGGAGGCAGCTTGGCCTTGCCTCCCTGACTCCAGCCTCTGCCTGGCGTCCCCTCAGCTCCCCGTACAGGGGCTGCAGTCAGCTGTGGTGTGAGCGACGGTCAGAGCAATAGTCAGACCTGAACTGCTGAACGCACAAGAAACCTGACTTGCCAGGAGACCAGGTTCACCTGACAGCTGCACATTTTTATTTTGGAGCCGTTTGTTCCCTTGACAGCGCTCGCTGGGGTGGCTGCAAGAGTGTTGTCTGTGACACCTTGAGAGTGAGTGTGCATGTGTGGTGTGGCTCCCTGTGTAACCAGCTGCCCGGGACGCTGGAGGTGGAGGACGGGACGTCTTGGTGTACACGGACTGAGGGTGGCTTTTCTAAGTGAGCTCTAGTCAGGGACAATCTGCTCATTCCAACCAGTACTCAGTTGCCCATTACCAAAGGGACTTTGTGCTGCCTAGAGAAAATCACAGACCAGACGAGGACAGAGGGGCAGAAACTCTGCTCCAGGTCTTCTGCCTCCACGGAGATAGACACCACACATACACACCCACTGACTGTCAGTGAGCAGCAGGGTTGAGGTCTGCTGCCAATTCATCTCAGCGGGCTGAGCACTTGTTCACAACTTTCACAGCAAGGCCACTGCCAGAATCAAAGACTATCAGTGCAAATCTAACCATTGTGTTTCTGCTAAGAAAAATACCTAAACCAGTGGCTTGCTCAGACCTCAGCAGTAGGCAGCCAGGAGAAAGAACAGGCCCTGAGGCCTCAGCAGTGGGCAGCCAGGAGAAAGAACAGGCCCTGAGGCCTCAGCAGTGGGCAGGCAGGAGAAGGAACAGGCCCTGAGGCCTCAGCAGTGGGCAGGCAGGAGAAGGAACAGGCCCTGAGGCCTCAGCAGTGGGCAGGCAGGAGAAGGAACAGGCCCTGAGGCCTCAGCAGTGAGCAGCCAGGAGAAAGAACAGGCCCTGAGGCCTCAGCAGTGGGCAGGCAGGAGAAGGAACAGGCCCTGAGGCCTCAGCAGTGGGCAGCCAGGAGAAGGAACAGGCCCTCAGACCTCAGCAGTGGGCAGGCAGGAGAAGGAACAGGCCCTGAGGCCTCAGCAGTGGGCAGGCAGGAGAAGGAACAGGCCCTGAGGCCTCAGCAGTGGGCAGGCAGGAGAAGGAACAGGCCCTGAGGCCTCAGCAGTGGGCAGGCAGGAGAAGGAACAGGCCCTGAGGCCTCAGCAGCGGGCAGGCAGGAGAAGGAACAGGCCCTCAGACCTCAGCAGTGGGCAGACAGGAGAAAGAACAGGCCCTGAGGCCTCAGCAGTGGGCAGGCAGGAGAAGGAACAGGCCCTGAGGCCTCAGCAGTGGGCAGCCAGGAGAAAGAACAGGCCCTGAGGCCTCAGCAGTGGGCAGGCAGGCGAAAGAACAGGCCCTCAGACCTCAGCAGTGGGCAGGCAGGAGAAAGAACAGGCCCTGAGGCCTCAGCAGTGGGCAGCCAGGAGAAGGAACAGGCCCTGAGGCCTCAGCAGTGGGCAGGCAGGAGAAAGAACAGGCCCTGAGTCCTCAGCAGTAGGCAGCCAGGAGAAGGAACAGGCCCTGAGGCCTCAGCAGTGGGCAGCCAGGAGAAAGAACAGGCCCTGAGGCCTCAGCAGTGGGCAGGCAGGCGAAAGAACAGGCCCTCAGACCTCAGCAGTGGGCAGGCAGGAGAAAGAACAGGCCCTGAGGCCTCAGCAGTGGGCAGCCAGGAGAAGGAACAGGCCCTGAGGCCTCAGCAGTGGGCAGGCAGGAGAAAGAACAGGCCCTGAGTCCTCAGCAGTAGGCAGCCAGAAGAAGGAACAGGCCCTGAGGCCTCAGCAGTGGGCAGCCACAAATCAGTGTTCAAAGGGAGAACCCCTTCACTGCACAAGACAGAAACATACAGCAATCACTGCTGGCAGCTGCCCAAGAGAACCAAGCACCTGTGCCCAGGCAGAGCTGTGAACCCCATGGCCGGAAACAGCAGGGTCCACAGCAGCGCATGAGACACCTCCAGATTCAGAGGGAAGGACGGAGGCTCCACCAGGTCAGCAGAGAAGACAGCAGTCCCACGCCTGCCCACCAGTGGAGCCAGCAGCTGCGGGCGGGAGCAGCAGTCTCTGAGAGGCCCGTGCTCAGGCTGCTTTGCTGACCGGTACCCACACCGCCACCCTGAGAACGAGGCCGGCAAAGAAGCCGCTCCCTGAACATGTGCAGAACCAGGAAGAGTCATTTCAAGATGATAGAAAGGAATCTGTGTTTGGGGTACAAAGGAAACCAAGTCCGTTTGACAGCGCAGTCAACAGTTGAGTCTCCCTAACCTGGACTGAGAGAGGCTGGTTCTGCACAGCCTGGCTCCCTGAGCCTGCAGGGCCTGGTCTCAGGACGACGCACGCCCAAGGGGCCGGAGATGCTGCTGTGTGCGCCCTCTGCACCATTGTGAGTGTTTGTGTGACAGTGTGAATGTGAAGAGTGCAAGAGAGTGAGTGTGTGCTCACACGTGAACATGTGTGAATGTGAAAGAGCACACCAGCAGGAGTGTGTTTGTGTGTCAATATGTTAGTGTCCATGTGTCAATGTGTTAGAGTATGAGTGTGTCCATGTGTGAATGTGTTAGAGTATGAGTGTGTCCATGTGTGAATGTGTTAGAGTATGAGTGTGTCCATGTGTGAATGTGTTAGAGTATGAGTGTGTCCATGTGTGAATGTGTTAAGAGTATGAGTGTCCATGTGTGAATGTGTTAGAGTGTGAGGGTGTCCATGTGTGAATGTGTTAGAGTGTGAGTGTGTCCATGTGTTAATGTGTTAGAGTATGAGTGCCCATGTGTGAATGTGTTAGAGTATGAGTGTGTCCATGTGTGAATGTGTTAGAGTGTGAGTGTGTCCATGTGTGAATGTGTTAGAGTATGAGTGTCCATGTGTGAATGTGTTAGAGTGTGAGGGTGTCCATGTGTGAATGTGTTAGAGTGTGAGTGTGTCCATGTGTTAATGTGTTAGAGTATGAGTGTGTCCATGTGTGAATGTGTTAGAGTGTGAGTGTGTCCATGTGTGGATGTGTTAGTGTCCATGTGTGAATGTGTTAGAGTATGAGTGTGTCCATGTGTGAATGTGTTAGAGTGTGAGTGTGTCCATGTGTGAATGTGTTAGAGTATGAGTGTCCATGTGTGAATGTGTTAGAGTGTGAGTGTGTCCATGTGTGAATGTGTTAAGAGTATGAGTGTGTCCATGTGTGAATGTGTTAGAGTATGAGTGTGTCCATGTGTGAATGTGTTAGAGTATGAGTGTCCATGTGTGAATGTGTTAGAGTATGAGTGTGTCCATGTGTGAATGTGTTAAGAGTATGAGTGTCCATGTGTGAATGTGTTAGAGTGTGAGTGTGTCCATGTGTGGATGTGTTAGTGTCCATGTGTGAATGTGTTAGAGTATGAGTGTGTCCATGTGTGAATGTGTTAGAGTGTGAGTGTGTCCATGTGTTAATGTGTTAGAGTATGAGTGTCCATGTGTGAATGTGTTAGAGTGTGAGGGTGTCCATGTGTGAATGTGTTAGAGTGTGAGGGTGTCCATGTGTGAATGTGTTAGAGTGTGAGGGTGTCCATGTGTGAATGTGTTAGAGTGTGAGGGTGTCCATGTGTGAATGTGTTAGAGTATGAGTGTGTCCATGTGTGAATGTGTTAAGAGTATGAGTGTCCATGTGTGAATGTGTTAGTGTCCACGTGTGCCCATGTGTGAATGTGTTAGAGTATGAGTGTCCATGTGTGAATGTGTTAGAGTATGAGTGTGTCCATGTGTGAATGTGTTAGAGTGTGAGTGTGTCCATGTGTGAATGTGTTAGAGTATGAGTGTGTCCATGTGTGAATGTGTTAGAGTGTGAGTGTGTCCATGTGTTAATGTGTTAGAGTATGAGTGTCCATGTGTGAATGTGTTAGAGTATGAGTGTGTCCATGTGTGAATGTGTTAAGAGTATGAGTGTGTCCATGTGTGGATGTGTTAGTGTACATGTGTGAATGTGTTAAGAGTATGAGTGTGTCCATGTGTGAATGTGTTAGAGTATGAGTGTGTCCATGTGTGAATGTGTTAGAGTGTGAGTGTGTCCATGTGTGAATATGTTAGAGTATGAGTGTGTCCATGTGTGAATGTGTTAAGAGTATGAGTGTGTCCATGTGTGAATGTGTTAGTGTCCATGTGTGAATGTGTTAGAATATGAGTGTGTCCATGTGTGAATGTGTTAGTGTCCATGTGTGAATGTGTTAGAGTGTGTGTCCAAGTGTGAATGTGTTGGAGTGTGTGTCCAAGTGTGAATGTGTTGGAGTGTGTGTCCACGTGTGAATGTGTTAAAGTGTGAGTGTGTCCATGTGTGGATGTGTTAGTGTCCATGTGTGAATGTGTTAAGAGTATGAGTGTATCCATGTGTGGATGTGTTAGTGTCCATGTGTGAATGTGTTAAGAGTACGAGTGTGTCCATGTGTGGATGTGTTAGTGTCCATGTGTGAATGTGTTAAGAGTATGAGTGTGTCCATGTGTGAATGTGTTAGAGTATGAGTGTGTCCATGTGTGAATGTGTTAAGAGTATGAGTGTGTCCATGTGTGAATGTGTTAGTGTCCATGTGTGAATGTGTTAGAATATGAGTGTGTCCATGTGTGAATGTGTTAGAGTGTGAGTGTGTCCAAGTGTGAATGTGTTGGAGTGTGTGTCCACGTGTGAATGTGTTAAAGTGTGAGTGTGTCCACGTGTGGATGTGTTAGTGTCCACGTGTGTCCATGTGTGAATGTGTTAGTGTGAGTGTGTCTGTGTGTGAATGTGTTAGTGTCCATGTGTGTCCATTTGTGAATGTGTTAGAGTGTGTGTCTATGTATGAATGTGTTAGTGTCCATGTGTGAATGTGTTAAAGTGTCCACGTGTGTCCATGTGTGAATACGTTAGTGTCCACGTGTGTCCATGTGTGAACGTGTTAGTGTCCACGTGTGGATGTGTTAGTGTCCACGTGTATCCATGTGTGAATGTGTTAGAGTATGAGTGTGTCCGTGTGAATGTGTTAGTGTCCATGTGTGTCCATGTGTGAATGTGTTAGAGTATGAGTGTGTCCATGTGTGAATGTGTTAGTGTCCATGTGTGAATGTGTTAGAGTACGAGTGTGTCTGTGTGTGATTGTGTTAGAGTGTGAGTGTGTCCAAGTGTGAATGTGTTGGAGTGTGTGTCCATGGGTGAATGTGTCAGTGTGAGTGTGTCCGTGTGTGAATGTGTTAGTGTCCATGTGTGTCCATTTGTGAATGTGTTAGAGTATGAGTGTGTCCATGTATGAATGTGTTAGTGTCCATGTGTGCCCATGTGTGAATGTGTTAGTGTCCATGTGTGTCCATGTGTGAATGTGTTAAAGTGACCATGTGTGTTGATGTGTGAATGTGTTAAAGTGTCCACATGTGTCCATGTGTGAATGTGTTAGTGTGACTGTGTCCATGTGAGAATGTGTTAGTGTGACTGTGTCCATGTGTGAATGTGTTAGAGTATGAGTGTGTCCACGTGTGAATGTATTAGAGTATGAGTGTGCCCATGTGTGAATGTGTTAGTGTGACTGTGTCCATGTGAGAACATATTAGTGTGAGTGTGTCCATGTATGAATGTGTTAGAGTGTGAGTGTGTCCGTGTGTGGATGTGTTAGTGTCCACGTGTGTCCATGTGTGAATGTGTTAAAGTGTCCACGTGTGTCCATGTGTGAATGTGTTAGAGTGTGAGTGTGTCCGTGTGTGGGTGTGTTAGTGTCCATGTGTGTCCATGTGAGAATGTGTTAGTTTGAGTGTGTCCATGTGTGAATGTGTTAGTGTCCACGTGTGTCCATATGTGAATGTGTTAGATTGTGAGTGTGTCCATGTGTGAATGTGTTAGTGTGTGTCCATGTGTGAATGTGTTAAAGTGTCTACATGTGTCCATGTGTGAATGTGTTAGAGTCTGTGTCTGTGTGTGAATGTATGAAACAGAGTTCATATGTTTGTGTGTGAATGTTAGTGTGAGTGTGTTCACGCGTCAGTGTGTGGGGGTGGGAGTGTCTTTGCATGTGAACATGCATTAGAGTGTGAGTGTTCATGTGTTCATGTGTTACAGAGTGAGTGGGGGGAGTGCCCTCATGGGTCAGTGTGTGGGGTAAGTGTGCGTGTCCCCACGTGTCAGCCTGTGGAGCAGCGTGAGTGTGTGTCGAGTGCTGTTTCTCTGTGGCCTTTGCTTGCTGAGGACGGACAGTGTCTTCGCCACCCAGATTGCCCTGGGGCACAAGTGGCATTTCAGGACTGCCTTAGGACGAGGAGGCCCAGCCAGCCAGATGCCCGACCTCACGTCCAGCTGGGCCACCGCCCTGCGTCCTCACCAGGCGAGCCGCTCCAGAATTGGGCAGGGACGGGGCTGTGCTTACACCTGCCCGCGGCACCTGTGATTCTTCGCGCAGATGTCAGGAGGAATGGCCCAGGAGGAGAATTAAAGCCACTTCAGGAAAGCAGTTTCAGCTGGAGGCAAACTGTAGGTGGAATAAACAACTCACCCGGGCAGCAAGCAAGGGGAGAGCCTCCCACGAGTTTCATCTGATCTGGAAACAACATGTCCAGCTTGGCATTAAAGGTGGCCAGGGTACAAAAAAGTCAACCTGTCCGTTCAGATTTAAGTGCCTGAGTCACATCGAGTCACTTAGATTCCCCTGGCTGGTGAGCGACACGGGCATCCCTAATTGGCCTTTCCTCCATGAAGATTCTTTTATCTATTTTAAAAGTCCAGCCACCATTGTGGACATGGCTCAGTCTAGTAGGTAGAGGTTAAGTGGCTAATGCATGGTCACCTACAGAGCTGGGGCTCTGGTCTCCAGGGAGGGGCTCAGGGTCCAGAGGCCTCAGCGGCAGGAGGTGGAGGTGGAACCCCGGGCAAGGGGCTGAACCAAGCCTCTCTCCCCTGGGCTCCTTGGTCACAAAGTGCATGGAGCTCCTCGGGGCTCTTCCACTCAGTGGAGGTGATTAGGAATGATGATCACGAACATCCTTCTTGGTACATCAAATAAAAAACCATCCAAGGAGAAAAACGAGTTGAGAAAAGCAGCCGAGCGGAGCCCGGGCTCTGACTGAGGCTGCAGCGCGGCTAAGTCTCAGCAGGGACGTCTGCCTTCCTATTCAAGGCTTCTTTCCTCTAACCCACAAAATGTTGGCGTCAAAAAGCTCTTGGTAGAAGCGGGGTCCACTTCCGAAGGACTGGTGTAAGAAAACAGGGACATGCCTAATTCTCAGTTACTAAGTGGGGAAGGAAGCCATCGTATGACCTGTGACGCGCCATCTGGAAGAGACCTGGGGTGGGGGAGGGACAGGCTGCGGAGACGGCCACAGGCCGCTTCACAGACAGCATGCCTCTAAGGGGGTCCTCCTTCAGGGTCCATGTCCAGACTGTGGTCCTGGAGGAAGAAGGATGCCCCCGCAGCACACAGGCGCTCCCAAGTCCCGGCGACACATCCGGGCTGGGGTAGGGGGAGGCGGAATCAGAAATACTACCTTTCACTGGTGGAGACCAATGGAGGTGCTTTTCAATTGGAGTGAGACTCGGTGGCTGGAAGAATTGAGGGGACTGTGGTGGGTAATGTGGGTCCCCAGAGGCCTGGGAGCCAGGAGGTTCTGTGCATCCTGGGCTGGGACACGCTGCTCCCTCACTGGCCGAGGCCCATCACATCTGCTCTCTGTGCCATTGTGAGGCCTGTATTCCTCTTTGTTCTAGAGGTCTTCTAGCTGTCCCATTGTGCTCTGCTGACCCTAAGTGACTCTCTGTGGCACCCTGCATTCTGAAGGCCATGCTCTGCTACGGCAGGAGCAGAGGAAGGGCCTGCTTGGGCCTGTGTAGCCATGACCTCCTGGGGTGGCCCCAGGTACCTGGCCCAGTGCTCTCTGAAGTGCCTGGAGTGCCCTGCTGGTTCCCGGCCACATCCTGGCTGGAACCTGGGGCTCCCTGGGGCTGCTCTGCTGGCTGGGAAGGCCTGGGCACGCCCTGCTTCCTTGCTCCACGCTGGCGTGGACGCTGCCTTCTGTCTCTCTTCAGCTGTGCTCACCTGTACCGCACTGCTGGGCACGTGGTGGGCCCTCCCTGGGCACGCCTGCACAACTCTTTAGAATTTGAATACGGGGACACTCAGCATCCTGCTAGGAGGCCTGAAGGAAGCTGGCAGAGGTTGTGGGCTAGAAGGCTGCCTCCGGAGCAGGAGGGGACCGTGCTGGCTTGCACGTCTCCAGGGAGCTTGGCACCAGGTGGCCCACTGCGGGGAGCCCAGGTGCCGCACCCACAGCCATCTCCTGCCCATCCCTGCAGGGGCACTGGCTGCAGGCAGACACCTGCAGAGCTCCTGCTGTGGTTTCCCGGTTTTGCCTGTCACAGAATCATGTCAAACAGGACAGACTAACTGGGACAGCCATCTTCATGAGAGTACTGGAATGCAAGTGGCCTTGGAGACTCCTAATTTCACAGGATAAGAGCACTCTCTGAATCAGGGAGGTATTTCCAATGGAAACAGCACTTACACACGTGTGCAAGTGTGCATTCCCCAGGGCACATGCACACACATGCACAGTGCACATGCTCACATGCACATGCCCCAGGCTGCTGCACATCACGGGTGCAGCTGCAGCCTGGAGCTAGAGCATTTCATGGGAGGGCACTCTGGATATGCTACGTGGTGGTGTTCTGTGGGGCTGCCGCAGTCTGTGGGGGCTACGTTAGAAAGAGGTGAGGAGTGGGCAGCCGAGAGGTGTCACTGGCTCATGAGCTCAGGGTTGAGGTGGCTCCTCCATGAGCCAGGCCCTCTTCTGGAGCTGGGGTTCAGCAGCGAATAACATAGACCAGTGTCCACTCCTCTGGAGGGGCTCCTGTTCTGCCAGGAGGGCCCACCCTCTGTGCCCCTACCCCAGGTCCCTTGAAGCAAGGAGCACTCCTGTGATAGCTCTGGGCGGTGGATCTGTGGGGAAGGGATGAAGGCCGCCGATCTGGCACTGGCACCCCCGTGGACGTGCCTCCCTCTGCCTCTCTTCCCGGACCCTCCCTGCTCTGCCCTCTGAGCCACCAGGGTCTCTGAGTCATGCCGGGTGGGTGCAGAACCACCCTTCCCTGACTGGGCTGTGACATCAGAGGTGGTCACAGGGAGTCTCTGGGACTTGGGAGCTCATGTGGCTGCAGATCCTGCTCACCCGTCCTACAGGGCCACACTGCTCAGCAGCACACATCGCTGGGAGGGGACATGGGGCGGAGACTGGGGTATGGGAGCTGGCTCGTGGGTGTCACCTGCTAGGATGCATCCTGTACACCAGGACTGCGATCACTGGCCCAGCACTGGAGAAGGTGAATGGAAGCAACGGCTTCCTCCACCGGCTCTGCGAGAAACGTGCTCCTTCCTCGACCTTCCACCCCATCAGGGCCACTTCCCGGGCAGAAACTGCACTTCTTGCAGTTTCTCCTCTTGCTCAGTCCCCCTCACCCCACCCCTGGAGCACTGCACGGGACCTGCAAGGTGCTCAAAACCACCTGAGTGGATGAGTGGAGAGCTGTAACTGAGTGTGCAGGAGGGTACACGCAGGGAGGCAGATGTACACCAGGCAAAGCCCCCGTCCCATCAGCCACCAGCAGTGCGTTCACGTCGGACCTTCTGTGGGCCTGTGACGCTGGGACATGAGCCCTGGATGTGGGCGTAAGTCTGGCTGAAAGCAGCATGAATGGCAGCATCCTGCATGGGGCACACTGTCCTCAGGGAACCCTGGATGACCCTGAAACGCAGGGGGAGACCCAGCTGAATGGAGGGAGAACAGGGGCGAGGAGACGGAGCTGCGTCCATTACATGGGAGCCCACGGCGGAGCCAATGGTCAAACCTCTGACCCCATGTGGACCCTCTCTCGCCCTTCTCCTGAGACCTGGGGTGCCTCCAGGGCCAGGAGCACTAGGCAAGTCCTCCTATTCCTTCCTGGAGCGGGGACTGGGCCTCTGTGCCATGGACACGGAGCCAACCTGGCTGAGGAGAGGCCTGAGTGCCTGGATCCTGTCCCCGGCCAGCCAGGCCCGAAGTCAGCACCCGGCCTTTCAGTGCTGAGCACTGTGGGGTGCTGCTGGCTTTCACTGAGGTCGTCACCATGAGGGACCTGGTGCAATGAAACTCTGCACTTGCTAAAACCCTCCTCGAGGCCACTGGGTACCACGCGACTGCCTCTGATAAAACTCTGAGCAGGAAGCAGAACTAGAATCTGTTAGGCATCTTTGCATCCTTTGAAAAGCCCATGTGGATGTCTTTGTGGTGATGGTGGCTACTGTTCCCGAACGCTGCCTGTGACCCTGTCTTCTCGGGCACAGGTGGCCCTGCTGTGAGCCCTGCTCACAAACACAGAAGCCAAGACACAAAGACAAGTGACCTGCCAAGCCCAGCAGCCGTGGGGAGGAATCCGTGGAGGCAGCGGGCAGCCCTCGGCCGAGGTGAAGCAGCACTGAGCCCGTCCACACGTGGCGGTCCTTCCTGACGTGGCCCAGTGCCACAGCTGTCCCTACATCTCACTGCCTGCTCGAGCGTCTCCTTACTGTAAGCTCACTCGTGCCCTGGGAGATGCCTAGGGCCGCGCGTGGACCAACACAACACTGAGATGGATGCCTTCGTGCTCAGCACGTGTCTCCGCTGGACAGAGTTGCCATGGCTCTTGGCAGGATTGTCCTGGTGTGCTTGGCTTAGCCACACAGGGCAGTGGAAGATGACGCCTGCCGGGCGAGCCTTCTAGCCATGGCACTGTTATCGAACTTGCTCACGAGCAATGCAAGGAGCTCTCCACCCTTCAGCTCAGACCTCCCAGAAGTCCAGCGGCCCATCGGGAGGCACCGTCCCTTCCAGAGGGCAGTGGCGCCCTCTTCTGATGGATGCTCTGCACTGTTGGTGGGAGGGAGAGTGGAGACTGGGCTGGTGGTTAGAGAGCTCTGGAGGGGTCGGTGGGACCCTGCTGCCTTCCTTCCGCGTGGTCTTCAGTGACAAGGACAGCGTGCTCAGTGTGCATGGATGTGTGGATCCAGTGCAGCTCAGCAAATGGTTTACTGCAAAATAACCTGGTTCCCCAAAGTTTGGACAACACATGGTTCTCTAGGTTACCGTGCCCCGAGACGTTTCCTTCCTCCTTGTGTAATGAGGCAAACAGCTCTGAAGAGGAACCACAGTGCTGTCAGAGGAAAACCACAGACAGATTCGAATCGTGCTGCCCATCTCTGAGGCAGACCCTCACAGGAGTCTGACCAGCCATGAAGTCCACACCACCTGAATGTGCATCACTAGGTCAGCTCTGGCCTGGCGAGGACGCACACAAGTGTCCTCCTTTCAGCTGGGCTTTGCAACTTGGAGCACCAGGTGTGAGCCACATGTGGCAGACCCTCAGTCCCTGGCCCAGCTGCCCTTCACTCTCTAGTCCAGCTCCTGGTTGGGGAGCCTGGCACCCAGGAACTGCTTTCTTCTGACATCCCCAGAGGTCTTGGGTGGGGCGCTGTCCTGCAATGATCTGCTAGCTAAGGGATAACGACTTTTTCTTCCCTTTTCACATCTCCGACTGCATTCTTCTGATGAGAGGAAAAAAATTCACCAAGAGCTTAAAGAAGCCAGTGACACAGTTGCCCACGACACACGGGTCCACAGACGCCAGTGAGGCCTGCTTTCCTGCCAGGCTTAGAGCTGCCTTGGCAAGGAGAGACCTTGTGAAGGGGCAGGGGCTGCTGCTGTCAGCAGGAGCAAAATGTGCACCACGTTTCAGCCTCAGAAGAATCCGCATCACATTCCCCAATCGTAGAGTCCAGGTTGACCATCAGTCTGCACCTTTAGACTGGAGTTCTGTGGCTTCCCATAGGGGTAGGAATGGGAGGTCACGAAGTTCAGGGGCAGAAGACCAGCAGCTCGCATCTGCATCACGGGGAGTGTCGAGCAGATCACTGGAGCGAACGAGGCCCCCCCGGCCTGCTGACCAGGGGAACTGAGGGTGTCTGAGGCTGCAGGCCCCTGGGGCTCCCCTGCACTGGGCTGGCCAGGAGTCAAGCAGCATCTGCACTGCAGGGCGATGGCTCAGATGGCACAAGGGCCACGGCGTGGGACAGGCACGGGCCTTGCGCTGTCCTGGGCCCCAGTGTCACAGTAAGCAACGACAGAGCTGGCTTCTCCTCAGGCACACGTGGGCTGCGTCCCTGGAGACTGAAGAGCTACATGTTTCTGTGGTTCTCACTTAGCCCTGGGCAGTAACTGTCCACACCGAGGCTCAGGGGCTGCTGTGAGACTGTGTCAGGAATTGCAGGGTCCTGCATCCCGGAGGGGTCTGCACGGGCCCCCCGCATCCTGGAGGGGGTGTGCACGGGGCCCCCCGCGTCCCGGAGGGGTTCTGCACGGGGCCCCCTGCATCCTGGAGGGGGTCTGCACGGGCCCCCGCGTCCTGGAGGGGGTGTGCACGGGGCCCCCCGTGTCCCGGAGGGGGTCTGCACAGGCCCTGTGAGTCCCGACAGCACACACACGCACAGGTGCGTGTGCCTATATGGTGATGGTGGCAGGACGGCTGTCGTGGTGACAAATGACCCTGAAAGCACTCGCTGACGTGAAGAAGCCGTATGCTGAGCAGTGAGCCCTGGAACTGGACGCTGGCTCTCTGCTGTGGAGCTCTCGCTGCACGTCTCTTCTGGGCATCGGCTACTGTGCGCTTGGAACATGCGAGTCAGGAGGGTAGTGAAGGAGACTTGCTCTGCGACCCCTCAACTGGGCTTACTCTTAACATGGCCAGCACTTGCCTTTCCCGTCCAACACGGAGAGGGTGCCTGGCCCTGCAGATTCTAAGCGCATGCCATGGTTCCCAGGTGCCCGTGCTGCTGCCCTCTGCCCTTCCCTCTGCCGCTCTGCAATGGAAACCCACTCCCTGCAGGCAGGGCACTGTGCTAGGAAGGCCCCAGGCAGTTCCTGTGAGGATGGACACACAGCAGCAGACGTTGGGAGGGCGTCTGTGGAGCCTCCTCATTCTCCTTGAGCCTTTTGGCTACATGGTTTTCACATAGCTGAAGACCCTGGACGGCGGCAATGACGTGCTGCACTTAATGTGCTTTCCAGGAGGAATTTAAGTGCAGAAGAGAAGGGACTTTGAAAAAGCCAGCTAATCAGGAACGAGAACACTGGGGTAGAGTGACCTGTTTAGGAGGGAAAAGTAGAGGCCAGGAGGGGTATGTCCAGGGAGCTGCTGGCCCCCAGTGTCTATCAGAAACCTGTTCCCCTTTCCCTTGGGGCCAGGGAGCTCTGGGGATCCAGGCACACTTGATACCTCCTGTTGTCCTCACTCCTGGAGTAAGTGGAGAATGGAAAGGAGGGGAGCTTCCAGAACAGCCCTCCTGCCCGTCCCAGGCAAGTCACTGCACTTGGGTGTGAGGAGGAAAGAACATATTCAACCACTTCTACTCAAAAGCAGATAAAGGCACCCCTACTCCCTCCTGAGGAAAGTGGGAGAGAGGCCTGTATGCCGGCAGCTTATATTCAGTGAGGCGCTACGAAAACACCGCCAGCAGCGATCTCCCAGCACCCCGAGGCCTGCAGGGAGCACGCGCACAGCAGCTGCCGCGGCTGGCGACTTCACGTCCTGCTCCGCCATTGCAGATGGCACTCCTGGGCTTCCTAATGCCCGCACACAAATGGAGAGACAGAGTATGAGAGAAAGACCGCACAGAAAGGAGAAGACCCGCGCTCTCGGGGTCTGTTACGAGAGAGCCAAAGACACAGAAAACGAGAGGACAAGGTCACCAGGGGCCCGCTCTCCACATGCCCGCTTGGCCCAGGACTGCACCCGGGATAGACCGGGTCGCCCATGAGAACGTGCTCTGCGCAGCTGGAGGCGGGCGGGCCAGGCCCACGCTACCTACCGAACACCTCGTTGTCTTCTGAGGACGCCTGGGCGAATTCACTGAGATTCCTCCTTCTCCCAGGTTCTCCTCTGTGAGTGCCACTGTCCTGGAAGAGAACGCAGCAGAGTCCCCCTCAAGATGGTGCTTCAGAGCTCCCGAGCGCAGGGCGCGACCCTCCCTGCCCTTTCTCTCCGTCTGCAAGCAGGGAAGGCAGTCCCAGTTCAAGGGCGGGCTTTCTCGGGGGATTCCGGATTCCGGCCTGTTCTCTAACTGAGTGCTCACCTCTCCCTTGGTGCCTCTGACCATCTCATGCAAGAGAAGCTGAGTCCCAGCCTGGGCAAAGTGAGCAGCTGGGCCTCAACCCACTACCCCGGGAGGGTGCCTGTGGCCAGGTGGCGTCCTGGGGCAGGACTGACTTCCTACAACCTCAGCTCTGGCTAACTGAAGGCCACTCGTTCTTTAGGGGCAGAAATTGGTGCTTGGTCTGGGGGCACCATGTTGCTGTGAGGCGGGAGCTTCCCCTGCGGGGAGGTAGGCCGCATCCCACTCCTGTGGGAATCTGTGCCCTTGGAGGGAGCCGAGCTCCTCGCCTCCCCTCTGGGCCTCCTGTCTGCTACTGTCTGGGGCCCTGAAGGCAGCAGGATGGTGAGCTCTGCTCGAGCGTAGAATGTGCAGTGCACAGCTTCAACGCCAGTGTAGACGGCAGGGCGGGTTCTGCCTCCTGTACCCGAGCATCTCCTTGCTCGCCTACTTCAATGTGCGATGCTGCACAGGAGACCAGATTCAAAGCCCCGCGGGGTGCAGGCCTGTGCTCAGGCCGCCCGCCCCTCCCGGGAATGGCGCTTCCCCTCCTTCCGGCCTGTCCCTGGCTGTGCCACGGAGGCTGCACAGGCCTGTCCCCTTCTTTGGTCTTCCCACGAGGGGCTCGCACTGCCCGCTGCTTTGCCTCTGGCCTTTGCCTGGGAAGGAGGGTCCGGACGCTTCATGTCACACAGAGGCCGCCCGCTGGGTGCTGCAGGGCGCCCGCGGTCCAGCGGGCACGAAGACCCGGCCAGGCTCCCAACGCCCTTCAGCTTGTTTGTGCTTGTTTTCCTCCATCACAGCCACACTGCCTGAGCTGTGAGCCTTATCACGATGCCCATAGGCAGGAGGGCTTCTGGAAGCCGAAGGAGCCACACCGGACCTTTCCAGGTCTTTCCAGCACCTCGGCAGCAGCCCGGCCACAACCCAGTCCCAGAGGTTCCTTCTCCAGGGCACCGCTCCCTGTGGCTTCTGACTCCGGCCCCTGCACTTATTTTGCTCTACTGTTTTCCAGACCAACCCCTCATCTCCTGAAGCCTTTAGCCCAGGACCCTAAAGTCTGCATGGTTTTGATTTTACATTCTTCCCTTCTGGAGAGAGGAGAAGGCACAGCTGTGAGTCACACCACAGGGTGCATTCTCTGACTTAAGTACCAGCTGTGTGACCATGGGCGTGTCTCTTAGCCTCTCTGTGCTTCCGTCTTCTCATCAATAAAAGGCAGGGAATGTGAATACTGCTTGGCATGCTTGTAATGAGGATAAGTTGGTGTTTCAAGGTGGGCAGAATGTGCCTGGCACGTGGAAACTGCTCCTATGTGTTTGTTAAGTGAAGTGGAGATTTTAAGAGAAACCCAGAGAGGAGGTGGGGTCTGCCGGGAGCCTGGCGCCTGGCAGCTGGCGGCTCTTCCCAGCTCCTTCTTTCCCTGCTGGGGGGCTCTGATCCAGAGCCTCTCCTCCTGGGCTCGGAAGATCTGTGCTGCCCCCTGTGGGCCAGGAAAGCAGCATGCGGCCACGTGGGGCCTAGGGAGCAACAATTTGGGGCTGCCCCACAAGGACCCCCACCCCGTGCACCCTGCCCAGCGGCCCCAACAGAGGACAGGGCTGCTACCCAACGGCTGCAGCCGGCACTTGGGCTGGACGGCAGGGTGGAGTTCGGGGCGTCCTGGTCTTCTGTTCTCACATGTCTGCAGTTGGGCTGTGTCTGCAGCCAGTGCTGGTCAATTGCCTGAAGCCAGCACGCTTCCTGTCTCGGGAGATCCCCGGGCCTGCCCACCCCGCACACAGCTCTGGGCAGCTGGACTTGGGCCTGCCGCTGCAGTGAACACCGTCATGGCTAATCTGTGAACGGGGTCTCTTTGGAGCAGGAGCACTTGCCGTGCTCACCAGGGCAGTGGGCGTTCTGGGAGAGGAGGGAGGGCTCGTGCATGGCATGGAAGGACTCTCCTGCCCGCTGCAAACGGGAGGCTCGTGTGCAGAGTGCCCTGGCCGATGAGGAGCTGGGACCATGGTGGGGAGCCTTGTGCACAGAGGCGCTGTGGGCCCCAGCCGGGTGCTCCACTAGACCAAGGGCAAACGCGTGCAGGTCCTCCCCCTGCTGCTTGCCAGAGCTCCTCCGCCTGTGGGCGTTTCTCCTGCAGCTCTGCCCCAAGGCAGTCAGTGCATTGATGCTTATTTAGGTGCCGCCAGTGCGGGCCAGCACCAAGCTCACGAGCACAGTCATGTGCCGGCCATGTTCTGCCAAACTGAGCGAGGAATCCTTCCTTTTTTGTTCTTTAGGTGCAAGTCACTTACTCCTGGGCTTTTGAGTTTCGGCTGGGGGCTTTCCCAACATGTTGCTTTACCATTTTGGTTGAGCAGAGTGTGACCCAAGACACTGTGCTCCCCAGACTCTCTCAAACTCCACAGTTAGCCATGAAACCTCTCTCACCACAGGCTGAATTGTGACCCTTGAAAGATATGCACCCGTCCTAACCCCGGTTATCCGCAAACGTGGACTTATTTGGATGTAGGGTCTTTCCAGCTGTCATCGAGTTAAGAGGGTCACAGTGGATAAGGGTGGGTCCTAACCCAGCAGTGTCCTTATGGGAAGGAAATCCAGATGCAGACACGCAGGAAGAACTCCACGTGATGCGGGAGGAGAGGGTTTGCTGCAGCCGCAGCAGTGCAGGCCAGGGCTGCTGGGGTGCAGGGCTGGGGAGGCCAGCCCTGCCCATACCCTGAGAGCAAACTTCCGCCAAACCACCAGCATCTCAGTGTGATTTGCTGCAGAAGCCACCGGAAACACACCATCCCCCACAGGGCCCAGACACTGGATGCCGACACCCACAAGTGACAGGAGGCGGAGGAAGAAGTGTCACTCTGGTCCTGAGGAGCTTCCCGTCTCTGGCTCTGTCATGAACCAGCAGCTAGTCTCCTGCGTTCTGTGAGTAGAGCATGGAAGAGACGTCACTTGGCCCTGAACTCTAGTCTTCAAGCACAGCTCCCCAGGGGATCGACATGGGCCCTGTGCCAGGCCGGGATGGACTCACAGACTGGCCTCCTTCGGCCTCCAAGAATGTACTGCACTTGCCTCGGTCAGGACCACGTGGGGCCATGAAGGAGAAGGCTGAGTGGCATGTATCCACACAAGGAGCTACTGCTTCACCCGCAGGATGGCCAGAATCAAGTGGCTGAGCGAGGGTGGTGGGTGGAGAGGTGGTGGAACGGACGGGGACTGTGCTAGTGGGCGGGGCGGGTGTTGCAGTGCGTGGGAAACAGGCTGGCAGTTCCCCCAAGTCCAACCTGCGGCCGCTGCGTGACTCAGCAAGTCTACTCCTAGGTACACTCGCCAGGGAAGTGGAAGCATGCCATGGGGACAGTCCAGGAGACGAAGGCTGACCGCAACAGAGTGCAGCAGCCATAAGGCAGGGCCACCCAACCTCCACCAACTGGAGGACAGATCGTGAAACACTGGACGTTACTGCGAGGCATACTGTTCAGCAATAAAAGGACACGAAGCCCTGACACACCGCAACTGCACCACGCTTGGGGGACGAGGGCAGACACAGGCTGCACACACAGCTCACTCGAGGGACGTCTGATAGGAATCCAGGCAGGCTGGTGGTGGCCGAGGGTTAGGTGGTGATGGCTGACCCTGATGGGCACGGTCGGTGCCCTCACCAGGCACACCAGCTTTCTAACACGGGCCTGAGACGGCTGCACACATCTGTGACTACGTTAGTGTAAGGAGCAAAGTTAAATGTGTGACATTCTTGTGCTGTGTAACTTGCAAAAAAATAACTTGAGTGCTCTGTGCTGTAATGAGGTAATGATGTGGTGTTGCCCCAAGATAGGACTGACATTGCCCCCAAGTTGAAGACACGTGCAACTGACCCTGAGTAAGATAACTGACTTCCCCCTGACCAAGACCGGCTGGCAGGGTCTGATAAAAAGGGTTTAAAAGGACTCAGGATGAGCCTAGCTCCAGTCCCCGATCTACACCAATGACGCCAGTGCTGCGCCAAGCCTGAAGGGGACTCACTGACTTGCTCGTTGCTTGATGGACCATCCATCATCCTGACCGTGACCAAGACGTTCCTGTGGAAGTGACAGCAGAGCTGCCCGTGTGCATCCTGCCTGAGACGTCTCCGCCCGGCCTGCCTGCCGGGACCTCGCCGCCCTCCTTCACCTTCCAACCGTCCTCGCCGATCAGGACTCCGGCCGGAGGGAGCTCCCCAGCGAGATCTCCTGAGCCGTCTTCCTGACTGACCTCTGGGAGTCGCTGCCCTTGGACTCAAGACAGGTCAGGAACGGGTCTCAGTAAGGAGTGAGTCTTGCTTATTCAGGGCTTATAATAATTCAGTGATTAAGTTATGTGTGGTATTGGTGTGACTAAAAGTTAGAATCACTATAAATAATTGTGTGATCAGCATCAAATAAAAGCCAACTGATTTTGGACCAAATTTACTCTCATTGATTCCTCCTTGCTGCTCGTGACAGTTAGAAACACTGCATTCCACATTTTAAGTGGGTGAAGTGTATGGCATTTGAATTCCATCTCAGTAAAACTGCTTAAAAAGACACCTGTAGGGTTGGGGTGTGACTTGGTGTTAGCGTGCTTGCTGAACCCTGTGCAGGTCCCGGGCTCATCCTCAGGACTGCAAAACAAGACAAAGTCCACAAAGGGTGAGTCAGCAGGAAGTTCGACAGCATCACCAGCTGGGGCTGGGGATGCTGGAGGCAGTCCTGATGCCTCTCCTTGCAGGAAACACAGCTGTGGGTCAGCAAATGGCCTTTTTATCTACTTAGTTTTAAGGCACACTTCCTGTGAGATCACTCTGTAGGGTGATTAATATTGCAGAGTTCTCCAAATAACAAAGGCAAAGAAATGTGCTCAAGATTATATTCAAACGTTGACTTTTAGAAGCCATACCAAAATAAATATTACCTAGCATCGCAGTGAAACTGTTTATCAAGGCCTGTTATGCAACTGGACCCTGGCTCTTATTTTAGGAACTCAGACACCTTGCCATTTACTCCGACTCACTGGCTATGTGGGCAAGGAGGATGGTCAGCTCTGGAAGGGCTGGGGTAGAGGGAGAGATTCTGCTCAGCACAGTGCTTCGCTTTAAGAGCTTGGTAGTAAAGTGAATTTCAAGTTTGAGTAGAGTGCACTTACAGCCAATTCACGGAACGGCATTCATTCAGCTCAAAAGTACTCTACATTAACGCAAATGCACCGAAGCAAGGGAAGCTCTGGTCTTACTTGGAAGGTGGATACATTTCCTTTAGTTTATATGATAACATCATTCCTACTTAGTTTTCCTACAATACTATCCTCTGCTTCCATGTGATTCTTTAACTGCTTCCTGCAGTGCTGGTAACATGGTGATAGATCAGAGGCTTGGAGCAAGGCACATTTTTGCTCAAAAGAGAAACATGGACTCATTAAGCATAGACATAATGTTCCTGAATTGCATGCCCAGCTCTGCCCAAGCCCTTGGCCTCTTCAGTGTCCTCTCCCACTAAACCAGCTCTGAGCAACTGTCCCAGAGGGTCATCGGGCTGTTCAGTGAGCTCACCGGGCAAGGCTTGACCGCAGCGCAGTCATTGGGGACCTCCTCATTACGTGTTTACTGATTCTTTTCCACAGTCAGGTCTTTGGAAAGGTGGAAATGAAATTTTCTCAGTGAAAACAGGTCTGTGAGTACCAATGCAACGAGACTGAGAGGTGGAGAGACTCACACGGGCTTCGAGTGCACCACCCTCCTCAGGTCCGCGTGCTCCACAGAACAGCAGCTGTGAAACGGAGCTGCCGCTCGCTTCTCTCCGCAGAGCAGGGCTTTCCTCCAAGGCAGGTCTGCCGTCCCCGCGATCAGAGGGACACACAGAGCAGCACACCCTGCTCGACTGGCTGCAGGGCTGCAGGAGCACACGGCTAGTGCCTGGTTCTGCGTATTCAACAGCAAGATGCACCACCTGGCCCGACCGTCGTGTGTTGAGAATTTCACGCACAGAGTGCAGAGAGGAGTCCACCATCGGATCCATCAGAGGCGAAGCCACACTTCACCGGCCTGAGTGTGGCGTTCTCCACAGGAGCACTTTCAGAAGTTATGCTGTCCAGGTCACAGGCTCTCCCTGGGTTCATCCTTGGTAGTGAAATCCAGTCAGATACAGTCATGAGAAGATAGGTCATAGAAACATTTTGAAAAACCTCTTCGTGAAGTGTTTGACACATTCTAACAGATCACGTGACATCTAAGCCATCCAGGAAAAAAGCAGATTAAATGGGTTCCCCTGAGTTATTCATGAAACAATACTTGTGAGCAACAAAGGAGTTGTAACTTCAACAAATCATATTTAGACTCTTAGTGTTTGGTATAATCCACATTATTTTATGCTCAGGAACAAAAGATAGAAGACAGGCTTTTCTTTACATGCTGAGGAGTTGGCCAGAAAGGTAGGGGTTCCACGTCCCGAACCACCGTGACTCAGTGTTTTATATTTCAACAAAGATCTGAAAAGAACACTTTTTAATTTTTTGAGTGTGTGTGTGTGTGTGCTGGGAACTGAACCCAGGGGCATTCTACCACTGAGCTACATCTCCTAAGAATGAACAAAACAAAATCCAAACCCTAGATCATGAGTGAAAGAAGACAGGTCATATCTCATGGGACGTGAGTGTCCCGGGGTATTTTGGGCCCTGGGCCTGACCCCTGCAGGCAGCAGGCTGGGGACCTGCTCCACGGGCCCTCCTAACTTGAGACCTGACCTTCCCAAGCCTGACCTTACGATCTGCAAGTCTGTGCCTGGTCTTCTGAGCACGCCACCACAGGCCCCAGCAGGAAGGGGCTCACTCGGGGACCCTGAAGGTCCGACGGGAACGATGTAGAGCTGGGCCCGGGACTGGAGTGGGTGAGGCTGGCAGGAGCCTGTCCAGCTAGTGTGTGCACTGGCTTCATGTGGCCTGAGACCCGGCTCCCAAACAGCTGGTGTCACTACTAATGAGGGCTGCCAAGACCTGGCCTTGTGTGCTCATCACACTGATGTCCCCAAGGGACCCCTGCCATCCTCAGTTTACAAGGTCTCTGAGGTCCCAGAATGTCAGACAGACAAAACACCTGCTAGTGGCCTGAAGTCCAGAGAGGACCTGTGGCCACTCTTCCACGTTGAAGCTGTGATGAGAGACTTCTCTGTGAGCGCACTCCACAATTAGAGCAGTTCTGGTCCACGTGTGGCAGAGTCTGCCGTAGAGCCAGCTTTGGAAGGCTCTGGTCCAATGGCAGCAAGGCGTCCTGCCCCGCAAGGGGCACGGCTTCCCTCCTGCTGGGTGCAGTGACTCGCCCCGGTTGGAAGCCTGCTCTCGCACACTCACCGCAAACCAGCCTGGTACGGAGCCTCTTTCTGCAGATCCCGAGAGATTTCCTGCAGTCTTCCCCACTGAAGACCAGATGAGGTCCCACTGGAGTTGCCCACAGCTCTAACTGGGTTGCAGATTATTCAGATTCCTCAACGGCCTCTGTGAGTGTGACTGTCCACGTGCAATGGGGCTGGGCTCTCCCACAGGGGCCACCTGCACACAAGGCTATTTACATCTAAGATGTTCAAAAGTGGATGACACTAGAACTCTGCCCTTCAGCTGAGGCAGCCATGTTCCTGTGCTGCAGCCACCCATGTTTAACAGCTACCCACTGGGCAGCACTGCTGGGAACATTCCCGCCGTGTGGGCCTGAGCTGCAGGGGTCCTGAGACAGGAAGCCAGCAGGCCGTGGAGCAGTGACTGCCAAATAGGACCATCGTCCTACTAAAAGACACTACTGTGTTCTGTGATTGAGGCCAAGAGGAGGTTTCCAAGGGTGTGTGTGTGTGTGTGTGTGTGTGTGTGTGTGTGTGAGACAGAGAGAGACAGACAGAGAGAGAACATTCTGTGCTGTCTCAGAGAGACTCCATGGTGTGTAGAATAGCAGCTCTCAGGCTGTGCCTGTCCTGAGTGACTCCATGGTGTAGAACAGCAGCTCTCAGGCTGTGCCTGCCCTGAGAGACTCCATGGTGTACAGAACAGCAGCTCTCAGGCTGTGCCTGCCCTGAGAGACTCCATGGTGTACAGAACAGCAGCTCTCAGGCTGTGCCTGCCCTGAGAGACTCCATGGTGTACAGAACAGCAGCTCTCAGGCTGTGCCTGCCCTGACACTGCAGGGATAGCTCAGCTGGTCAGCATCTGGCTGGGCAACACACAAGCCCTGGGCACAGCAGCCTGGGCTTGCCGCCCCCAGCATTTGGTTTTCACAGGGAGAGGACAGACGACTGTGTCGACAGCAGGGGCCAGGCAAGCATGTGCCTAGCCACCTCCCCTGCCCAGGAGTCCAGGCTCCCTACCGAGAGGGAGGCAGCAGGCCTCAGGACGTGCCCCAGTGTGCCTCAGCAGGGCCTGCGCCCTCCTGGCCAGGTTCATCTTGCAGTGTGCTGACGTGGGCGCCACCTGGCCTCCTCTTTCAATGGACACACCAGTGGGTGGGCAGCAAGCCACCAGCCACTGCCTGGGGACAGATCCAGAAGGGACAGCTGTGCCCGCAGTCTTTCTGAGAAGAGTGACCGGGCCAGGCCTTTGGGAACGCTGAGCTCTCCACGGGTGGCTGGCACGGGCAGAGCAGGGGGCAGTGCAGGACCCTCGGCTCTCCACCACCCGAGAGTGGGAGAGATCTGCAAGGGGACTTACAGTGGGGTGCACAGCTGATCTCAACACTTCCTGGGCCTGTCCCAGTCTCAGGGAACCAAGGCAGCAAGTGGGGTCTTGCTCCAGCAGTCCTGGACTGGGCCCCTGGACCCTTCCACACCCTGTCACACCTCTGGACAGAACTGCTTGATTCTCATGGCTCCCCAGCTAGGTAGTGAGATGACATGAGGGTGGACACAGGCTGATTTTTCTTTCAAAACAGTAACAATAGAAATTAGCAACAGCAAACTACCCACCATGCCAGGAGCTGCCCAGGTGTGCCACCCACACCTGCTCACCTGCTTAGGCGTTACCTCCAGTGCTTGGAGTCAGGTAATGTGCCCAAACCCCCCTAAGTGCTTGGGACAGGCCTGGATTCTCATGAGCGTCCAGCACTGCCCCACACCAAGCATGTGGACACTTGAGCAGATGCAGGGATGAAAGGACCCAGGACATTTCTTTCAGCTGGAGCCCTGGCTGGCATCTGGACTTGGAAGGGACAGCCCACTCCTCACGAATCAGAAACTACCTGTCCCTCTCAGAGGACACTGAGGGCAAAATGACTTGGTCAATGCTGAGATGCTGGGCTTAGTCTGGCACTGGCTTTAGGGCCTGCCTGGAGCCTGGGATGCCTGGGAGGCCCTGGTGGGATGTCTCTGCAGACCTCACTGTGCCCTCTCACCAGCGCTGGGTCGGGTGGATCGACAGGCTGGTCCTGGCTCCTCTGTACTGCAGGTTGATTCAGGGCTGCAGGTGCCCAGTGTATACTGGCCTGATCAGGGGACATAGCTGGCCACCAATGGTCCATACTCCCTGTCCCTACACCTCTTTATCAGTCCCAGCTCACTTCCTTTGACCAGAGTGAGAAAAATCAGAACTGTAAGCGTCTTGTGATGACTAATATTGATAATTCACAATTCCCTTTCCTGACTTGAGGACGGGCTTATTTACCAGGCAATGATGTGATCACACAAGGAACTGTGAGCTATCACACAGATACCAGGGGCTCAGAACTAGTGCACAGGGGCAAGCTGCCTTGGGCTGTGCCTTCCGCCCACTGTGCCAGCTATAGGGCACCTGGAACGTGCCCAGGCCATGCCACAAAGCACCCCAGGGTGTGAGGACCTAGAGCAAAACGAAACAGGACAGGTCAGCAGCGCACACCATTTCACCAGTGTTCACATGGATCTGGGCTGACCTGAGAGGTCTGAGGCTGATGAGGCGGAAAAGTCACTACAACTGATTTCACCTGTGCTGGCTTTCCCTCCTGGCTGTGAACAGGTGGGTCTGCATGTGGCACAAGCTCGCCGGGGCTGCCGTGGGCAAGGCCACCCAGCTGACTCCACCACAGTTAAAGTGAAGACTACCATGCCAAGGGTTGGGGTCTAGAGAAGATGATCAAAACTGCTCCAGTGCCCAGTGCCACAGACTGGGACGGGGCACAGGGCCTGACACCCTGCTCAGCAAAGCAAGGCGTGCGGATGTGGGGGTGTTTACGGTGTCGAACAACAGGAAAGAGACTGCAAACCACAGGGAGGTGTTCAGACTGGAGTAGCAAGTCAGTCCTCCTGGGACCTAACACACCACGCCATGCCAACGATCTGGCACTCTGATCAAAGCTGTCTCTCTACTTTTGCTTTTGGTGAGACTAGATTCTCCTTGTGCAGAGACTCAGTGTAAACTGGGTCCTTCACGGCAATAGCACATTAGCATTCGACATCGCTGCTAATTACAAGGAAAGTACCATCATATGGCTTAAGCACACATCAAATGGAGAGTCACCCATCCAGTATTTACGTATTTATAGATCATTCAGGCAGGAAACGCCATGGTACTGTTTGTGACTTCAGTGAAGGCAGAGTATGGACATGAGTAGCAGGAAATCTCTTGCTTCACACGGATGCTCTGAAAGCAAAGTCCGGGAAATCACCCATTTGGCTGATAGAGAAATTGAGCCCAAGCAAACCAGAGAAGGATGCATTACTGCAGGCTTCATCATTAAAATGCTACTGCAGACCACGTGCAAGAGGTGCCAAGGCCATAAGTAGCTCAGCTCAGTTCCCTGGGTATTTTAAAAGTGCATCTGTGTGGGTGGGGGAGAGGGGCCCATGCTCAGCCTGTGCCACTCCAAGTGCGGTTCTTGGTTTGGTTTTGCAGCATGCTTATGCGGGATACAAAGACATCCCAAGAACTGGAATGGTTTCCCCTTGCCCTGTGAATGAGCTTAGATTCAAGGTTCATGTGCAAGGCTGGGCAGGCTTACTCATAATTGGACCCGATTCCAAGTGGTGGAGACAGGAGTGGACAGGAAGTGAGGCAATGGGGACCCACTGGTCATCTGTGATCCACATGAACATCACGCGTCTTACTCGACTCACAGCAAGAGCCCTGACTCAGAGACACTCCTGGGGGTCCAGGCAGTGCTGAGCACTCTAATCAAAGAGGAAGCTGAAGCGCACGAGGCGGAAGAAGGTGGACACTTGCTGGAAGTGCAAGGTCAAGTCTGAGTAGCTGGAAGAGTCGGGTGGTTTTTAATCTGCACTGTTCTGTTTGCTTGCCTGTCCTTCCAGATGTTCTATGTCAGTAGGGAGGGGCGCTTGGAGGGGGCTGGCACCGGACAGGCGCCACCGGCTTGTGGAGGGGCAGGGGCCGGTCTGTGAGCTAAGGCCCAGCATTCTGAGGTGGGCGGGGTCAAGGCCCTGGCTCTGGAGCAATGCCCAGTGCAGGACCCGCAGAGGGAGAACCTGGCTCCTGGCTTCAGAAAGCCCCCAGGTGGCATCTGCGTCTGGGTCTGGGGACTCGACAGCTCTCTGGAAGATGCACACAGGCGAGGTGAGCGCAACCCCAGGAAGAGGGAAGCCAAAAGGAGGCCGTGCAACGCCGTGGACAGAGGCCCTGGCCTTCGCCCCGTCACCAGGTGGCAGGTTCAGCACAGGGTCAAGGGAAGGGCTCGACTGTGGTCATTTGGGGGCGCGTGGGATTCAGAACGAGTTCTCCAGCTCGTGGTCGGGGCCAGAGCTCAGCTCCCCACGGGGAGGGAAGGGAGGCTGCGCCTTGGAAGACAAGACGTGAAACCAGGGTTTCGAGCTCAGGAATGCGAGCCTTTCCACCCTTCTCAGGTTGGTCTAAAGCTTCATACTGTTTTGAAGTAGCAGCTAGTTAGACAGATACGTGAAATCTGGGAAATACAACTAAAAAATAGGACATTTGAAAACACAAAATTGTGTTTGTGTGAGAGTGAAGGATGTGCAGTCTCCCCTCAGTGGGAACCTGGCGGGCGGGCCTCCCTCCCCCTCCCTCCTCACTTCTCTCCCCGCCTCCATCGCTCCCTCCCTTCCTTCCTTGTTTCCGTGAGCCCTGGACCACCCCCTCTTCCTGGATAGTTGAGAGTAGCAACCGATCACAGTGACAAGGACCCGGCTGCTCTGTCTGGGGAGCTGTTGGCTAAAACCCGCCTCTGGGCGGGGCTACTTCGGGGGCTGTGGGGCCACCAGCTGCATGTTTGGGGCCAAGGATGCTGGGATGGTGTCTTACCCTACTGGCTTTCTCCGCACTTGACTCTCGCTTTCCCACGTGGTTCCCCATCCTGAGCCGGTGACCTCAGAGCTGAAAGAGAAGGGGAAGGGGTGAGCCCCAGGTCAGCACTTGGGGTTTCTACATTGATTTTCCATCACAACAAAAATTCTGTGAGATATAACACTGATTTTTGGGAAGAGAAAACCAAAGCCCTGAAAGCTGGGGAGATGGGGCCACAGCCATCTCCTCAGCAAGTGCCACTGTCTCTCAGCCCACGGAGAACTAGGAAACAGAAGAGCACCCACACCCACGTTCTGCTCAGGAACACACTCCAGCGTGTGTCCTCCTGAACAGCAACGTCAGCCCACGTCAGGAAATCCGGCGCGTCATCCACACGTAGATGCACACTCAGGTGTGACGCAGGATGAACTAACTGATCCGTCAGAGAGAGCCCGCCCTTTTGTCAGCGAGGGGCAGTGAGCCCCGGGCCTGCCCGCTTGGGAGAACCTGTATGACCACAGAAGGGCACAGCTGGATCGAGACAGCGTATGAGACAAGGACGCAGAGACTTTGCAGAATCTGCAGGGAAGATAAAGTCAGATGAAAACAAGCACAAGGATGTCCTTTTTATGTTCTGGATTTCTGTCCAAAAAATGCACAGAAGTAAAGAACTTTAGCCAAAACCATTCAAAACCAGTTGCCTGTCCCACCTTCTCTGGGCCTTTAGTGACCGCAGGACTTGTCAGCCACGGGCCACTTGTAACACCAGCCTCAGCCTGGGTGCAGGTGACCCAAAGCTTTGGGGACAGAGACAAGCCCTTTTTCACGACAGGTTCTTTGTAAAGATGTGAGTGCCGGGCCCCTGCGTACCGGGGAAAGGTGAGAGGGCACGTTGTGTCTGAAACCGGGAAGGGGAGCTTCCAGCAGGTTCGGGCGTGACTGCACGGCCGGCTCCTCATTCGGAGGCCAGTCTTTAAGGAGTGTTGCCGATGCCTGGCTCACCTCCTGCCTGCTCCATGTGCCTTTGGGGACAGGCCTCGCCCAGGGCGGTGTCCCACAGGGGGCAGGAATGGAAGAAGCAGCCGAGAAGCTGCTGAGCCCACAGGTGGCCCTCACGGAGCTCCTCGCTGAGCCAGGCCCTGCCCAGGTGAAATGCACAGGAGTCCCCTGCCAAAGTTCCACCTCCAAACCAAACCTTTAGGAAGGAGGAGGTGAGGGCCCAGACTGCCCAACCCAGCGGCTGCTCTTGGCCTGAGTGGAGCTCTTCCTGTGCTCTTCACCCCTAGGGACTCGGCAAGGCGACCTCGCCGCTGCTCCGCCCTGAGCCTGGGAGTTGGGCAGCTCTGAGACTCCAGCTGGTCTCTCAGCCCTCTGGGGCCCAAACGCTGGTCCTGCCTCAGGGAACTAGCGTTGCTCAGCTCCAGAAAAGGAGAGGAGGCCGAGCAGTGTCCCTAGGGCGTCACGTTGGACGTCCACACTTGCAGGGCAGCAGGGTGCCGGGCAGCAGCTGCAGGAGGGGTGTGGCCACCTGCTGGGCACACAGCTGGGCACACAGGAAGGGCGTGTGGGCCATGCCTCCCCAGGGCCCACCGCCTCGAATGGGGCTCGCCATCAGGCAGCTGAACTCAAGTCAATCAGGGACTCGGCTCTGGTGCTGACAGGGGCTCTGCTGACTTGGAAGGACAGAGGGAATCGTTTCCTGGCATGGGAATGAAAAGAGCCATATTTCAATGTGTGTGGTTTTGAAAGCACAAGCTACCTTTGCAGACAATTCCAGTATCCACTGCACTTCTGTCATCTATCTTACAATTATTTAAGTTGGGCAACCAAGAAGCCAATTAAATAAACTTCTCAATGAGGTTCAGGGCACATGTGGCACCTTGCTTGATAAGCATGGGTAAAGGGGCGGGGGTGGGTGAGGGAGGGAGAGGGAGAGGGAGGGAGAGAGGGAGGAAGAGAGGGAGAAGGGGAGAGGGAGAGAGGGAGAAGGGGAGAGGGAGAGAGGGAGGGAGGGAGAGAGAGGGAGAGAGGGAGGGAGGGAGGGAGAGAGGGAGAGAGGGAGGGAGGGAGGGAGGGAGGGAGGGAGAGAGGGAGGGAGGGAGGGAGGGAGGGAGAGGATAAGTTCTTGACCTTCTGGTGTCTAAACAAGAATGGGTGTTTTCTTTTTGAGATGTTGACTCAAATGCTGGAAATTTAGGGCTAAGTTTGACCCTCTTTAATTCCATGCAGTGTTGTTTAAATGAGATATTGAGAATTCGTAGAATAACAATACATCAAACATCTGTGGATGTACCTTTCTGTTTAGTAAACAGAGCTGACCTATTCAAATTTAAACACAGCCAGGCATGGTGGTGTATGCCTGTAATCCCAGCAGTTTGGGAGGCTGAGGCAGGAGGATCCCAAGTTCCAGGCCAGCCTCAGCAATTTAGTGAGGCCCTAAGCAACTTAGTGAGACCCTGTCTCAAAATACAAAAATAAATAAAAAAGCACTGTGAATGTGTGATTGCAGCTCAGTGGTAAAGTGCCCTTGGGTTTAACTTTAGCACCAAAACAAAAAATAAACTAACAAAACCAAGGAGAACCTCACACAGCAAAAGTAGTGAGCGTCTCCTCATCAGAGCTGGGCCGGGGTGTGGGGCTATTTGCCTGTCACTGGTGTGGAAAAGCTCATGTCACCCTCGTTCTTCCCAAGTGCCCGTCCCACCCAGGCACCGTCTCGCACTGCTTCCTTCCATCCTGATACCCATAGCCCACCACCCTGCTGCTGCCGGCCCCATCTCTCCTCACGCCATCTCCCCACGTTGCTGTCAGCCAGATCCAAATGTGGTGTTCCCTCCCTCAGGGAAGCCCGCTGAGGATTTGTCCCAAGTCGGAATGTAAATATTTGGGAGCTGCCCGTGGACAAAGGGGAGCTATTCGGGGACAGAGGGCCCTTGAAGCATGGCTGAACTCTAACCACAGGGAGCTGAGCGGCTCTGGAGGCCGGCCTGCTGCTCCCAGGTCAGAGTGCCCTGGCAGGACCTCACCATGCTTGAGAGCAGGGCTCCATCTCACAGCCGGGACAACCAAGTCCATCAAGTGTCAGAAACTCAAGGCTGCTGGATACAGGATTGCTCGAAATGACGATCCAGATCAGACTTTCAGATGAACCCAGAAAGAGCTGACTGGCGCCAGATGAGAACTATTTAGTGGTGGAAGAGAAAGGAGACACTGAGCAGACGCACTCGGCGATCGAGCCGCATCGCAGAAGGCGCTTGTGAGCCCAGGCCACGGTGAGAACAGCTCACACGCCACTCACTTCCTGGCTGCACGCTCCCATGCAGTCCACCCGGGAAATCCGCCCCCTCCCATCTGCCTTGGAGGAGGAGGCAGAGAAGGGCGGAGACAGCACAGGGCCAGCTCTGGGCCTCTTGCTGCCACGAGAGCTGGAAGGAGCCCTGGGCAGACCGGAGGAGCTGTGTGTTGAGGGCATCCTTACTTTATCTCATTTGTGCATTAATCAAGTGGAGAGAGCAAGAGGAAACCACGGTGACTGTGGGAGGCGGCAGGGAAGCCAGGCCGACCCTCAGCCTTCGTGGGCAAAGAAGCAGCTTTTCCTACAATGGCAGAAAGGGACAGGAGTGGAAGGGATTCTCTGGGGCCTGCTGCAGAATTCCAGACTGCCGTCTGGACCCCTGCACAATGGGAATGTTGCAAGTCCTGACACTATTTCATGATCATCGTCAGGAAGAGGGCTGACCTTCAGCGCGTGTAGTCCGAGTTAGCAGACCCAACTTACTGGGAAGCAATCCAGTCTTGACTGTCTGGCTTCCACTTTGAATAACATGCTCCTAAAGTAACTCGGCTTCCTGTTGCCCCGCGCCCCCCCGGGTGGAGTGACTCCACTCAGAAGCCCACCTGCAGGTGAACTGAGGCTGCGATGCCGGGCCGGAGGAGGCTCCTGCTCCTGGTGCTTTAACTCCACCCTGCGCTAGTTCAGACCTTCTGAAGTGCACACGGCCCCGGGGACCCCGACTCCCTTGAGTTTGCAGCCCAGTGACCTGCGGCAAGATCTCACCCCTCTGAGCCTCAGCGTCCTATGCAGTGGAGGCAGTGAGAGGTCCCTTCCTCCCTGGGGGAGGAGGAAACAAGTCAGGGATGCCTGGGACTGGGGGAAGGCCAGGGTCGGGTGCAGCTGTGCCAGGCTGCCCCAAGGGGCTGCTGTAGGAACGGTGGGGGTGGGCTCAGGGCTGGGGTCTGGGCTCCATCCTGTGGTCCCTCCTCTTCCTGGGCCAGCAGGAGCAGCTGGAGAGATGCCCCAGCTCTCCATGCTCAACAGGTTCCCACCTGGGTCGCATCCCCTCAACTGATGTGGCCACGGGAAGGGGTGGGAAGGCACCAGCCACCCAGAGAAGCCAGAAGTCACATGAGGATGAAAGCCCCTGCCCGCCAGACAGCCAGGGTGCGGCAGTAACGTGACTCGGGTTCAGACCATACTGAGCAAGGGGCAGGGCGAGGTGAAAGACGGTGAGCAGGGCAGACGGGCATTCCCCTGCAGAGGCAAGTCCAGCGGCGACGTTGCGCCGCCTTCGATCTGCTTTATCCCTCGCATTCTGTAAGCCTGGAGTTGCGTGAGCACACCAGCAACCCTGTATGCTTATTCCCTTTCTACGCTGAGAGAGCGACGTCTGAGGACCGAACCTAGCTGAGTGTGCCTCTAGAAATGCGCCCAGCCAAGAGTAGGGTAGCTTGATGCCACGTACATCGTGGATGTGTAGAGAGCAAGTTTTACGGTAGGTCTAAGGGAGCACTCCTAAATCATCAGTTAACACAGCCTGTCGGTCAGCTTTTTCATTGCTGTGACCAGAACACCGATGAGAACAACCTAGAGCAGGAAAATCTTACTTGGGCCACGATTTCAGAGGTCTCAGTCCATAAGAAGCTGAGCCCCTGCTCTGGGCCGAGGTGAGGCAGCACGGCGTGGCGGAGGGCGTGGCAGAGGGAAGCTGCCAGCCGCCTGGTGGGGCACAGGGAAGACGCACCCTTCCCAGACCGGCTGCCAGTGACCTCCTCCTCCAGCCACGTCCACCTGCCCACGTTACCACCGGCGAGTCCCTTCAAGCCAGGAGGCACTGATCAAGTTCCAGCTCTCACAGCCCCGTCACCTGCGGACACTCCTGCATCACAGCAAAACCACAACACAGTCAAGAGAAGGCCTCGCAAGCAGCCCTGAGTGCAGCAAGGACCTGCTCCCACCAACACGCGCCGGACACACGTCGACGAGGAAACCCACAGGGACCGTCTTCCTTCGCTAATGCCGGGCTGGTAAAAGGGCAAGAAAGAATGATCTGGGTTTTAATTCCCCGCCTGTCGCTTCTCTCAGCTTCTGATTTCTCATTTGTGGTGTTGTAGAGAGGATGAAATAAGGAAATTCAGGTGACTTGTGAGTTTTATAAGGTACAGAATGCAGGGTGAGGTGGGCAGGGCTGTGCCCTGATCCCCAGGGCCTGTCTTCTGCCTCCATCTTAGGTGTGAAAGTTCAACTCTCTGGCAGGAACAAATTAGCAGTAAATTGCTTCATAATTAGCAGGGAGCCAGAGAGCAGTTTGCCTGTTTCAACAGGAGCAATTACTTATGTCTAACACTTCCCAGTGATTTTTCTTGTCCCAAAGCCCACTGCATTTACACAAGTGTGCACTTACACAAGTGTGAATTACCCATGTGCACAAGCATTCATACAACTGTGAACATGCCAGTGAGACGTGGGGAGGGCAGAGGAGGATGGGGGCCAGAGAGGGCCAAGCGAGGAAGCACAGACGGCTGAGCCGCAGTTCCGAGGCAGAGGAGGTGCAGCTGGCTGGCGCGGGGAGGCAGCGAGTCTGGAGTGGGCTGAGGCCAGCAGCGCCAGCCTCCCGGCGCTTCAGCCACACGCTTTCCAGGTCCCCAACCTTGTGTGTACACCCAGGTCCCAGAGAGGGAGCACCCAAGCCTGACAACAGCGCCTACACTGTCCGAGTTCACGGGCGGAGTGGCGAGAGGCAGGATGGAGAAGGGAGCTTCTGCCGCGATGCCAGTCGCGGGGCAGGTCTTGTGAACACCCGCAGGATGGGTACGCTGGGACAAGGCCCTGCGAGGTGCCTCTGCAAAACGAAGGAGTGGGCGCTTTGCGTGCAGAACGTTCACTTGCTTGGTCCACTTTTAATTGTGGACTAGTGAACGAGGAGAACGCACGAGCTTCTGCTCCTCGTCTAGCATTCTCAAGAGGCCTGGTTCCATCTTGAACGTCACTTTCCACAGAGACTGTTCCCAACGGCCCATCTACACGAGACCTCTCGATTTTATGCTCCGGTGGGATGCTGACCTTGCCCTTGGTGGACCTGCCACTCCGGCACCTGCTGGGCGTCCTGGACTGCCAGCTCCTCAAAGGCAGGTGGCCAGTCCCTACGTGCCCCAAGTTCACCCGGGCCAGCACAGAAGGAGCACTGGAGGACTCCTGCCTGCACACCTGAGGGCCCCCGCACCTGAGGGGATGGCCCGAGGGCCCCCACACCTGAGGGACAACAGTCCGAGGGCTCCCCCACCTGAGGGGACAGCCCGAGGGCTCCCCCACCTGAGGGGACAGCCCGAGGGCCCCCACACCTGAGGGGACAGTCCGAGGGCTCCCCCACCTGAGGGGACGTCCTGCAGGCTGAATTCAAACTCAGAAATAATGCAGACAACCGCACTGGGTCTGAAACAGGCCCATCAGCGTTTACCTCTGCTTTAAATGAACTTGAGAGTGCTAGCTGAGTTCTCAGAACTTTGCTGATTTACCCCCATTTCCTATATACAACATATATGTAAAAGAGGCCATTCAAAGTTTCTAGTGTAATTATTCTACATTTTAATTCAAAGAATTTAGTGTGATCTTCCTAAAATTTGAAACACCCTCATAATTTAGGAACTGTTTGAGAGGCCGTGGGTCACTGCTGATCCTGTTGGCCATGCCAACGTCCAACCACGGCTGAACCGAACAGTAGCCTGCAGTTCTCGAAGGCCTGCGGGTTTTACTGAAGTTTCCCCAGGCTTCAAGCTCATACCACCTTCTTTTTCAGGAAGCCGAATTCCAAGGATTCCACTTTCCTCACGTAGATCGGGGTCGACCACCGATGACAGGCGCCAAGTATTCACAGACCTGCAAACCAGGCTTTGCTCTCTGCTTGCCTCTTTCCCGCAACTCCCCTCTTGTGCCCACCGGAGCTGGGCAGCTGCCGGGCAGACCTCCTGGCCTAAGTGTCGACATTCTGGCCCTTTACAGAAAAGAGCTTCCTGGTCTGGGATGCAGACAACCGCGATCTTAAAACTGCCCCGCAAGCGGGAGGTGAACTTCCGTTCTACGAGTAGACCCCCACGCAGCGTGGCAGGGCTTCTCCCAACACCTTCCCTTCCTGCCCCCTTTGGCAAGAGGCTCTCCTGCTGTCAGCTGGCCGTGCAGCGCCAGGTGGCACCACATTCCCAGCGTGCCTGCAGGTGCTCCTGGGCTCCTGCCGCAGCCTGTCCTGCTTCCTCAGGGTTCAGGCAACAGTTGTACAGCTACTTCACCCGTAAATTAAATAAGATTCGTTCTGTATTTGGAAAATGTAACATGTACCTAAACAGGCACAGAATGATTCATTGCAAAGCATTTAAATTATGACTGATTTTTTTAGAAATCTGTTTAGCAGACCTCACTTGCAGAGATGCCCCCGACGCAGGAATGTTAATGGGTACTTAGGCTAACAGGATATAAAATCCCACCAGAGTCCCTTACTCTGTCTTCTCTGATTTTTGAAATCCCTGAAGCAGTGTTTCCAGTGCCCACTGGCCTTGCTATCAGCCATCAGTGGGTGGCGGTCTCCACTGGACGTCAGAGGTAAATGGACTCCACTCCCCTCACGCTGTGGTTCCTGTCTCCAGAACTTTAGTGGACCTCAGGGTCTCGGTGCCAGTTCCTGGAGGCTGTTCTCCTCTGTCGTGAGGCACTGCTTAGCACACGTGCACCCAAAGGGTGGATGTGAGACCCCCGGACTGAATGTGTCACGCAGGGGTGACTGAGCAACCCCTGACGCCTGTGACCAGGTATCACATGACACCCATTCTAGAAGGAAGCCATTTTAGGGAAGGTTTGTGGTGGATCTGCAAATCTCGGAAAGGCTCTGAGACCCCTGGGCTGTGTGCTGCCTCCTGAGAGGGACCTGTGCAGTCTAGATTGACAGAAAGGCCCGAGTCCTGCAAAGGAGAACCTGGCTAGAGGTCATCACCTCGAGTCAGGAAGAGGAAGAGCTGAGGTTCCAGAGGGACTCCATCACTGCCCTCACAGCAGCACTGACTGCAAGGCAGCCTGACCTGTGCAGGAGGCGGTGCAGGAGGCCCGAGAGCCTGGCAGGCCACTTCCGCCGAGGCCTCTTTTCAGAACTCAGGGCGGAGCCTGGGCGCAGACTGACATTCTGTGGCCTCAGTGGCTGAGGGCCCCTGAGGTCAGAGGTGGTCTGGGCTGGGCGGGCGGGCGTGGCCCGCAAGAAGAGTGGCTGCCGTCCTTCTGCAGATAAAATACCCCCTCTGGAATGTGGGCAGCGATAGCCTCGAGGCAGAGGGAGGCTCTGCCTCTCACTGTTAAGAACCAGAGAGCAGAGGCGCAGGGCCAGGACCTCACCCAGAAAACACAGCTCTCAGGGAAAAGAGGCTAGGCGAGGGCTCCTGCCCGCCACGGCCTCCCTCGCTGCCCCGCCGCCTCCCGTGGACGATCTCCACTGCGGCCAACGGCGCTCTCCTACCGCTGCTGGAGCACAGGAAACAGCCACCGCCACCAAGACCACCACCGAAGGGGACAGATGCTCTCGCACGCACCAACACACACGAGTGCACAATGCACATACACACACTCGCAAACATGAACACACAGTCACGCATCCACACAAGCACGCACGCACTCACACACACACTGGCACTCACACACTGTGTGCACCCATGCGTACACACTGGCACACACACTGGTGTGCACACATGTGCACACACTCACACACGCACACACTCACACACTTGTGTGCACCCATGCATACACACTGGCACACACACACTGGTGTGTACACATGTGCACTCACACTCACACACTTGTGTGCACCCATGCATACACACTGGTACATACACACTGGTGTGTACACTGGTGTGCACACCAGGGTACATACACACTGGTGTGTACACTGGTGTGCACACACTCACACTCACACACTTGTGTGCATCCATGCATACACACTGGCACACACACACTGGTGTGTACACATGTGCACACACTCACATACTTGTGTGCACCCATGCATACACAATGGCACACACACACTGGTGTGCACACATGAACACACAAACACACTCACACACTTGTGTGCACCCATGCATACACACTGGCACACACACTCACACTCACACACTTGTGTGCACCCATGCATACACACTGGCACACACACGCTGGTGTGCACACATGTACACACACACGTGCACCCATGCATACACACTGGCACACACACACTGGTGCCCACATGCCCGCATGTACACCACCAAACACTTTTACACAGACCAGAAGGGGCAGCGACTGAAGGGCACCCTGCAGCCCCAGCGGGCTAGGCCCACCCAGCTCTCCGAGTGCCAGAGGTGCCCTGGGGGTCCTTCCTCCGCCCCTGGGCGTGAGTTGTGAGTTGCGGTAGGCGGGACAGGCAGGGTGGCTCTTGGCCTCCTGGAGGGGAGCCGGGCTACCTAGTTGGGATGGGGTCTGGTCCCTGCTGCCTCCCCGGGCTCCCTCTGACTCAGTGTCCCTGAGCTCGGCCCTGCACAGGCGCAGCTGAGGCCCTGCCTGGGGGGGTCAGGCAGGGCGGGAGGTGCAACCCCTGTATCTCTGGGCAGGTTCTGGCCCCAACACTCCCCCTGCCTGGGTTCAGGGTTGGCGACTTCACCAGATCAGCGTCCCTCCCTGCGCCTGCCAGGGTGCCCTCCCAGCCTCGCCCCTGTCTGCCCTCACATCCACCTCCCATGCGCTGTGGCCCCGTCCCACGCTGCTCTCCGCGGTCCGCGCACCCGAGCTGCCCTGCTCTGCCACGCCTGAGGGTGCCCCGTGCCCCACCCTGACCCCGGAGGGGTCTTCCCTGGCAAAGCCACCCCAGCAGATCCCCGGCCTGCCTCGCAGCCCCTCAGCATTGCCCCCCACAGCAGCCAGATAGGAGACCCCACTCACTGCTCCACGGCGCAGAGCCCCCCCAGGGGAACCTGCAAAGGCTGTCCCCAGGGGATGCCCAGATCTGGGGTGGCCATAGCCAACGACAGAGGCCCACACTGCCTCCACACGGCTGGGACGTGGTTCTGGAGCTTCCCCAGCCTGGCGGTGCTGAGAGCGGGGACCTCTGGGCGGTAGGGCACCGTGGGGGCTTAACTGTTGAGGTGCTGTCCTGGACAGGGCTAGGGCAGTTCTGTGGGACCCCGGCTCTCAAGTGAGCAAGTCGTCCTATGAGTCCGAGCCCAACCCCTGAAACTTGCAGGCTCCTGTGGATGATGTGACTGGCCTACCACACATTCCTGCCATCCAGGACTGTGACTCAAATGAACCTGTTTTCTTATGACGTCAGTCTGCCTCAGGTATTGCATTACAGTAACAGAAAACAATCTAATTCAGTTTCTTAGCCACCTGTCCTCCTCTTCCTCCTTTCTTCTTGCTGTCTTAGAAGTAACTAGGAAATGATCTGATAATGTGAACAGTTTTAAAAGCTTCTCTGGCTGGGGAGATAGCTCGTTTGGTAGAGTGCTCGCCTTGCAAGCACAAGACCCTGGGTTCAATCCCCAACATTGCCAAAAAAATAAAAAGTTTCTCGAACTATATGCAACATGGATTGTGTAAACATCCAATATGCTCTCTGCTCTCTTTGCACAGAGAGTCTAAATAGGAAAACAGCACAGAGTTTAAAATGCAGTGTAAAAACCATGTTACCGGGAGAAAGCACAAGCACAGAGAATGCCTGGATCCGGGAAGGTGAGCACGCAAGCTGGCCGCGGAGGCTGGAGCACCCTTCCCAGGAAAGGGGTTGAGTGCGGCCTCCAAGGGAGATGTCCAGGCCCTGCGCCCAGCGCCTGCGAACGTGACTTATCTGGAAACAGGTCCTTGAAAATGTCCTCTAGGCGAGGGTGAGGGATCTCTTACAAGAGAAAGGTCGGGAGGATCTGGTCAGACACACGGAGGAAGCTAGGAGGAAAGACCAGGGGACAATGAGGTGGACACGGAGGTGAGGTGGCCACAGCCTGGCAATGCCAAGAATCCCCGGGAGGAGTCCTGGGGCTGCGTGGGAAGCGGGACGCGCTGGGGCGCTGCGTGCTCGCCCTTCCTCTGCCCTGCATCACCTGCTGCTCCGTCACGCAGGTCTTAGTCAGGAGGAATGCACCAGCCCGCTGCTGGCTCTGCTGAGGCTCCATCGCAGGCACGCCTGCAGGCCCCACCCAGGGCCGCGGGGGACTCCTGAAGGCTGGGGGCGGACACGCCCAGGCAGCAGCGCAGGTTCCCGCCCTCCCTGGCCTGTCCTGGGCTTTCGGCCCACGTTCCTTGTCTGTGAACCAAAAGGGGAAGCTGCACTTCCTGGAGGCGCTGTGGAGACCGCTGGTTAGCACCGCAGAGTCCTGGTGCGCACCCCTGGGCCGAGCCTCTCCCACGCACAGCCCACGCCCACCTCCCGGGCGGCACAGCAGGCACGACGTTGCATGACACAGGTCACGTGTCCAGCACGACCCAGGGCTGGGCACTGCAGCAGAGGGCACTGCTCTCAGCAGTGTTAGCAATGCCGGACGACCAGCGTGTGTAGGGCTGGCGAGTCCTGGCTCTGCTCCAGAACAGCTCAGATCCTGACGTCAGGTGCCATGGCTCTTGGTGCCAGTGTGTAGGAGTAAGGCGCAGGCCCCTCGCGGGCCCAGGCTCACAGGTGCCTGGCTCCAAGGGCTATCACGCTTAAAAGAACCTGACCTCTCCTGAAACAGGACAGGAAGGTCCCAGGACTGCCAATCTAGAACCTGCAGATCACAATCAGGGAGACCAGAATTTCCCTGTGGGGACCGGCTCAGAGCCCACCTTCTGGAGGGCACATGCGGCCGTCTACTGAGTGACCTCCTGGGACTTCCCAGGACCTCCTGGATTCCAGTCAGAGGGGAAAGCTGCCCTGTGTGGTTGACCCACTGTGGTCCTGCAGAAGACGTGGCTCAGAGCCCACCTAGGGGTCCTGCATCTTCAGGGACTCCCACCTTCTTCTGACTAGTCTTGAACTTCTTAAGATGCAGGGGAAGTTCAAGAATGCCGCAAGTGGCAAGGACATTTAAAGACCTGGGAGGGAGGACGGCCACAGGACAGCAGGATGCGGGGAGAGGAACGGGTCTGGGCACAGGCAACCCAGGCGGCACACACGCACAGGCGTCACTGTGCCCAGCGCCCACAGCACTTCCAAGAGGCTGTCCTCTCACACTCTGCACTGTGCAGACACCAAAGCACACGAGGACGCAAGACCGAGTGTCACAAGCCCACAGAGTGGCCACAGCAGGGCCAGGCAGCAGCCCCTGGTCTAGCTGAGCTGTGCTCCTAGCTGCTGTGCAGCAGGAACCGACCAGGACTTGGTGCTCCAGAAAGAGGCTTCTGTGCATCGAGTCTTGGACTTTCAATGAAAATGGCCCTGTGAAAAGGGTAGAAGGTGACTTCTCATTTCACACCTCTCCACGTCTACTCTGATGACAAAAACAGAAGCCATTTGACGAGGCTCTCATATTTCACCTCCTTCAGGTGAAAACCATCAGAGAGGTGATAAGCAAGGAAGCCTCTGATAATGACCCGAAACCAGGTGACCTGCACAACTGTCAGGGAAAAAGTGGCGTCTGAGTAACTGAGTAACCAAGCCCCAGGTACACAGCATGCACGTGAGGCGGCCAGCTTGCATTTTGAACTTGAACTTGGCAAGTGTTTTCTGCATGCCACTTAGTGTCTAAATGATGTCTTTGGGACCAAGAAGACAAATAGACTTTCAAAAACAGTGATTTATTACCTCTATATTGAGGTTTTATAATGTCGTCACTCCATCAAAACCAAGATTTTCCAGGAATGCCTTTTGTAGGAATTGAAGATTATGGTTTGAAAAATGCAAAGATCTTGGCAGAGTAAATTTACAATTTTGTGGCATGACTGGCAAATTGTATCTACACAAAAATATTTTTTTAAAAAAGTTCCTTCATCATATCTACTCCAGAGTTACACTTGTCAACAAATAATTTCTTCTTTGATTCCAATAGAGAATCCAAACAGAGAGGGTGACATCCAGATAATGCATAACCAACTTAAGAGTGCAAGAGTGTGAAGGGGTGGGAAGAAACGGCGGGGCGGAGCCCTGAATCCCGCCGCGGGCCCTCCAGCAGGTCCCTGGTCTTTCTGAGCCTCCCCCACTTTACTTCCAGGGACGCGGGACCTGGTTCAGCAGGCTCAGCTCCCAGCATCTGCACCAGCAGGCTGCGTTCACTGCAAGGATAGGTGTGGACTGCCATGGACACTCGCTGAGAAACATGGCGCATCTTTACACATCAAGTGTTTCCTGATAAGGTTTCAGCAAAACCGTGTCCTGTCAGCTGACGACAGCCATGTTCCTGAAGATAGAGGCCACATGCAAGGTGAGAGACCAGGACACTCCATAGTACAGTGTCTACCGATGGCCACATTCCTGAAACTGGAGCCATGTGCAGGATGAGAGGCCACAACGCTAGATACTATACTGTCTACTGATGGCTACATTCCTGAAGATAGAGGCCACATGCAAGGTAAGAGACCAGGACAGTCCATAGGGTGTATACTGGTGGCCACATTCCTGAAGATGGAGGCCACATGCAAGGTAACAGATCAGAACAGTTCATAGGGTGTATACTGGTGGCCACATTCCTGAAGATGGAGGCCACATGCAAGGTAAGAGACCAGGACAGTCCATAGGGTGTATACTGGTGGCCACATTCCTGAAGATGGAGGTCACAGGCAAGGTAAGAGACCAGGACCCTCCATACTGTAGTGTCTACTGATGGCCACATTCCTGAAGCTGGGGCCATGTGCAGATGAGAGACCACAACACTCCATACTATAGTGTCTCTTAGGTGGAGGAGACAGCAAAGACAAAGCAGTGAATTGGACTCTAGCACGCAGATACACACTCATATTAGTGCAAATACAGCAGACACTACACTCATATGCATGCACACACACATATAAACATGCCACATGTACACCCAATGTACACACAGAGAAGCATGTGACCGCCCCCCAGGCTGGCTCCTGACTCTGCCCACCGGGGGAAGGTCCTGTGGCAAGGGGCCCTCAGAGTGGCCAGGGAACCTGGGAAGAAGCATGTTGTCACCCCCTATCCCACCAAGCTTGTAGGGTGCTGAGAGACACAGCGAATCACAGTCCCCTAAGCACAGGGAGCTCAGAGTGGTCCAGCCAGGCCCCTGGGTGCTGCCTGCTCTGGGAGGCACCTGCTGCCCCCCTGCCTTGCTGCAATGGAAGCACAGCAGGGGGTCTCGGGCCAGCAATGGGCAGACACTCAATAAGAACGGGTGCAGCAAATGAGAGACGCACAGGTGGAGCCCGGAAGCACCCTGGTGCCCCGACCAGGTGTGCCCGGCATACACAGTGGCCCCTGCAAGTGAGTTTAGGCCGTCAGACTGCTCCTGGGCTTGTGGCATGGCATTTGACCAGAGCGGTGTGAGGCCCGGGAGCAGTGGGTGAGGGCCAGCTATGTGGCCTACAGCCTGGCAGCCGGGGAGACTCCAGGGGCAGCAGGAGGCCTGCCAGGGAAGGACCTGCCTCCAGCTGCTGTGCATGCCCACTGCTGTTCCCAGGAAGCCCCTCCCGAGGAACAGGGCTGGGCATGGAGGCGGGGAGCTGAGCACAGGGTGTCTAGAAGCCATGCTGGTCTGCGGACAACACGCCTCCTTTCCGAGCACCAGGCTGAGAGCCCCAGGCCCCGGGTGGCAGAGCACAGGCGTGAAGAGGGAGTGGAGCCAGCCCCTCCTGGGCATGGCGCACTACCAGGTGGCCACTGCTAGGTGGCCACAGACAGCGGTCCTGCTGGCAGCCGTCCGGGCTCCCAGCATCTCCAGGGCTGACGCTGGCCCCAGAGGCGAGGAGGGTTTCATCCAATGAGACAACTGCCCAGCACACCATCACAATCACAAGGTTGCAGCTGAATGTGTCGAAACGATTCCCCCACAGTTTGGGGGGTGACTTCTGTGACTCGGCAACTTCCTTCAAAGTCCTCATGCTGGGAATAGAACGCTCTCCAGAAAGCTCCGTCCCAACATGGCTGAGTTAGAAAACTCCAGAAACCCCCAGATTCAGGCCATTCCAGATAGCGACACCAGGCGACCTGCAGCCACAAGACACACACCGGATACTGTGGGTTCCAGCTGTGGCGTGGGGCTGCCACCTGAGGCGAGACGCAGGGGTACCGGCTGGTCCCAGCTCCCCAGCCAAGAGGAGAGAAGAGTCACTCTCCTGCCCCTTTTCGCTGCCCATCACACCATCTGCATCTCTGGGTCTCCCTGTCACACAGATGGTCCCTAGCCTCTGGTGGTTCTAGTATGATTTGTGATTTCCTGATGGTCACACACCACTGTCCTACCTCCAAGCAGAGGTCGCCGGTGAGACAAGATGCTCCTTCCAGAGCATGGGACAGGCTGTGGTGGAGGATGCTGCCGGCAGGCTCCTGGGCGCGTTCCAGGCCCGCTGGCTGGCTCTGCTGCTCTGGAGGTCACATACAGACATTTGCAGCTTCTGATGCTTTGTGCCTCTAGTGGACTTAACAGACATGGTTCCATTCTGTGACATGCACAAGATTCATCACAAAATGCATCACAGCAGAGACTGGACACTGTAGGCACAGTGGCTGGGAAGATTCTCCGACCAGGAGGGCAGGGAAAGGCTGGGCTTTGGAAGAACAGAACTGTTACCCTCCAGGGCCACCTCCCGACTGCTGGTTCTGAAGCGTAGCTCAGTGGAAGGAGGTCGGGCACAAACCAGTCTAGGTGGAGTCCAGGGTGGAAGTCCACTTGTCTACACGTGGCAAAAACAAACACAGTCCGAGCTGGGAACACAGGACTCAGTGAGAGGACCGATCACATCCAGCCATGCGGAGTCCAGCTGTTCTGCCTGCTTTGCTTGTGTTTGAGATGTAGGACATTTTGACCATGCTTCCACCTACCCTCATATTAGAATTTCCTTTCAGTTCCTACAGTGCGCTTTATCCTGGCATTGCCTCTCTCTTTTCGAATTCCTCACTCATACCACCATCTCCTGGCGAGGCTTTAAACAGGTGTTTCACATGCACGTTATGCTGTCTACGTCTCTTGTGCTCCATCTCCCCTTCATGTAATGAATAAATCATAATATTTGCTTTAAATCTCTCCCCAGCACTGCTGGCACGTGGACCTTACAGTGGGATGAAGGAGTCACTATCTGCTCATGGAGCCATGAAGCCTCTCACAGCAGAGTGGCATGTGCATTATGTCTGCTTCTCTGCACTTCTGGGAAGAAATGGAGCTGGTCTCTGCGCTCTATGAATCTTGGTCTTGAGATATTCCAAGGTTACTATGTTTCCAAACATCTGAAAGAACTAGGAAAAAACAACTCAAACTCAGGTGCAAGAAGCCTGGCTCCTAAAATATGTAAGGATCTTTTTGTTTATTTTATTAGTAACTCACCTAAGTTACCTGATTTTTGAAGCAACGATTTAAGCAGAGGGAATCATGGCCCAATTGCTTAGAGGGTTTCTGATCAGCAGAGAACAGATTTAGACACATGACTCATGAAAAATCCAGGCTCTTGCTAAGGTTGATTGGACGGTCGAAATTAGCAGAATCCACTTACCTATCTATGCAACACATATTAGGACCATGTGCTTTGGTAGGAATTTGGGTGAACAAAACCTTTTAACAATTCCCTAAAACGCTGGGACATTTGCTCCTCTTCTAACAAAATAGGGGCAAAGGGAACACTGGAGAAGAGGCCACCACCTGTCAACACCACATAAGGAGAGACACCTGGGAAGAGGCTAAGGAGGCAACTTCAGGAAGGACAGACAGCGTACGTGGGGATGTACCAGGAGAACCAGCCAGAGCCGTGGGGGTGGCGAGACAGGCAGCCCGGGAGAAGCCCAGGGAGCCACGGGAGAGTGCAGGCCAGCAGACCTGGACACGCTCCACGGGCACGGGCTGCCACTCAGAAACTGCGGCGGTGCTTCCTCTGCTGGAGCAGCCCACTCTCCAGAAGTCCTGTGGCACTGTGTCTGCACATGCTGCAAATGTTTTGCCTGGGAAACGTATTTGTGGGCCTCTAAGTTCCCTAACAACACCGTAAGCACACTGAGGGCAGCCCTGCACCTGTTTTCTCTTGACCCACCCTGAGGTGCACAGCGTGGTATGTGGTATGGGGAAGACAGTCGGGGAACTGTCTGGAAGGAACTGGCATGTGCTCTAGAAGGGAAACCTTAGCCTAGGTGTATGATTTTGGCTTCCACAGCAAGTCTAGAGAACGTGTGGGGTCCCAGCTACACAAGGAACTGAGCGAGGAGTACGAGAAGTGAAATATTCCTCATCAGTTACAGCAGCACCCACAGGCAGGAAATAAATGCTATTCTCCAAATGTGGAGAAAGGATTAAAAATAAGTGATACAGACGAAAATACACCGCCAGCGTAAAAGTTTGCATCAATGAGTCACTTTTTCCACATATGTTCAGCTTATTGCTGAAACATGAAGGGTCTCTTGAGCGCATAAAGCACATTTTGGCAGGTGAGTGTGTAAGCCTACACACAGACAGGCACTCGCTGCCCACTCCCACTTAGATCAGAAGCTCTGAGTTCACCACGGAGCTCACTAAAATACAAATTCCTGGGCCCGAGCCCCAAGACTTGGTGTGCCGTGCCAGAGGTGGGGCTCTGGACTCTGACTTTGATGAGAACTCTCAGAGAGATGTGTGCAGGTGCTTGCAGACCACCCAGCAGAAGCATGGACAGCTGATCCCGTTGAGACTACTGGACACCTCAGTGGTACGGCCAGGCAGGAGCTTCACCTGGGGGCTGGGTATCCGGCCAGGCATGTATGTTTTGTGCATAGGCTGACCTCTTGGGTCTTGGGTTTTCTGGTCGGAGACCGGGTGGAAGCAGGCAGAACTCTACGGGAGCTGCTCCCTAGGGTCGGCGACTCCCTGGAGAGGCCCCGTGTGCCGGCATGCTGTTTGCTAGAGGAGCTGTCCTGGGGCTGTCCCTTCCCAGCTCTGGAGGACCCATGTCAGCTACCACCCCAGAGGTGGGGCTGTGCACCTGCAGTGTCGCCATGCTGCTCCCTGGAAGCCCTGTACTACCTACACCCTGAGGACACATGGCACAGGTCAATGCTGAATTCCTGTGCAAGTAATTTTAGGCTCAGTACCCTTTCCATGATAAAAGTCAGGCCCCAGCACACTTCTTCCCGGCTACTCCCTCTGTGGTGCTGGCAGAGGGTCAGACACGCAGCTCAGTGGAATGGACAGACAACCCAGGAGACCCTCAACCACGCGATGATTTTTGAGAAAGGTGCAGGATGAATGCTGAGGAGCAAGAATCTCTCCAGCAAGCAATCCCTGAGCCACTGGACATTCACTGGCCAGGACAGAAACACAAGATAACCCACAACTCAACCTGAACTTCACCTGTGACACAAAAATTAACTACAAATGGATTACAGACCAAAATGCAAGTGTGAAACTATGAAACCTGTAGAAAAAACAAACAAACAAACAACAACAAAAAAAACAACAAGAAAATCTTCAGGGCCTCAAGCTCGGTGAGGCATCCTGAGACTTCACACTGAAATCACAGTCCACGAAAGAGAAATTAATAAAGGGAAACACATCAAAATGAAGACCCTTTTCTCTGCAGAGGCCAGCTGGTGGAGAGAGTGGAGAGAAGCTGAAGTGCAGGAGATGGCCGCAGCCGCGGGGCTGGTGTCCAGGAGACACGAAGACCAAGCAGAGGCCGGCCGTGGAAACCAACGACCCAGTGAGGCGGGTGGCAGGCGAGCGCATCTCAGCCAAGAGGATTCAGGGGGTACGCCCTGGACGGCGCTGGGGGCGCTGGGGCCACGCTTCCTGGAGCGCGGGGGGATGGCGGTGGAGAGGGCTCACACAGGCCCTGGGTGGACACGCAGCTCCTCTGGAAAGCGCCTGCGTTTCTGAAGTCAAACCCGTGCCATCAGGCGGCGAGCAACCTCATCCCCAGGTGAAAACCACGCTCTCAGAACCTGTCACAAACGTTCACGGCGGCCACACGTGCCAGAACCAAGGCTGGAAACAGTGCCCCTCACAGGGCCAAAGGTCGAGCAAACGTGGCCGTCCCCGGGGGCGCTGCACTGGGTGAGAAAGGACAGCCGCGGCAGGCCCCAGCGCCCTGCGAGGGGAGAAGCCAGCCCCCATTACCAGGAGCGCGGTCACAGCACGCTGCAGGGGACGGGAAGACAGAGAATGAGGAGCGGTTCTGCAGGGAGGCGCGTGGAGGAAGTGGCTGAGGCTGCAGGGGTGGAGGGGGCTCTCTGCAGTCCTGCTTGTCAGTCACTGGTGGTGAAGTCACAGAGCCACACGCATGCGCACGCGGGCGTGGCAGTGGTGAGGCCGCGATCTGCATGAGGTCGTGGCTGCGTCCCTGCCGTTTCCAGCTGTGACCTGCTGCAGCTCGGGTGAAGCCAGGAGAGGGCCGGGGTCTCACCTGCAGCTCCCTGGACACAGCTCTCACCACGGCTTCTGCGACCACGCCCGCACGTGTGTGTGCCCCTGCTGCAGACCAAGTGACCCCAGAGGCTGCGCACGCTTCCGAGGGCAGCTGCCAGGCCTGCGGGGACGTCTGCGTCCAGGCTGTGCAGAGGCCCCCTAGAGCAGCGGTTCCTGCAGCCACTCCTACCCGCCGGGGCCAGTTCTCCTTTCACTGCCTCTTCTCCAACGTGCGGCACGGTCAGAAGTTAAACTCCTTGTCAGTATGACGAATGTGAAAAAGTATCTTATTGTTGTTTTGTTTACTTACATTTTTTAGGACTAGAAATTGAACCCAGGCCTCCCCCACCCCTCAGGCACTCCGCCACTGGGCCCCTTTGATTTTATTTTGGGGCAGAGTCTCACTAAGCTGCCCAGGCTGTCTCGATCCTGGGAGTCCTCCTGGGTAACTGGGCTCTCAGGTGTGCACCACAGCACCTGGCAGGCTGGCTGCTTTCTTTCTTCTTCACCTTTTATTGGTGCATTACTGTTGTACCTAACAGTGGGGTCACGCTTTGTGCTGCACATATCATGATCTGGTGAGCCGTATTCCACTGGCATGCTGATTTGAAGTTTACTTCTCTCACTACTGGTCAGTTGAAGCTTGTTACATGTCACATTAGTCCACTTGGGTTTTCTGCCTTAGACCACAGAACCTATCAGTTGCACATTTACTCTCCGGAAGCTTGTTGTATATTACTGACTTTCTGAACATTTTATATCTTCCAGAGACACCCTCGCCTTGGCCAGTCTATCACATCCTTTAGACACCCACCTATTTTTATAGTGGCGACTGTGGGAGGTCCTGCCTGTGGACAGCACCTCAGCAGGCCCCTGGCTGTCCTGCCAACTGCAGGCCTGCATAGTGGCCCCTCCACAGCACCAGCTGCTCCCCCACAATGAGTCATGAATAGAGATCTGCTGGTTCTGGTTTGCTGGCTGAAGTCTTCCCACTGCCCAGGAGAACGTCCCAGCTACCTGCATGCCATCTCTGCTTGGGGGCATTGGGCTCCCTGGAAGGTTGTCTCTTCCTTCTCACAAGTGCCTGGCCTCCTTCAGTGGTGTTAATGGGTCAGCAGAAGCATCTCCCTGCTTAGTGACTTATTTAAAATTGCACTGTTATTGGAATGCTTTCTTCTTTATTGACAAAAGGAAGTGAAGGAGGGATGACAACAGGGACAGATGACAGTTCCCTCATGTCAAGACGTTGAGAAGGAAGCATGTTCTGTTGGGTGTGGTCATGTCTTATTGGTGGAATTTGTAAAAGGGAAACAAAGGGGATCTTGCAAAGTGTCCCCTCACTGAGGCCAAGAAGGGCAGCAGCTGGGAGCTGTGGAATTCTTGCTGGACTGAATGCTTCTCTTGCCAGCTGAGTGCCCCTGGGGCAATGGACTTCACCTCTGTGCTTTGGCATCCTGGTCAGTCAAGGCTATTAATAGAGTGGTGACCGCAGATGAGAGCCTGGGAGGGTGATTATGACAATTAAATGAAGTGACACGCCCCTCTCAGAAGCTCCTGGCAGTTGTCAGTGGCTGAGAAATGCTACCTGGTACTCTAAAAGGCAGAGGGGCCACTGCTAAGCTGAAGCACGACACATTTTAAAAGAACCTAGAGAGAAACTACAAGTCGTAAAAGATAACCTTCAGTGAACGATTAAAAATTCAGGCAGAAATAGGGAAGTCACAGACGGATGGATCTCTGTTCTCTCGGCTTCTGGTGGATACTTAGCATGTGCACATACTTATTATCACCATGAACGAAACTGAAAGACTGGCCTTCAAAGCACGGTGGAGGGGGCTGGGGTTGTGGCTCAGTGGTGAGCGCTTGCCTCACAGGTGTGAGGCACTGGGTTTGATTCACAGCATGGTGTACAAATAAATGAATAAAATAAAGGTCCATCAACAACTAAAAAAAAAAGAGAGAGATTTTAAAAAAATACCCAGAGGGGCCACAAAAAACAAGGTCTGAAGCAAGTACTATCTACACTTTCTCATCTTTGGACAGAAATACAGGACTCTAGGAAGATTTTCAAAGTGAATTTGAGTGGAATAGTGTTTGTTTAACCCAAGTTAATAGCAGAGGTCATTTTAGAACAGTTAAATCCTTGGAAGTTGCTGTACCAACATTCGCAATCATTAGTAACTGAATTCTCCTTACCCCCCCCCCCCCACTTAAAAACACAGATCCACAGACGCCTGCCCACAGGCCTCTGCCATCACTCTGGGTGTGTGGCTCTGTCCCAGGCTCTCAGCTGGGCTTTGCACCCCAGGACCTCAACCTCAAAGGAGGCACCCACAGCACTGGGAGGCACCTGCCAGGAAGTCAACAGGCAGGAGAAGGCCTCATTCAGGATGGTCCTGGGACCAGTCTCTGACCTTCTGCAAAATGCCCCCTGAGCTCGGCAGGATAAAATCTGCAAACACCTAAGTCTTAAATGGGAGGTTACCAAAGCTTCCTTCCTTTGAAAAATTTCCTATCAGGTGTCCTATCATCAGAACAGGCTCCCCTGAACCACGACTCTCTCCACCGCCTTTCACCAAGGCACAGGTAAGGTGCACGTGCTACACCAGTGCTGCCCCAGCCCAACAGTACGGCACCAGAACACTAGTCCTGCCAGGCCCACGGCATCCCATAACACCCAGAGGGATAGAGAATGACCACAGAACAGCAAGTGGATGTCAAGCCCAGGAGGGTGCCAAGGGAAGAATGAGCACCGGCGGCCACAGCACCAGAGCAGACAGGTGCCCGTTGGTGGCTGCAGATGGGCCCAGGCTCCGGGTCAGCGCAGGCCAGGCCCAGGAGCAGGAGACAGCTCTGCCAAGGCGGAAGCCAGGACCCAGCCGTTTGTCTCCGCCCTCATTGCTCAAAGGGAAACTGCTTCTTCTCCTTCTCCTTGGGGGGAGGGCGGGAGCAGGATCCTTCGCGGGCCGCAGGTGTGTCCTTAGGAAGCACTCTGGCTGGAAAGGACCCCCAGCCCGCCCCTCACCTGCCACCTGCACCTCTTCTCCGCAAGGAGGGCTGTCTCGGGGCCATTGTCACCTCCCTCCCCTAAACTCCTCCCCCACCTCCTGCCGCACCCCTAGGCCAGCACTGCTTCAGCGACCCGGGGGTCCCCACGCCTGGCTGGAGACCACTCCTGGAAACGCGCCGCTTCCAGTCCCCGCTGCTGTGGACCGGCGTCTACACCTGCGCCCACCGCCTCTCAAGGAGGATCAGGAGCTGGGGTCGTGGTGGACAGTCTCGGAGGCCTCGGAGCGGCCACCTGCGCGGCTGCCCAGGTGAGCCCCGCTCGCCCGCCCGCGAGAGGGACCCGGGGTCTGGCCGCGGAGCGCGCGCACCCGCCCCCAGCGCGCGCCTCCGGGAGCCAAGCGCCGGATCCGCCCCAGCCCGCGGCGCCGAGGCGCTGGAGACGGGCTCCGGGGTCGCCGCGCGTCCCGCGAGGTTCACCCACCGGTGCTGCGCTCGGCGCTCCAGCCGAGGGGCGCCGCGGTCCCGGAGGCCGTTCTCCCTGCCGGCCCGGCGTGCTGGTCCTGGCGCCACGCGCGGGCGGCGCGGCACCGGCAGCCTGGGGCCGCTGGGCCGCGGGCGCTGCCTTCCGGGGTCGCGGGCTGCGAGCGGCGGGCCGCCTGGGCCAGCGGCGCGTTCCGAGGCGCGCGGCGCGGTGACTGGCGGCGGCCGCTCGAGGGACGGGCGCGCACCCGCTTCCCCGCCCCGCCTCCCGGCTTCCTGCGGGCCAGGTAAACACCCGCCCGCGCCAGGCGCGCCGCCCCACCTGGACGCGCCGGCGCCGCCCCAGCCCCGAGGTCTTCGGCGGCTGTCCACGCGCAACTCCGGGACGCGCGGGGGCCCAGACTCGGAGCGAGCCCTCGGGGCAGGGGCTCTGCCCGCACTGCTTGCGACCCGAACCGCCGCTCACTGGACTTTTACCTGCCTAAACCAGACCTCGCCAGAGGGGCCAGATGCAAGATGTATCTCCACGCCTGTGTCATAGCGGGACACCGAGACCAACGAACACAGCGCCTGGCCCTCGTCCTCCCCGCCCCACGGGGTCCAGTGCACAAGGTTGACTGACAGCAGGGACTTGACTCCAGTGAGGAGAGTCACCGAACCTGAAAGGGATGGACACGCTGTGGTCCTTACAGAGCCGCCACTTGCTGCACCTGAAGCAGGAGCCAGTACCACCCAGGTGCTCCCTGGAGAGCTGGCATCCACGAGGCAGGCAAGGAAAGCACACCGGAAACACAAACCTAACAGCACCTCCCTCAGCATAGCTGCTTTGAATGTGCCTCTGCCTCTCTCTTGACCGACAGAAAGCCAGCGGTTCACCTCACTCTCCAGAACATCAGCTCTGTGGAGTCAGACAGATCTGGGACTCTGCCAGCCTCCCCTGGAGGTGGAAAGGTAGCAGGTGGGGAGATGCTGGATGAGACCCCGGCATTTTTCCTGACCCCGGCCCCTGGGAGGGAAGGGGTTGACCCTTTAGGAGGCAGCTGGGGCCCCACAGCCTCTTTATCAAGAAGCAGAGCAGGACACCTTCTCTCTGTCCCCTGGGCCAGCTGCTCCCCAGGCAGAGCCTCCTGTTCCAGTGTGGTTCAGGCTGCTCCCTAATACCCTTCTCAAAAACCAGAGCACCCTGTACACATGCTGGCATTTCTAAGATAAATACTTCCACAATAATATAAAAACAGTCTGGTCCTTTTCTCGGAAAAGGTGTCCAAAAGAGGAGGGAGCAAGAGGGCTCTGGGAATTCAAGGTCGGAAGGGAAGAGCATGCTGGTTATGCCAGAGATCCGCGTTGTCTGTTACCAATTTCCCTGCCCTGTGACCTGTGCTCGTTTTAGGTGAAGGATAAACCGGTGGAGTAAGGAGCCAGACAAGCACTGAGCTGCCCGGGAATCGCTGTACACCCAGGACCTGTTTGGGTACCACAGACAGCTTCTGCCCCATGTCTCTCTGCTTCATGGCCTCCACCAACGGAGGAGGGGAGACCTGTTCCTGCCTGGGGGTGTCATTGAGGCTGGGCTTTGGGAGCCTCTCAGGCCACACTGGAGACAGCAGCATCTGTGCTTCTGTGTCTTGTCGCTCCTGCTGACCTTTTTGTGGTCTGCAGAAATGTCACCTAGCTAGTGTCATCTGCGCAGGTGTCAGGCATGCCAAGCTCCCGTTAGGCCTCTTTTTAAGTATTGATGAAGCCTAGCCAGCATATTTTGTAGGGATATAATGCTCATGTGGAAAGTTTCCTCAGACAGTTTTAAAGATTCATAGGTACTTCAAAGAAAACATCTATGAGCAAGTAAGTGATACTGTTTAATGAAGAAGTCCGTGAGCATTTAGAAGGCCAGGTGTAGAGGCTTTCCCCAAACCCTCTGGTTAAGGACAGGCCCCGAAGTCAAGGACAGAGGTGAGGAAGCAGAGGCTTGCGTAAGGATGACCATGCAGCCTCAGCAAAGGATGGAAATTCATTTCACGGGGGGAATAGAAAGTCACTTTCTGACAAGCAACAATCAAAGCCTCATCACATCTTTGGTATTTTTAAGAAAGTCATGCTGCAGTCACCCCCTTCTCTCTCTGCGCTTCAGACCACCAGAGGGCAGGGAGCGAGGCCTCTCGGCTCCTCACTAGCAAAGTGTTTTGGGCATGACGTACTCTCAAGAAGTTTCCTTGAGTTAAACTGAAGATTACCCAAGCTAAAGGAAGTTAATTTATCTAACTCGTTTCCAATGGACTTCAGACCGCCTGTGTTTTGAGTTTTCTTTTTCTCCTCAATGGATTTACCTTTGTAAACTTATATTGATTATAAAAGGGCTGAACTCCATGTCCATTCCTGGTCTGTGATTAACACTTGGCTGGGGGTATTCACAAAGCAGATAGTCCCCTGCGGGTTGTGTCACCACACAGTCAATAACTGGGCAGACTCTGGCGTGGTACTGAATGCAAGGGAATCGGGCGAGTGAATTTCACAAGTGCAGTGTTAGAAAACCCTCATGTGACCGAGGAAAACCCTCCGGGCTGTGGACCACAGGTGCCCAAATCCACATGCTCGGAAAGCCGCTTGTCACTTCACTTAAGGCAGAACACCGGGAATAAAAGCAAAAAAGAAAGAAAGGGAAGACGAGATATGCCGGACTCTGGTTATGTGAGAGAAAACAAACCTTTTGTAAATTTTTCTACCATTAATCCATTGATATATTTTTATAAATTTACAAAGTATAAAAATATACATATGAAATTTATATTTATAGCTTTGTAATTTATCAATAAAAATAAAAGTACACAGTTATCCAGAGAGATGGAAGTCACTGTTAACTACAGAAATATGTGGGCGAGTCTGTATGTGAGCAGGAAGCCTGTTGACGTTCAGTAAATGTCGTACCGTGTAGGCGACTACCATTCTGATTCTGCTGCCCTTTCTGTGTTTGCACTGTGACCCCTAACTGTGGATGGGCTGCTTTCCCCTAACCCTCCTGAACCCTTAGGGCCCCCTGAGGTCACACATAGACACTGAAATTGAGTTAAGGGAGATTTTCCAAAGGTCGTCCCAACTGGTCTTCTGTCTGAGTGACTTCAACCCTCTTGCTGTGGGGGCTGATCTCTGTCCTCCCCCCCGAACCTGGGGGAGCTTTGTGACTGCCTCCACCCCTAGGGCAAGGCTCCCTCTGGCCCTGCGCATCTTACTCTCTGGGCATTTCACCCTGGAGACCCACCAGGCTCTGAGCAGCTGCAGGGTCTGCCGCATGCCCCGTTCTGCTGCAGCCCAGGGAAGGTGCTTGCCTGCCCAGAACCAGCAACAACTGCTAGACATGGGAGTGAACAGCCTGAGGGGGAAATGCCTGAGGTCACCCCGCTGCGAGTCTCCCAGCTCTGCGCCCTGACATCGCAGAGCAGAGGAGCACAGCCTGCTCAGGGTGCTGTTCACACCTGGCCCGTGGAGGCCACGAGCACAGGGCAAGGACTGTCGCTCTGCTCCACTGAGTCTGGAGCAGTGTTTGCTGTCTGGAGCCATCACTGATGGGCGGGGGACCGCAGGAGGCTGCAGGCGTGGACTGGATGCCCGTGCTCTGTTGATGGTCCACCTCATCAAGAATCACGACCCCATGTCCGGAAGGACAGCAGCTCGTTAACCACCAGCCTGGTTGGTCCAGCACTGTGTTCTGTCAGCCACTATTGACTCAGTCCTCATGTTTATCAAGCACTTAGGTGAGGTGCGTCCCTAGCCGACTTGAAGCCTCTAATCTGGAGAGAGACGTGCATATGGCTGAGCACAGAGGAAGAGAATCCAGGGCAGAGAGTGGGGGGCGCGCGTCCAGGAACGGTTCTGAGTGGAGAAGTTGTGGATGGGTAGAGGCTGGCGGGAAGAGCTGTGCGCAGCGGCACTCACCAGGGGAGATGGGAAGGCAGAGGTGCGGCCTGCCACCACCCCCAAGGAACAGTACAGCCAAGCAATCACGAAAGCTGCGTTTAGCCGACACCTGCTGTGTGCAGGGACCTTGCAAGTATTTACTTCCTTGATTCTGAAAGCAGCCTGAGACCTTCTGTGGTGGTTTTCAGATGAACTCAAAGGGGGCCAGTGACCTGCTGGTGATCACGCAGCAGGACTGGTGGGCACCGGAGCGGGAGACAAGCTTCCTCAAGCCCACGTGGGCAGACAACCTGTGCCTGTGAAGACTGGACGTCCCTCTCCCTAGTCTCACCTGAGCCTGTGTCCACAAGTGCACCTAAGCCGGTCAGTGCAGGTTTACAACCACCCTGGCCTGCATTGGGAAGAACACCAGGGATCTGCAGCAGCCAGCTGGCACGGCGTCACGGGCTGTGCAGCGCAGCCTCATCACCGTCACCCTCGGCAGGAGTCTGGGTAAGGCTCACATCAGACACCACCCAGGGAACACCTCGAAGCCATGCAGTCCTCTCCTGCCTGGCCTGAAGCTCCTCTGCATTCTGCACTGGAGGGCCAGCCCCACCTCCGGTGCCCTCTTCCTCACGGAGGAGCTGAATGACTGAGCCAGTGTCTAAAGCTCTCTGAGCCTCAGTCCATCATCTGTAATGCAGAGCCAACAGCCATGCTTCCCTGTGGCTGAACCCTTTCCCCAGCCTGGGCTTCCGCTGACTTGGTAAGGTGCTCCCTCGGTTGGTGAGGGTGGGTGGCAGAGCCCTGGCTGTGTGGGGTCTGCAGCTTTCTCCTCTACTTCTGCTTCCTGCCCTTGTGCCCGAATGCGATGGTCCTCCCCACCAAGATGGCTTCTCTGGAGTGTGTCCCCGGCAGTGGAAAACCCGTTCCTCCCAAGAACCGTCACCATTGTGGGTTGAACTGCGTCCCCTAAAGCTGTGCAAGAACGCACCACCCGTGAACAGGACCCAGCAGCCACGTCAAGACTGGCATGGTCCCAGTCCCAAGGCTGGGGCCCCGGTAGGAAGAACAACCAGACGGAGGCCGTGGGACAGGCAGAGCCCAGCAGGGCAGCCACAAGCCCAGGGTGCCTGGGCCGCCAGCAGGCAGCTGTAGGAAGCAAAGGGCTCCTCCCTGGATTCTTGGGTGCACATTCCTGCCCATGCCTTTACGTCAGACCTCTGCCCCCCAGACTGAGAAGGAATGTCGGACATTTAAGCGCCAAGGAGGTGGACTTCATCTGCAGCCCTGGAAACCAGTGCAGTCCTCACAGAGAGGAATCCAGAGGCCCCCATCCTAGAACACCGAGTGGAGGTGGAAGTCAGACAGCTCAGTGACGGGAGACGCCGTGGTGGGTGAGGGGAGCAGAGGAGGTGTCGGGAGGACCAGACGGAGGGCTGTGGTGCCTGCTGGAGGGAGTAGGCCCGGGCCAGACTTGTCCCCCTCCAGGCACCCTCCCAGCTGGGCCAGCTCTGGGGTCCAGCCAGGGATAGTCTCCAGCCCTGCTGGCACCTGTCTGCTGAGAGCCCAGGACACCCTGGGCTGGTGCCATCTGCTGCTCTGCTCCTGGAGGTGCCAGTCACATCTGGCATCTGGCCTCTCTGAGTGTGAGCTACATGCTGCATCATTCCAGGCACTAGCCTTGGGTCCCAAGTCCGGGTCACCGAGCCCCTGGCAGTGACCATCTCAAGCTCAGTGGTGAAGACCAGCATCAACAGCAGTTTGCATGGGGGCCTGGGAAACCCAGAGAATGGCAAATGAGTCTTGTCAGAAGGCTGGGAACATCCCAGCAAATGGAGAGGGGTCAGGGAGACATGGGGAGGCGTGCCAGCCTGTAAGTGGTGCACCTGTGCAGCAGAGGCTGCCTGGGGACCGTGGGTGGCTGGGCAGGATGGAGTGGAGAGGACACTCTGGAGAGAATCTCTATAATCAGGCAGCCGAGTGGGACTCTGGTGATGAGCCTCCTCATCCTCCCATCTCCTGCCTCTGAAGGCCTCCCTGGTCTAACAGGCCAGAGCACTACCTAAAAAATAGGGAGACCAAACACCTCAGCTCGTCTGCCAGCTGCACCCTGTAAGCCTCCTCTTGGAAAGAGCGTTTGATGTTTCTGTGACCTCACGTCTCCAGAGTCCAGGTGAAACAGGAGTCAGTGATTGTTTGACATGAACAGGCCGGTAGCCTTCAGGGTACGTCTTCTGGTGTGTTTAAAGTGCTCACCATCACAATTACGAGGCAATGACTAGATTATGCAGTGAAATGGAACCCAGTCGTTTTTCCTGCAGGGAACACACTTCCTGTCTTTTTGACTTTGCTACCCTTTAAAGAATCTGGTGAAGATGAACAGGGCCAGGTTGGCTCACGTAATCTGAGCATCCTCTTTCTTGCGTATGGGAACTTTACAAATAACTGTTCTCATGGAACCAGAAGAACATTTTCAGGAAAGCAGAATTTCTCTCCTTGCATAGGATGTGTGCTGCAGGTGATTGGAACGTGAGCGCCTGCCACAGCCACACTGGGCACAGGGCACAGGAAGGATCTGTGACCTTCTCTCTGAGAACTCCATGTCCCAGGACTGACTTTTTGGGAGCTGGGGACTGACAGCTAGGCAGAGTGGACATGGCCTTTCCCGCCCTGCAGGGAGCCTCCAGCCACAGTTCTCCATTCCGTGAGCGCTCGCCGACCGGGAGGCTCAAGCCCTGCCTGAGGAACCACCTGGACTCAATTCCCACAGATCTAAGTGGCCCACAGTTCTGTTGCCCCCGAGGCGTCTGGTGGCTCCTTTGCGTCAGGGATCCGGAGCTCCCCCTAGGCTTCGCAGGTACTGGCAGTGGCTGCCATCCACCCCATGCGCGTGAGCCTTTCAGTCCTGAATGGAGCATGCCCAGGGCTCCCCGACCTTTGAACCTCACCGTGCTCTGCCGCTGCAGATCCCTCCCCTCTGTCCTCTCATCCTCTCGCTGTGGCTCAAGCCCCCAGACCGTTTTCTGCACTCTCTCTGCTGGGCTTTCTTCTCTATCACCCCCTCTTCTGGTGACTTAGGGGTCCAAGTCAGTCCACCGCATGCCTTCACTTTCACAGGATGAGAAGGTTCTGGAGCTGGACGGTGGTGGCACACTTAATGCTGTGGTACTGTGCACCTGAAAAATGGTCATGAGGGAAATTTTATGTTAACTGCAGTTGACCACCATTGAATCAAAGCAAAGCTCCTGCTCCGCGACACCTTCCTTCTACCGCTGCTGAAGCAGCCTCTGGTGACGGTGCCAAGAGCATCCACATAATATCAGCAAAGACAGGTGCCTGCTTTGAGCACAGCCAGCATACAAAAGTCCATTTTTACAAAAAGAATGGAAACCTGTCAGATCCCTGCAGGTCCCCTGGCTCGCTCTACATGAGTTGTTTCCAACCTGCCTCTGTAGAAGCACAGGTCTATACATTTGGCCCGTGAAGTAGTCACCTGTCACATGTCCCTGTGCAGCTAAGGAGGAGGGCAGTCTGTGAGTGGGAGGAGAAGGCACCTGTCGCCTGTCCTGATCTCCCTCTATCAGAACACCTGTTCTGAACAGAACATCTGGGAAATGGCACCGAGCCCCTTCTGAAGAGCCGTAGTTTGCATGCTTCACCTGCAGTGCTGTGGACACTAGGTGGCAGGATCTCCTGGGGCTCCAAGGTGGGTCTCCAGCCGTGCATGTGAACTGGGACGTGAGGCACATGACTCATCAGCAAGGTGGCAGAGCAGCTCAGGCGAGGCTGGGTAGGAGTGGGCGCTGCTCCCTCATTCCTCACGCCCGTCACAGGAAGCACTGCCTCTGCTCCGAGCTTGAGTGTGTCTGTTCCGTCTGTCTGGCTCTGACTCCTCCGGGGGAAACAGCTGCAGTGACCACAAGTCACCAGCTGTCCAGGGACACACCCTCGAACAAGACACAACTCGGACCCTGTCCTGGCTGTTCTGGCCTCTGGGGGGCTCAGGCACCTTGTTTGGGGATGCTGATTTGGTGCCACGGAGAGTCGCACTCCCAGGGCTTTGTGCCACTGTTTGCTCACAGAGCTGTCCCCTGCAGGCTCTCAGGAATGGCGTGAACCATCGCCGTCACCACCGGGGAAGAGGAGCCAGCCAGGTGCCCTAGAGAAACAGAACCATAGCAGAGCGTCTGTGTTTTACCTGTGCCAACAACCATCCATCTGGAGACTTATTCAAGGAAATGGTTCGTGTGGTCGAGGACCCAACCAGTACAGAACCCCAGCCAGGTCAGGCTACAAACTCCGGCGGGAGCTGATGCTGCCATCCCGAGAATTACTTCTCCTCAGGGGACCTTATTCTTTGCTTGTAAGGATGCACTTGATTGCCCGAGATCCACTTGTATTATCCAGGGTCACCTCCTTTACTTAAAGCTGCAGATTATAGGTGCCAATCACACCAATGAAACACCCACAGCAACCTGGAATAGCACGTCGTGGAATAACTGGGGATAGAGCTCAGACAACTTGGTGTATAAAATTCACCTGTTGCAGGAGGCACTGACTGCTTTCTGAGATCATTTGGGAATTTGTGCAGACTTTCTTGACTGATATGGATATTCTAATATAAGTGACTAAAATAGTAAATGGGGCCTTTCCTTGCAGCCCCCAGAGTCATAGTGCAATTGAGTGCTTGACTTTTATTGCTGGGGAACATATACATGTGCATGCTAAAAAGCATTTTTCATTTTCTCCCACACTTTATAAACATTAAAGAGACAATTGCCCTTAGGATAGAAATCTGGATGCTTTTAAAATATAGCATTTGTTCAAGTTGAAAAATAAAGCGCTCACGGAGGCCTCTGGGGTGTGTCTGCCTGGTGCGCTGCATCCTGATGGGCTTTCCGTGCTAATGCGTGCCTGTGAACTTCAGAATGCCAATTATTCATTGCTTACAGGGATGCAATCCGTTTTCTGCCGACTCTCATGAAAGAATGGATGAAGGCAAAATTTCAAATGCTGTTCTACAAAATTATCTCATCATCTCCAGCCTACTGTGGAAATTCAGAGGAGATTCTGTGCTGGCGTGTAGCTCCGCAGACCTGCCCTGGTCCATGCGTTCTGGTTGTTCTGTGAGAAGTTCAGCTTCATCATCTTCAATAGACACTTTCACACCAAGAGAGAGCAGGCAAGGCCGGTGGGGGAGGCAGTGCAGGCAAGGCCGGTGGGGGGAGGCAGTGCAGGCAAGGCTGGTTGGGGGGAGGCAGTGCAGGCAAGGCCGGTGGGGAGAAGGCAGCCCGCCCCTGAATGTGGAGGCCCTTGGGAAAGCCTGCCCTGCCTTCAGTGGTCCGTGGTTTCTGCTGGCTGTGGAGTGAAATGCTGTCACTCTGACAGCATCCCCTTTCTGTGGAGCTTTGATTCATGGTCAAATGCAGACACCACTGGGAGGGATAATGAAATGGAAGCCACCAATGATTTTCATTCAGATGGACACAGTGGGGTTCGTCCCTGACCCCTCTTACTAGGGTCAAGGCAAGATGGCCAGCGGACATGTGCCCTTCATGCGTCTTTCCTACCTTCCAGTCTGACCCAGAATGAGCCTGGCAACGAATGTTCTTCAAAATATTTAAAGAAAAATTCTTTATCATCATTTGTGAGGCATTCAGAGCTCATTATGCACCGAGGCCTCAGACGAGGGGCGGGGAGGGAGCCCTGTGGAAGGAGCATGGAGGAGGTGGAGCCCTGAGCTGACTCAGGGGTGTCTGGAGGCAGCGGCTGGCATTCAGAACCAGTGCGAGAGCATCTCCAAGGACACACGCAACGCCTTTTAAACATGACACAGACTATGGCAGCACAGATCAGCCTCTGGAACCATCCTTCGTGGTCTTGCAGCCATGTGTCAGTTGGTTTGCACACTCCACTCAGTTTGCCTGTGTCCATAGCAGCTGCACAACCCCCCACCCAGCCTCTGGGCCTGCCGACCTCAGCTGAGAGGGGAGGCGAGGATGCTGGACCCCGATGTGGCTCGCTTGTAGTCTGGTTGAGCTGAATTCCCTCCCTGCCTTCCCCTCTGACTGTCACCTGGTGAGGAAAGCCTCACCTCGGTCAGGCAGGGTGAAGGGAAGCAGGGAACGGCTGTCCGAGATCACGTGAGGGCAGAGAAGGAGAGATGGGAGAGGTGCAGGACTACCGGCGCAGGGGCAGCTTCCTGTGCAGAGTGAGGCCAGGCAGAGACCAGGTCTCTGGGAGGGGCTGCTTCCAGCTGCGGCCGATGCTTCTGAGCAGCTCCTCTTCCTGTCACACGGTCACCAGTGTGGGTTTGAGTGGCTCCTGGTTCTCACACCCTGGTGACATTCCGTTGGCCTAGAACTCCTGCAGAGCAGCTACCCACAGTAGGGTGATTCTAAAAAGTGAGGCTGGGTGTGTCTCCCTCATCAGCACCACGGTTGGTGGCAGTGTCTTTTATGCTTTATATTCCTTTTCTTTCCTCTTTCGTTTTATGCAAGTAGGTCTCAGAGGATCTTGACTTTGTGTGGCAGGCATTAATAAATACTTGTGAGTGAAAGAACATGCTTAGTTATTTACTTAGTAATTCTGTGTTTGGAAAAGTATGCAGCACTGAACCTGGAACACAGATTTTCAGTCATGAAGAGTTGGGGTCATGTGAAAACCGTCGTAAGACCGGGATTGGACGCCTGGCATGAGCTAGAAAGCCCAGGGCCATGCTCGCGGTCACGGCTGGGTCCTCGTCAGTTCCGTCGCCTCCTTATGAGAAACAAGCTGAACTCATTACCAAGCGTGGACGCCAAACAGGCTTCTGGAAGCGCTGGCTTTTCCCGGTGGCTGGTTGGGATGTTTCCAGTATCACGGTGATGTGATCCCACAGTGCAAGGGTCTCTGGAGTGGGAGGCTGTGTAAACTCGCAAGACGCGGGGAGCTTTAAGCCCTTTAACGCCGTCCTTAGGTCCCAGTCACAGAGTCTCAGACCCCAGGAGATGGGGCCGGGAGAGTCAGCACGGCCTGTGGCATCTCTCCCTGCCCACCTGCCTTGGGGCCCGGGTGGCCTGCGTCCTGCAGAGACGTGCTCTGCACTCAGCAAATGCGCCGCTGTGGCTGGAGGGCAGGTGCCCTTCCCCTCCCGCCTTGAGGCACTGGGTTCCGTAAGGTCGATGCACACGAAGCTTGTGAACCGCGTCTTATTTAACATATGACAGCATGTTAGTCCTGGGAGGGTGCTATGACCTGAGTGTGTCCCCCAAACTCATGTTGAGGTCTCACCTCCAAGGGTGCAGTGTTGGCAAGGGCCTGCGGGGTGATGGGCCACGGAGCCAGGGCCCCATGAACGGATTCCTGACCCCTTCCAGCTGCTGGGCACCTCTGAGCAGCAAGCGGCCCTCGGCAGGCGCTGCATCTATGTCCTGGGCTTAGCCTTCTCAGCCTCCATGGGTGCGTGTGTGGTTTTAAGTCACCAGAAATGGTGTCTGGCTGCAGCAGCAAGTCCAGACCAAAATAAAAACATGCTCACTGCAAAACACCGTCGTGGAACTTCATTTTGTGAACGTAGATCATTTACGCATTCCACAGTGCTATGGCTGCACACGAGGTGTCCCCACAGCGCCTGTGTCCATGCAGGAGTCGCCACGGGTGAACGATGAGATTACAAGAGCTGCAACCTGATCTGTCCATCCTACTGTGACTGGACTGGCCAGCTGGTGACTGCAGGCGGGGGGGTCTGGCTAAAGGTGGAGGCTCACTGGAGGTGCGTCCTGGAAGGAGCACCTTCCCTGGGAGCCTTCCCCTCTCTCTGCCGCCCACCCACAATGAGCTGAGCAGCTTTCCTCCTCCACGGCCTTCCACCATGCTGTCTGCTGGGCTCACAGCAATCGTGTTGGCCGATCGTGGACAGAACCTTGGAAAACGTGAGCCAAAATAAACTTTTTCTCCACCTGCTTCTTGTCAGCAGATTTGGTCACAGTGACAAAAAGCTGACTAATATACACAGTGAAAAGATTAATGTTATTTCTGATGTTTTATAATGTGTTTCGGTAAAGAAGTTTCATGTCATGGAACGTGCATGTGAGTTTGTTTGTAGAGAGGTGACCGGTCAAAGGGTCTGCAGTGTGGCAACCGTATTTCCAGATGCCATCCTCAAACCTGGGCCACTCTGAACTGTCACACTTTCAGACTTGCTGCCTGTGGGAACAGGCCACCTCAGAGCAGGAGTGGCTGAGGGGCTTCCTCTCAGGACCATCTCCTTTAGGCGAGTTGCCTGTTCACAGCCCTGGACTGTTTTTATCTGAGTTTATCGGTCGTTTCTTAATACTCTGTCTTGACACACTAGGAAAATCAGTCATTTGTGCCTCAGTTGGAAAACTGATTGCCAGTCTGTTTTGACTTTGTGGCAGATCTCACATCCCTGGGCTGAGGGATGAGGTGAAGGGGAAGAAAGGGTTGGTCTCTGCTGTGTTTCAGGAGGTGAATTCAGCAGGCAGCTGATCGGGCATGGACTACGGAGAGCTATCCCTGCAGAGGGCTGACTGATCCTGGCAGCGGCCCCATTGTGTACGGACTCCACACCTTCAGACTGAATATGAGGTCGTAGGCAGGTGCCCTGAAGGGCAGTAATCAGGGGAGTTTTCCGGATCTTCCAAAGACCCCCAGACTCTGGCCCCCTGGACAGTGTGCTTTCCATGGCTGTTTGCACCCTGGGCTGCCAGGGCCTCTTCTCCCTGCTGCCCCCCACTCTCAACTGACCCCCACTCTCTAAGGAACTGTTCCTCCCTGCCATTGGTTCTAGTGGGGTTGCCAGTGGTGGGGTCTGTGGCCTCAGCCCTGGGGATCCCCATTCCTGCCCAGTGATCAGCCCAGGCCGTCTGGAAGCTTGCCTGGGCAACCAGGGTGCATCCCAGAATCTCCCACCTGGAGCTGTAGGAGGGAAAACCTTCTTTGTGCATGGGTGGAAAGAGACTGTCTTCCTTTTGCAGTTGGAAAATAAAGCCCTGAGGTTCCCAGAGACCATTCTAGGATGTCTGCATGTGGGAGAGCTACTTCCAGGAGAGTCCCCGGGGTAAAGCGATCTTCCAGCAAGCGAGGAATTCTGCCCTCCAGCTCTTGGTGCCTGGACTCCCACAGGCTTTCTGATTAGAGCACACAGAACACTCCCTGTGGACTAATCCGCCAGGAGATCTTCTTTAATCTACAACTGCAGAAGGCTGACTTCACCTCTTCCTCCACAACACTAATTGCAGTGGTAATGGTAACAGCTCTGAGTGCTGCCCCAGGGGCTGCTGCTAACGGGCCCTCCCTGGGAACCAGGCCACCCAGGGATTCATGCCCTGGCTTCCTTTCATCTTCATCCAGCTCTGGCTTGGGAAAGGAGGGCAGGTAACTTGGCCAAGGCCGCATGTTAGACTCACAAGTGGTTCCAGAGCAGCTTGATTTCTGAGCCAAAGTTTTCAAAGCATGGTTTATGCCCACTTGAGAACAACGTCACTGTTCCAATTTAACTTATCCCCTGCCCCATGGCCTTGAGGGCCACAAGTGTTGGTAGACTTGTTCTGACCATAACAGCGCAATAACCAGCACCACGGGCCATTCACCAGGTAAGGGGTCTGTGCAATGCCTCACGGGGGATGCCCAGGCAGGTGACAGGGCTGCACATCAGCCCATGTGGGACTATTTATCAGGCGACAGGGCTGTACAGGTAGTTCATCAGGACTGTTATCAGGTAGAGGGCTGTACAGGTAGCTCCTAGGGACCTTTATCAGGTAAAAGGGCTGCATGAGTACCTCAGAGTGGACCTTTATAGACCTTACAGGGTCCTTACTAGGTAACACTGTGATGTATAAGCCTCATAGGGACCTTTATCAGGAAACAGGGCTGTACAACTATTTCATAGAGGACCTTTATCTGATAACAAGGCTGTATACAAAACTTATGGGGTCCTTTATCAGGTAACAGGGCAGTATACAAATCTCATTGAGACATTAATCAGGTAACAGGGCTGTATATAAACCTCACAGGGACCTGATTAGGTAACAGGGCTATACATAAACCTCGTAGAGAATTTTATTATGGAACAGAACTGTACAAGTACTTCATAATGGAATTTTATCATGTAACAGGGCTATATATAGAAATCACAAGGACCTTTATCAGGTGACAGGGCTGTACAGGGACATCTTAAGTACACTTTTTAGGTAACAGGGTTGTTCAGTACCTCATAGTGGACCTTTATCAGGTAGCAAAGCTGTACATGAACACTTAGGGACCTTTATTAGGTAACAGGGTAGTACTTAAAGTTCATGGGGTCTTTATCAGGTAACAGGGCTGTAGAAGTACCTCATAGTGGACCTTTACCAGATAACAGGGCTGCATATAAATCTCATAGGGCCGTTTTCAGGTAACTGAGCTATACTGCTATCTGATAGGGACCTTTATCAGGTAAAAGGTCTGAGCAGGACCCTCCTAGTGGGCCTTTATCTATTAACTTGGCTGTACATAACCCTCATAGGGACGTTTATCGGATAACAGGACTGGAACTGTACCTTATAGGGACATTTATCAGGTAACTGCTATACGAGATCCTCGTAATGCATACTTATCAGGTAACAGGACTGTACATAGCCCTATAGGGACCTTTATCTGGTTGCAGGACTGTACATGTACCTCATAGTGGACATTTATCAGGTAAAATGTCTGTACATAAGATTCATAGGTGCTGTTATCAGGTAACATGGATGTACAAGGACCTCATAGTGAAGTTTCATGAGGTAAATGGCTGTACATAACCCACATAGGGACCTTTATCTGGTAAGAGCACTGTACTATTACCACTTAAGGACATTTATCAGATAACAGGGCTGTACAAGTACCTCATAATGGAGCTTTATCAGGTAATAGGGCCTTATAGGTACCTCACAGTGGGCCTTTATCAGGTAATAGGGCTGTACAGGAACCTCACACAAATTTTATCAAGTAAGAAGCTGTACAGATACTTCATAGTGGACCATTTTAAGGCAAAAGGGCTATACATAAACCTAATAGGAGAGTGGGCTACGGAAGCACCTCATACTGCACCTTTATCAGGTAACAGGGTTGTACAGGAACCTCATAGTGGACTGTGGCAGGTAACAGGCTGTATATAAATATCATAGGACCTTTTTTAGGTAAGAGGGCTATACGGGCACCCCATAGTAAACTCTTTTCAGGTACAGGGCTATACATAACCCTATGGGAACATTTATCAGGTAACAGGGCTGTATATAAACATCATGGAACCTTTATCAGGTAACAGTGCTGTTTATGAACCTTACAGTCGACTTTTATTATGTAACAGGGCTACACATGAACCTCGTAGTGGGCCTTTATCAGGCAACAGGACCATATATAAAGCAGATAGGGAGGAGGGGCAAGATGGCAGATTAGTGTGAGCAGCTTTTCTCTTAGCTCAGCCACCCAGAACTTAGCAGGAATACTAAGCCTCCCAAGGCTTAGAGTGAAGTCGTGGGACTGGAGAGGTGGTCTGCCCTAGCTGAACTGGAGGTGGGTTAGGTCATGAATCAGATATTTAAAAAACCCTCTCTCCACTGGAGTTTATCAGTCACCTGCAGAGAGCCAGTGCAGGTGCCACCTTGGGACAGCAGGACGGGGCCTGGGACAGTGGCACCCAGATCCCTGGCTGTCGGCTAGGTCTGCGTGGGCCTGTCTGAGCCTAGCAGGTCTGTGGAAAGTCAGAAACTGGCAGCACCTCATCCAGGGAACGCGGGTGAGAGGCTTGAGGGAGCGGGTCCTCCCCAGCTCCGGGAGTCCCACGGCTTGGGGGCATTGACGGGACCAGCTACAGAGGTCAGAAGTCTGGAAGAGAGGGTGTGAGGGCACGTTGCTCAGCCTGCCCAGCCAGCGGTCCAGCACACAGCGGGTTCCTGGGCCCGCCGAGGCTGGCACATTCCCGTTCCAGCACCAGCCTGGTCCCCGGCTCCCTCCCCAGCCACACTGTTGCCACCCACGCTGATCTAACAACCACAGGTCCCCTGGACCTGCCAGGTCTGGGCCAGTCTGGCACCTGACAAGGCCCTCCCGCTCCTCAGTCCCCAATCTCCCAAACCCCAGCCCCCAACCTGCTCCATTGCTCTGCCGACTAGGTCGGCACCAGCCCATAGCCCTGTGAGCCGGGCCATGGCTTCAACAGACCTGCCTTGAGCAGCACGTGGCTTTGCAGCTGGCTGCAGGTCCTGGCACTGGGACGTGACCCAACCAGCGTAGACCACGTCAGGGGACCCACACACCACTTCCCCACCAAACCCACCTGGTCCAGGCCCCAGGATCCAGCACCAGGCCCTGAGCCACCTGCCACCAGACATGACCAGCTGCTTTGCCGCCTGCCCGCAACCCAGATTTGCTGGCACCACTTTGCCTTCAGGCCTGCAGCCTGGGCCACCCACACTGATCGCCCAAGAAGGGAAGCTGGGAAGTCTTCACCCCAACCTTCAACACGGCGAGCAAGGCAGTAAAAGGAAGGACACACCACCCAGACTCCCACTTCCATCACAGCTCAAGAAGAACAAAAGGAAACCAGGTGTGAACACACGCACCGTCGTGTCCACCGCAGGGCTATGGCCCTTATCTCTCAGCCTCGCCCAGCGTGTTTCTCGGTGCTGTGTGGCTGTTGTTGTTGTTTGTTGTGGTGGTGCTTCTGCTTTGCTTTTTGATAGTGGGTTTCAGTGTTGCTTTTGTTTTATTTGAGTGTGTTCTGATTGGTTCAAGGACTCCTGCACATGTGCATGTTTTTTTCTCTCCTCGTTTCTAGTCTTTTTTTCTTTCTTTTTTCATTCTTTCATTTTTTTTGTTAGTGGGTTTTTTTTTTTTGAAGGTGTTATTTTCCCATGCTCTGTATTTTGAGGGTTCCGATTAGCTTATTTTGATTTTGTTTGTATCATCTTTATTAATACTCTCTCTCCCTCTCTCTTTTTGCTATTCCTGACACCCAGATTCCATTCTCTCTCTCCTCCTTTACATTCTTCTATTTTATCATCCTTTTTCAAACTGATAGCATATCCTGTTACCACCACATCTGCCCTGTTCACCCTTTGAAATGGCACACTTTCCACCTTCCTGTCTCTTCTTCCTTACACATACTCAACTCAATCCTTAACTCTTCTTAACACTAATAACATCGATCCTACCACCAATGTCACAGCATGGCTAAGACAGCAGAAGGCACAGCAACACCTCTTGTTTGATTTTAAGCCAGACACAATACATGATTATGTACCGTTTTCACGGATGGAAATTGCTGATCCCACTATTCCTACATATCATACCAATTAACACTAGGTATCAAGATAGTAACTAAGGGCTAGTCTACTGCTAGATATTGTTTGCATACATTGTTGCTATCATTGGGCTCCCCAGCCCAGCTGTGAGGTAGGAGGAACATAGAGGGACACTACAAACTCATAGAAACTCTGCACCATTAGATCCATCCAGATAGATGAATAGGCACACAAACAATATGAAAAATCAAGGGAACAAAACAGCACAAATACTTCAGACTCCCTCAATCGTAGACTCCATTGACACCACAGTGGAGGAAATGTCAGAGATAGAATTCAGAAAGTTCATGATTAAACTGATGTATGAGATAAAATATGGCTTAAAAAACACAGAGAGAAAATACAAGAAATGAAAGATCATTCAAACAAGGAGATAGACATCCTGAAGAAGAATCAGTCAGAAATCCTTGAAATGAAGGAATCAATAAACCAAATTTAAAAATTCAATGGAAAGCATCACTAATAGACTGAACCACTTGGAAGACAGTTTCAGGCAATGAAGACAAAGTATATAATCTAGAAAATAAAGTGGACCATGGGGAAAATATGTTAAGAGACCAGGAACAGAACTTCCAAGAACTATGGGATAGCATGAAAAGACCAAACTTGGATTCACTGAGGTAGAGGAAGGCTCAGAGATACAAACCAAGGAATGCACAAATTTTTTAATGAAATGATATCAGAAAATTTCCCAAACCTTAAGAATGAAATGGAAAACCAAATACAGGAGACTTTCAGGATCCTGAATATACAAAATTACAACAGATACACACTAAGACACAATATTATGAAAATGCCTAACATACAGAATAAGGATAGAATTTTAATGGCCACCAGAGAAAATCAACAGGCCATTTTTAAAGGGAAACCAATTGGTATCTCAACTGAATTCTCAATCCAGACCCTCAAAGCTAGGAGGTCTTGGAATAATATACACTAAGCTCTGAAAGAACATGGATGCCAGTCAACAATACTGTACTCAGCAAAACTAAGCTTCAGAATTGATGATGAAATAAAAACCTTCCATGATAAACAAAATTAAGAGAATTCACAGCTAGATGGGCTGGAGTTTTAGCTCAGTGGTAAAGTGCTTGCTTAGCACATGTGAGGCACTGGGTTCAATCATCAGACCCACATAAAAATAAATACATAAATAAAATAAAGATATCGTGACCACCTGCAACTAAAAATATTTTAAAATATCACCACTAGAAAACTGAACTACAAAACATACTCAACAAAATATTTCATGAAGAAGAAATCAAAACAAAAGTGAAAATCAGCAAAGGGAGGAACTACACTAGAAGAAAGGCCCATCAAAGGAGAAACTAATTCAAATTAAAAACCAGAAATAAAACGACACAGAATAAAAATCATATCTCAATAATAGCATGTAAATGGCCTAAACTCATCAATCAAAAGACACAGACTGGAAGATTTGATTAAGAAAACAAGATCTACAATATGTTATCTCCTAGAGACTCACCTCATAAGCAAATATATCCACAGACTAAGGGTAAAAGGATAGGAAAAGACATCATTCACATGGATCTTGTAAACAAGCAGGGGTTTCTATCCTCATATCAGATAAAGTGGACTTCAAGCCAAAGTTAAACAGAAGGAACCAAGAAAGTCATTTCATACTGCTTAAGGGAATGCTACATCCACAAGACATTACAATGATAAATATTTATGACCCAAACAGTGGAGCACCTACGTACATCAAACACACCCTTCTCAAATAGACCACAACACAGTAATACTGGGTCACACTTTAACATCCTCTGTCATCACTGGATCAATCCTCAAACAAGAACTAATAAAGAAGCTATAGAACTAATAAATACAATTAATAATTTAGACTTAACAGATATATAGAATATTTCATCCATCAATGACTGAATATACTTTCTTCTCAACAGCACATGGAACCTTCTCTAAAATAGACCATATCTTAGGCCACAAAATAACTCTTAGCAAATATTAAAAAAGAGAAATTCTATCAGGTCATAATGGAGTGAAATTACAAATCATAAAATATAAAAGAGAAGCTACTCTGACATCTGGAGACTAAATAATACACTATTGAATGATGAATGATGGTAGAAGAAATCAGGGGTGAAATTAAAAAATACTTAGATGTAAATGAGAATCACACCACAACTCATCAAAATCTCTGGGACACTACGAAGGCAGTTCTAGGAGGAAAGTTCATTGCAGTAAGCACATTCTTTATAAGAATAGAAAGTCACCAAATAAATAACCTAACATTATATCTCAAAGCCCTAGAAAAACAAGAACAAATACACTGAAAGCAGTAGAAGACACAAAATAATTAAAATCAGAGCTGAAATCAATGAAATTGAAACAAACAATCCCAAAAATAGACAAAAAGTTGGTTCTTCTAAAAAATAAATAAAATTGACAAAACCATAGCAAGCTAACAAAGAAAAAGAGAGAGAAAACTCAAATCACTAAAATTCATGATGAAAAGGAAATATCACCAAAGACACCACTGAAATTCAGATGATAATCAGAAACTATTTTGAAAATCTATACTCCAATAAAACAGTAAATTATGAAACATTCACAAATTCCTAGAGACTTATGACCTATCCAAATTGAAACAGGAGGACATAGAAAATTTAAACAGAACAATTTCAAGCAATTAAGTTGAAGACACCACCAAAAAGCCTACCAGCAAAGAAAAGCCCAGGACCAGATGGATTCTTAGCTGAGTTCTACCAGACCTTCAAAGAATAGCTTACACCAACACTCCTCAAATTATTCCATGAAGTAGAAAAGGAGGGAACACTTCCAAACTCATTCTATGAGGCTAGTATCACCCTGGTACTAAAACCAGACAAAGACACATCAAGGAAAGAAAACTTCAGACCAATATCCCTCATAAACATAGATGCAAAAATTCTTAATGAAACACTGGAAAATAGCATACAAAGCACATTTTAAAATTTTAATTTGTAAAATTTTATTTGTTCTAATTAGTTTACATGACAGTAGAATGCGTTTTTACATTTTTACTATTATTATTATTTTATTATTTCTTTTTAAATTATTTATTTCTTTTTAATTCATTCATTTATCTATTTATTTTTTACAGACTGCATTTTGATTCATTGTACACAAATGGGGTACATCATTTCATTTCTATAGTTGTACATGATGTAGATTCAAACCATTCGTGTAATCATAAATGTACATAGGGTAATGATGTCTGTCTCAGTCCACCATTTTTTATAACCCCCTGTTCTCATTTCCTTCTACATATTCTAAAGTTCCTCCATTCTTCTCTCACCCCCACCCCCCCACCCCTATTACATATCGTCATCCACTTATCAGGGAAAACTTTCTGCCTTTGGTTTTTTGGGATTGGCTTATTTTGCTTAGCATAATATTCTCCAATTCCATATATTTATTTACATTTTGATAAATCATACTTAAATGGAGTATAGTCTCTCATTTTTCTGATTATACATTTTGCAGGATCACATCGGTCATGCAGTCAAATGTACGTGAGGTAAGGATGTCTGTTTCTATCCTTCCTATCCCATACACCCTCCCCTCCATTCACTTCGTTCTACCTAATATAAAGTAACTTTATTCTTACTTATCCCCCACCCCTTATTGTGAATTAGCTTCTGCATATGAGAGAAAAGAAAACATTGGCCTTTGGCATTTTGGGTTTGGCTTATTTCATTTAACATGATATTCTCTGACTTCATCCATTTACCAGCAAATGCCAGAATTTCATTCTTCTTTAAACCTGAGTAATATTCCATCTTATTAAAAAATATATATATTACATTTTTTTATCCATTAATCTGTTGAAGGTATCTAGGTTGGTTCCATAGCTTAGCTATTGTGAATTGAACTGCGATAAATATTGATGTGACTGTGTCACTGTATTATGTTGATTTAAAAGATAGTGCATCGGGGCTGGGGAGATAGCTCAGATGGTAGAGTGCTTGCCTTGCAAGCACAAGACCCTGGGTTCAATCCCCAGCACCACCAAAAAAAAAAAAAAAAAAAAAAAGATAGTGCATAGTGATCAAGCAGGGTTCATTCCAGGGATGCAAGTTCAGTTCAACATACAGAAATCAATAAATGTCATTCATCACATCAACAGACTTATAGACAAGAACCACATGATTATCTCATTTGACAAAATTTAGCATTCACATTCAAAGCACTAGAAAAACTAGGGATAGTAGGAATGTACCTTAACGTTGTAAAAGCTATATATGCTAAATCCAAGGCCAACATCATTCTAGTGCAGAAAAAAGAAAACATTCCCTCTAATAACTGCAGTAAGACAAGGATGCCCTCTCTCACTATTCCTATTCAACATCATCCTTGAACCTCTAGCCAGAGCACTTAGACAAAAGAAAGAAATTAAAGGGATACAAATAGGAAAAGAAGAGCTCGAACTATCCCTATTTGCTGACACCATGATTCTATATTAATAAGACCCAAAAACTCCACTAAAAAGTTTCTTGAACTCATAAATGAATTCAGCAAAGTAACCAGAAATAAAATTAACACCCATAAATCAATTGCATCCCTATACACCAATGACAAATTAGATGAAAAAGAAATCAGGAAAATTATTCCACTTATACTACCTCAAACAAACAAACAAACAAACTTGGGAATTAATCTAATAAAAGAGGGGAAAAACTGCAATGAAAACTACAAAACACTAAAGAAAGAAATTGAAGAAGACCTTAGAAAATGGAAAGAACTCCCATGTTCTTGGATAGGCAGAATTAATATTGTCAAAATGACCATACTACCAAAAGTGCTATACAGATTCAATGCAATTCCCATTAAAATTCCAATGATGTTCTTCATAGAAATAGAAAAAGCAGTCCCAAAATTCATTAGTAAAACTAAGAGGCCCAGAATAGCCAAAGCAATCCTTAGTGAGAAAAGTAACAGGAGGCATCACAATATCAGAACTTATACTACAGAGCTATAGTAACAAAAATGCAAGGTATTGGCACAAAAATAGAATTGAAGAACAATGGAACAGAATAGAAGACACAGAGACAAGCCCACATAAATACAGTTATCTCACATGAGACACAGACACCATAAACATACACTGGAGAAAGGATAGCCTCTTTAACAAACGGTGCTGGGAAAACTGGAAATCCATATGTAGTAGATTGAACTTGAACCCCTATCTCTCACCATGCACAAAACCCAACTTAATGTAGATCAATGACCTTGGCATTAGGCCAGAGACCCTGTGCATACTAGATGTTTTAGTTAGCTTTTTCACTGCTGTGACTTACGATCTGACTAGAACAATTGTAGAGGAGGAAAGTTTATTTGTGGGCTCATGGTTTTGGAGGTCTCAGACCATATACAGCCAGCCCCATCATGGCGAAAGAGTATGACAGAGGGAAGCAGCTCATATGATAATCAGAAGCCGAGAGAAAACTCCACTTCCAGATACAAATATATATCCCATGGCCACGCCCCAAATGAACCACCTCCTCCTGCCCCACCCCGCTGCCTCCAGTTACCACTCAGTTAATCCCAACAGGGATCATCAGAATCATTTCACTGAAAGACTATAACCCAATCATTTTTCCTCCAAACCATCTTGCATTGTCTCACATGTGAGCTTCTGGGGGTACACCTCACATCCAAACCATAACACTAGAAGAAAAAATAGGTCCAGTTCTCCATCTTATCAGCTCAGGAACAGACTTCCTCAATAAGACTCCTAAAGCACAAGAAGAAAAATCAAGAATCAATAAAAGGGCTATTATCAAACTAAAAAGCTTCTTCACAGCAAAGAAAACAATTAAGAACACACACAGAGAGCCTACCGAATGGGAGAAAATCTTTACTACCTGCACCTCTGATAGAGCATTAAACTCCAGAATATGCAAAGAACCCAAAAAACTTAATACCAAAAAAATGCATAACTCAATCAGTAAATGGGCAAAGGAACTGAACAGATAGTTCATAGAAGAAGAAATACAAATGGTCAAAATACATATGAAAAATGTTTAACATCTCTAGTAATTAGAGAAATGCAAATTAAAACTACACCGAGAGTCCCTCTCACTCCAGTCAGAATGGTGATTATCAAGAATGCAAGCAAAAATAAATGTTGGTGAGAATGTGGGAAAAAGGTACACCCATACATTGCTGGTGGGAGTGCAAATTGGTGCAGCCATTATGGAAAGCAATGTAGAGATTCCTCAGAATGCTTGGAATGGAACCACCATTTGCCCAGTTTCCCACTCCTCAGTTTATACCCGAAGGACTTAAAATCAACATACTACAGTGACACAGTCACATCAATGCTTATAGCAGCTCAATTCACAATAGCTAAACTATGGAACTAACCTAGATGCCCTTTAACAGATAAATGGATAAAAAATGTGATATATATATATATATATGATGGAATATTATATATATATATATATGATGGAATATTACTCAGGTTTAAAGAAGAATGAAATTCTGGCATTTGCTGGTAAGTGGATGGAGTTAAAGAATATCATGTTAAGTGAAATAAGTCAAGCCCCAAAAATCAAAGGCCAAATGTTTTCTCTGATATGAGGAAGCTAATTCACAATGGAGGGGGATAGGAAAGAATAGTTACTTTATATTAGGTAGAGGGGAGTGAAGGGAGGGGAAGGGGTATGGGGGAAGGAATGACAGTAGAGTGAAGCAGACATTATTGCCTCATGTACATGTATGACTGCATGACCCATGTGATCCTGCAATGTGAATAATCAGAAAAATGGGAGAGTGCACTCTATTTATGTACAATCTATCAAAATGTATAAATGCTTTCTACTGTCATGTACAACTAATTAGAACAAATACAATAAAATATTTTAAAAATGAATACAAGTAAAAATAAATGTTGGTGAGGATGTGGGAGGAAAGGTGCACTCGTACATTGCTGGTGGGGTTGCAAATTGGTGCAACCACTCTGGAAAGCAGTGTGGAGATTCCTTAGAAAACTTGGAATGGAACCATCATTTGATCCAGTTATCCCACTCCTAGGCTTATGCCCAAAGGACTTAAAATCAGCATACTACAGTGACACAGCCACATCAATGTTTATAACAGCTAACTCACAATAGCTAAGCTATGGAACCAACCTAGATGCCCTTCAACAGATGAATGGATAAAGAAATTGTGGTATATACACACAATGGAATATTACTTAGCCTTAAAGAAGAACAAAATCATGGCATTTGGGGGTAAATGGATGGAACTGGAGAATATTATGCTAAGAGAAATAAGCCAGTCCCAAAAAACCAAAGATTGAATGTTCTCTCTGATTTGTGGATGCTAACACATTACAGAAACATTTCAGATTATACATTGCAAAAAAAAAAAAAAAAAGAAAAGAAAGAAAAGATAGAGAACTTTATCAGGTAGGGCTGTACAGGTATCTCATAGGAACCTTTATCAGATAACAGTGCCATTCATAAACCTCATGGTGGACCTGTATCATGTAACAGGTCTATACACGCACCTCGTAGTGGGCCTTTATTATGTAACAGGGCTATAACGCACCCCATAGGGACCTTTACAGGTAACAGTGCCATTCATAAACCTCATAGTGGGTCTTGATCAGGTAGCAGGGTGGTACTTACATCTCATAGGGACTGTCAACATGTAACAGGGCTGAACACATACCTCCTGGTGGACTTTTTTAGTTAGCATGTCTGTACTGGTACCTCATATTGGTTCTTTATCAGATAACAAGTCTGTACATACACCTCATAGGGACTTCTATCAGGTAACAGGGCTGGAAAGATACCTCACATTGGACCTTTATCAGGTAACAGGACTGTACAGGTACCTCATGGTGGACCTTTGTAAGGTACAAGGGCTGTATGGGAACATCACAGGGACCTTTATCAGGTAACAGGGCTATACGTATACCTCATCTTGGACCAGTGCTAGGTGGCAAGGTTGCACACATACCTCATAGGGCCCTTATCCAGGTACTCATCAGGACCTTTATCAGGTAAAGTTGCTGTATAAGTAACTCAGAGTGGACATTTATTAGGTAACAGGGCCCTACAGGTACCTAGTAGGGATCTTTATCCGCTGAAAGGGCTGTACCAGTAGAATATAGTGGAAATTTACCTGGTAACAGGGCCCTAGAGACACCTCGAGTGGACCTTTATCAGGTAACAGGGCTGCACATAAATCTCATAGGGCTGTTTTCAGGTAACTGGGCAGCACGAGTGCCTCATAGTGGGCTTTATTAGGTGTCATTCTGTGCATGAACATCATCGGGACCTTCATCAGGTAACAGGGCTGCACATAAACCTCATCAGGACCTTCATCAGGTAACAGGACTGTTCAGGTACTGCACAGTGACCTTCATCAGGTAACACGCTGTATTTAAACATCCGTGGGTCTTTTATCAGTTAAGAGCTGCACATAAATCTCATAGGGACCTTTATAGGTAAGAAGGCTGTACAGGTACTTCATACCAGAACTTTATTAGGTAACAGGGCTGTGTATAAACCTCATAAGACGTTTATCTGGTAACAGGTCTGTGAGAGTACTTCATATTGGACCTTTAACAGGTTAAAAGTCTGACAAGTACGGGTGGGATCTTTATCAGGTAACAGGGTGTACTTGTACCTAGGCGTGGGATTTTATCAAGTAACAATGCTGTAAATAACCTTGTAGGGATCCTTGTCCTAGTGGACTTTATCAGGTAGCAAGGCTGTACATAAACATCATAGGGACCTTTATCAGGTAAAAGAGTTGTTCGTGCACTTCAAAGCAACTTTGATCAAGTGAGAGGGCTGTATAGGTACTTCATAGAGGACAATTGTCAGGCAAGAGGGCTGTACATAAACCTCATAGGAACTTGATCAGGTAACAGGGATGTACAGGAACATCATTTTGGACCTTTATAAGGTAATGTGGATGGACATGACCCTCATTGGACCTTTATCAGGTAATTGGGCTATTCAAGAACTTCATAGGGACATTTATCAGGTAACAGGGCTGTACAAGTACCTCATACTGGACCTTTAACAGGTAACAGGACTGAACAGTGTACCTCATAATGGACCTTAATCAGGTACAGGGCTGTACATAAGCCTATAGGGAACTTTATCAGGTAACTGGGCTATGCAGATATCACATCGCAACATTTTCAGGAGACAAGGCTGTACAACTATCTCATAGTAGACCTTTATCAGGAAATAGGGGTATACAGGTACTTCATAAGACCTGTATCAGGAAACAGGGCTGTATTTCTTAGTGGACCTTTATAACATAATAAGTCTCTATATTAACCCCTAGGGTCCTTTATCTGGTAACGGTGCTGCACATAAGCACCATAGGGATTTTATCAGGTAACAGGACTCTACATAAACCCCAGTGGGACCTACATCTGTTAAGAGGGGTGTGCAGGTTCCTCATACTGGACCTTTATCAGGTTAAGGGCAGTACATAGCCCTTATAGAGACCCTTATCAGGTAACAGGCGATATATAAATATCGCAGGGATCTTTATCAGGTAAAAGAGCTGTTTGTAAACCTCAGAGTGGACCTTTGTTACGTTACAAGTACCTTGTAATGTACTTTTACCAGGTAACCGGGCAATACTTAGACCCCATAGGAACCTTTAGCAGGTTAAAGTGCTGGGCATGAACCTCACAGTGGACATTTATCTTGGCTGTACATAAAACCCCTATAGGGAACTTTATCAGGTAGCAACACTGTATCAGTACCTCATAAGGACATTTAGCAGGTAACAGGGCTGTACAAGTATCTCACACTGGAGGTTTATTAGGTAACAGGGCTTACGGGGCTGAAGAGTGACCTTCATCAGGAAACACGGCTGTACAAGTACCTCAGAATTCACCTTTGCCAGGAAAATGGCTGGATATAAACCCCTTAGGGACCTTTATCTGGCAATTGGGCTGTATATAAATACATATCTTAGGAACCTTTATCACATTACAGGTACATCATAGGAACTTTTTCAGTTTACATGGCTGTACCTCATAGTGGACCATTGTCAGGTAACAGGGCTGAACACAGACCTCTAAAAAGGCTGTGCATGAACCTCATAGATACCTTTATCAGGTAACGGGGGTGTACATAAATCTGATAGGGACTTCTGTCAGGAAAACATGCCCTAGAGTTACCTCAGTTGAAACTTTTTCAGGTAACAGGGCTATATTAAAAATCATAGAGACCTTTATCAGGTAACAGCAGTAAAAGTACTTTATAGTAGTCCTTTATCAGATGTAAGTCTGTACATAAACCTCACAGGACCTTAAACAGGATACAGGGCTGTACCTAAACCTCATTGGGACCTTTGTCAGGTGCAGGGCTGTAGAAGTACCTCACTGCGGACCTTCATTGGTACCTCGTAGGGACCTTCATCTAGTAAAGTGCTATTCGTGAACTTCATGGTGGACCTTTATTATGTATAAGTGCTATACATATAACTCACGATGCACCTTTATCAAGTAACAGGGTGGGACTTGAACCTCACAGGGACCTTTATCAGGTAACAAGGCTGTACATGTACCTCATCAGGTCCTTTGTCAGGTGACGGGCTGTACAATTACCTCATGGGGACCTTTATCAGGTATCAGGGCTGTACAGGTATATCACAGGGACCTTTATCAGGTAATAGTGCTGTTCATAAACCTCATAGTAGACCTTTATTATGTAACAGGTTTACATATGTACCTCACAGTGGACCTTTATCAGGTGACAAGGCTCTACCTAAACCTCATTGGAACCTTCATCATGTAACAAGGCTGTACATTCCTCATGGTGGACCTCTACCAGGTGACAGGGTTGTACTGGTACATCATAGGGACAATTATCAGGTAAAAGGTTTGTATAGGTACCTCATAGTAGACCTTTATGAGTTAGTAAGGCTGTACTTAAACATCTTAGGGACCTTTATCAGGTAACAGGGCTGTACATAGCCTCATAGGGCCCTTTGTCAGGTGACAGGGCTAAGTGCACCTCATGGTAGGCCTTTTTCACACAGCAGTGCTGTGAGGTCCCTGTATGAACCTTCATCAGGTGTGGGTGTTGTTCATCAACCTCAAGGACTCGAATAATGCAACAGGGCTACACGTGCACCCCTGAGCGGACCTTTATCAGGAAACAGGGCTGCACAAGTACCTCCTCGTGGACCTTTATCTGGTAAATGGGCTGTCCACAAACGTCACAGGGACCCGTATCTGGTAACGGGGATGTACGTAAACCTCTTAGGGACCTGTATCAGCTTATAGGTCACACAAGTACCTCATAGTGGACTTTACTGGGTAGAAGCCTATCCAGGCACCTTGCAGCAGCCCTTTGTCAGGTAACGGTGCTGTACAAGTACCTCACAGTGGACCGTCGGCAAGTTCCAGGGCTGTGCAGTCACCTCATATGGCCTTTGAACAAGTAACAGGACTGTGTAAGTATTTCATGGTGGACCTTTTTCAGGTACAGGGCTGTACACGTACTTCATAGTGGATCTTAGTTTAGTAACGGGTTTGTATTAAACCTCATAGGGCCCTTTATCAGGTAACAGGACTGTGCAAGTACCTATATTGGACTTTTAACAGGTAAGAAGGCTATATATAAATCTCATAGGGTCTTCAGGTAACAGGTCTGTACATGAACCTCTTCGGGACCTGCATCAAGCTCGAGGGCTATGTGTCACTTCACGCTGGACGTTTGTCAGGTAACAGGGCAGTGCATGTATCTCATAGTTACCTTTATCAGCTGACCAGGGTGCACATGTACTTCATAGCAGTCCTTTGCCAGGTGAAAGGCCTGTGCATACACCTCACAGTGGACCTTCATCAGGTAAAAGTGCTGTACTGGTGACTGATAGGTCCCTTTATCTGGTAACAGGGCTCTACGAGTACCTGGGTTTGGACATTTTTCTGGTAACAGGGCTGCACATAAACTTCACAGGAACCTTTATCTCTAACAGGGCTGTACAGGTTCCTCAGAGTAGACCTTTATCAGGTGACACGTCTATACGTGTACCTCTTAGGGGGCCTTTATCACTTCACAGGGCTGTACCTACACCTCACATGGACCCCTATCCCATGACAGGGCTGTATGAGTACCTCATAGTGACCTTTGTAAGGTAACAGGGCTGTACACGTACCTAAGTTTGGACCTTTATCAGGTAACAGATCTACTTGCGATGAGGTGACTGTGCTTACTTAGGTCTAATAGTGGCTCTTTAAACCTCTCAGGGACCTTTATCATGTGATTGAGTTGTACTCATGCCTCAAAGGTGACTTTCGTCAGGCAACAGTGTCTACCTATACCTCATAGGGGCCCTTGATCAGGTGACAGGGTTATGTGACTGACTCTTGGGTTTTTATTCTGTGAGGACAAGGGCAGCACATTTGGGCCTGGTTGCAGGTTGCCCTAGGTTAAGTGACCAGCAGTAGGCTTCTGTCCCCTGTCTGCCTCTGCTGGGGAGACCCATGGTTTTCTTATCCAGAGTTGAGGCTGGAGTGCAGAGACGTGAGCCAGGTTTTGAGCCCTGTCCCTGTCACGTGGTCCACATCTCTCTTACTTGTCTGTGGGATCCTGCGGAGAAAGTCCTCCCACTCTTCTTCACAGAAAAGCAGTCTGACACACCCGCGTTCTGTTCCTGGCCCCTGTGACTCTGCTGACAAGAGCGTAGCTGGATTAGGAACCGGGCCTTGAGACTGCAGTCTCTTGGTGGTGACTCTGTGTCCCAACCTGGCTGATCAGAGGCTGGTGACTGTCACATTTGCGCCTGTGGTCCTCAGGGATGCTCACTGAGAGGTAGCGGGTCAGGGTCCAGCTGAGGGCGGGGAGGCAGCTGGTTGGCTCCTTGGTGCTGTGAGGGCAGGTGTATCCCTGGAGGACTTGCCCAGGTCTGCACTGCAGGAGATGCTGGTTTCAGAACCCTCACGGAGGGTTCTGTCCTCAGATTAGAGGAACCGTGATGTTCGGACTTCAGTACAGGCGAGGCCCTGAGCCCTTCTCACGGACTCCCTGTGCCATGTCTGTTCTCCATGCCTCTCCTGCAGATGGGGACCCCTTGTGCAGGGCTTAGGCACACCTGCCCTGGCTTCTGCTGCACTTTCACCCACCCCTGGGCTGCCATCTACCCACTGAATAGGGATCATCTTGCGTTTCACACCCTCACTGTGTCCCCTGAGGGTGGGGACTATCTTCCACGTTTAAGTCCCATTTCTAGCGCAGTCTGGAGGTAGCAGGTACCTAGTGGTTGCGTGAGAGGACTAATGGAAGGTAGTCACTAAGACAGAGGGCAGCGAGGACCACACGCGGCACCGCCAGAGAGCTCTTGCGTGTGCTCCTTCCTCTCAATGGGATCCGGGCCACGCTCCCTGAGACTCGTGCTCACTGTTTTCATGATGGTCCTATGGGTGACTTTGAGATTTTTTTTTTTTAATTAAAAAAGTTGTCTTGGACACAGGTTCAAACTCCTATTTTGGGATGGAATATTGGCATTTTACGTTGGCACTACTTCTGATTTATACCTGGAGTGGATGTGCCACCTTCTCACTGGACCCACGTCCTCATGATGTCATGGACACTAGAGGTGCACATAGCGTAGCACTTTTTATTAAGACAGAAATCTATTCAGGAAAAGGCAAGTGTGCTGTGTTGGGTGAATGTGGACCAGTACGGCTTCAAAGTCATGAAGAGGCATAGCCCAAGACCCCTGTGGAACCCAGGGAGGGAACACCTGAGCTTGTAGCTGAGGAGAAGGTCTGCGGAGACCAGGAAAATCCCCGGAGAGACGCCTGGCTGATGCTGAACTGGACTCTCCCGCGGAGGCTGGTACTTTAGGGATGTGGTGGATCCTGGTCAACCTCCACTCACTAGATGTCAGTGGCTTACATATTGATCAGGGCCCACCAAGTTCTGCAGACCATATCCCTCTTGGGGCAGGGTCAGCACTACCCTGTCTGCGCACACCCCTAGACAGGTTACCGGGCTACACCGTGGCTTCATGCGGAACCTGGGCCTTTGCTCTCGATCTTATAGCTCTGAATGGACCTCGCGTGAATGGGTGCAGGACTGGCAGCCCCTGATGGGTGGCTTGGGGCTCTAAAGAGGTGGTCCTGTTGTTGAGCAACGGAATCTTCTGCCTTGCTGAGTGCCAGGCCACGACCCGCAGGACACACGCTCCCGTCTGCGGGACGGAGATCGGACATCTCAGAGTGGGACCTCCAAGGTGATGACTGTCGTTGCCGTGGCGATTCCACCCCAGAGCACTCAGACAAAGAGCAGGTGTGCAGCCGTGGGACCAGCGTCTGGCTGGTCGGCCAAGGTGAGGCTCCCAGGAAAGACTGCTTCTCACCAGGTGAGAGGGTTGCCATGGAATGTTCAGCCAGATGTCTAAGAGAATGTTTAAGGACCTCGCCAAGACGGGCCAGCCCTTCAGAGTCAATTGTTCAATTCCAGAATCAACACATTTGACTTCCGTGGTGAGTTCGTCCTGATTAAATTAGAATTGGGCCCCTTCCTAGTGTTCAGTACAGAGGGCTGACGTGGGAATTTAGTATGACTATGCGCATAGGATGTTCTTAATATGTCCATCTTTATTACAAGTAAGTTATAACAATGATGGAGATAATTAATAATCAATACTACATTGTTAACCACATTGGTAACAGTATTGCCACCCCGCCCTGTAAATTAGGCATATAATATGTCTGTAAGTCATACTGAGAAACTGAGGGTCAGGGAGTCCAACGGTTTGCTCAGGTTCACCTGACCACTCATAGTCTGAACTCGAACGTCTTATGAGTGCAAGTTCAAGGCTCTCTGAGCACCATCCTGAATTTCAGCAATAAGGGAATATTTACATGAGCAAATCAGAACAGCATTCCCTGACTAAGGGCTGGGGTGCCTGTTAAAAGCCAAAACCTCTCAGCCCGCTGGCCTGGTGGGACGTGTGGGGTCTGGGTTGTCCACCCTCTTCCTGGACTTCTCTGCCCAGCTGATCTGAGGCTGGTGTTTGGAAGCTGGGTTCCCAGCTCAGCACTGGGCGGGGGTGCAGGAGGTCTCTGCAGTGCCCCTCATTCTGTCGTCTGCTGCTTCTAGGTGGTTCTCCTGGCTCAGCCACCCACTTGGGAGGAGAGCTCATACGCCAAGCTGCACTCCTCCCACACCTCTGGCCTCCAGGTCTGTTTCCATCCGACGCGTCGTCTTCTCAGGGTTTGCACGTAGACACAAGACAGGGAGGCCGGCAAGGCCACCCCTCAATGACAAGGCAGAACAGGCCAGCAGGACACCGCCTGCCCTTCCAGACCCTCTCCTTGGCCAGCTCTGCTGCTGACTGCAGCCAAGTCCTCAAGCTTTTCCTGTGAAAGACCAGCAGGAAATGACTTCAGGCTTTGCAGGCCGCCTGGGCTCTGTCAGGACTCACGTCTGCCACCGTGGCATGAGAGCAGCCGGAGACAACGTGTGACCCAGAGGGTTTGGCTGCACAGCGGTAAAGCTGAGAACATGGAATCTTGAGTTTCCTGTGCCACAAAATTCCATTCTCTTTTTTATTTGTTTTCAGTCATTAAAAAATGTCCTTAGCTGGTGGGCTATACAACACAGGCTGTGCCAGGCAGTGGGCTCCATGGGCCAGGGTTAGCCAGTCCCTGTGAGCACGCAGGTGAGTGTATGTGTGTGTGTGTGTGTGTGTGTGTGTGTGTGTGTGTGTGTGTGTGGGCGCGCGCGCACATGCATGTGACCGTGCTCATAACACACATGGTGCCCACTCCACCAGCTGCAGCTTTGCTCTGCATCTTGATGGCGTTTTGGGGGTGATCCTTGTATATCAATGCAGTAACAGCTGTATATCAAAGATAAGTCAGACAGCATGCCCTCATGTGACTGTTGGCGCCAGGCTCTAACCCGTCTTCTACAAAGGGCACCTGCTTTGTCTGCATTGTCTTGCTAAAGCAAAGAAAGCGAGACGGCTCCATTTATATCCTTCAGCACATGTTGAGAGTACAGGGTTGACGCAACTGGATGGAAAGGCACATGTGTATTTGTGGGTGTGTTGGTGGGGGGCTACTGGGGACTGAACCCAGGGCCCTTTACCACTCAGCTGCATCCCCAGTCCTTTCTAAAACATTATTTTATTTTGACGCAGGTTCTGGCTAAATTGGCCTCTGACTTGGGATCCTCCTGCCTCAGCCTCAGGAGCAGCTGGTATTTCAGGTGTGCACCACCACACCCAGTTATGTACACTTTTCATTGTGGCGACTGGAAATTTGGCTACCCTACAGTTAGCTTTAATTTACATTGACACCAATACTGCATGATAGTGCCTGTTTCCCTTCTCAGTGGGGTGTTTGATCAAACATTTTAATGTTTGTAGATTTCATAAGAGAAATTGCATATTATTTAACTCTTTGATGTGACTTTGAATATTTTTCATGTTTAAGAGTTGCTTGTATTTCAATTTCTGTGAACTCTCAATAACTTTAGTCCACTTAGAAATTGCATTGTTCTCTTCATGTTGGTTCGCTAGAAGATTTTTACACATTCATATGCTTTCGGTGCAAATCAGAGAAAGGCAGTGCTATCTCACGTCTGCTCTGCCTTTTATCCATTAAGCTACTTTGGTTGAAATATATGAAGAAAATTCAGCCACACCAGATCAGTAGTTGACAAGGTGCAGATGGGTTGGATTGTCTTTTCAGATTTGTGGGTGTTTTCCTTTGATTCTAAGTAAAACTTGGCAAGTGGTAGTTGCTTAATGGTTAGCTGCACATGAGATCTGAAACCATGTTAATAAACCTTCCACACTATGTTCAAACCTCTTTGTCCTTCTTGCCTTTGAATTCCTCTTTTCCCTGCTCACGATTTGTAATGTCAAGATTGTGGCTTAGAAAACTCCTTGCCCTGGGATGTGCAGGTCTTCCTATTACCTACATTTTGTTGCACAATATAACCCCCCACATTCCTTAGCATCTCCCCTGGTCTTACCAGAAAACAGGAAGTGTCTGAAATCTGTCCAGCTTACAGACACAGATACAAGGTTTCCAAAATCCAAATTTTCACTCCAGATCTCAAATTTTATTATTGACCACAGACACAGCATTGTCTTGCTTGAAGTCCCTGTGTCCTTGGCTCCCTCTTGCAGAAACACTGGCCTTCTACAGACTGGGACATACCATACCATCCACCCCTTACTTCTTCCAGCAGAAATGTGCCAATCATGAAGTCTTTCCTTGAGCAGCCATGCAGCTTCTGCCACAGCAGAAGACTTCTTAGGAACTTTGTGTTTGGTGAGCAGAGCATGGAGAACGTGCACTGAGGAGTGAAGCTTGATCAAGCTGCCTCTGTCTGCCATGGAAGGTGGCACTGCCTGCTGCCCCCCTCCAGCTGCAGGTGCTGGCAAGCTGCAGCCAGTCAGACCCCAAGTGCAGGTGGGTGCTGCCTTGTGCCTGCTGATGCACGGGTTCTACAAATGTCAGCAGAAGGCGGGGGACTTCCTCAGGTCGTGATGAAACTCGTTTAGAACTTGCAGACTCCCTGGAAGGGTCTTGGATGCTGGTGGGTGAGGGTGCTCCTGATGGAGACAAGGAAGAGGTTCTGGGTGTGTTTGGGAATTGCTAGGTCTTGGATGGAGAAGCGCATGTGTTGACGACCTCGTTTCACCTACGTGGACAATCATGCTCCTCAGAGTCTCAGGTCTGCGCCTTCCTGGGTGACGCATCGTGCTGTGAGCTTTCCGTGGAGATCTGCAGCAGTCAGCATGTGGATGCTCACTGTAAGCCTGCTCCGAAGGGCCCGCCGGGGTGTTGGGAGGAATCCGCTCTGGCAGGCCATCATCCCTGGAGCACACTGCATCCTGGAGCAGCACCCCACCAAGTGACAGCAGCCTTCATGCAACCATGGCAACAGGCGAGGCCCTGGGGACCCTGTGCAGGGCCAGGCTGAGTGGCTGTACTCTTGACTGTCCCCATCTCCCTTAGGACCTCTGCAGGTTGCATTCACAGCCGAGACCAGCAAGGGGAATCAATTGCACCACATCTACATGGCCTATCATTTATTAAGCTCCTTTCTAGAGAACAGCAGCTGTGCACATCTGAAAGTGAAGGACAGTCAATCGTGTCCTGCCCAGCAGAGAGTGCACCTGGAAACTTTACCTGCACAGTGGGCTGGTGACAGAACACCTCTACAGGGTGGGATCCGCCGCGCGGAGGGTCTTACGTGTTACGCTGCTGCGCATGGCACTCGGGGCCTCCTCTTGGAGAGGGACAGTGGCCTTCAGCTCCTGAGTATCTGTGCAGTGATTCTGGGTCACCAATTACATTACAGACCTGACCATCAGGTTCTCACTTGATTACCCACACAGCACGAATCCTAATGCAGTGTGGTATCTACCGTGGACTGAATTTATTTTCAGTTGAGTTTGGAAAACTTACAAACAAAACCATCAGGCAATCATGATCCAGCTCCTCAACCACGAATATCAAGCCAAACGAAGACCTGAGGATGATTAGGGTGATCTGGAATAGATGGCTCTAGAAAGCATACTAAAAAAATAACAACAATTAAACAACCACTGCTGGTATCGCCACAAACACCACCCACAGGTTCTCCATGCTCAATATCAAAATGCAGCTCTGTTGGTCTGTCAATGGTGACATTCCATTCACGGGCTAGCGGCCCCTGCCCAGGGAGACCTCAGGGTTCTGAGGCAGGCCATGGTGGACTTCAGCTATTTCTCTCCACCTAGCATCTTGCCTCTTCTTCATCATTGGGCATTCACTGTAACTGAGAGCACATCGCCCTCAGGAGCTTCGCCCAAGGCCAGCTCACCTTCCAGAGTTACAGGAGGAAGAATGGATAAAGCCCATTCCCGCCTGCTACCCCTCTGTGAGGGTGTGACTAGCTTGTCTCTGCCGCTGCAAAATGAAAGAAACCTTTTAACCCTGCAAATGAGGGGAGGAGTCTTGTGTTGGGAGAGCTCAGGAGAGGGACTGCAGCTTGGCAGTAACCTTCTGTGAGTTTCTACAGGTGCTACCTGTAGAAAATGTTTGCTTTGCAACTATGGGACAGTAATTTCTCAATATCAAAGAATGTCTTGTGAAGACAACCTTTTCCACGTTACATGACAGCATTCTTGACTCCTGCATGAATCCAGTGTGATTGCACCGAATGTGTGTTATTGTATCCTTCAGCACTCAGAAGAATTATGATCTCAGGCAATGATGCAGCTTCGCTGACTCAGTTTCCTTATCTGAAGGAGGAAGGGGCCAAGTCAGGTGCTCACTCAGCTCCTACAGCCCTGGAGCTGGGAGGGAATGGGGCTCTGCTGCCCTCCTGCTGGTAGCTTCTCTAATTGATCAGGTTCCAGGAACCACTTGATGATCACACTATAATCCATGACATCAGTACTGCTGGTATGGATTCACTGATTCGTTCCTTGTCTTCACTCTTTTCTGAGTCCTTAACACTTCTTCTTTGTAACGTAAGATGTGATTCTTTGAAATTATAATTCTCTGCCTTCCATGCATAAAAATTTCTTGAATGTGAACTTAAAAACTGCACATTTTTTCCAATACTCCTGAAAAAGTAAAAGTTCTATATAGACATCTGTCCTTTAACCCAATTATAATCCAGAGTAGGGTAGATGAATGGAGGATAATCTGTCGCTACAGCTTGACGTCCCACTGTGATGCTGCTCTGGGCTTCCTCAGTCAGCCCAGTTTTATCATGGACTTGCCCTTCCAAGCCAAGATACATGTAGTCAGTATCATCAATACATAATGGATTACAAAATAGCATGCAATAACTTATACACCATCCTAATATATTCAAGGTGTAAATAATATGCCACAGTATGTATATGACACAGTAGTACGTACCATAATGTGGTGTGTACGATTGTGTAGTGTGTGCAATAATGTGGTGCATGCAGAGAGGTGATATACTCTGAATTGTCTCAGATGCTAAGATTAAATGGAGGTTCATTCATGTTAAAAATATGGTAGCCTGAAAATCATGTTGAAGCCAGAACCGGGGACAGGCAGTTAGTGTAGAAATAGGGAACCGGGTCAAATCGAGGAAATGGAGGCCATGAAAGCATCTGCCTCTGGAGGTTGGAGACTGCCCTGGGAGACTGGAATGTCAAGGAGCTCGGGAGCCCATTGATGACCAAATTTACCAGCCCTTATCAAGGACTGCAGGCAGGGGGCTGCAAATGAATGCCCCCTGACCCTTGCCTGCCTGAATCACCTTGGCCCTCCCTGGAATGGTGGCCTTGTCCAGCCCTCCCCATGCTTAGACCTTGTCAAGCAGCAAGGTGGAAACGTCCCCGCCAAGGGAGCTGTTATGGTTTAGAATGAAGTGTCCCCCAACCCACTCCCCTCCACTGTGATGTCCTGCCTCACCCTGGGCCTGGAGCTATGGAGCTGGCCTACCATAAGCTGAACTTCTGAAACCGTGATCTTATCATGATGAACTTTTTCTCCTCTACATTGTTCTTGTAAGGTCTTTTGGTTTCAGCAGTGAAAAAACTGACTAAAAGAGAAATTGGTACCAAGAAGTGAGGTTGTTGCTGTGGCCAACCTGACCATGTGCTTCAGAAGCTTTTGCAGCTTTTTGGAATTTGTGGGAGGAATTTTGGAAAGTTTAGAGATGCAAGCTGGAAAAGCTTTAGATTGTTGTAAGTGGGGCTTAATGGACAATTCTGGTGGGAGCTGAAAATATTAGAATGTCAATAGGATTGTGGACAGTAAAGCCAGGGCACATGAGGAGGAGGAGGAGGAGGACTACTGAAAACCGAACATATGGCCACTGTGTTACACTGTGGCTAAGAAATTGTCTACATTTTGCCTGTGTCCTGAGGCTCTGTGAAGCTGAATTTAAAGATGATGGACTAATTAATCTGGCAGAGAAAATTTTAAGGCAGCACAACCTTTGGGGGTAGCATGGGTATTGCTGACAATTTTTAGGCAAATTTATTGTGATAATCAGAAACAGAAAGATTTGAAAAATTTGCAATTTGTCCAAAAAACTGAGTAAAACTGGGGCTAAGAAAGGTCTGGTTGTCCCAGATATTATAGCCACTAAAGGAATGCTAAATACTTTACCCAGAAAAAACAGAAAAGGTGGCTTGAGGGCATCTCGTGAACCGGCAAGACCACACCCATCTCAGGCTCAAAATAAAAATTCCTTTGATTAGAGACCAGGGGGGCACCTTCTGGTACAGGAAGGACTAGGAATTTGTTTCACCATGTTTCGGCCCTCAGAGGCTGCCACAGCCACGGTCCCAGGAGGCTTAGCTACTGATCAAGGAGGTAGGAGTTGGGGGGTTCATGGAAGCTTCCACCGAGATTTCAGAGGAAGCCCAGGGAGGCCAGGCAGAGTGTCCCAGGGTGGGGTCCCTGCAGGACTCCCCTGATATGGCAATGTGTAGTGATGTAAGAAGGAAGACGAAGTTGCAGTGGAGACCCCTGGGACTGAAAGATGTTAGCACCGGGGGGCGTGTGCTGAGGAGAGAGCAGGCGTGGAGTGGAGGGCCTGGGGCTGCAGCAGCCGGCCACGTGGTGGAGCTTGCAAGCCCTCTGGAGAGACTGTCGTGAGGCCTTGTGCCCCAGATGCTGGATGTGAAGCCACAGCCCTCGTCTGCTGAGCTGGATCACGTCTTGCTTGTTCTCATCCCTTTTTCTCTGTCCCTGTCTTTCCATATGGAAGTGTGTTCACCATGTCTCTCTACATTGGATACATGTAACTTGCTTTTGCTTCTTACAGGGGCTCATGCTGGGTTGCCTTGGGTCTCAGAGTAGACTTTGGACTTGGGCTTTTGCAGAATGCTGGAAATGTTAAGACAATGGGGACCCTTGAAAATGACTAAGTGTATTTTGCATTTTGAGGTGGGCATGAGCTTTTGGGGACCAGAGGTGTAATGTTATGGCTTAGATATGAGGTGTCCCCCAAAAGCTGAAGTCAAGGGTCTAACATGGACCTTCTTAACTGAAAGAGTTAGTGGTTTTACATTTTCATCACTCAGCACTTCAAGGGGGTAATTGTACTGGGCGGAAATTATACCACAACAAGCCTGACATTAAAGAATAAGTAAAATGAAGAAATTTACCTTTTGACTCTTCTGTCGAAATTCAGGTACCCTCCCACCTCAGCCAGCTTTGCACGGTCAGCAACGTGGGAGCCAGAGGAACTGCTGTTCCTTCCTGCCAACTGGTGGTGTTTGGCTGCACTCCATCTGTTTGTACAAGTGAAGAGACCACTGTGGTCCCAGAGCTCAGCTCCTGCCACAGGGCCTGTGAGTCAGTCAGGAGCAAGGTACCTGGGCCCTCAGGCGCAGCTCACCTTCCTTTGTGTCTTGCAGGATTGATCATGGTTTCATGAGTCTGTGACATGGAAGTGGTCAGGAGACACAGTAGGACCTTTCTGGGACACTGTTAACATTCAGAGATTCTTCATGTACTTGGGCTTTATCTATATATCCACCCACCCATTCATCCTCTCAACCATCCATTCACCCACCCATTCATCTATCCATCCACACATCCATGGACCCTTCCACTCACTCACCTGTCCATTCATCTATCCACCCATCCATCCACTCACCTGGCCATCCATCTACCCATTCATTTATTCACCTACCTGTCTATCTACCCAATGGTCCATTCATCCATCCACCCACCACCTGCCCATTCATCCATCCACCCATCCATCCATCCACACACCCACCTATCCATCCATCCATCCATCCATCCATCCATCCATCCATCCTCCCACCTACAATATACTCAGAGTGCTTAGTGGGTGCCAGACATTCTGTTCAGCACGGAGGACACAGTGGTAGATAAATTTAGAGATTAGTCCTTCCAAGCTGGAGGGGACACCCCAAAAAATAGTGTGATAGGCTCCTTGCTGGAGGGCAGAGCTGGGTTGGAGGATGTGATTTGGACATTTAGCCCAGAATCAAGCTAGGAGGTTGCTTCCTGGAGTCACATCTCATATACTGAGGTCTGAAGGCCATTAGCAGTGAGCAAGAAAAGAGTCTATGCAAAACTCAGAAGTTTAAAAACAAAGCGTGCGATGAGCTGGAAAAGGGAAGGAAGATTATTGATGGTGGCACCAGTGTTGTGTGCATCTAGGGGGTGAGTTGGGAGATGCAGCCTCAGAGAAAGGACAGGGCACCTGGTAAATTCATGCTCTTTAGGACTTTGGACTTCATCCTGAGGACAAGAAGCTTCCAGGCAAAAGAATGTCTCTGCTTCAGGGAATCACTCTTATCTCAGGAGGAGTTGGCTCAAAAAGAAGGTGAAACTGGAAGCAAGAAAGAGGTTGAGCTGAGCGTGGTGGTGCACACCTGTGATCCCAGCTACACAGGAGGCTGAGGTAGGAGGATGGCAAGTTCGAAGCCAGCCTCAACAGCTTAGTGAGGCCCTGTCTTAAAGAAATGAAAAGATTGGGGATGTAGTTCAGTGGTAAAGCATCCCTGGTTTCTATTCCTAGTACTAAAATCAACAACAACAATAACAAAGCCCAAAATGACAACAACAACGACAAACAGAAGAAAAGAAAATGGGCATATTTGGAACAAATGTAACAAGTTCTTTAAAAAGTATTTTCATGCCACGTTTCCCTAATTCAAACCGTATTAACCTGTTATGCATGTTTACCAGGGGCTACTGCTGCAGGATCTGGGGTGAGGCTTCCGTCTGTGGCCTTGCAGGGAGGGCTGCAGGTCTCGCGGAGGGGTCCGTGCCAGTCAGAGCTGCTTGGGTGGAGCGATCTGTGTTGCCTTGTGATTATTTACTGACAGGGCCAATGCCACCTTTTATTAATTTCAGGTCAGGGGCAAAGGCTGAGGAAGCAGCTCATAGTTTGTCAGAGGTAGAAGTATCTCAGATTGTTGGAGAGCCCACCCAGAGGACACTGATGGTCCCGTTTGGGCCAGCTTTCCTCATGGCCTTCGCAGAAGTATTTCCTGCTAAACACAAGCGGGTCTCGAGCGAGCAGGTGGGTGACCAGGTCTCCCTGTAGCTCTAGGCCCTTCAGCTCCCTGAGCAAATCGTGGCACGAGGAGCTTGAGGGCAGCCAGGGAGCGGGGCTTCGATGTCACAGGTGGCGTGTAGGAAGTTCTGAAAACATCTAAAAATTGGTCCTGCTGTACCTTCCCACCTCTCCGAGTGTGACCGCGGGAATTTTGTCTTAACTCATTGCAGCTGGGGAAATACTCAAGCCCCGTGCTTATGACTTAGAATGTGTCGGGATGTGTTAGTAGTGTCTCGTGTCAGCAGCGTCAGAGAAGCCTGATACTCATGAGTCTGGGCTCCGTCTTACGCACGGCTTTATGGTAGCTAGACTTAACAAACCAACTGTGCAGTTCAGCCAGACAGCGAATAGAAAGGACGGACGAGAAACCAGCTCCCTTAAGAGAGGCATGGGCTGCCATCGCTGCCGGGCCTGCAACCCACAGCTGAGCTCCTGGACCGGCAGCCTGGCGTCACCCGGAGCCGCAGCAGGACCGAGGCAGGGTCTGTGCTGGTCAGAAGTGGAGCCAGCACTGCTGCCTGGACAGCCTTCGAAAGCGGGTGGGGACTCAGTGCTGTCACAGCGCTGGCTGTGTGGACAGCCCCTGCTGGGCAGGGAGGTACAAGCTGGGGCCCCCACAGGATGCGTTCCTCTGCTGCGGGAAGTGAGAGTCCTGACAGGAGGTCATGGTCGTGCCTCCTCTTTAGGCACCAGGCCAGTAGTTGTCTTGGTGAGGAGCAGGCCTGGAGCGTGACCTGCCCGGCAGGGTGTGATGGGCCACCATTACCCCTCCTGTGGCTGTCACTGCCAGGGCTCAGGATGAACTGCAGTGGACAGCCACCAGCTGGGAGCCCCTGGTCACCACTTGGTTGCTGTGAAGACGTGGCTGTGCAGGTGGTGGAGCTGCTGCCTTTCCAGATGGCTGCAGAGAGCCCGGGTGGGGGCATGGCGGCCGGAGTGCCCCCTGAGGACATGAGGCCCTCGGGAGCCTCGGCGCAGATCTGACGGTGGCTTTGTCTCCCAGGGTGGCAGGTGCACCAATGCCCCCACCCAGGTGCCTTGCACTCAGGTAAGGAAGCTGGGCATGCAGTGGACTCTGGTGAGGGAGAGGTGACACTTGGGCAGAGTCCAGGGATTCCGAGGCGTTCGTCCTCCCACCTGGGCATCGCCGGGATCTCCGCCCCCCACCAAAGACACAGCTTTTCCTGGGTGAGGTGATCTCTTTCCAACAAATTCACTTGGGACGGTTGCCGCCAAATGACTGACTTCCAGACCTCTCTCCCAAGGACCTTCATTTCCTCTGGACATGCAGACATCACTTATGCGGTGACGAGAAAGACCAGCCCACCACAGAAGTTCTGCACCCATCTGCACCAAGGGGACCCTGGCACCTGCCCAGAAGAGGATAGTTTCCAGAGGGACAGGTTAAAATCTATGTGACAAAGTCTATGGCCTGAGTCACTGATGGGGTTTGAGATTTACCCTGTGACTTGAGAGTCACTTGCTTTGCAGGCCACCCAGGCCAGTGTTCAGGGGAGCTGAGAGCCGGTGAGGGTGGTAGGTGACGACTTCCCTAGAGTGCTCTGGAGTCTCCAGAGGCTGCGAGTGATGGATTTCCCGAGTTTCTATCCAGAAGGTCCCGGTGAGGCTTGATAACCAGGTGATGCTGACGCTGCTGCCAGGGCCACACTGAGGACCGCAGCTGGGGGAGGTGCGGCCAGGGCCTGGGGTGCCAGCTGGACTCACCTGTGTGTGGTCTGCTCGGTCACCTTCCCTGTACTCCTGGACATGCTCAGAGGTGACTTGGGAGGGCAGCAGCCCCCTGGAGGGGCTGTGTCAAGTGTTCCCTTCAGGCAGGTCACGATGCTCAACTGATGGGAAATATGGGGTCCCGGGGTGACCCCACAGTCACACAGCACAGGAGCTGCCGCTGTCCAGGGGGGCCCATGGGGTCTGCTGGCAAGGCTGCTCAGCCCGAGGGTGCTGTAACAGGCAGGCATGAGAGCACGGGGTCCAGAGGGGAGGTCCTGGAGAGGGAGGGTGACAAGCCAGTCACAGGCAGACACCTTGTGTCTTCCTTGTCCCTCCTGAGGCTGGCAGAGTGGCATTAGGAGACCACCATCTTCAAGATGCTGGTGACATTAGCGGGAAAGAGTTTAGTAAAGTGGCCCAGTACTGTTCAGCTTTTATGTAGTCGGTCCTTTTCAGCTCTCTCCAGGTCTCCAAAGCGAAGCAATGATTGTTTTTTAAATTAGACCTAAGAGTGGCATAGAGAGTAGAGTAGACACACTCTGCTCGTGTGTTCATCCCTTACTCCTCTCTCGGGAGAATGGCAGTATTCCGAAGCCACTGTGGTCTCAGCAGCCACGGAAGACAAACCCGCAGGTGCTCTCTCCTTGTGATCAGGCCAGTTCCCACCCGGCTTCTGGGCAGATAAGCTGTTGCTCGTAGGTCAGTTTTTATTATCTTTGTATCACGTCGAGTATGTCATTTTCACCAGGTAAACCTCTCAGATGAGCCATTTTAACAACACACACTCAACCTTTCCTGATTCTTCAGCTAGAGGTTTTTTATTATTTTTTTATTTTTTAAATTATTTTTTGATGCATTGTACACAAATGGGTACGACTTTCATTTCTCTGGTTGTACGTGAAGTAGAGTCACGCCCTTTGTGCGATCATACGGGGACACAGGGCAGGGATGCTTGTCTCGTTCCTTCCCCCGCCTCCTCCCCACTCCTCAGATGAATGGATAAAGGTGTTTGACAGATAAGATTCTGTCACGTTTTGGAGCTGGCCTTAGGTTTTTAGAAACAACCACACAATTATCAGCAACTGAGTTGTTTCAGCAATTTTTCTTTTTATCTCTAGAGATTTCTTTAGAAAGAACTCAAGGGGGCGTTATAAAACCGTGATGTGGAAAGGAAGCAGAGAGAGAGAGAGAGAGAGAGAGAGAGAGAGAGAGAGAGAGAGAGAGAGAGAGAGTGTGTGTGTGTGTGTGTGTGTGTGTGTGTGTGTGTGTGTGTGAAGGTACACAGGGGAGCCGCTCCTCCTCCCTCCTGGGTGCAGGTCCTTGTCAGCCAGCAAAGGCTCCAGGCTGCAGAGGCCCTGCTGGCAGCAAGCAGGGGTTTATGTCATTCAGTCATTTACACTTTCCTTGTGTAAAATCAAAAATCACAAAATATCTGCTCAGTACTCGAACAATGCTTAATGTGTGTAGTGAAAAGGGAAAGATCCCTTCTCCTTTCCACTCTGTGGAAGTTTGGTGTGGGTCCTACATTTTGCTCTTCCCAAACATAACCACATATGTGTGCAAATACACACGTTCACACGCAAAACACGCACAGGCTGTGTGATGTTTGGGTGTGGTTTTCGTTCCTAAGCTCTGCTCTTCCTCCCTGTTGCACAGGTGAGTGACGGCAGTGTTCCTCGCTGCCCCTCACATGGTCACTGTTTCCCTAGGACAGACCTGTCACGGTGACTTCATCCAGGTGTTGACAGCTGTTCAGCTAGTCTTCCATTGTCTAGGTGCTACAAGGTATGGCAGTGAGCATCCTTTCACGTGGGCCCGTTAGAGTGTGTTCATTTCTTCATGTGGAATTCCTGAAAGGCCAGTCTGCTTCACTGGATCACTGACTTGGTCTGTTCTAGCAAACTTGGCACTTTCTGCAAAGGACTCTTGCGTTGGATTTGGTCGTTTTGTGGTGTTCCAGCGCAGGGGTGCTGAAGGAGGGCGGGTTGGCTGCGGGTCTTTACCATGCTCACCTCCCTCTTTCTCTGTCCTCCAGTGCCCAGGGTGTTCACCTACTCTGTGCAGACAAAGAAGTGTCTACTCATGTTTTCATCAGTCACAGAGATACTTCTTTCTGATGTTAGCGTGTGAGCTATGTGCTGAGGTCCTCAGGTTCTGTACATCTTAGCTGCCTCCTCTGTGTGTCCAGACGACCCCACAGGTAGAACATGACAGCTTGTCTGCCCCGATGTGTTCATCTTCTTTCCTCCAGACGTGCACCTCTGTTACGGCAATGAGACTGTTTTCTTGATTCTTTTTTGTCTAGATGCCATTTTCGCCAGGCTTTATCTGGCAGAAGGATTTTTTAAAGTGTTTATGTTTCACTCTGCTCTAAAAGGGTTTGCACTGTGAAGCATGAGGCGGTCCTCGGTGCTTGAGAGACGCAGTCTCTGCTGGCACTCTGCCGTGCTGCAGACAGACCTCTCCTGCTATCACCAACTCTGGGCTCTTCCTCGCTCTGTGTCTCCCTGCTCCTAGGGGAAGGGTGCTTTCCAGCTAGTCTGCATCTCCAGCACGGCAGCCAGAGGGTGGTGAGTGGCATTTCTCAGCATTTTTCACAGGTTTCTCTGTAAGGTCGGTTTTTTGTCTTGAAATTCCCCTTGCTTTTTATTGTCATTTTTACTATTCATTGCCTTTGGTACCCTACTTTTAGAAACACAATATTGAGAACATTTTTTGAATCCTAAAGTGCAAGGTCATATTCCATCCTATTGGAGTACCATTTAAAATTTTCCTGACAGAAATGGTATTGGTTTTCAGTTTTTACCATGAACAGCAGACCCTGATCAACGCCCCCGCGTACACAGGTGTTTGTGCGCACCACTGAGGGCCTGCAGGGTCAGCGCTGCCCTTGTGGTCCTGCAGAGGAGCGCTCCTGGCTTTCTGTGGAGTTCGAAACCTGCCTTCCAGACCTTGCTTTGCTTCATTCTCCCACAGTCTGCGAGCTTCTATTTCCCCATGTTCTCGACAAGCTTGGTTCTTTTCTTGTTGGGCCAATAAAGTGACTGAAATTGTGTGGCTCTTTTCTGTGTGGTGGCAGGCAACCCAATGCTGGGTGAAGACAGGAGACAAAGCTTCGTCTCGTTTCTGGTTCCAACGGGGACGTCCTGGGGTCCGCCCGTGCAGTATTGTGTTGACCCTGCCTAGATACACTTGTTATCACGTGGAGGAATACAATACCTGTCTTTAAAAATCAGAAGTGGGGCTTCGCTTTTACATTTTTTACCTCAATCATCATATTATCTCTATTACTGCAACAAATTGGATTAAACTATTTATTAATCTTAAGATATTATAAAATTATTGTAATGAGCCTAACTTATTGTAGTTGATCAGTATCTGTTTGCCAGAACTGTCGAATGCATCATGTCTGTCTGTAATGCTGGGCTTCTTTTTGTGTTACTTAAGATTTATGTCAACCTGATGCGGAGAGCGAAGTGCACTTTGGAATGCTGTTGGGCGTTGATTGCAGAGCCACACTTTGCCTCTAGATTCTGCTCCTGCTGCCCAGTTTTACTGTGAAGAACCAAGCGTAACCAGCTTCCTCCAGTCTCTCAGATGGCGGAAGGCCAAGCTGGACTGACCCAGATGCCCATCTGTGGCGCCGTCTGAGTGACCTGAGGCAGAGTGCAAAGACGTGTCCATGCCTCTTGAGGCTGCTGCTGGGACAGCTGGGTCACTAAGAAGACCCAGCTCCACCTGTCACCTCATGTGACGTCTTTGTCTCAAGCAGGTCTCCACCATGGCTTGAAATTATGCTGTGGCAGAAGCTGCATTGTTTCCTGTGAGCTTCCGCTGGCTCTTGTCTTTCTGCTGATGGGAGAAGCAAGCGCCTCTAGCATCCTCAGGTGTAACCCCCATGCATCACTTTCATGAATCCTAGCCCTTGAGACCCTCAACTGCTTTCAACACGAGGGGCCCACGTCCAGCATAGCTGTGTTTGGAGAGTCTTTGAGTCTTAGCCTTGATTAGTAACCTGCCTGGGTGCAGAGCAGGTGCTAGCCAGTACTCTTGCTGCTGCCCAGTGGTGGAGGCCGGTCCTGGCTCGGTTGTCCCTGTCTCACGATGCTCAGAGTCTCTAGAGTGTTTTATCAGGTGATTCTTAAATACGGCATAGTGGGCCCTGAGTGGGTCTTTAACCTGGACACCTGACTCCTCCCCAGCCCAGCTAGGAGGTCTCTCCTCATCTCCTGGGTGGCTTTACCACCACCCCTGTCCCTCTGGAGGACTCCTTGGAGTTGTGTGTGGTATATGGAACCTGTTTTTTTGCTGTCAGTTTTTATTGTTTTTTCCTTTGATGTTACCCTTTCCTCTACGTATCTTGGGATATTTGGTGACCTGTTGGTGCTGGATTGTGTGTTCTGGACCGCTTGATGCTGAATAGGAGTGTCAATTAATTAAACTCATTATACATCTTTTTCTCTTTTCTCGAACTCAGGCAGAGACTTGTAAGCCAAGGGAGGGGTCGCGCTTGGTGCCCCTTGGTGCCCCTGAGTGGGAATACCCCCTTCTAAGCACATTCCCTTAGCTCCTCCTAGCTGCTGTTCAGGCTCTGAATTTCTCCTAGGTCCTCCCTGTGTGCTTTACTGAGAAGCACCGTTCCCTAACCCTGATTCACGTGGCTTGCGTACTGTTTTGGCAGCAGAGACCCCGTTTGCTTTTCTGCCGAGTCCTGTGGGAGCCCGCCTGTCCACGCAGCATGCCTCTGGTCCTCGCCCTCACTCGTCCTCTCTTCCATCTCCTTTCTAGATTTTGACTTTGGTTCTGCTGCGACTGGATACCCAGGAATGTTCAGCGGGTGGGTATCTTCTCTAAAGTTCCCCTCGGCTCTCAGGCAATAGGGAGTATCTATCCAAATAGCTGGTGGCTCTGCCGTTTCTCTCCCTGAGGAGGGTCAGGGTTTGGGAAGTCTGCCGACTCCACCTTCCTTTGCAGAATGCTTTACTTTTTTGAGGGCGCTTCATGAAATATTTATCTTCATTTATTTTCATTTCCTTCCAGTTTCTGATATCAATCCAACTGCCAGTCTTCCTTTCTGAGGCTGTTGAAAGTCTTATGTTTGCAGCCATTTGAGAGAGACTTCATTAGAGGCTACCAGTCAAAGGCACATTCCTTAAAACTTGGAAATATTAGCTCCTTGCTAAAAGCACAGTCAACATTCATCATGCTGCCTGTCGATCTCAGTTATTATCCTGGAGCCTGTTCTCAACTACAGTTGCTCCGAGGCTGCTATTATCTGTGGCTTGCTAAAACCTGTGAAGTGGGGGAGGAGGAGGAGGATTCATGGAGCACCTGTGGACAAATGCAGGTGAGAGAAGCTAGAATCACGTGGTGTCATCTGAGGGCTCGAATCCCTTAGAGGTTCTGAGATTTGACTTTGATGAAATAGTTGTTTTGGAATTATTAATGAATCATTTTCATTTAAATTGAAAGAATCACCCCAAATTTGAATATTGAACTGATAAACTTTTATATGGTAAACTTTTTCAATAATGGTAAGAGAAGAAGCGATTTATTGGCATACGTTAATATGTGTTGAAAATTTGATTTTGTAAAGCGAAAACAACTTCCTTCCCTCCTGTTTTCAGCTTCACTGAGCACTACTTTGCACACACTCAATGTGCCCGTCTCAGAGGGCCTGGACTTCTGCATGTTCCTCTGATTCCACCACTAGAGGCTAGGCCCTGAGCACAGCCCTCTTCTGAGCTACTTGTGTTCTTGCGTGTTGTGCTGTGTGTGTATTAAGAGCACGGACCGGGGGCTCTAACCCCTTTACGTTTTTGCCATGCACGGTACCATATTCATCCTGGAGCACAATTCACGGTCTCGTGCGACGGAGCATCACACCCACCGAGGAGAGCCCACTGCCTGACCCGGGCCCGCCCCGGCAGCAACATCTGCTCTCTGCTTTGGATAATTGAGATCACAGTGACTGGCTTATTTCACTTAGTAGCCCGTCCTCTTGTCATGCATGTTGTCCCACATGGCAGGCTTCCCTTACTTTTTAAGGCTGAATACGACTCCCTGTGTGTATGCACAGTGCATTTCTTGTCCATTCATCTGTCTGTTAGCAGATTCAGATTATGCATAATGAAATGGCTTCTATTTATTAGACATCTTGAAATCATAGTATTACTTATGCTGATTCATGACAGAGGTGACATGCAGTCCATCAGGTGTGCGTCAAGCTGGTGCTGGACAGTGGCAGCACTGAGACCAGAGCTGGCTGGCATTGACATCGTAGCATCTGCTGATCTTGAGGCTGCGATGGCTGCCAAATGGGGGATTTTGGACATAGGTACAGAAAAGGAGCATAGGACAGTTATCCATGCAGTGGCTTTGGGTTCTTAGGCTGACTACCCTTAGCATTCACCTTTGATCTACCTACATTTTATCAGGAAGTTTCTTGCCAACAGTTATTGAACACGTCCAGTTTAATAGACAACATTACCACATAACCAGCCCCACGGCCAGTCTCCCGTTCATGTGTCCACAGCCTGCAAGGGCCACTTGGGTGCAGTTTCCTTTCACAGGGAGTCATGTGCTGCAAACTCAGCAAAATCAAGGCCGACTGCAGTGCAGGTGCTCCTCCGGTCCCGTGTGAGGGGCCAGTGCCCGCTGCCTGGAGTGTGTTCTGGACTCTCTCTGGACCAATTTCATGGTCTAATCTGGGCTGACCGTGTCGCCTTCCACTGCAGCCTCTTGCATTCCCTGGCGCTTTCTTCTGTGAAGATGGTACCTGTCTAGGGAACAGAAATCCACCTTAATATAAATTTAGGTCAATGAATTTGGACTCAGGATAAGTTGAAACTTAATGGGAGGTGAAACTCAAAATCTTAATGAGTGGGTCTTATTTATTAGTAATTGGGTGATGTTCATCTAATGGCAGTACATCGACAGTGTTGATTGTATCATAATGTGGAGGGAGGTGGCATGTGACAAAGGCAGGCGTCTTGGAATAATAGAATTGAGTATGTTGTAAACAAAGAAAATACCTGGATGCAAGCACCTTATAACACACCACTTATAGATAACATCGATACACAACTTAAAAATAGCAGAGTTCTGGTCAACTTTCTTCGCTGTGACCAAAAGACCTGGCAAGAACAACGCAGGGGAGGGAAGTTTATCTGGTTCACAGTTTGGAGATCTCAGTCCTTAGATGGCCAATTCCGTTGGTCTGGCCAGAGGTGAGGCAGCCCATCATGGAAAAGGGCATGGAGGAGGAACGCAGCTCAGATCAGCCAGGAAGCAGAGAGAGCTCTGCTCCCCAGGGACAAAAATGAACCCCGGAGGCATGCCCCAGGGACCCACCTCCTCCAGGCACCCTATCTGCCCAGGCTTACCCTAATTATTCCATCAGTGGATTAATCCAGTGATTAGGTCACACCTCTCACAATCTAATCATTAGGTCACACCTCTCACAATCTAACCATTTACCCTCTGAGCACGCTCGCATGGTCTCACACGTGAACTCTGGGGACCTCTGAGCTCCCTCGCATTGTCCTACACGTGAACTTGGGGGGACCCCAAAGTTCCTATGTGGCTGTCCCCATGCGGCTGCCAAGAACAGCTTTCCTCAGCCTCCACCGCCTGGGCACGGCTGGGAGCCGAGAACCTTGGGGGCCAAGAACTGGGAGCAGCGGGTGCAGCGGGAGCCTCTGGGGGCAGCAGGGGCCTTTTGGGCCCAGCCTGGCCACGTCCTTGGGACAGCACCTCCTTGGATCCTGTCTCTCCGTAGCTCCTTGCCTGCTTCCTGGCCTCACTCTTCTCCATACTACGTGGAAGATTGTTTGGAGGCCCAAGTTGAATTTATTAGCAACTCAAAATGTCATAAGTAAACATTTATGCAGCAAAACGAGGGATGGGCACGATTTTCTTTGACCAGAGAACCACCCACGAAGCCTTCAAGCCAGACTTCCTGCTAGAGACCGGTCCTCACAGTCCTCATACTCAAAATTCTCTACAGCTGTTGTTTTAGAAATAAATCATGACCTACAGGCCAGCCTGGGGCAGTTCGAGAGCTGGCCTTGGGTTGCTGGAGGGATGACCGACACGTGTTAGGGGCAGCGTACCTAGATCGCTGCACCTTTCTGGAGGGAGCCTGTGGTGACTGCCTTTGCGCTGTGGCACTGTTGCTGGGCACAGCTGCACTTTCAGGTTTGGCAGAAGCACTGGCAAGAGCACCTGGGTCCCTGGGAGGCCCACTTGTCCCCTTGGAGCCGTCCCTGGTGGGAGCAGCCCTGTCCCCCGTGGCTGCCTCCCACCTCAGCTCCCTGCCAGACAGAGACAGCCTCTGACCTTCGTAGCAGCCCTGGGCAAAGGCAGTTCGCGTCACCCTGCAGGAGCTTTCTCAGGCCGGAGTAGGGCCAGAGCTCCTAAAGGCATCTGAGTCTTCAGTCTGGCAGCCTTCGGCTCAGCTGCTGAGGGGCAGGGAAACCCCAAGCCTCCAGGGCCCTCTCAGAAGCCAGGACTGGTGGGCAGCGTCCCCTACTTCCTAGGCACATAGAGCAAGAATAAGGCAAGTAGGAAACCTGGGGGCAGGTTTTCCATGTTGACACTGGACACGGCCTGGCCAACTTCCCTGGTGCAGCTGGGCAGGGGGAACCGTGGGCCCTAGAGGACTGACTTGCTCTTGGGGAGGTCTGTGCAGGTGTGAAGACCTCTTGGGGGTAGAGAGCAAGCCGGGGGCATCCGTTAAGTCCCCCAGCTCCGTTGTCCAATACTGTTCTAAAAATTAAAAAGTGTTATTAATTTTAGTGCTTCATATTGCATGTTAGTTTCTGTAAGTAAAGTATTTACTTACTTTCTTTAAATTGCCTATTGGCATCATAGAATCTAAGCATTTTATCATTATGTAACCATTTGTTGAATGTAAGGAGAGACAGAGGACAATTTCAAGGAGATTCACCTTGGATTGAGATTGGTTCTCAGGTGAGGACAAATGCTAGCAGGTGACCCTGAGCCCCAGTGTGAAGCTGACTGCCCCCACCACCTCTCCTCTCAGCTGATAAGGAGATGCTAAGGGACAGAGCAGTCTGGGCAGACAAAGGGCATGTCCCTCATCTCTGCCCCTTGTGACATGTCAGTCGCAATGACTGACATGGAGGTGGGGACTGAGCCAGGAGGGATTGTCTGGCAGCCAAGATCCCTGGGACAGGGACAGCTTAGCTGTCAGGCTGAGCAGTGGAGGAAAATGCAGGCCAAGGGAAGAAGTTTTTCCTGATGCTTTTCCTAGCAGGAAAGATGGTGATCACCTTCCAATTATGTCAATGCAAAGCCTAGAAATGGAAAAAAGGGACGAGGGAGTGGATTTACGAAGAAAATTGGAGAGATGGCATCAACAGCATCTGTTAGATACGAGGATTCAAAGTGACTTTAAAGAAAGAAAATAAAGGAGTAAAACCAGTTCAGGAAGCATAAGTTCACATATTACAGGTTAAAATATCATTTACGCAAGTGGGGAACAGGCCATTCTTCAGTTTAATCAGCCAGAAGACAGGTCTGTATACTGGAGGCGATGACTCGCTGCGTGTGTGGGCGACCTGCTGGGATGGTCTACACCCCTCCCGACCCCCTCTTATTTGCAGTCGAGAGTCAGGGAGTCATTCGCTGGTGGTGCTGACAACTGTTCAGATTACTACCAGGATGTCCTGCTCGACTTGAGGGCATCAGTGAGGAACATGGTGGGAGGAGCCCACATTATCTAGAGATGTCATGCTTTCTGCCTCTCAGAGTTGTTTTGTCACCAGACACAACCTCTTTCAAGAAGCACGAGGCCCCTTCTTGCAGTGCCCAGCGCAGCAGCTTGCGTCCCGAGGGGTGTGTAAGTGCAGTTTTCAGTGACCACTGGAGGACACTTGAAGATGCACTGGTCTGGAGAATTATGATTCACGAGCTTTTGTGTGCGCCTCTCACACATACCAGGTAAGACATATTTGCTCAGAAAAAGCTGCACAGAGTGATCCTTTCATTCCTAAGGGAAGGAATTGTGTGATGACTTCAATTTAAATGCATTCCTTCTGTGGATGGATGAACGGGGTTAATCACTGCCTTAGGGAACTGATGAGGTGGCTCTGCGTCACCCGGAGCTAAAGGCTGGAGAGATGCTGTGGGATCCCATTGCTTTGGCGCGAGGACTGTGTGTCTCAGGTAAGTCAGGGATTGCTTCTCCGGATGCACACAGAAGAGAATTTCAGTTTGCTCCTGCAGCTTAACCTCACACAAACAACCAGAGCACTCACTTACCGGGGTTTCAGAACTTGCTCTTTTGCTGAAGGTGCAGGCCTTTGAGGATCCAGCTTTCTACTAGGACCACAGGTCCCATCCCTTGTCTTGGCTGAGCCCTGAACCTTGCTCCCCCAGTGGAAACGAGCACCGTGAGTGCTCACATGTTCAGTTCTCCCAAATGCCAAAGGAACGGATGTGTCTCACTTCCCAGCTGCAGCAGAGGGAGTTCACTTGCCAGTGTCCAGTTCCTCTGGTGTACTTGGGTGGTCATGCAGGAGGCCTTGTCTCATGGTGTGCAGCCACGAGAAGGACGTGGGCTAGATCCTGAGCCCAGCACATGGAGGGTCCCCAGGAGGACAAGGAGAGCAGCAATGCCAGGGGGCTGAGAATGGAACCCGCCCTGCTAAGTCTGTGGGTTCTGGAGTTGCTTTTCTTTTGCAGCAAAACCAAAAGAGAGTGGCTGTGACTCACTCTGGCCCCGAGAGGACCGTGGAGGCCCCAGGTGAAGGCAGGGGAGTATCAACTCCTAGCAAGAGTGGAGAAGTAGTCCGAGCAGCCAAGCACCCTGCCCAAAGAGCTCCAGAAAACTCGGCAGCCGCTGACAGCCCGAAGAAACAGGCATCTTTGCAAATTTGTGGTGTGTAGTTTTTGGAGTTTGACTTTGCTTTTGTGTGTCCCGAGGACTGTCGAGTTGAGGCATTGGCTTTAAAATGTCCTGAGTTGATGGTGCCATGGAGTAAATGTTCAAAGCAAATAAACATATTTTATATGTTTATTTTTTATGTATTCTTTTTATTAAAAAAATTTATTATTTATTCATTTGGTACTGGGTATTGAATCCACGGCTTTACCACGGAGCTATACCCCAAGTCCTTTCTTCTTTTAATTTTTATTTTGAGACATAGTCTTGCCAAATTGCTAAGTTGCCCCAACTGGCCTTGATCCTCTTGCCTCGGCCTCCCAAACCACTGGGATTGTAGGCGTGTCCACCACTCCTGACTGCAGACATGTTCTCTTACCTCAGGGCTCATAAAATCCTACATTCTGACTAAACAGAGATCAAGAGGACAAAGTTTAAAAGACAAACCCGAAAATCATAAGCAAGCCACAAGAAGAGGATTGAGCAGAAAAGACAAAGCACAGTTAGGCTCTAAGAGAGAATCTGAGAATATAAAGAAGCACATCTAAAGTGTTTGAATAAGCAGGAGAGGTCACTGGACACGGTAACAGTGAGAAGAAAGAATTACAAGTAGTCCTGGCACATTTGGAAAAAGGCACCTATTGGAACTCAAGAGCAATGGTGAATTGGAGGGTGCACAGCTGGAGAAATACCAGCAGACTGGCACAGATAAAGAGATGAACAGTGTGAGAAGTGACTGAGAGGCACAGAGGAGAGAGTGGCATGCCTGCCAGAGTCCCAGGAAAAGAGGATGTCAGGATTGGGAAATTCAATATGCAGAGACAAGGACTGAGAAGTCTCCAAAACTGATGAAAAATATCCTAGCTCCAGAAGCTTAAAAAAAAGCCTTAAAAAATGAAACCATCATAAATATTGAAGTGAAATTATAAAACACATGTGAATGAACAGAAGATATTAAAAACAGAAAAGAGGTGAGTTATCTACAAAGGAATGACAAGAAGCAAGACAACCTGCTTCTCAGGAGCAAAAACGAAGGCATGAAAAGGTGGAATAGTATCCTCAATGTGCTGAGAGGAAAGACCTGACCATCTGGCCAACAAACAGCCATTCAATAGCAAGGCCAAGTCAGCAGTGCCGAAGGTAATGAGCCATTTTTATCATTGAGAAGAGCAGAAGGAGCAGCCTCCAGAAAACAGAATATACAAATAAAACATGTTAAAGATCAATCTGTTTAAATCAGTAGTAACAATAAATATAAATGGACTAAATGTACCAGTCAAAATGTAGAGACAAACTGGATTTTTAAAATGAATAATTTATGTGCTGTTTTGAAGAGTTTTCAGGACACAGGAAGTATGCAAAAGACATATGATGCAAGGAATGATGAAGTGTCTAGGGTAAAAACAGACAAATTACCTGCTGTAGGAAAAACCAGAACAAAGCATTGATCATGATGCTAACCACAGGAAGCAAAACCTGAAAGCCTCAACCCCCCACCACACTGTTTAAGAGCTTATGTGTAAGCCACAGATGTGGAAGCAGTGACTGATGGCCAGCACATCTGGTTCTGTGGGATGGTGGCTGGGTGGAGGCCGTGATTGGGGAAGTATATAAAAGTGATTTGCAATGCTTTTCATAAGTTTTAAAGTATTTTTAATTGGATGGTGGGTTCATGAGTGTTTGCTGTAATTCCACCATATGTGTTTCTTGTTGAAATAGTTCATTAATAAAAACGATTTCCCTCAAGTCACATTACACGTAGCTTGTCATGCAGCAGAGCCATCCAACACAGCAGGACAACGTGAGAATGGAAGTCAGCGTGCCTGAGGAAGAAGCAGTGCTGGGGGCGACTTGGCACACAGGGAAGCACCCTCCTAGGGCACCTAAGCGTGGCCTTGGGTTCAGTAGGGTGCCCATGTAAGCAAGTGACCCACGCTCAGTTTTGTCCTCAGGAAAATTTGTGTGAATGCTGTAATTTCCTTGCAGAGAAATCCCTTGTTTGGGTGGAGCAATGAATATAGGTGGAGTACAAAATAGATGTTGGATGGACTGCACTAACATCTTTCTGGAATGAGGGAGAGGCCAGTGAGTGAGGCAGAAAGGAGATGGCATTTACTCCCAAACTCTCCCAGGCAAGGAGGCTCCTGCCTCATCTTGGTGTACTCTTTTCTCACAGTGCTTGCTGCTTCCAAACATAACTCTCCAGGAATCCCCTAGGATTCTCTGTAGGACCCATCCCCTCCAGCCCTGTGTCCAGCACCCAATGGACACTCACTGTTTGGAGAACACTGACAACCCGCTGTGCTTTGAGAAGAAACAGATAAATCACACAAATAGTGTGCCCACGTGAATCAATTTTAGCTCTCTCCTTGAGAACTACCAAGAGTCCAAAGAACAATACTGCTTGCTACCACTACAGTACCTAAGTAGCCCGACTTCCTACCGGCATATCCACACTTGACAGCAGCGGCTCGGTACTAGACATGCTACTTCACTTTACCAACACCTCACTTGTCAATACTTCTGTTTATGGCACTCGCGTGGGTACTGTAAGGTGTACACAGCACACCCTCCCCCTTTAAAAATGTTTCTGTTTTTAAGTTTCTAAAATTTTGTTCTAATTAGTTGCATGTGACTGTAGAATGCGTTTTGACAGACCAGACATAAATGGGCGGCTTCACATTCTTCTGACCGCACAGATGCGGAAACGCGCGATGGTGCGCTCATGCACGCACATAGCCTGCCCTTTAATCTCATATGCGTTTATGAACATCTCAGGTCATTCGTGGTTTTTTTTTTTTTTTTTTTTTCTCCCTTTTTTTCCTTTTCTTTTTTTCCTTCCAGCTCATCTCCTCCCCAGTGTTTGACGGGGTGAAGGTGGGAATTAGGCAAAGAATTTCACAAAACTCCACCGAGGGGTGGCGGGTCTTGATTTTCTTGGGGTGCATTCCGGGGCGGAAGCGCTCCTGCTGACAGTCGCCCCAGGAGCGCGAGGAGCGGTCCTGACCGCCGCCCGCGCAGCCCACGCCTCTGGTCGGCGCGCACAGGAGCGCGCTCTGCTGTCCTGCTGGCCGCGCAGTATCCCGCCGCCGCCTTCGCTCTCTCCAGGCGGGGCCGCACCTCGCGGAGGGAGCGCGCCGACTGTGCCCTGGAGTGGCGGCGATCCACCCCGTTAGGATCCTCCCGTCTCCGCCCGCCTACCGTGACTTCCGGGGGCGGCGCGGGGGCGCACAGGGGGCGCAGACTTCAACTGGGTTGGTCTTCACTCCCTTTCAGAGGCAGCAGAGCCCGGGGCACCCCACTCTGCCCATCGCCGGGAAGCACCGAGAGAGCGCTCGCTCTACCGACTACTAGGAACCCGGCAGAAACCCGGAGGCAGTCGGAGGAACCAGCGCGTCGGAGAGGTGGCACAGAGCGCGTGGCAGCGCGGCCAGTCCTCTCCGCTAACCGCATCGTCCACCGCTGAGTGCAGCAGGGCCGCCGCGAGGCGGGACGGAGTGGCTCTGAGCAACAGGTACTCCAGGAGCAAGGGAGCACGGCCAGCAGGTGTCCAGAGCCGGTAAGGCACAGAGGGAGCTCTCTCCCCTGGCGCGGCTGCGGCGGGCGGGTCCCTCCTCTCCAGCTGGGTGACAGCGCAGCGGTTGGCGGCGCCCAGGAGAGGGGGACCTCTGGGCTCGCGACCATCTCCGGCTTCGGTCCGCTCGCGATCAGAGCGTCCGTCGTCTCCTCATTCGGGGAGGATCCCCTGGAAACTCGAGCCTCAGTGTTCCGGGCTGGAATCCCAGCGACTCCCAGCGCCTGCTCCCCCGGACAAGCACCCCTTTCCGTGCGCCCGCCACCCTGCTCCCCAGCAGGTAATGGAGTTGGCGACCGCGAACTTCAGTGAGGGGAACACTAGCGGGCCCCAGCCTCCCACCGCGGAGCCGCCGCCGCTCTTCGGCGTCGGCGTGGAGAACTTCATCACGCTGGTGGTGTTCAGCCTGATCTTCGCGCTGGGCGTGCTGGGCAACAGCCTGGTGATCACCGTGCTGGCGCGAAGCAAGCCTGGCAAGCCACGCAGCACCACCAACCTGTTCATCCTGAACCTGAGCGTCGCCGACCTGGCCTACCTGCTCTTCTGTATCCCTTTCCAGGCCACGGTGTACGTGCTGCCCACCTGGGTGCTGGGCGCCTTCATCTGCAAGTTCACCCACTACTTCTTCACAGTGTCCATGTTGGTCAGCATCTTCACCCTGGCCGCGATGTCGGTGGACCGCTACGTGGCCATCGTGCACTCCCGGCGCTCCTCCTCCCTGAGGGTGTCCCGGAACGCGCTGCTGGGCGTGGGCTTCATCTGGACACTGTCCATCGCCATGGCCTCCCCCGTGGCCTACTATCAGGGCCTCTTCCACACGAACGACAGCAATCAGACCTTCTGCTGGGAGCAGTGGCACAAGCAGAGCCACAAGAAGGCCTACGTGGTGTGCACCTTCGTCGTCGGCTACCTGCTGCCGCTGTTGCTGATCTGCTTCTGCTATGCCAAGGTGGGCGCGGCCGAGTCTGGGGGTGGGGGGATGGGGGGGCAGCGGGGCCCTGTAGCACGCACCCCCGGCCGAGCCTGCCTGCCGCCCGCCCCTGCCCTCCCCTCGGTCCCGTTCAGACTGGTGTGTACTGGGACCCTCGCCACTCCACTTCACCTTCTCTGCAGGCTCCGCACGATGATAGGCGCCAGAAAGTTAGTTGGGAGCTGGGGAAGCCGGGAGTGTCTGCGATCTAGGCTTTCTCACCCCTTCCTTCCTGGGCACTGGGGCCTTTAAAGCCCCGCGCTGCTTCTGCCCCCGGTGTTGCAGCAAATCCGCCAGCGCGAGGAGGTGATTTCTGCGCTGTGGTGGGACCTGGGAGAGAGCGCCGGCTAGTTGCCGCCAAGGGGTCCCAGTCATCCCCTCGCCGCTTGCATCGGGACGGCTGGGGTGGCTCTCTCTCCTGCGCCCTCGCTCTTGCAAACCAAAGCTTGGTGAGCGCAGGCTCTTTGAAGCGCTGTCTCAGGGACAGGGCTTTGGATTTTGTTTTAACAGAAGTTTTAGCTTTACAAACCCAAGTGAGAAAGCAGTTTTCTTAAGAGTCCTGATCTGAGTCCCCAGAGGGCCCTGGTGGAAGGCAGGGAGTGCTGCTTGCCCCTTGCATCAGTGTTTAGAAAGGTTGCTTGGACAGTGCTGAGGGCGGCAGGGTCATCTAAACCGCCCTGGGTAGAGAGGAGCAGCAAGGACCGGACTGTCCTGAGCCCTCCCCGGCTTTTCCCCTCTGAGGGGCTAGTCCTTATCTTGCCTTGCATATCCCACAGGGCTCCCTGGGCTCACCTCCTCTGTCACTGATTACACAGGGTGTGAGGAGTTGATTTGGATCAAAGTCTAAAACTTCTGTGGCACCACCTGTTTATATCTGAGTAACCAATAGTGTGTTTAATAGTTGTGTGACGGTGATACTTAGGATGAACTCCAGTGTCCCCAGCATCTTCCCAGCAGAGTACCATCATCATCAGAAGACAGCCCTTGGGAAGCAAATTCTGAAGTTCCTAACCAGCTCATCCCTCCCAGTCTCTGACTGCAGGACCATAAATAACCACGGAAGCTAGAACAACAGCCATTTTTAATATTCAGTCATAAGGTATTTTCCCCAGCAGATATGTTTAAAATGAATCACCCATCTAAGTGGATTAGGTCTATTTTGAATGATGATATTTTGGGATATTATCTGAAAGAATAGCATGCACTAAAAGGTATACATAAGGAAGTACAGTCAAGGCAGGTATTTGGAAACTAACTGGAGCTTAGCTATTAGCCATTTGCTCTGTTATTCATTTAGTTTTCTGCAAAAACAAACAGAAACTAGGGCTGGGGTTGTGGCTCAGTGGCAGAGCGCTTGCCTCACATGTGTGAAGCACTTTGTAAGATTCTCAGCACCACATATAAATAAATGAATAAAATAAAGATCCATCAACAACTAAAAAATATGCTTAAAATCCCCCAAACCAGAGGCTGTCATGCATTGCACAGCTATATGGTGTGTGCATCATCTCATTTAATTCACACAGCACCCCTATGATAGGAATTATCATCCCTATTTTATTAAGGCAAAGGAGTTTTGGAGGCATGAAGCAAACTTCTTTGGTACGACTTGTTTCTGTTTGAGTAACTAAGTCAAGTACAGGTTTAATAGTCCCGTGATAGCAGAACTGGGGGTGAACTCTGGTATGCCCTGCATCCTCCCCACCATCAGACAAGCCACTTGGATAGAAAAATCTGGCATTCAGAAAGAGTTTTTAGGAAGGGACAATCTGTGGGGCCTGGAGGACATGAGGCTTGGACAGAGGGATTCTTAAAATATCTGGCTCTTAAATTCCTAATTCCCTATATTTGAACTGAACACATGCTTCCTTCATTTCCCCCAAAGTCTTTAGAAAAATCACTTAGTGTTTTCATGGAAATGACAAGGTAAATTTTGGAACTAAATTGGACTATCATTTTAGAGTTTATAAAAGTCACACCAACAACAAAGATTTAAAATAGCTTTTAAAATTATATCAGAAAAAAGAAAAAAAAATTAGTTGATACATGATCATTTGGATATTTTTATGTGGAAATAGTTTATTTCCAAGAATAAATAGAAATATTTTTGCATCCAAGATAATATTTGCAAATTCACTCCAGGAACTAAATAGCTGGGGATAAGTTATTTTGAGTTGCTTTTTCTTATTTCAGGCCCTAAGTGTCTACTGGCCAGTTAGGAAATTTGCTACTTGAATGTTCAGATCAGGACTGACTGTTGGAGAAGCAGGTCTGATGCCAACACATTGGCCAGAAAGGTACCTGAGATTATTGTGTGTGTGTGTGTGTGTGTGTGTGTGTGTGTATCCAACATAGTGAGAGAATCACCTCTCACTATGGAGAGTGGAGCAGTCCTTTGCCTGGAAGTCCTGGGAAGAGGACAGGGTGTGTGGGCTGGAAGAGGAATCTCGGTGGTGTGCTCTTGGACCCATTAGGATGATTTTTTTCTGCTGCTACAGACCCATCACCCCCTACTTGCTTCTGTTAGCATGAACTGCTGTCTGGATCCCTCCTTGGCTTCTCCACATCCCGGGGTGTGCGCAGCATGGCTTTGACTGGTGTTTGGGTGGGCACCTTCCCCCCACACTGGTCAACGCTCTGAGTGGTGGAGAAATGACACCATGTCATCATTATCTTCCAAAGAATGCAATCATGACCTACCATGACACCCACAGTCTTCCTCTTCCATGCAATTGCAGTCAGGATGCATCACAGTGCATCACTGTGTGCTCATAGCATGGGCTACTTAACAGAAACAGCTACTCAATGCACTCGAGACTCTTCTCCTTGAACGGTCAACGGCATTCAGTGTTAGGTGTGCCGAAGTTGCTGAGCTGTGACCCACCCTTGGTTGTGCATGGTGTGCGTGGACGCTCACTAGCCTTGTGAAGCTCACTGCCTGAGTGGGTGCCCCCTCTGATTTTAGGTGTGTGGCTCCTGCTCTGGTTGCTCCTGTGTCCCTTGCCCTCGGTGCCCTTCCTTATCCTGTGGGCTCCTGTGGGGTAGGTTGCTGCAGCCCACTGGCCAGACCTGTCCTCTGGGGCAGGCTCCTGACTCGGCCCTCTCCTTCATCTTGGTGCTGTAGACATGCCCCTCTGTCTTCACAGCAGCAGGACTGTCACCATTGTCAGGGTATGGCTTTTTTCAATGCCCCTGTACAGTAAGGCTTGTTTTGCTATCACTGATGCTGAGCCAGTTCAGGAGGGGAGAAGTGTTTCAGTAAGGTGGAGCATCTGAAACCAGAAGTTACACCCCAGTGATGGCGCAGAAGCCGTGCAGGGTTCGGAAGGTTGGTAGACAGATCCTGTGGGCTCCCAAGGAGGACATGACGGATGGCTCCGTAAGTGTTCCTTCTCGCTGGGGAGCAGGCTGCTGCAGGAAGGCCAGCTCATTACATCGTATCCATGCTGCAGTTTGCAGGGAGACAGGACAGTGGCTGGAACCTGCTTCCAGTTCTCGAGAGACATGTTAGCAACCCACGGTCCATCTAAAGCCCTTAGCCATTCTGACAGCATTTGCTCCAGGTTGTCCCCAGGAGGGTAGAAAAATGAGCTCCAGCACCAGCCGCAGGGTTGGCACTGTTGATCAAGTTTAGTTTGGAAATTCTTGCGCATAACCAAACATTCTTGCATCTTCTGAATATTACACTGGCAAGAGAAGACACAAATGGGTTTTGAACTTAATGAGGCCAATGTGTCTCCAGGGTGCTCCGTGACGGGGACATCAATTGCAAAGCCCTGCAGAATGGTCTGTAAAGCACCAGTGACGCTGACCTCCTGAGATGAGTTGTCTGAAAGCACAGTGCCCGGGGCAGGATCTGAGTGACGAGTGGAAGGAGCGTGGTGGGGGAGGGCTTTGCTTTGAGATTTGCAGTGACAGAGCTCTGAGGGAATGCCAGCGGGACCGGCATGGCCACGGGGAGGAGAGAGCTGGCTACCTCAGCTTCCACGCTGGATGATGGACTCCCACAGCACACCTCTGGGTCTCAGTGGTTCACTATCTGGTTGTGCCCTGTGTGCAGCAGGGACAGGTGACTGTGACATGTGGACTCCCGGGAGAAACATGAGGGAGCACAGCACGCACGAGTGGGCCTGGGGGTCTTTCTGGAGGGAATGCCAGTTCTTCATGCCCTAGAACTCTCTGTGGGTGCAAACTGTGCCAGGGCGCCAGCCTTTCAGGGCAGTCCAAAGTGCTGGGGAAAGAGACACGCTCGCCATTCAGACTGGTCGTCACGCTGCCTCATGTGCATTTCTGTTCTAATGGTTTTATGAGCAGTGGTGCCGCCATTTTGGATGTCAGCAATCATGAGCGCAAAGCAGGCAATGTAGTTTGAGTGTGGAGCAAACTGGTTTCACTGATCTGTGTTTTGCAGGTCCTTACTCATTTGCATAAAAAATTGAAGAACATGTCAAAGAAGTCAGAAACATCCAAGAAAAAGGTAATATTCCCAGCAAATATTGTGCCTTTCACTTGGGAGAGCTTAGTTCATTTGGTTTTAATTAGACTTACACCCTCCCCAAACCTGGTCAGTGCTGGCTTCTTGGGACAGATGCTGGCATGAACTCTTACTGTGAAGGTGGGCTGGGGGCAGAGGGCTTGAAGGAGACGCTGGTGAGGGCACCGTCGCATCTGAACTTAAGAGGAGTCTAGGAGTGTGCTTGTCAACTCTCCATTGCTTGGCCAGAACACCTGCTCTGGACGACTTGCAGCGGAGAGGTCTACTTGACCCAGGGTCAGAGGCTTCAGTCTGTGCTGAGCTGGTTCCATTGCTTTGGGCCCGAGGTGAGGAGGAGACTCATGGAGGAAGAAGGTTGCTCAGCTGGTGGCCTGCAGAAGCAGGGTGGGGGTGCAGGAACAGAATCAGCCTTTGGGCATGCCCCAGTGACCTACCTCCTCCACCTTTTCCACCACCTCCCAGGAGACCCTTCTGTGTTGGCTCGCTCATGAGGCGGGTCCCTCACCGTCCAGTCACTCCTCCTCTGAACCTACTGCAGTGGGGTCCAAGCCTTCGAGTTGGAGCCTCTGGTGGGCATTCCAGATGCAGGCCGTGGCAGCAGGCAGGGGTGGACAGGCTCTGGGTCCATCAGGACCGGCCCGCCGGAGCTGGCCAGCACGTTGGCAGGGGGTGGCGTGTTTCACTCTGTTTACGTCTCAGTGGAGTCGGAAAGGCCCGGTTTGGTTCTCATTTGAGAGAGTGCTGATGTGAGTGCTCCCGGAGACCCCAGGAGCCCTTTCGCCTGCCTCGCGCCCTGGCCCTGTGCCCAGAGCCACAGAGCTGAGTGCAGCTCTCCCGCCTGCGCTCCTCCTCCCCAGAACCCAACCTAAGCAGGTTTCGCTGGGAACACGGACGCTCCCAGCCTTCTGGTATGCGAGGCCTTTTCCATGGTGAGGAAACACTATTGTACACATCAGGGTTGACTTGATTCTTAGATAGCCTGTATGTAATTGCTGACTTTGCATGGTGGAGCTAGATTATTAGGCATCTGCTCAGGAAGGAGAAGCTATAGCCAGGCATTTTAACCCACACATCTTAGTAGTAGTATCTTAAAATGCCTTCCTTTCCTTTTAAATATTATTAAATTATGATTTCAGATAATCATATTTTCTCTAAAAAATCTACTCACATATAGGACAGCTCCTTCCTGACTTCCCTGTTCATATACCTCCATGTGGCTAAAACTCTGATTCCAGAGTTGACAACCAGTGGCATAAAATTGGTTAAAAAGTACAAAGATTGAGACGTTTTTCGGGCAGCAAAAATCAGCCTGTGTTAGAAATGCCATCACAGGTTTTCCCAGCTAACTGCCTAAGAATAAAAGGTCAACACACAGCACAGGACATCTCCCAGCTTCTTTTCACTCATCCTTCTTTACGTCTGCACAGGAACCATGTGGGCTTAATTATAAACCTCTAGGCCACTCTATAAGATCTGACAAAGTGTTAATTTATATGAGCAGAAGAAACTGTAAACACTGGTGTTTCCCTCCTCTGTTTTTAACGACGTACTGCTATGCTGGAGTTCTTACATCGTTCCAGCCTTTTAGTTTCTTCTGAACCCCATATCTCATCTCCAAGAAAACAATTCCTTAAAAGCAATGAAAGACAGTCTGTAAGTTCCCCTTGGATATTATCTGCAGCCCACCACCTGCTGCGAGGCTGGCCTGGCCTGTGGGATTCCAAGAGGCCTTGGAAGCCAGCACTGGAGCACCAGGGAACAACGTGTCCATGCAGGGTCTTGCTCGATGGATGAGCATTTCAAGAACCTGGGGAGGGACATGTGGATTTCCTTCAGGAGGGAGGGGCTCATTAGATGTTAATGGAGACGATCGCATTGATGTATGCTAAATGTTTATTATTGATTCAAAAATTTTATGGTTAATGAGAATGAAATAAGGCATTTCCTTAATATTCTGTAGATTTTATTAGTGTCTGTAGTCAGTTTTATTCTGTGTCTTTGAAAAGGTGTTGGAGAGAAGCTATAAAGGTGACAGAGGAAAGTGTTCAAAAGAAAAAAATATCTAAGAAACAATTAGAAGGCTTCTGTGCTATTTCATGATAAAAACTCAAAGATGAATGATTAGTTTAACAATTATTTTGTATAAATGTATGTACATAACATGTGTATATATAAATAAGTACATATTTACATGTAATTTCCTTTTGTTCCTTTTTAAGAATGAAGGGGAGAAAATTTCTTCTTTCTCACAGCCTGTGACCCTCTGCGGCCTCTGAACAGCTGTCAGATCTCTTTGATATATTTAATTGCCTTTTTGTTTGCAGAGAACAAATAGATGTGGTGGAGGTGGGGTGTGCGTCTGAGAGAGAGAAGAGAGGTGCAGGGAAGGGGCAGCAGGCGGGAGGGGCGGGAAGAGAGGCGAGGAGGTGAGCAGAGGAGGAAGAGATCAGAGAGGGGCAGGAGGTGTTGGAGCAGGACAGGGCAAGTCCCTGTGGCCATGGACAGCTGACCCACTGTGGTGTTGTCCTGGCTCCCAGCAAGGAGCACTGCCACCTGTGCCCCATACTCCATGTCCGGTGGAGAGAGGATGGGTGAAGGAGATGGCGTCTGCAGAATGGACCAACTAGACACAGATTCTGATAGACATGGACCGATGGACGTGGATTTCGATAGTTCACTCGATTTAACTCCTTTCATTTCCAGGCCTTCTCAGTGGCTAAGTAAAGTTTCCCTCTCTGGGCTCTGTCCTTAAAGCTTATTGGGTAAGGCTGACACAACAAAAGACCACATACCAGGTGGCTTACAACAAGAGGCATTTATTTCTTACGTTTCTGGAGGTGACAAGTCCAAGGTCAATGCCCGCAGACCTGGTGTCTGGTGAGGGCCTGTTTCCTCATTCTCTGCACACTCAGGAGGTGGGGCCGTGTTGAAAGGGCATCTGTCCCACTCGCTCCACTCTGTGACCCAGCTGCCTCCCCAAGACCCTGCCTGGTAATGCTGTCATCTTACGGTGATTAGGATTCATCGTGAGTTTCAGGGGGAGCTCACAGACGTTCAGACCTTCTCTATGTTCAGGGGTTTTCTGAGTGTGATTTGATCATTATTAAGGAATAGAGAGTTCAGCTTTTCAAGATAAACATGCTAAACAGTTATTCTCCAATTTGGAGAAAAACACAAAAGATGATGTGATTTCTTTTGTAGAAACGATAGTCTAGAGCCCTACACTTGATCAAAGACTTGTTTGAACTCCGTTAGATGTGAAGACGTCTTCCTGGCATGAGACTGACTGGATTCTACATCCATCCTTAATCAGCGCTTCAGATGGGGTGTGCAGTGTGCCGGGCGGGTGCCCCAGGATGAGATCTGGGACAAAGACATCCAGGTCCTGCCCACCGCAGGGGTCTGCCACCAGCCGCTACTTTTCTTCTTTCTTCCCTGTTTTTCTGATTTGGAGTACTCCAGCAGCGTTGGCTGTTATTTATGTGACTTAGGCAATGCTTTTCATCCTTTTCATCTTTTAGTTATTTTCTCCCCAGCCAAGTTCCACAAGGCACAGTGTGAATGAAGCTGTTTGAAGAAAGGACAGATGTCTCAGATGGCTTGAAAAGAGGGACCTACAATCAGGAGAGACCAGCTTTTCTTAGATACTCTCAGCTTAAAGAACAAAAGGAAACCATAATAATGACCTAATTTCAAGTATAGTAAGAATTAGTACAGAAATTTAGTATACCACATCCATGACTTTTCTATCAGAATCTTGGGATCATAGTCTCTAAATTGACAAGTTAGGTCCGTGGCACCAGCGTTAGGTATAACTCCATCTCTGGAAGAGGAAAAGGATTTCTTTAAAAAAAAAAAAATCATGTTAGGAATGAAAAATGTCAGCCTCGTTTTTCATACTGGGGGGCCTCTGCTTTATTTTCTGACATTTTTCATGTAGGGGCGTCCGTTTGTCACACCTGGTATTTCGGAGAAAAGGAAGGGAAGTGGCTTTTCCTGCTTGTTCTGAGGAGGCTGCTTCAGCCTTGGGGCCATGGGTATTGAGTGGAAACTCTTTGATTGTCTTTAACTCGAGGTGGTGAGACAGTTTTACTTTTGCTGTGGTTTTTATATAATTCATCAAGCTCCTGATTGGGCTTATTAAAAAGACAGGTTCAAGGTAACAATCCAGTATCCACTGCCAACTGAGTCAGCCATGCAGATCAGGCCTAGACACCTGAATTTCAAAGACCCTTTGCACTGGGTAATGATGGGCATGCACACCTACTGGAGTCCCAGGCTGGCTTTAGCACCCATGCATTATTCTGATGGGTCTTTACTTTGGAGCTAGTGCATTCCAGACACACTTTTCTGAGATTGACATACTGGAACAAGCCATGAATCAAGAAGGGTGGTTTCTGCCAGTGTGGACTTCTTCCTGCCCCATCTCTTGTTCTCTCAGTTTTACCAGCACCTGCTCAAGGGAGAAAGGGAACCAAAGCCACCTCCTGTCCCCAGTGGTGCATGTTGTGTCCTTGACACCCAAGGCTGCTGTGGCTGCTGTGGCTGCTGTGGCTGCTGTGGCTGCTGTGGAGGCAGCCCAAGGACTGCAGGGCCGAGCACACAGGCCTGTGTGCAGGGGCGTGTGAGTTGTGAGGAGAACACCAGCTGGATGAGGTTTCCGGAAGGCAGTTAACACTGGAGGTTCTCCACCAGGAGCGCAGGCAGTGTACGAATCCACACTGAAGGTTCTCCACCAGCAGCGCAGGCAGTGTACGAATCCACACTGAAGGTTCTCCACCAGGAGCACAGGCAGTGTACGAATCCACACTGGAGGTTCTCCACCAGCAGCGCAGGCAGTGTACGAATCCACACTGAGGGTTCTCCACCAGGAGCGCAGGCAGTATACGAATCCACACTGAAGGTTCTCCACCAGCAGCGCAGGCAGTGTACGAATCCACACTGGAGGTTCTCCACCAGCAGCGCAGGCAGTGTACGAATCCACACTGAGGGTTCTCCACCAGGAGCGCAGGCAGTATACGAATCCACACTGAAGGTTCTCCACCAGCAGCGCAGGCAGTGTACGAATCCACACTGAGGGTTCTCCACCAGGAGCGCAGGCAGTGTACGAATCCACACTGAGGGTTCTCCACCAGGAGCGCAGGCAGTGTACGAATCCACACTGAGGGTTCTCCACCAGGAGCGCAGGCAGTGTACGAATCCACACTGAAGGTTCTCCACCAGCAGCGCAGGCAGTGTACGAATCCACACTGAAGGTTCTCCACCAGCAGCGCAGGCAGTGTACAAATCCACACTGAGGGTTCTCCACCAGGAGCGCAGGCAGTGTACAAATCCACACTGAGGGTTCTCCACCAGGAGCGCAGGCAGTGTACAAATCCACACTGAGGGTTCTCCACCAGGAGCGCAGGCAGTGTACGAATCCACACTGAGGGTTCTCCACCAGCAGCGCAGGCAGTGTACGAATCCACACTGAGGGTTCTCCACCAGCAGCGCAGGCAGTGTACGAATACACTGTTAAACTCCTCTAGCAGCAGTCTTAGATAAGTGATAGTTTATGCAAGTACCTGTTTCATATTCTTTCCCAATATTTATATTTATATTGCAGATTGTAATCCAGTCACATTTCAAAGCTACCATTAACCATGATTTTCTTTCATGTTTATGAGAAAAAGAGTGGAATTACTAAAAATTAAAGTGCACTTTTTAATGAACCTCCAGCAGAGAAACAAACACTGTCATAAAACATATTCTGTACTCAGGACACACTGACATTTGCCCTGTGAATCTCGATAAGATAGGGATCTTCTTAATAAGGTGCTGGGACCTGTTTCTGCCCTAAGCTTTGCTCTTAGTAAACATTTCTGAAAAGAAGCCATGAGTATCGATAAGGCTGTTATTTTTTGAAGTGAAGAGATGGTCTGATTGTCTTTGGAAAGAAAAGGGGATGTTTTCTGATCAATTTGTGGCTGTAGTCATATCTCGATTGTTTGGCTAAATCATCTGAGAATGGCATTTCTCTCACACTAATGGGTAAATGGATTGACAGCAAACACTCCCTCACACAGGTGAGTGAGCCGTCCATTTGCTTGTGTGTCATGCAGTAAGTGCCTTTAACAAGCAGGCTTTCGCCCCGTAACACCTGTCCACAGGGTTTTACAGCTGAGTTGTTTGAGTGCTTAAATGGACGAGGCACAGTCTAAGAGCCACTTCCTTGGCTCATCCTCTCCACAAATGCGTAAGTTGAGGCTCAGGAAGGTCATATCATATACATGATATGTGGGGAGGCCAGGAGCTTTCTTGTCTGATTATCTCACAGAACTGAGACAAGTACTGTCTTGTGGGGCCTCTGTCCTCCACATAACTGCCACATACTGTCCTTGAGAAGCAGCCCTGGGTGGGCAGCAGAGGGGATGATGTGCCCAGGGCAATCTGTGAGCTACTCATCCCAGCTCCGAGTGTGGATTTGGGAGCACACAGAACTGGGTAGCTCTGACTCTGCCTTCTGCTGGGGAGCATTAGGCACTTGCCTTAATCCTCTGAGCCTCAGTTTCCCAACAACAACTATGGTTCCTTTAGGGTCACTTCACAGGGCTGGGGCAGGGACTTGGTGAAACAGTGCGTGCAGCCAGGGTGGGTCGGGATGGGCTTCGGGATAACTGCCTTGGTTCTGTCACCACCTTCGAGGCACCGGAGGCCCTGCATGGTGCTGGGGCTGCACCTGTTGAGAAAGGAGCCACCTGGTTTCTTCATATCTCGTAGTAAGAAAATACTCTTATTTAAGGCACTGAAGTAAAATGGAACTTGGTTTTCTATTTGAATCCATAGGGTGGTTTCTAATTAGTCACAAAGTTAACTCTCTAGTGCTGCCTTTCAACATGTAGTGATCAGGTGAAGTCCTCCTGAGGCGCGAGTCCTCCTGGGGCTTCACCCAGACCTCTGGGAGTGCAGCAGCTGGCAAGGCAGTGTCCCCGTCCAGGCATTGGGCGTCCAGGGCAGGAGGTGCAGCCTGCTTGTGTCAGGGCACCGTTGAGGATGGCTTCCTCCTGTCACTTGCACAGGAAAACAACAGACCCTGCCTCTAATTTGCACGTAGCGTTGTAGTTCCAAATTCGCAGGGTCACCCAGCGAGCGAGCGGTCTGTGGGGAAGCTGGGAGGCGCTCCTCAGGCCTCAGCATGCTAGCTCGCGTGCTCCTGAGCTCCCGAGGTCACGAGGCGTGTCCTGGAGGTGACCACAGGGGCAAAGTTCATGTCACGCGAGCTTGGTGGCCAGAGCAGCTCAGTGGCACTGCAGAGTCCTGCTCCTCTGGGCGCCAAGGTCTTTTTCTTTGTAGGTAGCGGCCCTGGCCCTGAGCGCACTCAGCGCACTGCACATGCATCCCACGCCGCAGCACAAAATTGCTGCGGAAGGTATTGGCAGGTCTGCTGGAATTTCAGACCGAATTCTACAGGAAGTGGAGGCTGACACCTAAGGCAGACTTGATGCCATTTCTCTGGTCCCCTGGAAACACGTACAAATTGCTCGGCGTGTGTTTTAGAGTGCTGGCTCTTTCTGTTGTAAAGATGCGTTTCCTTTCTCTCCCTCGACCCCTCTCTTCCGCCAGACGGCACACACGGTCCTGGCGGTGGTGGCGGTGTTCGGAATATCGTGGCTGCCCCACCACGTCATCCGTCTCTGGGCCGAGTTCGGAGTCTTCCCGCTGACCCCGGCCTCCTTCTTCTTCAGGATCACCGCCCACTGCCTGGCCTACAGCAACTCCTCGGTGAACCCGATCATCTACGCGTTTCTCTCGGAAAACTTCAGGAAGGCCTATAAGCAGGTGTTCAAGTGCCGCGTTCGCAGCGGATCGCCGCTCAGTAACAACAGAGAAAACAGAAGTCGAATGGACACGCCACCGTCGACCAACTGCACGCACCTGTGAGGGGTGGGGAGCTCTGTGCTGCGGCCGCCAGGCCAGGCGGGAAAGCAAGGCCAGCCTCACGCCGGGCGGCCGGGCTCCTCGCCCAGTTCCCCTTGGCTTAGTTGCATTCCGTGTGGTGAAGAGTTCTCTGACCCACTTAGGAAGCTCCCAGGTTCAGGGGAGATTACGTCTCAACTTTATTTTCTTCCTGAATTCAGAAACAGACAAACAAAAAGACCATGTAGTGCTGTACCTCTTATGAGTTCAGTAGAGTTCTACAGATATGTTCAATTCTTCATGAAATAAGAACTAGCCCCATAAATACAGCGAGGAATAGTCTCAATCTACATTTTAAAGTAGATTTATTTAGGGAAAAAAAAAACAAAACCTTTGTGTTTTAACCCTAAGTATTAAGCTCTGTTTTAAAACGTGAGCACGTAGGGTGATGACTCGGCTTTCAGCCACTTACACGCGTCTGCAAGGTGGAAGGAGGCTTCTCCGGAGTCTGCAGCGGGCGGCCTCCGCTCCCCTGTGAGCAGGATACAGAACCTCTGCAGACAGGCTGCACCTGTCTGTGACCCTGAGGCCAGCAAGTTCACCTCAGGAGGACGGTGTAGGGTGTGGCAGCGGCTCTGTCCCTTAAAAACCACCCTGTGAACTTGGGCTCTTGGAGTTCACTAGGCGGAGCCAGGGGCAGGTGCTGCTGCAGCCCAGGCTGTGGGAGCTGGGCAGGAGGCCTTGCCCTGGGAGATGGGCAGGAGGCCTTGCCCTGGGAGATGGGCAGGAGGCCTTGCCCTGGGAGCTGGACAGGAGGCCTTGCCCTGGGAGCTGGACAGGAGGCCTTGCCCTGGGAGCTGGGCAGGAGGCCTTGCCCTGGGAGGTTGGCAGGAGGCCTTGCCCTGGGAGGTTGGCAGGAGGCCTTGCCCTGGGAGCTGGACAGGAGACCTTGCCCTGGGAGATGGGCAGGAGTAGACCTTGCCCTGGGAGCTGGACAGGAGGCCTTGCCCTGGGAGCTGGGCAGGAGGCCTTGCCCTGGGAGCTGGACAGGAGGCCTTGCCCTGGGAGCTGGACAGGAGGCCTTGCCCTGGGAGCTGGGCAGGAGGCCTTGCCCTGGGAGCTGGACAGGAGACCTTGCCCTGGGAGCTGGCCAGGTGGTCTGGGCCCTGGGAGCTGGGCTGGAGGCCTTGCCCTGGGAGCTGGGCAGGAGGTCTCACAGGTGAGGTTGGTGCTGAGGTTTGACACATGCAGCTGGCAAAGGCCAGAGCCGTGCCTGCAATGGAGCCACCGACCCAGGCTTAGAAAGTGGGCAAGGATGCTGTGGAAACAATCATTTCCTTGGGGCAAAGGTTGGACAGAATTCAGCCAGTCCCATGGGTAGTGGTCGTGCTGTGTGGACAGCCATGCTGATTGTTTGATTCAGTATCATTAGATGAAAACAAATACCATGAAAGAAAATTCCAGAAACATTCAGTCTTACATGAGAATATGCTTTTTTACTGAGTTTGTACCAATGTTTAGTGTGTATTTCCCCAAATATTCCCTCTGGTTGTGTTAATTCGAGTTAATTTAACTTGAGTTCCAAATGTAATTTTCACCAGAATTCCATGTTTATTCATGTTAACAAGGATAAAATGGTGTGGAACTATTAAATCTTCTGTATTACGAGAATCATTTTCAGATGGCAAGACTAGTGTTTTTTTGGAGACAAAAGCAGGAAGATTTCTTATGAAAAGGATTTTGTGTAACATGTGTCTGTTACACAAATCAGAATTCCATGTGAAATGTAAAATTTTAGGTTAAAAAACGCAAGTTCGGCGTAAGCCGTTGGCACTTTAACTTTCCTAGTTCATTGGTACTTTCCCCAGCTCTACCCCAGCGTGCGGTTCCCTCTTTGAAGCTGTAAGTGGGGGACGGAGTGGGAGGACCTGTTGGGGCGATAGGCCTCCACGGTCTCCTGTGTGTGCTGGGGAAGGCGTGGTACAGGTGGAGGTGGTGTTTGAGAGGACTTTGTCCGTCCTTAGCGTGGGAAGGTTTTGCACTTTATCGACGTATGGGAGCAGAAGTGAGTATCCCGGGGAGGAGATCCGCGGGACTCGGGAGCTGGAAGTGCCCTGCAGACAGCAGGGCTGGCCTGTGCGTGCGTCCACTCTGCAGTGTGCTGCCTGTGCCCCTACCTGCTTGTGTGGCCGGCCATCGCTCCCGCTCTGGCTGGTCCCTGGTTCTCTTCAGTCGCAGCACTTAAATGGGACTGCTGGAAACACAGGGGCTGACGCTGCTTCCGTGCAGCCTGCTCCGGGGGCACTTCCCGCTGATGGTGGCCTCCGTCCTCCCGCATGCTGCTGGTCTGGCAGGGCTGGAGTGACGAGGCACTTGCAGCCCCCTTGGTTTGCTTAACATGTGCAAACTGCGGAGTGCGGACGCAGACTGCGACGTTTAACGTCCGGGCAGGATGTTCTTCTGGCACCTTGCCATTCTGGTCAGTTGCTCCTAGTCAGAGTTCAGGTTGAGTCTTCTTCTAAAGCAAAACTGAACTGGGCAGTAGCTTACTTCCTGCCGTGATCTGAACCTACGCGAAATGTTCTGAACGGGCACTTCCGGGCGCTACCTGGAGAAGGGTAGGAGAGCACAGTGCATCTGCCGGGCTTTTGCTTCTGTGGGATTTTCCCTAATATCAATCCCTGTGCCGGGTTTGGAAGCACCTTCCCTCCTGTGACTGGCTAAGAGGCCTCCTGTGTCTGGGAGAGCGGTACCTCTCCTTTGGGTAGCCTGGCACACGGGAAGTGCTGCCTGTGCCTTTGAAGTCAGGCTGCTGGAGAACCATGCTTCCCCGTGTACTTCAAAGAAAATGGAGATCTTTCTCCCGAGGTTTGGCTGCTTCAGGTTCCCAAACAGCTGCTACGTTCTGTGACTTTTTGCTTTCACATAAGAGATGGGCTCAGGGATATTTGAACAGATAAAATGCTTGCTGTTTTATGTGTGCAGATGACAGTGTCCCGCTGGCGGCTGTGGTGATGTGGTTGGGCACACTCTCCTGTTTACCAGGAGATTTCCGAAAATACTCATTCTGGGTCATTCTGATCATGCATGAGCTCAGCAGCGTGGTGGACTGAGGCTGGTTTAGGAATATTTTAGGGCAGTCACTTTTGCTTTGATCTGAAGTGTTCTCTTTTACGCGTTGGGGGGAGAGTCGTCATTTCCTGCCCCCTCCCCAATCTCCTGTGCTCTCGTCCTTGTCTCTCGTCTAGCTTCCTCTGAATTCCTCACTCTAATGCTTACCTAAGTTAAATTCCTCCTCCGGCCCCGATACCGTGAGTCACAGTGGAGAGCAGAAGGGAGGTCTGGATGGCTTGAGTCACACGGGGCCCAGACCTCTTGTGACTCAGCTTCGAGTCTTGCTGCTGGTTCTCTTGGGTGCACTGATACCTGCAGTGATGATCCACTGCTCACGGAATCTGAGACCGGCAGCCTCTGTGCAGGAGAGGACAACACACCAGAGCGCGGGCTCCCTTTCCCTGGTGGCCACGGAGACCTGGCAGAGCTGAAGTGCTGGGGTCGGAGCAGCCCTGCCCTGGGTGCAGCGTCCTCAGGCTGTGCCTCCGCCACTTTCCACGTCCATGGGCGTGACTCAGCAGACGTGGGAACTGAGTGAACGCACCTGTGTGGCATGGAAAGAAAACCATCAAATGATAATCGTGTCTGACCTTAGTGACACCACGTTCGATGAGTCCTCCCTGGAAGTGGGGAGGTGGCGCCTGAGGTGCCGGTCGCCATGCTGGGGCATCTCTGGCGTGGGCTGAGCGAGGAGAGCCTGTCTAACGCACCTGAGGCTGGTACCGCGATGCCTTGGTCGGAGCTCTGCTAGTGCTCTGTGGGGGTGTCTTTTCCTTGGTGTGTCAGCCTGGCCTGCCCTCCCGCAGTTCTGAGGCCACCATACCTACTTCCTGAACCAGCTGTAGAAACGCCAGCAGGACCTGGGCAGTTGCTTCTCTGTGGGACTCGACGCTGCCCGCGCACCGGCTGGCGAGCTTTCACATGCCCATCAGCCCTGTCATGTGCCCCACACACTGGGGCTTTGTCCTGGTGCGTCCATAGAGGAAGGGCCAGGTTGGCAGGGTGGGTGCAAGAGAGGGCCGGTGGCACGTGAGGGAGCTGCTGGTGACCTTGTGGAAGTAACCTCAGCGGGCTTCCTATCTGTCTCAATCCCGGCTGCTCTCGCTGTGGTGACAGAGGAGCAGATCCCGCAGCCTGAGGTTGCACATTTGCCGGAAAGCATCGTCTTTTTGTGGAAAACGGATTTCCGGATTTCTCAAAGTATACTGCATAGCTTTAGATCTTTAACCACGAGAGAAGTCAAAGGACAGGAAAGATCCCTGGCTTCCAGAGTGTGTGGAAACTGGGCTTTACCAGTTAATCCTGTAGATGGATGGGGAATGGGGATCCTTGCAGCTGCCTCTGGTTGGGCTTAGTTCTGTGCCCTCAGGTTTCCTGGGACCCTGGACACTACCCTGCGGAGCTTCAGCTGATGGCACGTGGCTTACTGAACAGGGCCTTCCGTGTGTTGTCACTCTGAAGATCTCTGGGGACCTGCCACGCACTTCTGTTTCCTTCGGTGGCTCATGGGGCGGTCACACTACCATGCCATTGACGGTGTCCTGTGGTGCCGAGGAACCTGGGGTGTCCAGTAGTACTTTTCCAGAATGGCAGGCACCCGGCAAGTGAGGCTAGCCCTCCAGGAGTGCAGGGTTGGGTGGACAGGCCTTGCAGGACAGGTTTATCTGTGGGGCCTCTCTGCTGATGTGCCCCATGGAGGAAGAGGGCTTCCGGTGACTGGGATCAGCGCCGGTCCTAGGACTTCTGACAGGATGCCAAGGACCACACTTAGGCCTCCAGGATGTCATAGGCTTGTGTCCGGGACCCAAACTGCTCATGAAATCAGAAGGCATGATTTCAGGTAGGCTTATGGGGTCTCCTCAGGGCTCAGGGGCTTCTGTGGACCGTCTGTGTCTGTGGGGGGGACAGGCCAGCAGTGTCCAGGCTCCACTTCTCAGATCCATCCACACCATCTCTGCTTCAGTCAGCCTTCCATGTCCCTGGAACGTTCACTGGACGTTAGCTGGCGCACAGGGGGTGAGGGGTGTCCCGTCCCTCTGTGGTGGTGCTTCCTGTTCCTCCTCCACTCCCACCAGTGCTTCTCCTGCATTTCTCTGAAATTCTGGTCATCTCTTACGGTCAGTCATATTCCTACACGTGCATCTCGAGGGGTTTGCAAACGCCTGGGCCCACACCTCCTGAGTCCTCATCGTTGTGTCTGGATTTAGGGATTTTCCTGGCTTTCCTGGAATTTTCCTGCATGGTCCTGAGGGCCTGCGCGGGGTGCTACCTCTGACGGGTGTCGCATCCGTCCCTGAGAACTGGCTCCCCATGTGGGGTGGGCATGTGTCCTTACTTCTGAAATGGGCCACTCAGTGCCCAGGGGCAGCCTCCCCTGGCAGCAGCAGCAGTGCAAAGCTCTGGTCTCCTAGCAGGAGATCCTCAGCTTCACAGAGCACCAGAATCCCTGGAGGCTGGTCAGCGGACTACTGGGCACACTGCCTGGTTGGCACGTGGCAGGCTGGAGTGAGGTCTGAGACACACGTTCCTAAAGCGCTCGTCCCTTGGCAAGTCAACGCTGCTGACCCGGAGGCCCGGGTTTGAGAACCGCCAGCTGGTGACTGGTTGGAAGGCGAGGCCAGAGCCAGGGTCTACAGGGTTGGCCGTAAGTCCTCCCAGCCTTGAGCACTTTCCAGGTTGAGAGATGGGTCTTCACAGGTCTCCACTTACATAGTTGTGTGGGATTAAATCACTCAGTGTTTTTACTGTTTATATCGAACAGATTCACAATATCTGTTCAACTACCACATCACCCACCACAGACTGTGGTCTTCCAACAGCAGGAGAGTTTTGATGACCTGCCTTGGGGTTTCAGAGCTGGTGGTAGAAAGGAAAGTGCATCTGTGCATTCACCTTGCCCCAGCCATAGGAAGATTAGAATAATATCCCAAGTGGCTACCCATGAATTTTGAACTAGATGTTTAGTGTTTTAACTCAAGGTTTGAATTAAATATATGCATGTCTTTCCATGTGACTGCTAATGTTTGCCGACATTATTCTCTCTGAGAGATAAACGTGATATTTTTTATCGTTACAACTTTTGCTTAAATATCTCCTGATAACATAAGTGGTATGAGCAAGGAAAAAAATCCACGTATATTGCATTTTGATTTTCCTGATATGTGATTGCTTAAAGCTGCTGTACAAGCGATGCTGGACCCGGGTTTTCTGGCAAGTGATGCTGTTGCAAGCATCCCCCAGGGAGCTGTGCACAAAACCTGCCTCATCACTATAGGCTCTAGCATGAATGCCAGCGAGCTCAAAGCCAAAAACCCAAAGAGTTTATGTTTATCCATCTAATACCACGTAGAGTCACTCTGAATCACCTACCTCTGTGCTCTGCATGAAATCTGGCTGGACTTTGTGATTTGAAACTATTTTCTTTAACTGAAAATAAAATTTGTTCTTCAAAGTGTTCTAGTGTAAGAGTGTGATTTATCAAAATGTATAAATGCATTCTATTGTCTTGTACAACTGGTTAGAACAAATAAAAAATAAATTAAAAGTAAAAAAAGAGTGTGTTCCCCTGATTTCATGAGGCATCTCCCCACCTCTGGGAGCACCATCTGCCTTTGTGAATGAAGTTAGTTTCATGATTATTGGATGCTATTTGGAGAAGGGACAAATCCTGTTGGTGCAAAATCGATACCTGTGTTTGTAACTGTTTTCCTCTTTCCCTCCTCTTCTCTTTCCCTTTCTCCATTTTTTTTTAAAGTAATGAATTCCCTTGTCTTTGTAAAAAGAATACAAAATGACCACAAGAAATCACGAAGAAGAAAGTGGGCACTCACCACGATTCTGCCCCAGGCGGCAGCCTGCTCAGCACCTCTGAGCCTCCTTGGCCGCCTCCAGGGCACAGGCGAGGTCGCAGCAAGATGGAGGCAGGACCCGCGGGAGGGGCAGCAGCTGGGCGCACTGTGTGCGTTGTTTAAAACACCAGTAACTTCCCTGTCACTTAGGCCCCCCCGCCAAACCAAGTGGGATTGGGTCAGCGGCTGAACTTGAGTAGCGGAGAGTCTGAACAGAGGCCGTGGGGATGCTGGGGGGCTGGAGTCCCTCGTGCTCTCCAGAGGCCGCTCCGCAGGCAGTTCATCCCCCAGCCGGGGCGTGGCTCACTGCGTCAGGAGCTCCTCCAGGCCCTGGGCCTGCCTTGTCTTGTACTTAGGTCTTTACAGGTATGAATTAATAAGTTGCTTACCAATCGGTTTTTTTTTTTTTTTTTTTTTTTTTTTTTTACATTTTGATGTACTACCATTCGGACTTTTTAGACTGCATTTCAATACAGTTGTGATCACACAGTAGACACTGTGTTGAATCCACTTCTGGATTCACTCAGGTGTCAGGATGTGAAGTCCACATGAGTTTCTTTTTAATTGGCAATAATTGTAAAAATTTATGGGGTACAGTGTGATGTTGTGATACATGAATACATTGTGTCATGAGCAGTTAGGGTACTAAGCACGTCATCACCGCAAGCATCTGTCCTTTATTTGTGATGAGAACATTTAAAAATCTTCTCTTTTAGAGTTTCAAGAAGACACAGTACATTATCATCACCTAAAGTCACCCTAGGGTGCAGCAGATAGAGAACTTCTTGCTCCTGTCTGGCTGTCAGTTGGCAGTTACTGATCCACCCGTCCCTGTCCTTTCCTGCCCCCACTCCACGGGACCTCTGGAATCCACTGCTCACTCTCAACTTCTGTAACACTAACTCTTTGGGATTCCACCTGTAAGTGAGATCCTGCAGGATTTGTCTGTCTGGATGACGTGGACATAACGCCCTCTAGGGTCACACGCGTGAACTGAATGTGTTCTCGGGCACAGGGACTGCACTTTCTGTGTCCTTTCACCTGTTGATGGACATCTCTCGGCCATTGTGACTAGTGCTGCAGTTAGCAAGGAGTGCAGATTCTTTCGACATGTTGCTTCATTTCATTGAATACATGCCCACTAGTGCCACTGCTCCATCGCATGGTAGTTTAATTTAATTTAATTTTTTTTTTTGTGTGTGTGTGTGTGGGGGGGAACCTCCATTATGGTCCCATAAAAGCAAAAGGGGTATTAGTGATCACTCAGCCCAGTGATTTCTATCCTTTTAGAAAATAGGGATTCTTTCTTATACATAAATAATTCCTGGAGTCTTGTATAAAACTAAATGTACTTTTCATGTGTGTGGATAGAAAAAACACAAAGTGAAAATATAACTGCACATCAATATTTCTCATGAACATAGACATGAAATTCCTCAGCAAAACACTGGTTAAATCATGTCCAGCAATGCTTACTGGAAATTCACCAAGAGTGTACATTTTAGGTGCTTTCCCCACACAGTAACTGTATGAGATACTGGATATGTCAGCTTTCTTGATTGTAGCAATCTCTTCACTCTGTGTGTGTACCAGAATATTGTGTTTCATCCCCTAAATGTATGCCACACCAGGAAAAAAAAAAAAAAAAAAAAAAGATACACCTTGACCAGGTAGGGTTCATTCCAGAAGGAAGGCTGGACACCAATTAGTAGAATCCACCACAGCAACAGGCTACTAAGGGAAAGAAAATCCTATGATCATGATTCAGAAGCAGCATCAGGCTAAATCCAACACTGAGTCCTGGTTACAAACTCTGCAAACTAAGACTAGAGGAAACTCCTCCACTCAATAAGTAGCATCATACTTCCCTGCAAAAGGCCACATGCTTTCCCCTGCAGCTGAGGGAAAGGCAAAGATGTAAGAGAAGAGACCGCCTCACCAGCACAGTATGGAAGCCCTGGCTACTGCAATAAGGCAAGAGAAAAGGGAAAGACACCAAGATGGGAAGGGAAGGTCGAACTCTATGTGCCCAGCAGGACTGCCTCCAAATCCCCAACGCTGCTGAGCGTGTGAGTGACTTCGGCCAAGTCCCAGCATACAAGACCAACACGTGAAATAGAAAGTGAGAAACGCTCCAGCGAATCAGGTGCCTCTAAGTGATTTGTATTTTATCAATCACAGCATGACCTACGACACTAGGAGTTGAGAGGCCTGCATGCACTGTGTTCAGTCCACGGACAACGCTGCTGCAGATGAACTTGATCACTGACGAAACTTCAGAGCTCTTACCTCAAATTTTGGTATTGTTTGCTCCCTACCTCAAAGTGTGGGACCCGAAATAAGGCGCTTGGCCATGAGGTCAGAGCCGAGCCCCCAGGTCGTTCAGTGTGGCATCTCTGCCGCAATCATTGTTGGAAATCTATTTCTAGTAAAATGAAGTGTTTTAAGATAAGACTCTGTGAAGACTTCACATCCAATTCTCTAATGTGGAGGTTTCACGGTACCAAAAATTCCTTCTCACTTTGCATTACATTTAGTATTTATTTAGTGAGAGGAGACTATTTTCCTTTGGCACAATGCACAAACTTGATATTTTCTCTATAGGGAAAAAGTCTTCAGCCGTAGGAGTTATTAATTTCAGTCAAGATAATTAAGAAAATAAACCAAAAAAATTATTTCTGGAGTAAAAGTATCCAGTCATTTATGCTTCTTTTAAGTGAAAAGTATTTATTTAGAAGATCAATAGATAGCAGTTAAGAGAAAAAAATAATGTCTTCAATAAGTCATTTAAAAATGTGTTTCCAAGTCAGGCGTGGTGGTGCATGTATAATCCCAGTGGCTTGGGAGGCTGAGGCAGGAGGATTGCAAGTTTGAAGCCAGTCTCAGAAACTTAGATCATTTCTGTATCAGCCAGGGTTCTCTAGAGGAACAGAATCAACAGGAAGTAGGATTACAGAAGGGGATTTATTAGATTGGCTCACAGGACCAGAAGCTGGATAGTCCACAATGGCCGTCTGCAGCTGGAGAGCTGGAAGAACCAGCAGCTGCACAGTCCAAGAGGCAGAAGCTCCAGAACAAGAGGGATCAACAGTGCTACCCGAGTCGAAGACCAAGGCTTCTGGAAACTCCCTGGAGAATCACTGGCAGAATCCGCTTTGGAAGAGTGAAGAAGCTAGAGTCCGATATCCTCAGAGGATCAAAGCAACAATCAAGAACCCCTTCAAGACGCCTGGAGCTTGCATCTGCATCCGCACCTGCTTCCTTCTTCCAGCTTTCATTCCATTCAAGTCACCATCCTGTTGGGCGGTGCTGCCCACGCTAGGGAGGGGCTCCACTCCAGTTCACTACCCCACATTCTAGTCACTCCTGGACACGCCCTCACGGACGCACCCAGAGGCCTCTTTTTTTTTTTTTTTTTTAATTTACTTTTATTGTAAACAAATGGGATACATCGTTTCTCTGTTTGTACATGAAGTAGAGGCATACCATTTGGGATTAATCCAATCAAGTTGACAATTCAAATTAACCATTACACTGTCTCAAAATAAAAATATTAAAAGGACTATGAATGTGGCTCAGTGGTTGAGCACCCCTGGGTTCAATCCCTGGCACAAATCCCTGGTTTCCGATTCTATTTTCCCTAACTATAGGAAAACAGTTATTTAATATTAAAGAAAAATCCCAGCCTGAGTGCTCTCCTTGACTCCTTAGACGTGGCCTAGAGGGTCAGCGTCGCGGGAGCCAGGCACCCATCAGCCAGGCTGTGCTGCGGCATGGTGTGCTCCCCCCTGTCCCAGAGGTCCCTCTTGCCACCTGGCTCCCATGAGATGCATCCCCCTCTGCCGGCAGGATGGCCATGCTGGCTGTGTCCACCCTGGGCTCTGGCTGTCCCAGGTGGCCGCCTGGTAATTCTGGCTTCACACCTGCCTTCCTGGTTGCTCTTCTGCTGCTCATTCAGGACTGTCACCAAACCCAAACCCATCCAAGGAGCTCCTCGGGGTGTCCAGGTGATGAGAGGGGCCTCCCTGCCTCTTTCCCACGTATGACGTTCAGGACCTCCCTTCCCATTCTGGAGACTTGAAGACACAGGCAGATGCTATTCAGTTCCCACCCAGAGGTTAGTGCAACAGTAGGAATTCCCCAAGCAGCGAGGGGATTGGGCTCTCTGAAGGGGTGAGCCCCCTGCTCTGGGGCACCCTCTGTCCTGGTGCACCCTTCCCTGCAGGGGATGGTCAGCTCGTGCCCCCGAAGACATCTTCAAGGCTAAGATCCATGATTCTGCAGTCTGGGGGCCAGGCCAGAGATGCCGTCTTCAGAAAATCAGGTGGTGGTCATTTCTGTCTGTGCACAGAGCTATCCTGAGTATGCAGTTACCTCTAAGGCTCTCAGGTTAGAAATTAAATTGCCACACTTAAAAGCAGCTCATCATTTTTTAGACTATAATGCACAATGTGACTTGACCATTTTCAGAGACTGAAATGAAGGTATCAATAGCTATAAATGCACTCCACCCTCTGAAGTCTAACTTAGTAACAGGAACTGTCTTGTATCTTCTCCTCAGGCAATGTTTCTGGAGAAGTTCAGGCAGCTCTGGAGAGGTAAGAAGTGGGGGAGAACAAATGAAATGCAGGAACTCATTCTGCACAGGCAATTGCTCTGTAGGTTCAGAATATATGTAGGCTTATATTCATATAAAACTTAGGCTACATTATCCTAACGATTGCTGAACTAAGGAATAAGACTATATGACGTATTTTACCATAATTTGTCTCTTAAGAAGTATTTCATGAACACGACTTCATGAAGATTACATTCTCTTAGTGAATAATAATTTGTGGTCCAAAGATAGAATTTCCTTGAATTGAATCCTTTCTTACTTAGTCAGTCAATCAACATTTTCCTGAACAACTCACCACGGTGAGCGTTTTCAGGGAGAAAAAGGAATACAACAGCTGATCCTGCCCCCAAGGATCTTTAGAGAAGAAGTCAAACTGAAGGTGAGACAGATTCACAGGAATATCAAGTGCTCGGGCAAAGGTCTGGTGAGATTCGGAGAGAGAAAACCTACACGGCAGGAAGCACAGGGAGGCCTCTTCTGGGGCTCCCACTTGAAACCCTGAGACCCCCAGTGTCCTCTCTCTTGTCCCTCCGACACTGCTGCTCTGGGGCTTTGCCTGATGTCATGCATGTAGATGGCCGGGGGCGTGGTGTCTGGCCTGAAAAGGGACGAGTCTTCCTCGGCCTCGCAGCAAAGGGCAGTTATTTCTCGGTGTTGGCAAAGTCACAGAGGAAGACCTGGAGGATGGTCGCCACCACCGTGGTTTGCGCAGCTCTCCTGTGCATCCTTCAGTCACCCAGCACACAGCGCCGGACAGGGCTCCGTGAACCCACGGTGGAAAGAGTCTCCAAACTCATTACGTGTTGCAAAGGTAGAAATCCAGGCTGCAGTGACGATACTTTAACTGGGAAGGTGGAAGGGGCCAGGGAACCTGTGTTTTTAAGTCTTTAAAAGGCAACTCCAAAGGCCAGAATCTTCTGAGAATTGCATTAGAGTGGAACCCTTGCTTACCAATTCAGGCTCAGGTCCTGAGCGCTTGGGCCTGCATTCTGAACACCTCTTCCCCTTTGAGAAGGCGCTCTGCACCTTTGAGCTTCCAAAGGGAAGGGCACATTGCAGAAGTCAAAGACTAGACAGTGGTAGTCAGCAGCCGGGCGGCCTCAGTGGAAATGCAGAGTAAGGACTCCAGAACCCCCTCCATCAAAGAAAAGCAAAGCTGGCAAACATCAAAACCAATAGTTTTTCTTTTTTGCAGCAGTTTAGGGAGCATAAGCCAAGAAAAGCAGCAGAGTCTGGGGAAGTACCCCTGTGAAGTTTCTGACCTCGTCCCCATTTTCTGCTCCCTAACCTGGTAGCATCTTTGAAAAATGATAGCTGATCTTCCTGAAACCAGAAAGAGCAGGACGGGCAGAGTTGTTTCACTGCCCCTGTTGGGCCCTGGAAGACCTCGCCTGTGGCCTGTTTCCATTTGACCTCACATGAAGCCAGTCCTCATGGCTTCTCCCCAGAGGACGTGGTCAAGTGCATCAATGTCACCTTACTCATGAGATAACGGGTAAGGGTTGGGGCACACTGCAGACTACCCAAAGAGCCCAAAGAATGAAAAGTTGCTTTGGGTTGGATGTGGCTGGTCCTCTACAGGTGCACGTGTTGGAGCTTGGTCCCCAGGTGGCAGCATCAGGGGGAGCCTATCAGTGACTGGGTCAGTCGTGGCACCCAGGGAAGGAATTAAGTAGCTCTTGTGGGATCTGGTTAGTGCTCTGAGAGTGAGTTGTTATAAAGCAGGGAGCCCCTTCCTGCTCTCTGCCTCCTGTCCCACCACGCCATTGCTCTCACACCCCGCCATGCGTCACGATGGGTGTGGCTGAAGTAATCCTTGCTAGAGCAGGCGCCATGCTGTTTGGACTTTCAGTCTCCACAATTGTGAGCTAAATAAAACCTCTTATTTTGTAAGTTATCTGGTCTCTGGCATTTTGTTGTAATAATGAAAAATGAACTAATACAGATGTCCATAGGGATATTGAAAAGCTCTGGCATACCTGGGAATCTAGAAGACCGTATGCACGTGTAGGGCTGTGTGTATGCACAGGGCTTTGTCCAAGTTCAGAAAAAAACCCTGAGAAAGCCCTAAGCTCCCACTCGTTCCTGACCTTGAGGCTTAGAACAAACAGGAAGAGAAGGCTAAAGCAGAGTTTTAAATTACCTGGCCGCACGTGGAGGTGTGAGCTAACATTCACACAGAGTTTCTGGCAAGTACTGAAAGATTTATTGGTCCCAGGAGTCTAAGGAAGTCTCCCAAGGCTTTAGCCAACCACTATGTGGATCAAATAAGGACTTTTGCGGTGACACATGTCAAAGATACAGGCTTTACAGAATTATCTTAGAGAAATCAAATAACCGCAGGAAAAAATCAACAATATAACAAACTCTGGGAGAGAGGATTGGATTTCCAGAGTTGCCATATCATGTTATTTGAAACAACCCATTTCAAAAAGAAAACATGAGATGAAAGAAGAAACAACAATGTATGATCCACACACAGGAAAATAGTAGGTGGGAACATCTCCCAGGAAGGGCAGATATGGGACTGGCTAGACCAAGTTTGCATTTTTGCCTGTTTCTGAGACCGAGGCTTGCTGAATTGCCCAGTCTGGCCTAGAACTCCTGGGCTCCAGCCATCCTCCACCTTGCCATGAGCACCTGAGAGCACAGGTGTGCACCTCCACGGGCAGACCAAGGCTTCAAACCAGCTTCTGTGAACACATTCAAGGAGCTGAAAAAAGGCATGCTTAAAGTGACTGGGCATCCAGGTCGTAAGGGCTGATTTGAATCGTCACCTTGACTGGATGAAGAGATGCCGATGACTAAGAGGCCCCTGGTGTGTCCGTGAGGGCGTGTCCAGGAGTGACTGGAATGTGGGATAGGACTGAAGTGGAGCCCCTCCCTAAGCGTGGGCAGCACCACCCAACAGGATGGAATAGAAGCTGGAAGAACAAGGAAGCAGATGCGGATGCAGCTCGGCTCTTCCCGAACGGGTTCTTGATCGCTGCTTGTACAGTCTGAGGACATCAGACTCTCACTTCTTCACTCTTCCAAAGCGGACTCTGCCAGTGATTCTCCAGGGAGTTTCCAGAAGCCTTGGTCTCAGACTCGGGTAGCACTGTTGACCCCTCTTGTTCTGGGGCTTCTGCTCTTGGACTGCGCAGCTGCTGGTTCTTCCAGCTCCCCAGCATCATTTTCCACAATGGACTATCCAGCTTCTGGTCCTGTGAGCCAATCTAATAAATCCCCTCCTGTAATCCTACTTCCTGTTGATTCTGCTCCTCTAGAGAACCCTAATACACTGGTAAAGGGTGGAAAGTACTAAAACCAAGCAAGTGGAAATGATGAAGCTGGAAAGCAGAGTAATTAAGCTGGGAGTCCACCAGATAGGCTGGACAGCAGACCTGAGCAGCGGAGGGAGGAATCAGCCGACTTGAGATGGTCAGCTGAGGAGAGAGGAGCAGGGAATGCAGTGCACTGGCAGCCCTCCAGGATCTCTGAGGCAGCCCCTAGTCTGCGGAGCTCGACTCAGCAGTGCTGAGAGCTGGAGGGGCTGGCAGAAGGTCACCGTGAGGAGGAGCATCTCACTTCCTTAGGATTGCCTACTGGTTCCCTCTGCCCCGGCTCATCACATCACTGGCTAAATTGTCCAAGAGCCCTGCTCTCCACTGCCTCCTCTGGGCCTGGAGGGCTGGCCATGCAGCCCTGATATTGATTTAAAAAGGACTGCTGTGTGCTGTGGACTGCCTGCCTTTGACTGCGTTAGACTCGGGCAAACAACCCCAGGATCCTTCAGGAAGGTACCTCTGCCCTTGGAGGAGCACTTTAAAGCTGTTCTCCACCACCCGAGCCTGTGTGCTGGGGAGGACATCTTTCTGCCTGAAAAGACCTTTAAATCCTAAAATGCAATTTCGTCCTGCAAAGGAAGGACCGGGGAAATTTGTTTCTTTGTTTAGTTTTTCTGAATACGGCTTGATCTGATATTTTTAGATGTTTCTGAAACGAATGATTTCAAAATAAGTCAGAAGCATGAGTGTTTGGGTCAAAACAAAATTCCGACTTGCTAAGCACATGATTAATGCCTATGTCTGCCTCAGCTTTATCACAACGTGGACCTGTGCTCCCATTTCACAGCTCTGTGGACCTGAAGGGTCAGTCAAGGCGGGAGTCCAGTCCACCCTAGCTTAGGAGATGCTGCCTGAGCTCAGTGCCGGTTCAGTTGCTCTTGCTGCGAGACAGTGGGATCCTCATGCTGCAAAATGCAACAATAAAACCTTTTTCAGGGTGGCCGTGAGGGTCACAGGAGCTGGAGGACATCAGAGTGCCGTCAGGTGCTAAACTCTGTCTGCATGTCACTACTCTCACAGTCACCGTCACCGTCACCTTAGTAAGGTTCCCACACTTGGGCAGTGGGCTTTCCCTCCCTGTGCCTCCCTCTGGAGAGGAACCAGTCTGCTTCCCGCTGGGCGCAGGTGGAGGCTCTTCCTTCCCGTGGCCTCCAGCGCACCTGTGCCCTACATGGCGCCCTGTGTGTCCACGACGGGCACGCTCAGGGGTCCTTCCTGCGTGTCTGCAGGCCCAGGATGGGCACAGGCCCTCGGCTTCTCCTGCGCCGCGTGTTCCCTCTCCCCTTCTGCTCACAGGCAGCTCAAACCTCGTTGGCCTCTTCCCGGCCACACTTGAGATGTCACACTGCTCAGGATGCTGCGGGCTCCCAGCTCCGTGTCACCTCCAAGTGCCTCTCCCTGTGACTGGTCACCTCCACCCCAGGCCTACCCCTCTGCTGCCTGCTGCATCACAGGCCCAGTGGTCAGGCTGCCACGTCGTCCCAGCCGTGTCCTGGGATGCGCTGAAGAGCCTCCTGCCCTGGATGCTAAGTCGGTGCTTGTTGGCATCGAGCGATTTCGCACGCGATGCCCGAGGGTGCGTGGGGTGAACGCTCACACCGGGTGGGGACAGGTAGAGAGGGCTGCCGTCTCCAGAGCGGGCGGCGCAGTGACCTGCACGCGTCCACACCTGTTCTCCCTGGCGCGGCCTGCAGGGTGCCTGGCGGAAGGCGTGGCGCGGCGGCTTCCTGTTTTGTGCACACGGGCGTAACGTCTGGGTCGTGGTCATACATAGAAGTCGTACACACGTGAGTGTACAGTATGCATAGGGCTCTGTCAGTTCACGGGAGTAACTTTATTGGCTTATCAGTTATTCTTCCAAACGAAGCCGCTTGTTTCTAAGTTTAGAAGAGCTAATGACGCGAGAGGCACGCATGTGAAAGCAAGCCCCGGGGCCACGCAGCAAGGGTGCCGCAGCAAGGGTGCCGCTGATCCTCTGCTGCATCGGCGAGAGTTTACTCTGAGCGCCCACCCGCCTCGCTGAGCCCCGCCGGCTACCTGACGCGACAGGCTGCCGGTCTGTTTGGTTGACATTTTCCATCGCCATGTGTCTGCCTTTTTTTTATCAGAAAATCCATAGGTTTCCAGCAACGTGCAGCGACCACCACTGGAGTGCCCTCTTAGCTCCAGGAGCTTAGAAACCAATGGCTCCTGCATGAAGCCACCGCTCCACACAGCTCCTTTGACCTACGGCTCTGCGCGGGCTGCCCGAGGTGCGGTGGTTGGCGCAGGCATCGATCACACCTTCCTAAGCTTCCCTGCAGCCTCCCGCTGTGGAGGTGAAGCCTGGGCAGACCAAGCAGCTCCCCTTTCAGGCCTCTGGCAGGGGGCGGACCCCAGCCCAAGCTGCTCTGTGCGCCTCTGCGGGGTGTGAGCTGCCGGCTCATTCTTGGGCCTGGGAGCTTCCAAGGCTTGTGGTGGGCACTGTGCCCTGCCAGACCTCTGGCCCCGGAGGCTCTGAGCTCAGGACAGCAAGGACTTTGGTCAGACCTCCTGGTGTTCGCTCCTTCCCTTGCTCTTTCCCTCACCTGCGTGACCTCTCTGAGCTTGGGCTTCCTCACAGGACACAAGGGCTATGAATCCCTCTATCCCAGGACTGCAGAGGGAGCCACCAGGAGGTGTGACCTGGTCTCCAGGTGCCCCCAGGGGACATTGCAGACAGTTGTGCATCTTTTGTTTCCAATGTCCTAATCGACCTCGTCTACAGACACCCCACGTCAGTCTGTCTTCAGGGAGCCTGGTGCAAGAGAGCAGTGCAGGCGGCCAAGCCCCTTGCATGTCTGTCTGGGGCTCTGTGCTGGGTGCATGAGAGGGCAGAGGGGCAGATGCTGCCTCCATGCAGCCTTATCCCTTGAGTCATTCAGAACAAAAGCAGTGTATGCAAAGCTCTTTAAGAAGGAATGTTTAACCCTTTGATTCACACCTTGTAAATGTGAGGCCACAGAGTGTATATACTGACCAAGACAGAGCATTGGCTCAGAGTCGCATTGATCTAAGTAGATTTGTCATGAGCGCCAATATCCTGGGCAGCTACTGCACAGTTGTGGAGGGTACCTCGTATAGTCCTTTGAGGACTAAGTGAGATCACACGCACACAGCACTTCCCCTGGAGGCCCGGTGACAGGCACGTGTCAGTCATTCAGTCATGAAACCATTCCTCCAGTCGTCTTGGAGAGTGTGGAGAGCTCCGGCCCCCAGGCGAGTGTCCCAGAAGAGCCAGTGCCTACCCCCAGTCCTGTGGAGGAGGCAGACTCCGAACAAGCCCGGTAGGACTTTCGGTGCACATTTGGGTAGTGGAAGTTGGAGACTGTGCGTGGAAAGAAGAGGAGCTCTTCCGTGGGATACAGGAACAGAGGGCAGTTTCTGAGGTGCTCGCCCTCTGACCAGGCCCAGAGTGGGTGCAGCCAGCCCTGTGCAGACTGCAGGCTGCACTTTCTGCAGAACTAGCGGCACCTGAGCACTTGCATAGTCGAGGGAAGTGACTCGGTGAAGGCAGAGGGAGGCAGAGGCCTGGCCACCCCCACCTCAAAGACTGGCTTCCATCAGGCCCCCTGTCTAAAGGAGAGACACCTGTGGTCAGGAGTGAGGCTGGGAAGTGGCCAGTGAACAGCTGGGCAGCCTTGGTGGGAGACGAGGCGGGACTAGCATGGCCTAGGTGGTCCCCTGGGCCCGGGCCGAGGTGGCAGGTCCAAGGGCCCTGTTGGGTCACATGTGGCCATTCCTCAAATTTCAGCCATGGTCATCATGTGGTTTGTTGTATGGCTATTAATTTGCAGGCAGTTTTGGTGGAAAACTGACTTCTTTACAGTTGAATTTATTAAGTTTCCTTTAGGTTCTTCTGTCTTTGTTCGATGCTTCAAAAGCTCTTTCCTTAACCAAAGCTTAACAAAAATTCACCTGCACTCTGTTTCAGAATTTTTATATTTTTAGTTTCTTCTATTTAAAATTTCAGTATTCTTGAATGCCTTTTATTTAATAAGAAGATATAATAAATGTAACTTAAAATTTTTTAATATTCCTGTGGTAACATTATTACCGAACAATGTACATTGATGATTTGTAAGGAAACATTCATTTGTTAAAACGTCTTGATTCTGTGTGGTCTCGGGTGCTGTCTCAGTGAATGGCCGTGTTCTGCCACCTCTAATGAGGACATGCTACTTGGAAAAGGAAGGCCTGGACCACAGTATGAAGGAAGGACGCGGTCAGGGCGCACAACACCCGGGTCCATTCCTCGCCGACCTCTCCCTGCGGTCTCCGTGCCCAGGACCTAATTTGCATCTGGCTCACCCACCTGACGTTTATCAAGCAGGCTGAATTGCTAGTTAACTGTTCGTAGGCATTGGTTCCACTTCACCAACTCTCCAAATATTTAGTCACTTCTATCACGTCCTCGCGTCGGCGCCTGTAGTTAAGGGGAGGAGGAGCGCTGAGAGCAGACGTGAGCGGGAGCAGTGCCTAACCACGCCGGCTCTGCTTGCTGTGACTTTGACATGATTGGAACGTTCCAGTCCCACACGCACTTCTTCAGTTGGTGAATGCTGTTTCTGCTGTCATGTGCACAGGGCTCCTCTCAGCTGTAACCCATTCTTGGCAAACATGGGAAACAACCTTGCTGGGAGCTCCGAGTCCTTCGCAGCGTGGCCTTTCCCAACACTGCCGCTTGGTATCTGTCTGACAGTTTTTTCTAGATACTTGGTGTCTGACAAATGCAGTGATAAATGCTGGATAACTAGAGAGAGGGCACCAGGATCGTGTCCTCAGGAGGCAGGTGTGCAAATAAATCAGCCAACCAGCAGGACCAGCCTAGAAGTGGACAGCCCTTCCCATAGGATGCACCTGCAGGCTGTCAGAACCGATGGAAACCAGACTGTTGCTTCTCCTGTGGTTTCTCTTGAGGTTTGGATTAAATTTCATAATTCCAAACGGAGCTTTTGTAAAGATTTATTCTACATTCTCAAATTGTTGCTATTTCTCATCTGCAATCTTCTCTCTTTAGCGGTACCTGGGGGAAAGTGTCTGAAACCTTTAAAGCACTGTAAGATTCCTTCAATGTCATGTGAAATCCTAACAGGCTCACTAATGCAACATGGGGAAGGGGAGTAGTGGCTATATTCCCACCAAAACGGGGACAGTTGCTTGTTAGTCTGACTGTGATATTACAAAGTGGGTTGCATGACAATAACTGCCCGGAGCCAGGTGTGGGGACAGAGGAGCAGCACCACCCTGTCCCCTGCCGTCTCAGGCAGGAGCTGGTGAACAGAACATGGAGGATAAGATTTCCCAGAAACTGATTTCCTCTGAGGTCGCTCCCACCACATGCACCCAACATTGCTCCCAATAAGCTGCAAAGCTGCCAGCAAAGTCTTTGAAACAAAAGCAGCTCTCCTGGAAAGCAGAGAGGCCCTCCCATGCAGCTCTGCAGGGAACAGAATGGAAGCCACAATGGCGCTGATCTTACTGTGGATGCTGCTCAGGACAAGTACTGGGTTCATGTCACGAGATGAAATGGTGGAAGAAGTGTAGGGGTGACCCGGGAAGGCTGTCCACGTTAGACCTCAGAGGTGCACAATCAAAGCTTGTTAGAAGAGGCGAACAGGGCCACAGAGGCTAAGAACCCATAGGGGTCACATGGGCTCACAGGGCCCAAGAAAGCGGGGCTGCTCCAGAGAGCTTTCCTGTCAGCAAGCGTACCAGTGTCTACCAACCTGAGGAAGATCGCTTTCCTCATGGAGATTTCTCCCTCAACTCTCTGTGCACTTTTGCAATGCTGCTTTCTCCAGTGTAACCAAAAACCAACAGAATTAGACTGCCACTAAATCCTTCTTAGCTTGCTCTTCCTTGTTTTTAAGTTATTGCTGGATAAATTATTTCTGTATCTGTAATTATCTGTGGTATAATATGTTGCATTAAGTCAGATAAATTGAACAATTTATCAAGTGACTTTATGTTTTGATAGTCAATTCAGAATACATGTTTCCCCTCATTTTCCCTTTAAAAATATTATTATCTCACAGGAATAACTAGATACTTCGAAATGCTACTAAAAGCTAAGAGAAATTCTGGTGTCCCAGACAAGGAGAAATCTTTACCTTCTCAAATACCCAGGCTGGTAAAAGTGAGGGAGAGTTAGCAGGACCGAGGCAGCCAGGGCAGGATGGCTGGGAAGGGGTTTGGGCAGGGTCAGAGCGTAGGAGCCCAGAGAGGGTCTTCTGATGAGGTGGGCATCCTGCTTGTCAGAAGTGCTGGTGGACACAAGCAGGAACTCAGTCGGACAGACACTTTTGCACTTGTACTCCTAAGAGGGGGACCCAATAGGAAAAGTAACACAGACGTGTGGACAAAGGGACACCAATCAATAACAGCGAGGAGAGTGTGGACAGGGGAGGAGTAAAGAAAGGAGGCCAGTCCAAAGACCAAACTCCCCCACCGGCTTCCCAGCTCCAGGCCCCTTCTCTGCAGAGAAGTCTGTCTCTGTCGCTTTTGCAATAAACCTGCTGCTTGCTTGCTGTCTCTGTGTCCTGTTCTCCAGTTCTGTGCTGAGTAGAGACCATGAACCCAGCACCCTAGCGGGTAACAGAAGAGCAGGGTGCTCTCCTCCCGCCTGCCCTGCTTTGTCTCTGTGCTGAGTGGAGATGTGGGTTGCTGGGGAGGGGCCATGCACACTGTGCCCTGAGCTCCAGGGAGAGGCCAGTGAGCTCAGCCAGCAGGATGGTCTCTCTCCACCCTGCATCTTGCCAGCACCGCGCCTTCTAGAGACAGGGGCCCCGAAACTGCTGGGCAGGGCGGAGCAGCAAGCTTGAGCTTTCTCACTCAACTTTAACAAGGGAATCCTCAGAAGAATAGGAAAAGCCTCAACCACAGAGGAGACGTGAGGCTTGGACACGTGGCCAGAGTCAGGGCTGTGCCTCAGAGGCGAGGCGAGGACTGGTCTCCGGTGGGCGCGTCATGCTCGGACACTGGGTGTCACAGATGATGAAGAGCCGAACGCTGACCTGCGAGCAGGCCCCTGGTGGAGACCAGAGCACAGGGGTCTGAGTGCCAGGAGACACGGAAACAATAGGACAGCACGAGCGTCCAAGGAACAAGGGAATGTTCTTGGACCAAAGAAACTGGAATTCAGTGGGTTTCACAGATTGCAGGGAATTTTCACCAAATGAAACTGAGACATAAACAAACCGAGCATTTCCACATGGAGATGAGGAATCAGGAGAAGGTACGTGACGTCCGGGTGGGACCTGCCGCACAGCCCCACCTGTCCTCTGCCACACTCCCTCGTGGGCCCTCAGAATGGCACGGGCTCTGGGAAGCAAGCCGCTGGGACCTGCAGCTTTGGGACCTTTCCAGATCTTTCCACCCTCTCCAGGCCTACTCTTGCACGTGCCAGAGTCCCACAGAGGCCTTCGTGAACCGCATCTGGCAGGACATATCCCGCCATGCACCTCCCTGGGTGACAGGCTCGGAACCACCCACCATGCCTGACACCGGGGAGCATGAGCAGGACCTGTGACATATGCCTGAGATGAGATGTTGTTCAAACGTCCTGTGGCTCAAGGACAGTCCATGGCGACTGGGCAGTGAACTTTAGCCTTTTCTGACTGATGTCAGGAGGCCGAGGCCCCTGAGGAAGGCAGACGGGGCACGGCCTCCCTGGTCCCCTTTACAGTGCTTCTGCAGACGGCCACAGCCACGTGCACGTGACGGAAAGCCGGAGGAAAGAACCTCTCTTGGTGAGTGATGAGTGTGTATTCACACGCTCACTGTAAACGTACATGTGCATCCTAAGCATCTACTTCTAAGAGACTGGTTAACAATCAGAATAGTTTCAGTTCTTTTTGCTTTATATACATTTTCCAAATTGATTGTTAATAAGTAATTATTATCTGATCAGAAAAATGTCAGACCTGCTCCTTCTTAAAAACAGAAAGCAAATTCAGAAGCAAGATTCATGTTGCTGTGGGGTGTTAGCTTACATTCTGTTTGTGTCTGTATCTGAGATGAACAAAAATGCTCAGCTCACGGCAGCTGGGAAGTGGAGAGAGAGCGAGAGAGGGAGAGAGAGAGAGTGAGAGAGAGAGAGAACGCGCCCAACCTGGGACAGGTGTAGTTCAAGGCCACGCTTCCCATGACCTATTCCTTTAGCCACACCCACCCACCTACAGCTATTACCCAGGAATCCATTCAGATTACTAGTGCACAAGTGGATTAACCTGCTGATGCTTTCTGAACATTGCTGCACAGCCTAAAACTGAGCATTTGGGACATTCCAGATCTAAATCCCACAATTGCCAAAAAAAGACAAAACCAGCCCTTCCTTGAATTTGATAACACATCACAGAATTTGTATTTTGATGCTTTTCTGATTTTGTCTCTAATTCTTGGAATTATGAGAGACAGAATGAAGGGTGTGTTGGGGACAGGGACCTGGACCCAACCAGGCATCCTAGCTCCCTGGGCATCTAAGCTTGTTAGGATCATGTGGATTCAAAAACCTGTCCTGCCTGGTGGACAGGGGGACGTAAGGGTGTGGAAAGCCCAGCACTGCTTTAGGGCCATCCTCTGAAACCCAGTTTTAATTCCGTTAATTAAAAAAGCAGCTTCTCCTCAAGAAGGAAGTCATTTTCCTTCTTGACCTAACAGAGCCTCCTCCTCCAGCAACGTGCCTGGCTGTGACAAGGACGGATGGCTCCTCGGGCACTTTCCGGTCACGAGAGGCAGGAGCAAGTGCACTTGATGAGGTTGGTGGGGCAGGTCTTCCTCGGCTGTGTCTGGGGAGGTTAACCAGGCGGGGAGGACGGGACGGGCCCAGCACTTCCGGCCGGTCCTTCCTGGGGCAGCCCTGCCCACCTTCCCTGTCACCACCGCTGTGTGGCATCGCCTGGCCACGGGCATCTCTGGTTGATAGGCAAACGAGGAGGATTTGTCCAGGTTCTTTTCCACTTGAACCCTGAGGCCTTTATGGTCTATTGACTAGGATAAAAATTAAATTCTCAGAATAGGAGTACCCCAAATATTGCTCGGCTGTGTTTTTCATTTTGGAGAAATGTACTATAACTTTGATCTAATAACATGTATTCATTATCTGGTGGCCCAGAACGCCTGCGTTGGCCAACCAAGAGCTGCAGTTTGGCTTCTAAATTGCCTCCCGGTAGCACTCCACATTATTAGCTTCTTTTTTTTAAAATTTGATAGCAGCCCCTGTTGAGTATCTATATTTTTCATCATGCCCTTATTCATTTAAAAACGTCTTCTTGTATCCGTAAGGCATATCCCTACCTGATTACTGCATGAGGAAAAACTAAATTAGAATGCAAATAGACTGTAGGCAAACCCCTTTGGTTGTGTTAGTTTGCATAATTGTGAAATTCTAATATACTTTACGATCCCACTTTATGTTCTACGTTTTCAGAGTTACTTCGTGTGAATATTGCTTTTCCGTGTTCAGTGTTCCCCGGCCATCTGCATATTGTTGCCTATCAGCTCCATGTTGTGAACAACAAGACAGTAGCCCGGGTGAAACTCGGTTACCAGAGTGTGGGTGGGGGCCGTGCGTCCCAGCGGAGGATAGCGTGGTTTGCTTTTCTGTGCTCTTTGCTATGCACGTCCTTCTTGGGGAGCCTTTCCCTGGTCGATGTGCGTTGGTGGCTCCTGGTTCTCCTGGTCCTTCAGGACCTGGCAGCCTCAGTAGCTACTCACAGTTCTCCAAAGATGAGGAAGGGAGCAGGGAGGAGGGTTTGCTCCTCCCCTTCCTCCTCCCTCCTGCTCTGCATTCTTGCAGGGAAACTTTACAGATGCCGCCACTGCGGTGCCATCCACCACTCGTCCCCTGCGGGACTTCGTTTCTGTCTGAGATAAAGAGAAAAGGTAGCGACATGCACGCTCATGCCGAAGGTGTTTAATGTAAAATGATTTTAAATTTCCAAAGAACACCACGTTGTGAGTTTCTGGGAAGGTGTCAGGCTGAGACATCCCTTGGAAGCTGCCTCGTTCTGGTGACCCCACTCAGCACCTGAGCAGAGCCATCCTGAAGCAAACCACTTGGATTGGGGACATTTTGCCTCCTGTCCCCTGGAGCGCTACCAAACAGAGATTCCCGTCAATGATTCCTACGCTGCTGCCCTGGCAGGAGAACCAGTGAACAGCGAAGGACGAGTGAGCCAGCAGGCCCGCGGATGCTGCTGCCAGCCTCCGGGACCCCTGGCTGGTGGCATGTGGCTCGTGGCACCCCACTCCCCTGGCTCCTGACCCAGGTGTGAGCCCTGCGCAGTGTGGCCACCTGAGATGGCTCCAGAGCACATGCTTGGCTCCTGTGGTTTACTGTGCTCTGGAAAGCCCTAAAGGAGCCACACCCTGTGAGGGGCGGTGCCAAAGGGAAGGAAAGCCAGGTCCCTGGGGCTCAGCTTCCCGCACACGAGCTTCAACTTGTGGAGGACGGTCATGGCGATTTCAGGGGATCCTCGTGAAAACGTGCTGTCAGCGTTTTCATGAAGACGAGCTATGTGCTTATATTTGCCATATATTTAAGTATCTGTTAAGCTGTTTGTGTATTGCTAATACATTAGTGCATTTCATATATTAAATGTCGGTGTTCAAGCTCCAACACGTCCCATGTTCACATATTAAGTGCATTCACCATATTACTCCTTTCTAGAGTGAACATTCGTCATCAGCACAGAATCACGACTTTGGGACTTGGTGGTGTTCAGTGTACTCAATGGCGTGTGCATAGTGCACTGTGGACACATTCTGCCCTCTCGCCCTGTGCCCTGTGGCTCCCTCCTTTCTGAGCCAGCTTCCCCTTACTTTCCAGCCACCCTAACTGCTGGAGTGGCCAGCGGAGCTCTTCCTCTGACCGGATCTGAAGGTCTGCGCTTGAGCCCTGGCCACCCCCTGGCTGGGCCCTTGGGCAGCAGGGTGGCTGTGAATTGGATCTTCCCTGGCGGCTCCTCCTCCTTGGAGCCTCTGCTCTCCTCCCCTCCTGCCCCTTCTCACTCTGGTGCCTTTGGCCCATGGTTCTCTTTTGCTTGGGGTTAATCTGCCTATGGACGTGCAAATGCTCGGTGGAAGTGAAGGAATCTGGGCTCAGCAGAAGAGTCCAGCAGAGACACAGGAGTGAGCATCACCTGATGGGGATGAAGTGCTCATGAAGCCCTGGGTCAGGGGTCAGGGGGCATAGGGGTCGGAGGGTGGAGCCCCGGCTGGGCACTCCAGGGCTGAGGCTGCAGAGGAGATGGCAAGCAGCCGCGCTGGAGGATGCAGATCAGCCGGTGAGGCCGGGTCCAGGGAACAGGGTTTCAGGAAGAAAGCTGTGGCCGTAGTGGAGAGGAGGACGAGGGCCGAGGAGAGGCCACCAGTCCCCCGGCTGACCAGCTCTGTTTGAGACGCGCGTGAGCACTCTGCGCCTGGGCATAGGCCTCCCCACAGAGGTCATCGGACCCTTCAAATGCGAAACCCCTGGGTGAGCCTCTCCCGTGGGATTGACCTCCCTCCTGAGCTGCCTCCCTCCTCCCTTGCCCACCTGCAGGATGCTTGCCAACACCTGCCCTGTCCAGGGAACTGCCCAGGGGGCCAACAGACAGGCCTCCTGAGTGGAGGCCCACTGCTTCAGTCGGACAGCTGTGGACAGGGTGACAGCGGGTGCTTCCTGTGCCTGGGTGAGGTGGGAGCACCGGGCTATTCCAGTGGGAGCCCCACGCCCGCTCCAGCTGGTCTCTGGCGGTAGTGAAGCACGTGGGCTTCCACACCCGGCACCTGAGGTCATGTTTCCCAGGAGTCCTGAGGAGTGTCCAGCACATTTTCTGCGGTTCTGCCAGTTGCTGAGTGCACCTTCGGCAGGGTCACCGACAATTTAAGTCAACAACCAAAACCACACTTGTAGCTGGATCATGTACTGCAGCTTAAAAACTGTTAATGTGCCTTTGATTCAACACAAGGTAAACGACAAGGCTAAAATCCGAGGGTGCTGAGACGGTTTTAAAGTGCTTTGCACGGCCACACGAGCTGCAGGCTGGACCTAGTTTGCGAGTGTGTGTAGGGACTTGTGACTGGGAACAGCATAGCTGATCGTCCCGTGTGGGCTCAGCTCGGGGGTTAACCTGGAGGACTTGACCCTTGGGAGGCTGGCAGGGGCTGCTGGGCTGCCCGGACTGTCAGAGACCCGGGAACGAGGCGCTGGTCGGAAGAGGTGCTGGGTAAGGGACATCAGTCACAGAGGGTAGGAGGGGCACTTGTGTGTGGGGTCCCACTGATGGTGTCGAGCAGGTGACCACCTCGGACCTCGTCCCTCCAAAGTTCAGGCCTGTGGGTGGGCGACTGTCCTGATCTTAGGAAGTCCTCTGCTCGAGCCTTTTCAACATCTCCTGTGGAAACACTTGGCCCTTACGCTTGAGAAACAGCCCATAGCGCACCTGGGCTGCAGCGGGCAGAAGAGGCCGGTTGGCGTGAAGTGACCCTTACTCCCGCCCCCACCCAGCACCTAGGCGGAGAGAGTGCTCCACGCCTCTCACTGCCTTGAGCGTCTCCTACAGTAGGCCCCTGGTGTGGGCGCAGGCTGGACCCCCGTCCCGGGGGCACTGTTCCAGCGGCATGCCTGACGCTCCCCCAGTGTGGGCGCAGGCTGGACCCCCGTCCCGGGGGGCACTGTTCCAGCGGCATGCCTGACGCTCCCCCAGCCGCTGGCTCACCTCCACCCTCTCCTGGCACTGCTGGCTCCCCCACCTTCCCGGGCTCCCCGCGTTCACTCACTCCTTCATTTGTTTATGGAGACAGCGTCTAGACGTGCTCCGGATGACGGTCGTGTGTCCCTCACGTTATTCACGTAGCCCTCATTCGGCCCTCAGAGCCCCAGACTGTAGAACAAAGAGCGCCTTGTGTCCAAAGACCTCCACGTCCCACTTCCTTCCCTCCCAGCCTCTGGTAACCACCACTCAGCTCTGTTTCGTGCATCTGACTTCTTTTAAAAGTATAGATTCAGAAGCAAGTCAATTAAGTATTTTTCTTTCTCTGTCTGGATTATTTCCTTTAGCATGATGTTCTCCAGATTCACCCGCATTTCCTTTTCTCCTTTTTAAAGGCTGAATAATATTCCCCTGCATGTGTACACATTTGCTCCCTGCACTCTTCCATCTGTGCGTGTGTACTCTCATCATTTCCACATCTTGGCTGTTGAGGAGACATGCAACCAGCCTGCACACACATTTCTACTGCGTGCAGACTTTGCTTCCTTTGGGGACACACCAGAATTGGGCTGGCTGGGTGGCATGTGGCTGCTCTATTGATCTTTCTAGGAACCACCCTACCAGTTCCCACCATGCTTTTCTCTGTTTGACATCATCCGTGCTGACAGGTGTGAAGCATCCATTGGCTTCTCCTCCGTGAGTCATGATCTGGCCTTTTCTTTTCACATTCCTGTGGGCCATTGCTATGTCTTGAATTGGGAAAAATTAATATTATTAAATGTAACCATCTACTGATTCATGCAATCCCTGTCAAATTTCCAAAGGCATTTTCACAGAAATTGAAAAAAATTTAAAATTCACAGTGAATCACAAAAGATTCCTAATAGCCAAAAGAATCTTGAGAAAGAGAAACAAAGTCGAAGACATCACACTTGCTGATTTCAAATTACCTTACAAAGTTGTAGTAGCCAAACAGTATGGCATTGGCGTGAAAACCAGCACACAGGCCCATGTGCCAAAACAGACCGGAAATAAACACACGTAGCACATATGGTCAGCCCACTTGCACCAGGCCACCAGGAAGACGCACCGGGAGAGCACTTTAACTAGTGCTTTAGTTAGTGGGAGAACCGGCTCTCCACAGGGAGAGCGAAGCTGGATCCTCACCTTACATAACGCAGGAGAACCTTCTCCAGGTGGGTTACAGACCCAACACGAGACCCAGACCCGAAGATGGAAAACTCCCAGAAGGCAGGGGGAGGAGCCCTGGCTACTGGCTTTAGCAACAATGTTTGGTTATTGTTTCAAAGTTCAGGAGAAAAGCTGAGATCCACAAGTGGCCGTCTAGGACGGGAAGCATTTTTACTGCAGACCTGCAGGAAGTCTCTCTGTTTTTAGAAGCCTCAATTGTTCGTTTACCACTGAGTTTGCCAAAGCATATTTGGCAGAGTATTAACTGCCAAATGGCATAAAAAGCAGTCTTAGGACTACAAACAAAATCAGAGGCCAAGCCAGGCCTGTAAGCTCCGCGTGCCCCTGAGCCCTGCAGTCTCCAGGGACAGGCCTGAGCCAAGGGTTCTGACCGAAGGACTCCTGGAACCCTCTTGATTTGCAAGTTGTCTTTTCACTGTCCACTTAAAGAAAGGCAGAGCTTCTTCTTCCCTAAGTAATAACGGTGCCACTGTTCGTGCATGGCTAAGGTTCAGCATTTAGCATTTAGATTTTGTCTGACGCCATGATTCCCGCGGGTCTAAGCCTTGCTCCTTGTGGGAATCGACGGGTGCTGCTGGGCCCCCGGCCCCCACCTTCCTGGGTCCCTGGTGTTCCCGCATCTCTCCAGGGATCGCAGGAGAGTCAGGGAAGTGGCACGTCCCGAGACTGCAGCGCTGGGCTGCTGTTTGCATGCCACTTGGCAGGTGCCTGTGCCTTTCTCTGAGCTCTGCTGAGTGTTCACGCTGTCCCTCCAGCTGTCTCCCTCCCTGGCCGCCCTTTCCCCTCACTCAACCTCAGGAGGACATATTGGGGTGTGGGTCTGTGCCATTATTTTCTGGATATGCTGTGTGCCCTTTAATTTCGAGAATCAGTTGGTCTTTTATTTCAGAAAAGGTCTTGTCTATTATGCTTTTGAATAGTTCTTTTGCTGTTACTTGATCTCTTATTGAAAATGGAAATTATACATATGTTGAATTTCAGTTGGCTCTTTCCTAATCATGGCATTTTCTTTTTCTTTTTTTCTTTCTTTTTCTTTTTTGTGATACTGAAGATTGAATACAGGAGCACTCTACCACCGAGCCACATCCCCAGTCTATTTTGAGACAGGTTCTTGCTAAGTTTCACAGGCTGGCCTTGAACTTGCAAAGCTCCTGCTTCAGCCTCCTGAGCAGCAGGGATACAGGTGTGCTGTTGCTGGCAATACCTGTGCCCCATGATTGACATGTTCTCCCCAGGCCTCCTGTTGGTCCCAGAGTACTTCCTGAAGAGGAACCAGTGGCGCCGGGTGGGTGCCATGGGGCACCCTGCTGGGTTCTAGATTCGTCAGCAGCTGCTGAACGGTGCCCCTCGCACCTGGCTCCTTTGCTGTGGCTTGATGCTTGCTGTGAGACCTGGACTCTCTTCTAAGGGGGCAGTTGCTCGTTACCGTATTGGGCTGACAGATGGTGAGGAGAGGAGACGCATCGCGTGGCCGCGCACACTCTGGGTTCGGGTTGCCTTCAATCCCACTCCCTCTCTTGGAAGGAGCGAATAAGGAGAGTGGGTCCACACATCCTGGGAGCACTAGAGCGGCGGGCTCGCTCCTACGCTCCAGCACCCGCACGGAGAGGGATCCCTCCCAGAGACAGAGCTCGTGGGTGTGTCCAGAGTGGGCTTGGTCCACTCAGGTGCCCCTGAGGGGGACACCACAGACCCGCGAAGTCCCAGCCTGTGACAAACATCTGCACATCTTGTGCATCACCAGTTTCACAGAGAACTGGTCATTTTACAGGGCCACCGTCCATGCTCACCTCGCTAAGGTCAGGGGGCGAGAAAACCTCCTCAGAGCCCATGAGCCGGAAGGCCTCTGTCCTCCATTGTCCACAAGCAAAGGCTGAGCCCCCCTCCCAAAGCCCTCCTGTGACTGTGGTGAGGTCCCCATATGAGTGGGCTGAGGACCTCGATGGCCAGAACATTAAGTGCTCCCTGAGGGCAGGCTTAGCCCTGGGGGTGTCACAAGCCTCTCTCACTATACAGCTGTTGGTTCTGGGGCAGGCGGGGTCTCCTGAAAGCCCTGATCTACTGCGAGTCTCCTTGTGCTGAGTTACAGAGCTGGGATTTGAACACAGCTCCCTCTTTCCAAGCTGACGATCATGGGCCGCCTGTCTGGGGAGGGGTAGCTGGGTGCAAGTATTGACCTGTGATGACTTTTGTACGAAAAATTTCATTGAACACAGTGAGTGTGTCCAGTCCAGGGGACCTTGCTAAGACAGACTTAGGGCGTGGATTTCATACTGGCGAAATGTAGCTTAAAGATCAAGTTTTTTTTCAGACAGATTGTTTCCAGGGGCAAAACTTGAGCAATGGCAGCGATATGAGTGGAGGAGTAGCTACTGTTGTGCAGAGACATGAAGGCAAATCATCGATCACCTTTGCAAGTCACGGACATGAAGTTTCAGGGATGCCTGTTCTCCTTGGGTGGAGCCTGCACTCACGTGAGGGACAACGAGGAGCAAAGGAAGCCTCGCACGTGCAAATAGGTCAGCACTGACCCCAGCCCCACGTGGTCAGCACATCCTCCACGAGGTCACTAGCGACAGAGGAAGTGGCCTCAGAAGCAAAGTGTAGCGAAGGGGTAACTTCAGGCTTCGCGATCCAGTTTTCTGACCTGTGTGGACACAGGGTCACAGGGTCAGGTCTACGTCCAGGGAGCTGCTCCAAGGCACTGTCACCTCGGGAGTCAGACTGCTAGACTCTGCTCTGGCGCGGGAGTCTCAACCCAAGTGGCGTGTCTTGAACGCCCTTCTTCACCGGTGATATTATTTCTCACGTCTGTTATGGTAGTTAACAATCCCTAAGTACGACCAGTTGGATTCTGCAGGCTGCAGGTGGTTGTAGGAACTTGTGTTCTGGATTAAAGCAACTAAAACATGTATCCACTCTCCGAGAACAGACGCCTGACCTGTATAGTGGCAGTCCTGACCTCCAGACACCTGCTTGTCGTGCTTCCTGTTTCTGTTGAAAAGTGACTACACAGAGCATGCACTGCTTCCTTCCCCAGGTCCTCCCCAGGAAGGGGTCCCTCCATCTACCCAGTAGCTCAGGAGCACACTGAACACGGTGCTGTTCTGAGTAAGGCCTCCCTTTACTTCCTCCCTAGGGCGTTTGGCCTCACTCCTGTTGATCATCCTCTGAAATGTGTCTCCAAGCTGTCCTTGGCGATGTTCCTCCCTTTCCGCCCAGCACTCTGCCTGGACCGTAGCAGTAGCTCAGTGTCCCTCCGCCTGTCTCTGACGAGCTCATCCAAGGCTGCACAGCCCTCCCCGCCTCCACAGTTGTCACAGTTTGCTCAAGAAACGCCTGCCCACTTGTGCCTCGTGCTCTGACAATGGCCAACGCATATCCCTGACCTTCTCAGCATGCATTTCAGCACGGGCTTGTATTTTGTATTTGTGTTTCTATTTCAGCCTTTAATCTGATATGCACAGTGTAGCTCTGGCCACACCCGGCACCTCCGTTGTGATGGGTCAGTGCCATCTGAGGCAGCACAGAGATCTGATACGTTCCCACGGTCGAGTCTGCCAGTCTTTGTTCCGATTCCCTTTACCTTGTTATTGCTTTCTGAACATTGAATTTTTTAGTCCATTCATAATTGATTCTGGGGTGTAATTAGAGCAATGATTTGATTTCCTCCCCCCAGCAAGGTGGCTAATTGTTTCAACGTCATTGAATATGTTGTCCTAAGAAGGGGACTTCAGGGCCATTTGCTGCTCTTGACGTTACTCATCCCCAAGGGGTCTTGGTGTCTGGGTCTCTTTATTCTGAATTTACATTACAGGGGAGGAAACTCTGTCCGCTCAGTTCTGCTTGCATTAGCGGTGGATGGGTCATTCATCAGTCCTGAGCCACAGGACGGCCAGCTGGCCGCTCTGCACTGCAGAGTCTGTGCAAGGGAGACAGCGCTCAGGGCAGCCTTGTCTTCCGCCCTCTGCAAGAGGGAATCGAATCTCCGGCCATAGCGCAATGCATTATGCGTTACTTCATGCTGACTTCTGAAAACCTGGAAATGCTCAAGGGAGAAGTACTCCTGAAGCCCCCTTGAAGCACCGAGCCACCACGTTCGCCTCGGAAAAGCTAAACTAGTGCTCCTCAGTTATTGATGGCTTCTGTGTAATTATCCCAGTGTTAAAGCTGCAGAAAGATCCTAGAAGAGCTACGTTGAGAGGTTTCCTGTTCTGTGCGTGAACGACCACCGTGATATTTGTGTTAAATTTTGGCATAGGAATAAGATGATTTGAACACAGGGATTGAGGTTGAGGTAGAAGCACAGTGACGCATGGCAAGAGCCAGCCCGGGCCCTGGGCTCACGTCTCTCTTGAGCTTACAACTTGCTCAGTTCGTCTCAGGAGCCACTTCACAGCCAGCTCGTTGGAGAAATCCGGCGCGTTGAAGGCCCTGCCTTTCCCAGGTGCACAGCTCTAGTCCTTTCCCGTGGGTGGGAACGAGGAGCTTCCGTGATGTTCCCACTTGGGTCTGGTGCAGAGAGGAGGATGGAAGTTAGGGTCTATCACAAAAGTCGTAGAGCCCAGTGGCCCAAGAGCGCCCCCTGTGCCCTGCAGCAGCACGGTCCACACCGCTGAGGAGTGCCCGCCCCTGCCCTGGGGACCAGGAGCACTCACTGGGGAGCGCTTGGCACTTACGCTCAGCAGGCGCCTCGTGGGTTCAGAGATGCCGCTGCACAAAGCTCTGGCTGAGCCCTGCCATTGTTTCTGCCCAGTGCTTCAGGGGATCATATCTTTGCCTCATTTCAGGGACCACCATGATGTGGTCTATAATACATCAGCTCGGGAAGATGAAACCAACTTTCAAGTTTCCTTGAAGTTAGGATTGCAAAACCGGGGGTTCTAGGAGTCTCCCCTGCTGACTCACGGACTTCTGTTGGGGAAGGTTCCACTTGATGTGACTTCACCGTTAAGCATCCCCCCATCTATGGGAGCCTCCCCGATTTATTCTGAAAGCTGGTGAACTAGTACCAGCTGAGAGAGAGGGCAGGAAAGGAGGCAGGGTGAGGTGTCCCCAAAGGCTCCGTTTGGAGGCTCCTGAGAGCTGGAGAGGCCTCTCAGAGGTGGGCCTGGTGAGAGGTCTTCAGGGTGTGCCTTGGTGGCTTGCAGAGCCCCGGCCCTTCCTGGTCCCTCTCTTTGCTACTCAGCTAGAAGGGGAGAAGCCAGTGCCATCCCAGCTCTTCCATGCTGTGATGTGACTACACAGGCTGAGGTCTTCAGAGCTGGGAGCCCACGCATCCTCTCCTTTTTCTAAGCTGATTTCCCAGGTGTTGGTTATAGCAGCAAAAAGCAGGCTCACACGGGGCCTTCCATGATCTGCTCCCATCTTCCAATTCGCTCTCTGCCTGTGTCAGGGGGCACTAACCAGGAAGCCCCCGTCCCGTGTTCACTCCGTCCTCCCGCTCGGAAAGTCTGTCCATAGAGCAGGGTCTGGGGTTCGTTTCCCTTGGGGTGGTGGGGCCCCACTCTCCTCTTCTACGAACTGGCTGACAGAGCTATGTTTCGCTCTGGGTCCAACTTGCAAACAGAACTGCCTGGCCTTTGGTGCCCGGCCTCTTTCTCCACATGTTCTTACTGAGCCCGTAGATCTGGCCAGCACACAGCCCACCACTGCAGTTCCACGGAGGACTTCTATTGTTTTCTTTTGAGGATTTAAAAATATTCCCAAGAAGTCCAGAGGCAGAAAGGTCATTTTTTGTTTTAAATTTTTTTAAAAACAAAACAAAAACATCCACTTGGTTTCTAGATAGTGTTTGCTTGAGTATGTTTGGAGACCAAATTGGAGAAAACCCAGGAAATGTGATTTTGTTATGAATAGACTGAACTTCAGTTGTAGAACTCTGAGCTGCCTTCTTCTTGCCTTCGTCCCCCGCAGAACCTAATGGCAGTGATGTCCGCATCTCATCAAGAACAGAAGCTGCCTGAGGAGTCAAAGTTACGTAGCTCCCTGCCAGAGTCGGGCATGCTCTGGAAGCCTGGCGTGCAGTCTGTGCAGCCGCCGCCGTGAGCATGTGGGTAGAGAAGGCGCCTCGCTTCTGTGCAGGACGAGCTTCCAGCCTGCAGTGCGCCACCTGGCCTCGATGTTTAAGAATTCTCCAGGTGGGGACGTGGAGCCGAGTGTGGGCACAGTGCTGGTGGCTGAAGCCAAGGGAAATGGGCTTGGGACAGAAGCTGTGGCCTGGTGCACCCTCAGTCATCTAGGACCAGCTCGGGTCCCTTCCTGGATGTCAAGATTTCCTGCTCGCCCAGCCAGCAGGCTCTGCTCACAGCCTCCTGGCTTGCCAGGGTGTCCTTCACATGGTCCCACCTGCCTGCAGTTAGGCTGAGTCCACGGCTCCGAGGAGCCTCTTGATTCACTCACAGTGCATTGCAGCAGAGGCAGAGGCCAGGGCAGGGCTGGGCAGCCCGGCATTCCCTGTTCCTTTCCGTCCTCTCCGGTGCTGTGCAGATTGAGGTGGCACAGTGCTGGTGGCTACGGAGGCCCGCTACCTAATAATGACAGTATGAAGCACGTGGGGCTCTCAACACATTGGAGCGTAAATCCTTAGAATTAAGTGCACTCCCCTGCTCTGTCTCAGACACTCATTCTGTTATTCAGGCTGTGTGTGTTCAGAAGCTCATTTTCTGGAGAACTGCACAAGTGATTTTCCAAAGTGGCCCTGGTTACCTCCGTCATTTTTGTAAAGCTAATGCCGAGGGACTTGCTCCCAGGATCACCTTCAGAAGGGCGACTCACCTCAGGGACTCGGTGGACAGCCCTGTGGGGAAACGCGAGGTGTGGGGAGCTAGGGCCACCGGGACCCCCCTTCCCACCAGAGGGTGCTGCTTCTCGGGCTGCATTTTAATTTGCATTTTTGTCTGTCTGCTCTTCCAAGATAGGGCAGGAAAGATAATAACTATTTAGGAAACGGGCTTCCACATTTTCAAAACCTCGGTGGAGTTCATCTTCACGGCTGGGCCCCGTGGCCTCAGGGAAGTTAATCTGATGCCCTCGAGCTGCATTGTGCGAATGACCTTTCAGAGACCGATCTTGTGCTAAGTGATTATTCTTTTCTTAGAAATATCTTCTCTGTATTAGAGATTACAAACTGCTGAGCTTTCAAGCTAGGGTAATACTTTTGTACAGAAAACTGCCGCTTCTTAGCCTGGGTTGCTTCAAGTGGCTCGTGCCGCTTCTTGCTCTTTCGGCCTGACCAGCGGGACAAAGACACGTATTCTTCAGAAGTTCATGAAGCAGCTTCCGCTTTATTCAAATAACACCCTCAATATATAAGCAGTCTCATGCATAAGCAATTGTAACCAGATATGTCCGTCCCATCCTATTAAAGGTCAAGCAATCACTCGCTCAAGCACACATGTAAGATATACCTGTCCACGCGCTAGGCGGCTGAACCTATTATCATACAGCCAATTGTAAACGCTTCCTGCCTCTCTCCAGGCATAATCAGGACGCCGTTTGCTCTCTGCCAGTCACCATCTTTAGATGCACGTGGCGTAACCCTGGGCCCCGGTTTCACCCACCACAATTTTGAAAATAATGTATAGCAGTATTGAACATACTCTATGTAGCCGGTAATCTAACTTTAACGTTGCTCAGGTAAGCACGACTGTTTCCATTCAGAAAGGAGAAACCGAGGCTCAGAGAGGTGACCAGCCCGGAACGTGCCTGCCATGGAAGTGCTGGTGTCAGACCCCATCAATCCGCTGAGCAAGACTGTGTTGCTGGGCGATTAGGGTGTTTCCCTTTGGGGAACTTCTGGGGGAGGCAGCAGCTGTTGGGGCTGCAGTTCTAGCCCGCGAGGAACCCTGCTACTGAGCTGCCGCCCACGGCTAGGGGTGCTTCCGCGGATGTCCGCGTTTTGTGAGCGATTGGGCCAGATGACTTCGAGTGGCTCCCCTTAGTCATTTGCTCACAGGTTTCACTTCAATTCATGTCCAGAAACCTCAAATGCACCCCTGGCATCCCCTGAGAAGCCTGCCTCTCTCCTTCCCTTTCTGAAGACAGCCACTCCACACATTCTTCAACACCAGCACCACCACCTCCCCGGGGGACAGCCTTGCTCCACACTGGAAAGTAGAGACTGCGGCTGGAAGGAAGCCCCTGACTTACCACCTTGGCCAGCGCCCCACACGGTCACACGCGAGTCCTCATGTCATGTGTGTTCTTACTTCTCTTGAATCAATACCTGGGGGCGGACTGCTGAATTTAATGGCTTAAGACATTTCCAAACTGTGCTCCTGGGTGTTTGAATCATTTTGCATTCCCAACTGCAGTGCATAAAATGTTCAGTTGCTTTTTGCTTTTACCAGTACTTCCTGTTAAAAGGCTTGGTTTTTAACTTTTTAAATTAAAACAATGGCATTCTAGAAATTCTTAGAAACAAATGAGAACAGAGACAACATATCAAAATCTCTGGGACATCATGAAAGCAGTTTTAAGAGGAAAGTTTATAGCATTGAGTGCCAACATTAAAAAATAGAAAGATTCCAAATAAATAACCAAATGCTCCACCACAAGGCCTTCAGTAAGGAAGGAAAAAACTAATGCCCAAATCAGTAGAAGACAGGAAATAATTAGGATCAGAGCCAGAGGTAATGACATTGAGAATAAAAAACAAGGCACAAGATCAGTGTGACAAAGAGTTGATTCTTGTGCCGGGCGTGGTGGCACAGGCCTGTAGTCCCTTAGGCTTGGGAGGCTGAGGCAGAAGGGTCACGAGTTCAAAGCCAGCTTCCACAACAGCAAGGCACTGCACCTCAGTGAGACCTGCCTCTAAATAAAATACAAATAAGGACTGGGGATGTGGCTCAGGGGTTTGAGTGCCCCTGAGTTCAATCTCCAGGATCTCTGCTCCCCCAAAAAGAGCTGGTTCTCTGGAAAGATAGACAAGATTGATGATTCCTTACCCAATCTAACCTGAAGAAAGAGACAGAAGACTCAAATTTATAAAATCAGAGATGAAAAATGAGATCTCATCTTAGACACTTCTGAAATCCAAAGATCATTGGTAACAATTTTAAAAATTTATACTCCAATGAACTGGAAAATCTAGATGATATTGACAATTTCTGGACACATATGACCTGCCCAAATTGAACCAGGAAGATTTAGAAAACCTAAACAGACCATATCAAACAGTGAAATTAAATCAATTAAAAGCCTTCCCAAAAGGAAAAGTTGAGGACTAGAGGAATTCTGAGCTGAGTTCCACTAGACTTTTAAAGGATAGCTTGCACCAGTCTTTCTCAAATTATTCCAGGATAGTTAAAGGGAGGGAACACTCTCAATTACATTCTAGGAAGCCAGTATCAGCTGGATACCAAAACCAGACCAAGATACATCAAGTAAAGAAAACTATAGACCAATATCCCTGATGAGCATAGAAGTCCTTAACAAAATATTAGCAAGCCACATTGGAAAACACATAAAGAAGATAGTGCACCATGATCAAGTGGGCTTCATGGAGCTGAAGAAATAGCTCCTTTTGGAGAGCGTTCGCCTAGCATGCGGAAGGACCGCGGTTCGAATCCCTGGCCACTCAAATGAGAAGAAAAAAAAAAAAAAAAACCCACAAAACTCAAGTGAACTTCATCTCATGGATGCAAGGTTGGTTCAACATACACAAATCAGTACTCAGAGTTCCCATATAAATAGAATCAAGGACAACACTCATATGATCATCTCAATAGATGCAGAAAAGCACTCTGGTAAAATTCAACTCTCGTTCATGTCCAAAGTACTGGAGAATCTGGGGATAGAAGGAATTTACTTCAACATCATAAAGGCTATATATGACAAACCCAAAGCCATCCTCACACAGAACAGAGAAAAACAGAAAGTATTTTCTCTAAATTCAGGAATAAGGCAAGGATGTCCACTATCACCACTGCTATTCAATATAGTCCTTGAAACTCCAGCCAGAGCAATCAGGCAAGAGAAGGAGATTAAAGGAATACAAATTGGAAAGGGAGAAGTCAAATTATCTGTTTGCTGATGACATGATTCTATATCTAGAAGACCAGAAAACTCTACCCAGAAGACTTCTAGAGCTGATAAATAAATTCAGAAAAGTAGTAGATACAAGATCAGTATTCAAGATCAATAGCTTTCCTATACTCCAACAGTGATTCTGCTGAGAAGAAATTAGGTAAAACAATGCCATTCACAGTAACCTAAAAATAAACAAACAAAACACCTGAGGAATTACTCACACCAAGGAGGTTAAAGACCCTGATAACAAAAACCATAGAATATGGAAGAACAAAATTGAAGACCTTAGAAGATCTTAGGATCTTAGGAGACTGAGCGAGGGGAGGTAGGAGGGGTGGGAAGGGAGCGAAATGCAGAGTGAGTTAGATAAAATCATGCTGGGCGGAAGTATAACGGCACCACAGTGAAGTCCACCTTTATGTCTATCCAAAAAGCACCAATTAAAAATGTGTAAATAGGTGGAAGGTAGACGAGTGAGTGAAGGAAGGGGAATGGGGTTGGGAAGGAAAGGGGACACTGGGGGCTGAAATGGAGTAAATCAAATTCCACGCAGGTGTGATTCTTTCAAAATGAACCCAACTGTTGGTGTAACTCTCACGCACCAATGAGAACAAAGTGGTAGCTGTGTAGTGGCTTTAATGAGCATTGTCCTCACAAGTAATGATGAGGAGCGCCCTTCCAGGTGTCCGTCTGTGTCTGACTCTCTCCCCTGGCGAAGGCCCATTTGCATGGGGCCGTCTTCTGCCTGCTGAGTGGGGGACAATCTGCTCATCTGTGCTCCAGACCAGCCCTGGCGCACTAATGCTGGGCCACAGCTTTCTCCCGCGTGTCCTTTCATTGCATCAAAGGTGCACGTAGAAGAGGGAAGGTTTTGAAGTTTAAGTTGATGGAACCCCACACACAAGTCTTGATGTGTCTGAATTCACTTCAGCTGTTCCCACTGGACTACTTAGAAGTGGGTTAATTCCCCAATGTTGGGACGTAGAGGTACCTTTCTGTTACTTATTTCTACTTTAGTTTTCTTGAGGTCTGAATCATTTCTTTGGCTATTTCAATGATTTTATACTCATTAATGTTGCTTTGTGGTTGAGCGTACAGCCCTCAGTGACAAATTTCCTTGTGTGCCCTCTGCTGCTGTTGGTGGACTGTGCTACTCTACCCTAACCAGTTAGTGGGCCCCGTTCTCATCCCCATGTCTTTGCTGGTTTTATGAAATGCCTCTGTGAAGTTTTGAGGGGGAACTGTAGAAGTTTTCAATGATAAACAGATCTATTTTTGTTGTTTTTGTTCTATTATTATTTTTATTTTATTTTATTTTTCCAGACTGCATTTTGATTCATTGTACGTGAAAGGGATACAACTTCATTTCTGTGGCTGTGCACGACGTAGATTCACACCACTCGTGTATCATACACGTACTCAGGGTGATGAAGTCTGTCTCAGTCCACCATCTTTCCTGCCCCTGCCCTCTGCCCCCTCCCATTTCCCTCTACGTAATCCAGAGTTCCTCCATTCTCTTCTCACTCCCACCCCCACCCCCATGACGTATCATCATGTTCTATTATTTTTCAAAGCTGTGTTTCTGGGTGAATGCACATTTGGGATTTTTGTGTCTTCCTGTTGACTCAATCCCTTTATTATATGGAATGTCTCGCTCTGTCCCTAAGAAGGTTCTTGGGCTCTGAGGTTGACTAGGATCTCCATCAGCTGCTCTTGCTCTCACTCCATTAGCACGATACCTATTTCCTACCCTTTCACCTTTAGCCTGTTTATGTCTACATACCTACGGTGAGTTTCTGGTTCTCAGCTCTTTTCGTTAACTGGACAGACCCTGCCGGGAGTGCCAGGCCCTCGTGGTCATGGCTGGGCTCATCCCCACCCTCGCGGCGTGGTCCTCGTCCAGTCTGATCTCCCCGCTCCTCCCGTCTTTTGACGGCCTGAGCTGTGTGGCTCCATGGCTTCCCCAGGGCTGGCTGCTCGGTGCACCTCTTGTTCCTGTCTCTGTAGGTGCTTCAGGTGGATGCTTCTGTGGGAAGGAGGGATGGCTTCCCATGCCCGGTCTCTGAGTGACGAGGGCCCTTCCCTCATCCTGCCAACGTTACCGCAGCTCCTTGGGCACGTCCTCCACAGGGTTCTCACGCATTTCACTCCTGCTTGAGTCTCATGGTAACATGGTTCCGGAGTTAAAAACCACCACAAAAGGAACCCGCGTTTATTGTCTTGGCGTTCTGGAGGTCAGAGGTCCTGCAAAAAGAGGTCCTGAGCTAAAATCAGGGTGTTGGCAGGGCTCCTTTCTGGAGGTGCAGGAGCACCTGCATCCTCGCCTGTCTGAGCTGACTGCATTTCTTGGCTCCTGGCCCTGTCCTGCACCTTGAGATCGCGACCTGCGCCTCTGCTAGTGTGCTTCCTTAGCCAGGTCTCCCCCGAGCAGGACTCGGGGAGTGCTCTGTGCTCAAGGCCTGTGGAACACACTGCCTATCCAGAATGATCTCCGTCCCAAGGTCCTTGTCTGTAAGTGACATATTTGACGGATTCAGCGTTCAGGAAGGAACAGCTCTGGGAGCCTCTCATTCTGCCTACCTCCGTGTGCGCGTGGACTGATCCTGTTTTGTTACCGCTCTAGTATCAGAGGCCAACTAGACGCCTGCCGCAGATCCACCTGTGCCTGCACCTTTCCACCACTTCATTTCTTTGTGCAATCCACACACCATCTGGCATCAGACACCCGCTTGAAGAACTCAGCACGACTTTTTCTTTCTTATTTGGAACTGAGGACAGACCCTCTCACGTGCTGGGCTGGTACTGCACCCCTGAGCGGCGCCTCTGAGCAATGCCCCAGCTCTTAATGCTTCTTGTAGTTCAGATCTGTTGGCAGCGAGCTTTCTCAGCTTCTTTTCATGAGGCAGGGGGTCTGGAGAGTCTTTATCGCAGCTTTCTTTTGAAAGGTAGATTCTGAATGTGGACTTGCCCCCCAGAAAGCTATTTTTCCTCTCATTAGTCCAAAGATGGTGCCCTGCTCTCTGCGATGGGTGGAGCTGACTTACCAACCTCTGTTCCTCTGTGCGACATCTAGTGTTTTGCTTTTTGTCTCCATCAGAGATTTTCTCTTTATCCTACCCACCAGAAGTTTGAGGGCATTTTTGTTGTTTGGCATGCTTAGTGTATCCTGAGTCTCTTGAACCTGTCTTTTTTTCTTTCTTTGATTTTGGAATCTGCTCATTGTTGACTGTCCTCCTCAGGTACTGAGGAGAGAGAAATGAGGACAAGAAAGGCTCCCGTGACCCACACCCCATGACCTGCAGTCCTGCCAATCTCCTGGAGTCCATTCAACCATCAGTGGGTCCATCCCCCGAGGAAATCAGAGCCCTCGGGGTCCCGGCCTTCCCCAAAGCCCCACCCAAACCCTGCTGCCCCGGGGACCCAGCCATTCACACACATGCCTTCAGGGGACAATCCAGGTCCAACCACGGCAAGGCGTCCAGGACCCTCTGGAGGACAGGGCAGCAGGAGCAGTATGAGAATCCCCTCCTGCAGGCTCAGGTCCACAGCAGGGTCCGGCTTTCTACATCCTAAGAGAAGCAAACACCTGCAGCATCATGTCTACCTAAAAGCCATCTGCCCCAAGGCAGGTCATGCACAAATAGCTGCACGTCAAGATCCTGAATCTGTGTGCACAGACAGGTATCCAGAATCCCTCCAGCACCGTGTGTCCTGGGCCGTTGGACTGCAGTTTCTCAGTATTTTAAGTATTGGAGCTTAAAATTCTCTTCTTGTTATCTTTCCTTTTCTGATCCCCAAAAGAGTAAAAAGGAAAAGGCAGGGACTTCCACATATGAAAGGTCAGCAAAATATGTTTACTAGGTGAATGCCGCGGGCATAATGATCTGCTCTTGTTCCTTCAGTGAAAATGTCAACTCACCTTTGTGGTTGTTCAGTGAGTAAGTGACAGAGCGGTTCTTTAAAATGGTGGTCACAGTCTATCAAAGGAAAGGCAGCCACATGGACTAATAAATCTGGCATAAGTGGGTAAGATGACACACTAGTATCCTCCTTTGCCTCCCCCGAAAGAGGATGTTCCTTAATGCGGTACGCGTGCACAGGTATAAAGTTGGAGGGACGGAGTAAAGCAGATCAATTAATGATCTCCAGGTGCTGAGGATACCTCTCTCCAAAAGGCCCTCTAAAACCAGAATCGTGCTTGACCTATGTCTCTGCCTTTGTCACTTGGCACCAAGATCATTTGTAGCCCTTTTACGTGCAGTTTTTCTAAGTCACATTACCTTCCTAATCACGACAATTATCTGCATGTAATTCAACACTTCTTAGCTTACGATCTCCAGGTAATTACTGGAGGGCTATGATCTGCTACAGTCCCTGAGGGAGTTGTGAGAGTCTGACGTCACGCTGGTCAGAAGCAGCACTGCCCCTGGGTCCTGTCCTCAGGCCTTCCAGCCTCTTCCTGCTGGCCCTCAGTGGGGCAGTCCCAGCAGGCCAGGGACTGAATTCCAGGATGCAAGCACCTGCGCAGTAGAGGGAGGCCAAGGCTCACTGGAGGGCCACAGGGGCTCGTGGAGGGATGGTTGGACACTACCCTCATATTCAGGGCATTGGTTGTCACCCTACGGTGGTTCCTCCTGGGCTAAAGTGAGAACCACACACCCAGACAAGACCTGGGGTGAGGGTCATATTCCTGGTGACCTTTCAGCCATAAGTCTGGTTCATTTCTCTGCATATGGTGACATTGAACACTCCTCTGGTGCCTGGGACATAGACTTGGGGACCTTTCCAGAAGGAAGCGGGCCTGCGGCTCAGCATGTGTCCCTGGTGTGAGGGCGTGTCAGGCAGCATGCCTTTATCCTGTGGAAGGCATTGGCTATTTGAACCCTTTGACAGCGGGGAAGGTCGTCCTGGGCAGGATGCTTCTCCCTGAGCTCTGGGACTCACAGGGTGATGACTGCTCTCCTCAGTCTTCCTGTCCCAGCACAACGCAGTGCTCTCAGGGACTTCTAAGGGAGAGGAGTGTGGGAGGGGTCCCTGGGCCAGGAGGACCCAGTGGAAGAAGGGAATTCAAGAGAAACCACGGCTTCATCTCCTTCTGCGTCAGTGAGACGTCAGCTTCCCACAGTCCTGCCAACACAGCCATCTCTGCCCCACAGCAGGTCTCTGCAGGAGCCAGGGCCAGAGACACACAGCTCGGCCACTCTGGGGGGCTGCTGACCCATCCAGTGCTGATCTTCCTCCTGGCAAACACATGGCTCATAGTGTCGAGCATGATTCCCGGTGGCTACCATTTTCCAGGACTCCTCTGCAGAGCCTGGAGAGCACCAGGCTTCTTGAGGTGAGGACCCTGGTCTGAAGCTGATTGTGTGGATGTGGCCTTTATCTGTGCATGTGCTAAAGCCATTGATTTATGCATTTTAAATGAATAAATCTGCTCTATAAATTCTCAGGACAGTTGCTCAAGCAAATTGGTTTCGTGAATTGTTTGTTTAGTCCAGGGAAGGAGCTGGACACTGCTTCCGGGCAGACGAGATGATGCCTAGAGCCCAGGAGAGAATGAGAGCAGTGATGAGTGGGAACCTGGACAGAGCCCGGCGGACGTGCTGAACGTGTGCCGGGGAGCCGGTGCTTTCTAAGCCACACGGGGCCCAAATCCGCGCTGGCCTCATTGTACAAGTGCTTCATATCTCTTTTCTGAAGTGAAAGCTTTCACACACGCTAACTTCATGTTAAAAGCCTTTCTGCACAACAGCTGTCTGCGGTGGGCGCCGCAGGTGAACAGGAGTCTGTGGGGTGAGCAGCGTCTCGAGGGCTGCAGAGCTGATCGGTCCCAGAACTAGCTGCAGGTCCCAGGCCCTCCCAGGAGGCCTCCACCCCCTTGGTCATGATCCTCGATGTGGACCTGGACTGTGGACTGGGTGAGGGCCCATCAGTGAGCATTGTAACCCATAGGCCCTGTGTCAGAGTCCCCTGTCCACCACACGACACTGTGCCTCCTGTAATTTGGGTCCCGAATCTCCAGACTCTCCTAAACTCTTCCCTGATCCACTAGAATTAATGGCAACACGATGGGGAACAGAGGACAACTCTCCCTTGCCACCTTGCCAGGTGCTGCCTATGGTTCTTCCTGCCTCAGAGTTGGTGAGGCCTCCTGTCCCTGGCAGGCCGAGGCCATTGCTGCCTCCAGCTCGCCCTGCCCTGTAGCCTGTGGTCCCACGCACAGGTGACCTCTACAGGCAGTGAGCCCTGTCTCCTGGCTGTGGCACTGTCACTGGCCAGGACAGCACGGCCGACAGACTTCCCACAGCTTCGGGAGCCTCATTCCTGGGCACCTCATCTTTGCTTTGCTGGCGAACCGTTCTTTCCACTTTGCCAGGCCCTAGAGCTCGGGCAGAGAATCCACCTCAGCAGACTGGGCCACAGAGAAGGCACGAGATTCCTGCCCGCGGACGTCGGCGGCACTCAAGCCCCCTCCCGGGCTGCCCTCCGCACGCTGCATTCCTCACACAGACCCACCCCTCCCGACTCCCGGCACTGCCTCTCCTGCTTCGCTGCGGTGACAGCGGAGGAGAGCCACCGATTCCTCTCCCAGGACACCTGCTCTGCCCCGCCGCCCAGGGGACATGCCACTTCAGTCTGCCTGCCCGTCACCCCCGTTCCTTTCTGTCAGCTCCTCATCAAGATCTGTGTTCCCAGATTTGAACGAGTCCCCCTTCCTTTCGCCCTGGCCTCTTTCTTGCTTTCCATCTTCTCTCCTTTTCTCTTTGCACCAGGTTTTCTCGAAAGCGCTGGACACAGTCCTGTTCACTCTCTCGCCTCCCTGGTTGCTCTGATCCGTCTCCTTCGTCCCTTTTCCGAGGCACTAAAGTGATGGTGGATTCCACGATCAGAGCTTACAGAGCAGGGCACTCCATGGTCCATGGGTGGCCCTCAGCTTGCAGAAACGCCCTCTGGCCGACGTGCCGCTGCGCCTGCTCCCCTCCTGCAGGTCTCCAGCCGTGTGACGTGAGCTCACTGCGGCAGGCTCTGCTGCCTCCTACGTGCTTCTCCCTCCTGACCCTTCCTCTGGGCAGGGCCTTCACCCAGGCCGCTGCCCGCCTCCGGTTCCCTCTGTGACGCCTCTGCTGTGGTCACTCTCTCTGCGTCTGTGAATCTCTGTCTTCCTCCTGACCCAAGCCTCTCCTCTCAGCTCCTTCCCCTTCTTGCCTGTTGGACACTTCTATCTGGACAGTCCGCAGGCTCCTGAGAATGGATGTGGCTGCCACTGACCTTATAGTAGCTCCTGCGGTGAGCTCAGCCTCAGCTCTGGCTCCTCCGGTTCGTCCACTGCTCCTGTGAGCACCTGGGCGGCCCCGTGCTGAGCAGCTGGCACATCCCCACCCTGCCGGCTGTGACCTGTGTGGCCCTCAGCCCCACACCGTGCTGTCGCCACCCGTGGCCTCAGGCATGCTGGTCCTGCTGTCCAGGATGCCGCCCTGCCTTCTCTTTGCCTGGCTAACTCTAATCAGCCTTTGGGCTGGACACAGAGATCGGAAGGACCTCCCTGAGCTGGAGTCTCCATGCTCTCTTCCCTCCTTACGATCGTTGATGCTCCGTGGTTATTTGCTTCATAGCTGCCTTCCTACCAAGCTGCGAGCTTTGTAGTCAGGGGTCACGTCTGAAGCGACAGCTCCCTAGAACCCCTTCCTGGAACGTCATGGGCCTCTGTGCACCTATGCTCAGCGCTTCGGTGTGGACGACCAGGATGCCCGGGTACACGTGTGGAAGGTGCATCATCGCCTGGTCTGCAGGCGTCTTCCCTGAGCAGACTTCTTCCCTGAGGTGCAGAAAGGCGCCCTCTCAGCACGTTGGCCAGGGCCTCGGTCGCTTAAGGAGAGGAGTAGGGAGGCGAGTGCGGGCCCGGGCTCTGGCAGGGCAGAGAGCAGGTGCGGCTGCTCCCTAGGGTGCAGGCTTCTGAGGGCCAGAGAACGCGGGTGGGTCTGAGGGTGAGCTCTGCACTGGGCGATGTTGAGGAGGCCAAGCTGGTCCTAGGTTTGCCTTGCGGCTGGATGACTTCCGCTGGGGTGGGGGCCTTCAGAGTTGAAGCATCTGGGCCTCGTGCTGCTCTAACCCTGCAGTGACCCTGCAGATCCTCTTGGGGTTTGGGATGCAGAGGAGGGTCTCAGCCGTCATCCAGCAGAGGAGAGTGACCAGAAGCTCAGGGGACAGGATGGCTTGGTTAGAGGACGCTTGAGCTGAATGTGTGAGCCAAGACGGGGCCACAGGAGCTCGTGCCCCTCGGGTCCCGTGAATGATGGGGGCCGCAGCACTTGAGGGAGTTAGGAGCTGCCACCTCCAGGGTGTTGGAGCAACGCCGGGGAAACACACTAGGCTCCAGGTAAACCAGGGAGGGGGGGCTTCTGCCAAACAGGAAAAGTGGAGCTGGTTCACGAGTAGCAGGTGTAACCGGGGTGTGTGGACAGCGAGAAGAACCAGGGACGACGAAGCAAAGGCCAGTGGAAGGGCGCGGCCGAGAGGCTGTCTGGGCTCATGGTGCCCACTGGTGGAGGAGCGGCTCCAATTCCTCAAGTTCCCTGCAGGACGGGACCCTGAGAGTGCCGGTGGGGTGGACCTGAGCCCGGCTCCCAGGAAGTGCAGTTCCAGACAGTTCCTGAGGACGTCCCTGCTCTCGAAGGGACCTCAGGCTCCCAGCGGACCAGAGTTCTTTAGGAAGAGCAGCAAGTGCTCTGCCCACTGTGGGGAGGACGTGGGCAAGTGCTGTCCGGCACCTGCTTGACACTGGGTACAGTTCTGCTGGGTGAATGGACTCTCCTCTCCGGGGGCAGCTCCGTCCTGGCAAGAGCCCGGGTCTGAGGGAGCGAGAACCTTCCTGGATATGGCTGGAGCCGCTGGGCTCCTCATGCCCTGGGCAGCACCTGTTCAGCGTTTGTGAAGCCTCAGTCCCTCACCCGCCCGCGCTGTGCCTTAACACACTGACCATTGAACAGTCCAGAACGGAAATGAGCATCATCAGTGTCACTAGGCTCCTGCGTGTCTCCACGTGAGGGTTTGCTATTCTGCAAAGCTGGGGTGATTATTGAGAATGATTTCTCTTTTTTTTCAATATTTTTATTTATTTATTTATTTTATTACCCATTTTAAAAATTGTTCTCCTCAGTCCTACGTGACAGTAGAATGCACTTTGACACATCATACCCACAGGTTGTCCGTGACGTAAATCTCATATATAGGGTAATAGTATAGGTTAACAAGGGGAGGGGTGCGGGGCGGGACGGACTGAGAATGTACTCTCATCCGCACGTTGAGCTTGGCCTGCTCTCTGGTCTGGTTTATGCACCAGCTGAGACGGTCACTTACTTACCTTTCTACTCAGGGCTCTCTCATTCCTTGGATTCATTGTTTCCCCTGATGCTGGACAATGACCAGGGCAGTGACTGGCCTAAGTCTTGTTGCATTAAACTGGGAGGGAGTGAACGACGGCTCATGACGGTGGCCTCATGGATGGATGTTTGGGCTGTTTCAGGAAGGTGACTGGACAAGAGGGCAGTGAGGCTGGAAGCTCCTGGAGGTGAGGAGCAGACGCTCTGCCCTGGAGCTGCTCTGAAGATGTTCAGTGCGACACAGAAAACTGCTCTGTTAGGATGTGGGGAGCCAGGGTTTTAAAAATCACTGAGCAGACGTTTAGTGAAATACACACAGATACTTATGCAAAGGTAAATTTGTCAATCGTGGCTTCAGATAGAAAAGGAGTATAAACAATATATACTACCCCTTCTGCTTTTATTAAGGTACTTGGGGCATCTTTGCATGTACAGACTGGTTTTCTGAAATAAAGCTAGATTCCTGGAGAAAGTGGTTTCTCAAGGCTACTTTTGTTACTGCTGGGTGTGGATGTGGTCTGAGTGTCCCCCAGAGCTCTCCTGTTGAGACCTAGTTCCTCTGCCAGGCCCCTGAGGGAGGAAGCTGTATCCTTGCATGGAGTCTAGGTGGGCCCTGGGCAGGGGATGAGGACCAGATGAGGCCTCGGTGTGGAGCTCCACGCCTGGACCTGCTGGCTCTGCGGGAAGGAGGGAGAGACTGGGGTCCACACACGAGATCACTACCTATCTCTTGCCATGTGAGGCCCTGCATGCCTTGGGATTCTGCCAGCAACAAGACAGTGACCAGATGCTGGCCCTTGACCTTGGACCAGAATTGTGACCTCAAATAAACTCTCTTCTTTCTAAGTTACCCAGCCTCAGAAATTTCATGACAGTAACAGAGAACAGATGAACACACCTCACTTATGCAGGTATAAAGTTTGTTGAAAGAATGAGCCTTCTTATCCATCTTTGCCGTTCTCCCATAGCGTGCATTATGTGATCGACAACAAGCCAACATTAAGGGCAAAAGTGAGAAAATGAGTGATTTTCTATTATCAGAAATTAAAAGTATAAGCGAAGTTGAATTTCTTCCTTCACATGGGAGTATAAGAAGTGTTTTCTGATGTCACACACCAGCGGAATGTGCTGTGGAGTCCATGCACTCTGCTCATATCAGGACTAGTGCTGGACTGCTCTTGCTCCAGAGTCCTGGGACTCGGCACCGGTAATTCCTACCTGCAGACCTCGTTCGTGTTTGTGAAGTGTCTGCCTACCTGTTCTGTCCTATTTGATGTGAGCTTGCATGACACGTGTGTTTTCGATGCCATCCCTACTTGTTGATCTTAGCGTAGTAGGGGCAGGTGGCTCCGTGCTATCTTGCACTCTCGGCAGGGTGAGGGTGGGGTTCTCTGGAGGCTTTCTTGGGTCCTCTGCACTTGTAATAGTGCCACTTGCAAGTGGCAAGAGTTTCATTTCCTGTTTTCCATTCCGGATGCCTGTCTTTCCCTCTCCTCCTTGCTCTTTGGGTCAGAATGGCTGGCACTGTCTACCGTGGGTGGTGAGAGTGGACTTGCTCACTCTCTCCTGGGAACGGGCAGCTCTCATGATGAGTATGGTACTAGCTACGGGACTTTTCTGAAGTTGCACTTGATCAAATTGATGTAATTCCCCTGCATTTCTAATCTGCTGAGAGCATTTTTAAAATCAGGAATGCATATTGAATTCAAGTGTTTTTTTCCACTTTCGTGATCAGATGATTTTTTGATATGATGGATCACACTAGTTGGTTTTCTGACCTTAATTGAATCTGCACTTGGTCATTTTGTATGTTCTTTTTATTTGTTTTCAAAACTTGATTTGCTAATAATTTAAGCTGACAAGAGATATTTGTCTGCACATTTCCTCGTTGCATGAGGAATTTCATTTTGTTACCAGGATAATTCTGGCTTCAGCAGGTCAAGGTATCAACAGGACTCTGGGCAATGAGGCCTGAACCTGGTGGCTGTGGAGAAATGGCCAGCCCTGCACAGGCGCAGTCCTTACTAGACTGAAGCGAGGCTCTCCATTATAAGAATAGCACGAGTGGTCATGGGAAAAGACACCTGGCAACCAACCCAAGTGAACATAGGTGTGAGAAAGGCAGAAGAAGCCCACGATCCAGATAGAGACCTTTGATCACTTAGTCACAGATCCCTGACTGTGTCTGCTCTGTGCCACCAGATGCTCCAGCTCTCTGCCTCATAAGACGCTGCCCAAGTCAACTGCTTGACCATCAGACTTCTCTTCGACAGGGATGGGACTCCCGGGAGGCTGGTCAACCAGGCCCATTAAGGAAGAGCTGCATGAGACACTCACCATGCACCTGTCCTCCACCCCCTGCAGGGCAGACTCCTGAACTGCCCACGGCGGGGGAACATGAATCTCTGCCAGCACCGTATGTAGCTGCAAAACCAAAGCCCTGCACCAAAGGCCAAGGAGAAAGCAGCCCTGCACTGTGGGGGCCACTGCCCAGGATGACCCCTCAGAGCACCGCCTGGGTCTCCGAAAGACCAAGCCCAGGACAGAGCCACCATGAATCAGTTAAAGGGAGGCGACAGGAGAGAACCGGCAGCCCCAGCGAGTCGGGCTACAGTCTCAGCTCCTAGCAGACTCCTTTCATAAAATGCCCTAGTCTATGAGATTTGGCTCTTCACACAGCAAGACATTAATCTGAGAATTAACTGCCTCCACTGTCCAATTGACTTAGGATGTCACTGGTAAAATTTATCCAAGTGACCGGCACACCACAGCAGGGGCAGGAGGACAGGCCCGCAGTGTGGGGATCGCAGGTCTGTGTGATGTTCCAGAATATCCTGAGATGGTGCAGATCACAAAACCATACTTCTGGCCAGAAAAGTTACCAAGCCCCCAGCTTGTGCCTTTATTAACCTGATTGTGCATCCATTTGTCCACAGCAGACAGGAATCTAATGCTTTTGAATTTTCCACTAGAATCAATTGTGTCATCCATGTGGGATGGTGGATCTTTTAAAAAAGGGATGCTTTCTCTCTCTTATAGGAATTCTATGTCCAAATATTCCCTTGACTATGCTGATTCAGTTTCGGTAATGTTTTGGCTTCATCCAACTCTTTGGTGGAAATTCAAAATACCTCCAATGACAAGCCCCTAAGCCTGGCCAGGAGGGGTGGCATCTGCGTGGGAGCTCGGGGCTCTGGCAGGGTGGGGCTTTAAACCATCCAGAGGCTTCTGAGGGTCACCCAGCACGGCCACGACGGCTCCGTGCGATCTGGTTCACACACCCCTTGTAACCTCTGTGATAAATGGACAGCTTTGCTTGGTGTGATTGGCTTTCAGTGATCAAGACTCTGGTCCCCTGCAGTGTGTCACTTTGCTGAGTCACAGGGCGCCCTTCTGGGAGAAAGTGTCCAGAATCGGGGAAACAGAACAGCATCTGGCTTCGGCACGTTGGTCAGAACTGATGCCCCAACACTGACACACGGGTGTTCACTAACATGTGCCCTGTGTTGCTCTTCTCCGAGTTTCTGCAAGTGCGTGCTGTTGGACGCTCGCCTACAGTAAGGCGCCCCATGAGAGCTGTTCTCCGGCTTCTCCCACGCGCCCTGCAGCTCTCACTGGGCCCCAGGCTGCAGTCGGACTTCAGAGTCCATTGCTCTTGCAAATCTGAACCCTACACCTGTTGAGCAGCAACTGCTCATTTCCCCCTTCCCAGGTCTGAGCACCCACCGCCTTGAGCTCTGCTCCACACGGGTCTATTTAGAAACCTCTAGAAGTGGATCCATAACCAATGCACCTGGAGGACAGGTGCTAAGTGAAGTAAGAACCAGCCTGGGGGTGACAGACTCAGACTCTCCAGATCGTGTGGGCAGCTGGGCTTTCCCTCCCTGCTTCTGAATCCCCGGGGCACACAGGGGCCCCAGCAGGCCTCCGAGTCTCTCCACCCCCTCGGCTTCCCTCTCCGTGACTTCTCCGTGCCCCACGGCTGTGTTCGGAGCGCCTGCTCGTCCTGCCTCCTCCACCGCTAACCTCCACGGCGTTAAAGGCACTTTTCCTCCACTTGAGCTCGGCTTTTCCAGACACACAGAGTCCCAACGCCCCTGCCCCGGGGTCCAGATCCTGTAGCGCCAACTCTGGTTGGGTGAGTCCCCGACGTGAAGCTGTGGTAAGAATGGCTTCGTTCCAGGTGCTACTGGCTGCCGCCCAGTACTCTCCCTGCCTCCTCAGCTCTGGAAAAGCTGTAGGTCACCAGGCCCACCAGCCTGGAGCAGGCCCTGTGATGTCACAGGAACCAGCGCAGGGGCGTGGCGGGGCGTCGAGATGCCTGTGTGGACTGTGCAGCAGTGAGTTGTGTCCCCGCATACCTGTCCCTCAAACACGTCTTGGTTCTTTGCCGCGAGAGTGTCCGTTATCCTCTCCCCTGGCTTTTTGGTACACACAAAGCAGCGTTGCTGACCCCAGGTCTGACCTTGGGCTCCCAGCCAGCTCTTACAGTGGCCATCTACTGTCCCCTGTCTGCTGCCCCATCGACTGGCCTCTCTTTTTGTTTTGGGAGGGGCCTTGCATGTTACCCAGGCTGGTCCAGCTCCTGGACCCAGGTCACCCTCCCTCCTCCGCCTCCTGAGTGGCTGGGCCCACAGGTGTGTGCTGCCAGCCGGGCCTTCTGGCCCTTGGTGATTGATGTAGCCCTTCTTCCTGCAAGTCGGACCCTGCTCAGGGTGGCGGGGTCTGTGTTGTTGTGTATAGATCTTTCCTTTCTACCTCTGTCGACTTCCTAGCCTGCCTTTTTGAGAGGTAATACATTTGCTTTCTTCTGAGCCACGGCGAGCCTTCAGCTGTCGCCGCCTAACCAGAAGACCTTCGGCTGGCCATGGAGGCAGCAGACGTGAGGCTGACCTGGCGTCCTCAGCACCCTGAGTCCCTCCTGCACATGCACGTGCACGCTCACACACACGGCTCACACACATCACTGCAAGTAGCTCTGGGCGTGTCACCCACCCCTCAGTCTACCCACAGATGGTGGAGTTCAGGTCCCTGTGGGGGAACGCCAGCATGTAGTGGGCATGGGCAGCCACTCTCCTGTCCAGGTCATCCACAGATGCCTGGTGGCTCCTGGCTCAGGACAGAGGGTGAGAGCAGGCAGAGATCTCTCAGCACTGAGCTGGCCCTTGGTAGTGCACAGCTCCTCGCCTGCAAGGAGCGGACCCTGTGAACCACAGGTGGCGGTGGGTTCTGGTGCTCGGCCTTGGTCATCTCCACAGCTGCTTCATTCTCCAGGGTGTTCAAAGGCCTTGAGGATTGCAAACTGGAGCTGCAGATTGCTGAAGCTTTTCAGAGGAAATGACTTAGTTATGAAAAATGTGACATTAATTTCATTGAATTGGAACCTTCTCTGTGACGTGAGCTAAATTAGTTTTCTGAATTTTATTCACAGCTCTCTGCTGGACTGTCCATTACTTGTTATTTTCCGACCATGAAGGACATGGTAATGTCCAGCTCCACCAGGAAGGGGGAGGCAGAGGTAAAATGCCCTTTGCTAGCAGAATCCTCCTCCAGCCTGCCATGGGCTCTTCCTGGTGGACTTTCCATCTCTTTGCCTTCAGGGCTGCATCCAGGAAATTGTTGCCCAGGCCATGTCAGGGAGCTGTGCCTGTGATTTATAGTCTCTTCAGTTTTGGGCCTTGTATTTCAGTCTTCAATCAATTTCTGGTGGGTTTTTCATGTGGTGTGACACAGGATCCTGTTTAATTCCTCTGCATGTGACTGTCCGGTGTGTCCAGCACCATTTACTGAGCAGACTGTCCCTTTCCCTCTGCATGCTCTTGGCTTCTTTGTGAATAATCGGTTGCCAGCCATGTAGTTTGACTGGGCTTTCTGCCCTGTTCCTTGGTCGCTGTGTGTGTGTGTTTGTGAGATGCCTTGCGGTTTTGAGTACTGTAGCTCTAGGATGTGTTTTGAGGTCAGGGAGTGGGATGCCTCTGCTTTGCTCTCTGTGCTGTGGCTATGGGGTGGCATCAAAAGAAGGACCTAAGAACACTGTGGAAGCAATCCGCATGTGGAGAGTCAGCCCACGGAACGCCAGACGGTGTTATGAACCTCACATCTGGGACGGGGTCAATGACCAAAATACACAAGGATCTCAACACCCTGAAGAGGCAGCATCCCAATTAAAAATGGGCAAAGCCCTGAGAAGATATTTGCCCCAAACAAGACATTAAACGACCAACAGGCACTTGAAAAATTGCTCAGCACCATGAAGCATCTGGGAAATGAGAGAGAAAACCACAGCAAGACACCACAGCACACCTGCTGGCATGGCCGACGTCGAAACGATGAGGGACCAGCCTTGTTGAGGAGGTGGAGAGAAGGCAGCCCTGGTTTGTTGAGAATACAAATTAGTACAGACGTCACAGAAAATGGTACAGAGGCTCCCCTCCACCACAAAAAAAAAAAAAAAAAAGAAGTGAAAAAGATACTTATGGATCCAGTGACCCTGCTTGAGGTGTTTTCCAAGGACCAAGGTCAGCAGGTCAGAGAGCTGCACTGCGATCCAGCGGTCACGGCGGCCCTGTGCACTGCAGCCAAGGTACAGAGACCACCAGTGCCCACCAGCAGGGGGGAGGGTGAAGGTGGCTGTCTGCGCACAGGGGGCCTCGGATGGGAGAAGTCCTGAGGGTAATGACGGTGGATCTGGAGGACGTGACGAGGTTCACAAGACGGGCTCGGAAGGAGGAACGCGGCGTTGGCTCACGTCCACCATGCTGTTTGGAACCTAAAACGGCTGAATTCGTGGAAGCAGAGAAAGGAGTGACAGTCACCGGGCTGGGGGTCTCTGGGGAGGGGGACGTGGAGCTGCTCATCAAAGGCAGCACGGCTTCAGGGAGAGGGAGGATGGTGTGGACAGCCACCACCCAGCAGGAGGCTGCAGTCGTGATAACGAGACATGGGCTTTTAAATAACCAAGAGCAAGTTAAACGGTCTCACTGCAAAACAAGAAGAGTCCATGTGGCTGCGTTCATCCACCGGGTGGCTCGTTCCTGCTGGTCTGTGTCTGATGGGCCACTGCACCCCGCACGCACACACGGGGACTCGCCAGGCGGAGGTACTGTTCATGACGAAGACCAGTGTGCGTCATGCTGCTACCTGCCTCGACGTCAACACACCTGTGCTTGCAAATGAAAGTGCAAATGAAAGTGACCTACAAAGGTCAAAGTAACTCTTCCCCACCTCACTCGCTGAGGAACATTTGCCACCCTGCTGTCCAGGCAAAGCACGGCCTGGACTTCTGCCGAGCATGCTGGCCTCCGAAGACCAAACCCAGAGCAGAAGCGGGCAAAATGTGCACTGGTTTCCCCTGAGAGCTCGTTAAGGGCCTCTCAAGATTTCTGGGTCAACAGCGCGTAGGACCAGCGCCCGTCGGGCACACTAGATGAGGGTGCCTTGGTCGCTGCACGCACAGCCCTGGGGAGCGCCGGACAATTCTCCTGCACTTTTCTTCCCTCTAAGAACCTGGAGAGAATCATCCCATAAGAGGAAGTTCTGTGTTTTCAGATTGTTCCAGAACAGCTGTTTTCTCAATTTCTGTAGAGACCACAACAAAGCATTGAAAGCCCTGCAGAAGGCTGCTGTGACCGCTCACGGCCCGTCGCGCCCCAGGGACTCGCACACCAGAACCCTCCCGCAGTCCCTCCTGCGCCGCCCTTCTCAGTGTGCACGAGCTCTGTGTTGAAAGAACTGAACAATCGGGTCCGCTGTGGGGTCGGCACTGCAGCTTGCTTCCGTCCACAGAGCTCTGCTGCCCGAAGAGGAGCGACCTGCACCGGGTGTCGAGGGGGCACGGAGGGCCGTCCCTCACCTGTCACGCAGCTGCTCCGATGGTCCTCAGCAGGACGGCACCCCGCCTCCAGCCTGGCCCTGTCCTGCGGTGCGGGTGCGTTTCTCACCCACCACCGAGAGTTCAGCGGGCCTCTTCCTCACGGCCGCCAGTCGCTGCCGTTTAGCTGGTGTGCTCAGACCACCCTCGTCCACTGGGCCAAAATCAATCGCCTTACAGCCTGTTCCGTTCGCCCGTCTCCTCTTGTCCTTCCCCTGGCCCCTTTCTTCTTCAGCCTCAGAGCGTTTTCTACGGCTGTTTCTCTCCCCTCCTGCCGTGGTTGCCCGGTTCTCGCTGCTGTGTCTGCCGTGGAGACCCCAGGCCCTGGCCTGGGCTCCCTTCTCCTGCCATCCCTCATGACATCATCGATTCCACTCATCCGTGTGCCATGGTGACCTATTGCTATTATTGCTGCCTTAGGTCGGTATGTTTTGGACTAATTACAAGTAAGAGAATACCAATGATTCTTCACGGAACCACGGAAGCAGTTCTGGGATTCACAGGCAGAGTAGCACGCCCACGTAGCCAACCCTGAGCAAGAAGAGTGATGGGAGGCGTCGCGTGCCTGGGGCAACACAGACAGAGCCCAGCCCACCCAGATCCGATCACCTGATCCTTGGCAAAGGTGTCAAAGACACATCAGGGAAACACCACCCCTGCAACACACGCTACCTGGGTATCCCCAGTGAAGCGAGATGCTACCTCTGACCCTGCACGAAAGTCAACTCAAAGTGGGTCGGAGGCCGAGGAATCAGACCAGCAACTGTGTAGCTGCAGGAAGAAAATACAAGGCCAGCGCTGCAACATAGAGACGCAGGCATTGGCTTCTTCAGTAGGACCCCTAAGCTCAAGGAGTAAGGCCAAGAATTAATAAAAAAAAAAAAAAAAGCTTCTGTGCAACCAAGGAAACAGCTAAGAATGTGAAGAGAGAGGACCTACAGAACGGGAGAAAAGCTTTGCCAGCTGCCCTTCTGACAGAGGATTAATAGCCAGAATACATAAAGAGCTCAAAGAACCTAACACCAAAGAAAGTAAGAAAAGAAAAAAGAAAACCCAAATAGCACAATTAATGATGATCAAATGAACCAGAGACACTTTTCAAAAGAAGGCCTGTAAGTGAGAGATAACAATATGAAAAAATGGTCGACATCTTTAACAATCAGGGGAATGCGAATCAAACCACTCTGTCTGAAACTTTGTCCTGCCGCAGTCAACAGCAGCCATGGAGAACACGCATAACAAATACGAGTCGGTGAGGAAGAAGGAGCACGTCTGCACTGTCGGTGGGAATGTAGGTACCGTGGGGTCAGGATGGAGGCTCCTGGAAAGGCTAGGCATGGGCCCTGCTGCGCCTCTCCTTGGCATTCGCCCTGAAGAGTCAGTCGTGCTCAGTGATGCAGGCACAGCAGGCTTATCGCAGCACAGCTCACAGCAGCCAAACTGTGGATCCAGCCTGGGTGTCCATCAGCGGAGGACTGGACGAAGACAAGGTGGTGGACATCCAATGGCGTTTTACGCAGCCAGAGAAGAACATGATGTCACTGGCTGGCAGATGGATGGAACTGGAGAACATCACGCTGAGATTCAACAGCCCCAGAAAGTTAAGGGTCACGTGTTTTCTCTCACACGTGGAAGCTAACAGAAAGAGGAACGCAAGGGACCTCGTGAGGACGGAAGAGAGCCCAGGAGGTCAGAGGGAGGGGGCAGGGCAGAGGCAGGAAGGGGCAGTGTGGGGCACGAGGGGTGAAGCAGACCAGGCCACGCTGTGCTGCAGGAACAGGTGACTACGGATGCCACTGTCATGCACAATCGTGAGAACCTGAGGAGAAGAAAGACAGGTGACTTATTTTCCTTCCCTTGCTTGTTCTCTAAAGTCCTCCTTTTCTCCACACACATGCCAGTTTCTGACTGGTTTTCTTTTGCTGCAGAAGCTCTTCTAAATTTCCTCTCAGGGAAGGTCTGTTGGCAGCAAACCGTCTCAAACTTCGGCGATGGAGTTACTTTTGCGTCACCTTGGAAGGGTCACTTCTGAGTGCGTGATGTGGTGGTGCTGGCCTTTCGCTTGGTGCTCTGCGTTTTTTGCTTCTGGCCTGTGTGGTTTCTGAGGCATCGTTCCTCTCTCATGCGCTTTTCTGTTGGCACGGTGATGGGGAGGGTTTCTGCTGACTGCCTCCCAGGTCCCCTGGGCTGGTCCTACCCGTGGTCAGGTGTACGGCACACCTGCTGAGGGTAGGCTTCACCTCCGCTGCTAAGGCCTTTGACTGTTCTCCTGGGCCTCCAGATGGTTTCTCTCTCTGGTGACGTTACCCATCACGTCAGTGCTGCATACAGTCTCGCTTTCCCCCTGGAGCCTTTATATGTGAATCGCAGTTAATTTGAGACTCACGTCTGCACTTGGGTCATCTGAGCTGGGTCCTGGCGATGGCCTTGTCTTTTCAGAGGGGGCTTTCCCCTGCCTTTGGATGCCCTTTCTGATAAGGTGTAAAGTCCCAGAGTGCCAAGGTTTCTGCAGGAGAAGAAGGATCTTATTGTTGTGACTTAGGAACTCTTTAGGTGAAAAACACCCACTGAGATACGTTTTTCTAACTTGATTTTGAAAGAACTGTCTTAGAGAACCCTGGTGTTAGAGAAAAACCACTATCCCGCTGAGCAATTAAAAAATCTGTTTCAAAATGTTCTTTCATGCCGTTTCTGCTCTGGCTCATGTGCGTTTTTTTTAATGTTGGAAACTTGTACATATCATTTGGAAACAAAGATTAAGATCCTGTGACATTTTTAACATTTTGGTAAATATCAGTGATAGAAAAGAACTGAGTGTGGATAATTAAAGGACATTTCGCTTTCACTTTATTTTTTTCTGGAGTGTTTTGTATTGCCAAGTGCGTATATATCATAAGCTTGAGGTTCCATTTAAAAGGAACGGAACGGAACACGCCTGTGTGATGGGAACTCAGACCAAAGCAGGAGCCTCCCTGGCCACAGGGCCCCTCGGCCACCTTCCCAGCCCCTCGCACAGGTCTTCCTGTGCTTGTGCTTCCTACGGAGGAGTCCTATGACCTGCGTGTCTCTGGAGTCTGCTTCTTTGTCCGGCGTGATTTCTGTGAGCTCCTTCCATGTCACTGTGTGTGCCCTGCAGGGACTGCTGCGTGGTCAACATGCCGCTCCTGGGGCAGGACCTCCACCTTCTGAGTGGGTAGCCTAGGCAGCAGAGGGGAATGTGCGCACCAGGGTGGATGGGCCTGCTTCCCCAGACCCAGCTCACGTCCTCCTGAGACCCTGGCAATGAGTCCTTCCTGCTCCCATTCTGGGAAGACCCCGGGGCTGGAGCCTGCCGCGATGCCTTCATTGCGAAATGAGTCGCAGCGGTGGCCCTGGGAAGCCGCTGAACTGCCTTCTTTCACTCCTCTGTGAAGTCAGCAGATATCAGTGGAACGCTACTGCTGCAAGTACCTCAGTGACCAGACCAGGCCAGCACCTCTGAGCTCTGCGCAGCACTCTTGGGAGATGCTGGACACCGGCAATACAAATCAGTCAATCAATTACACATTTTGAAGGGAGAGCAAGTAAAGGATTTGATGGAAGGTAAGACATGGAACATGAGAAAAAAGAATCCGGGAACGAGTGTAAGGGTTTTCTCCTGAACAGGTAGTTGTCATTCACAGGTAGGAGGAAATCTATGGGAAAAATGAGTTTGCATTTGCAAGTGTTTACTTCCAGATGTCACTTAGGTATCGAGTGAAGCGTTTTGAGTAGCTGGATGGATACGCGAGATGGGGCCCCTGAGAGGCCTGGGGGACGTAAGGTCTGTGAGCGGCCAGCCTGCAGACGTGTGGGAGCCGCAGCACAGGATGTGGTGGGCAGGGGTTAGAAAGCCGAGGGAAGATGGCGAACTCAGAATCTATGTCCAGGCATTGCCGACTTTACGATTCGGAGAGATAAAGAAAATGTAGCAAAGCAACTGAGGATCAGGAAAAGGTGAGGCTCCAGTGGAGGAGCTGCTGCGTCCCGTGTCTAAGGAGGAGGAGAGCAGCCCCACAATCCTGCCCAGTGGGAAGGTGATTTGAGACGGGACTGGCTTTCGGAGAACACCTGTAAATTCCATGAAAGCAGCACGATTCCAGGGAGCAGGGAGAGACCTGGAGGAGGTGGACAAAGGACACCCACACAGTCCATTTCCAGAGTGGGGTGAGGTCCAGCACCTGCTAGGGACGTCAGGGGCAAGGGCGTCTTGTGGGTGTTTCCAGTGGAGGAAGGTGAAGTGTCTACGCCGGGGCCACAACCCAGGGGAAAGGGGAAACGGGGACACGCAGAGAAGTCGTTCCTGCAGGAAGAGGGGCAGCGCCCTGGGCCGAGGGGACCACTGTGAAACAGAGGCAGGACACCTCCTGGACAATGACAAGAGAGGAGGAGGCAGGCAGAGGGCAGCGGGAGGCAGGCTGGAGACGCCTGCTGGGTGCCACGCAGTGCTCTAATGAGCAGCAGGGACCTGCTGAGGGACGCGGAGAGCCGGGGAGCCCAAGGCTCCACCAGGACAGAGCTCAGGGCCGGTGGAGTGGAAACCGGGGGACTCAAGGGTGGCCTGGCCCCCTTGGGTCCTTTGGCGATGTCTGGAGATGTGTGATTGTCACAACTGGTAGAGGGAGGGTGACACTGGCACCTAGTGAGAAGAGTTAGAGACACTTAGCATTCTGCACTGCGGAGGATGTCCCCACTCCTGCGGGCCCAGGCTGCTCGGGAGGAGGGCCAGTGACGCAGGACAGGGACTGTGGCCCACAGGAGCCCCGGGTCTGCTCCCCTGGGGTGCGACCATTTAGGTGGACGTTCCTGAAACTCTTCGGAGCACCAGGGAGCACGGCAAAGCTCCGTGCCCCCTGAGGGGTTGGTGAGGGCGGGAAGGGCTGTTCCAGAGGGCAGTGTGGCAGCAAGCTCAAAGACTGGCCACCTCACGTGGGTGTGGTCAGTCTGGGCGGGGAGAGGGCGCCTGAACGATGTAGCTAGGCAACCAGACCCTGGGAGCATTTCCCTTGCGCAGGGGAAATCTGAGGCCTCCTTCTGCACCAGGGAAGGCCAAGTGGACTGTCAGCAGGAGCTCAGCTGCCCTGTCTGGCACACAGACTCCCCAGGAGCTGTTTGGCTTGTGTTTTACAAACAGATTTCTGGAGTCTGCAGAGGCTAATCACAGAGGGGTCCCATGGAAGTTTCCCGCTGGGCGGCAAAAATAAAGCAAGAAGCAGTGATCTGCACCTTCTCCTGAGCAGCCAGCCCCAGCACAGGACCGAGTCACAGAAGCTTTCTGGGTGCGGAACAGCTTTTTCTCCTGCCCCTTCTCAGACTCCGAAGTCCGAGTTATCAGTTCTCTGCGACTGCTGTGACAAAGTACTGCAAACTAGGCTGCTTACAGTGACAGGAATCTGTGCTCTTGCTCCTCTGGAACTAGATCTGAAGTCTAGTTGTCCTCAGGAAGACCTTGGGGGAGAGGTCCTTCCTTCTCTTCTAGCTCCTGGTGGCTCCCAGCAGCCCTGGGTGCCCCTTGGCTGGTGACCGTATCCCTCCGCATTCCACCTGTCCTGGGGGTTTCCTCTTGTTGTGTCCTCCTGCTTTCTGACACATTTAGTTAGGGTCCACCATACTCCAGTGTGAGCTCAGCCTAATGAATTATTTCTGCAAACACCCCATTTGCAACTGAGGTCACAGTCACCTGTCCGCTCTGGCGGACAGGTCTTGGGGGACACCAGGTGAGTGAGCTAGTTTATTTAAGTGGTTCTGGACCTGAAGGAGAGGCTCGGCTTCTCTCTCTGCCTAAGCTTTAGTGCCTCTTTCATCTTTGTTCTCTGTTCACCCCACCCTCCCACTTCCTGGAGCTGAGCAGGCAGAGGAAGGACCTGTCCCTGAGTTCTCTGCAGGTTTTTTCTGCCATTACTCCAGAAAAGAAGGTTTTATTCCTTGGGGTTTTTGAGAGCCTCGGATGCCTGTGGTTTGCAGGTGGCCTAGAAAGGTGGCTGCCGTCTTGCTGGTGCGTCTTGACCTGCAGAGCCCATGGCTGCACACAACCTGCCCATGGCACCTGGGGCTGTCCCTGTCAGGTTATTCCTGGAAAGGCCAGTCACTCTGCAAGCAAGTTGGACATTCTGTGGTGACAGGGGACCGTGAGGGCTGGGGACATCCTCAGGCTGTGCTTGTCATTAAGCCCCTTCCCAATACCCCTTGGATGACACCTCCCAGTGCAGAGGACAGGCATCGTAGCTATTCCCTGTCCAACTCCTGCACGCAGAGGACCCGTGTTGGCAGATCCCCGAGGGCAGGGAGGAGGCTAAGCCTTGACCAGGGGCACACGACCCCTGGGCTGCACCCGTGGGGCTGGGTACCTCTGGGAGCCTCGTACCTCTGGCTCCCCAGCAGTCAGAGTTCACTCCCTGACTGAGAGTCAAGACCCCCTCCCACATCTCCAGGCCCTTCAGGGACGGCGCTTCTCCCTGGCCAGCCTCATCCAAGCGCTGCGCAGCTCTGCCCATCTCCGTGGTGACGGAGGCCAGTCAGGAGCAGGGATGACTGTGTTCTTTCAGGAGACCGGAAACCAGATTCTGAATCTGAGTGCAGGTTGTCCCTTGCATATGTCCTGTGAGTGGCAGGATGTTCGTTGCAAGGGAGACGAGGTCCAGCTAGGTGTGAGCAGGGCCCTGGTGGCTGAGTGACTCGCCCAGTGCTGAGCAGCCGTGACTTGACTCCACCGGGAGCCCTTGCCTGGCGGTCATGCCTTTGGTCTCTAGGGTCGCAATGTGGACTTCAACGTCACTATTACATATGACTTTATATTAAGGTGCACAGGCTCTGAACACTAGGTACATGGTGTCCATTTTTGGAAGACTTCTTGAGAAATGTTCAGTAATGGTAATTATTTGAACTTTTAACATTTAATCTTCAAGTGACAAGGATTACAATGCTGAAACAAGCTGCCTGCAGGTGACCCGGAGGTCCTAGAACTGCGTTGACAACTTGTGGACCCCGTGAGGGTCACTTGTGACGAGATGCAGCGGCCGTCCAGGTCTTCTTGAATCTGGGTTTGGTAATGGCCTTTATTTAGCCCACAGAAGGTGCCCTTTCTGCCTCTGACACAGCTCTTTGGATGCTGAATATGTTCTGTCCTTTTCTTGGGATGAGAAAAGCCAGAAAACTTGTGGACAGATTCCCAAAGAACTGCAATGCTTGAATTATATTTTATATGACCCCTGAACTATTGTTTTCAGAGCTTTATTGGATTTACCAATGAATAATAGTGAGTCCAAGCTTCTAATGCTTTGGGTAAAATTTTCATAACCTTCTCAATTTTATTACTTTACATTTTTTCTTTTTTTAAATTGTAATTGATTCAATTTTCCTAGAACAATTTCATATTATGATTTTAATGATTCCATTATCTTTGATTAATTTTTGACTGTACAGTCATGTGCTGCATAGTGACCCTTGGTCAGCAAAGGACCCCACATACAATGGTGGCCACGTGGCACAGTTTGGTCGTGCAACAGGCTGCACTGGCACACAGGTGAAGCTCACAGAACATGAAACCACCTGGGCGCGCTCTTCCCACGACATGTCCCCATCACAGGCAGGGACTGGCTGCACCCTGGCATCATCAGAGCTGGCTGCCACCAGGACAGGCGGCGCTGGCATGAACGGGGTCCTGTTCACTCAGGGCCTTGCTCTGGGGCGCCCTGCTTGCTCTCTCCCTCTTCCCCTCTGGCCCCCAACCTGGCTGCGTGCTAGACGCAGAAGTGCACTGGTCTCCCGCACAAGTGCATGGCGCGCTCAGTCCACTGTGCTGCCTTGTCTGCATTACAGGTCCGCCTCCAGGTCGCCCATGCTCCCTCCGTGCTCTCACAGACGCCAGGAATCTGTGCTGAATCAGCCACCTCAGAGTGAACCACTTCCCTTGGACAGCCCTTGCCCACATTTTCTAGCCCTCCCAAATATGCTTTTAAATATTCTTTCCACTATTTTGGACCTTTGGATGTACTAAGTATTAAAACAGTAGAATTAGAATCCCCCACAGAAGGGCTTCCTGCCAAGCATCTCTGCTGACTGCCTGACGTCCACGGCTACCCACGGCCCAACCACATCTCTACGGCCAGCTCTGCCTTTTATCTCCTGGTAGAAGTTCAGCTTGCTTTTTAGATCCTTACTGAAATCTTTGAATGTTTCGAAGCTGAATAATGCTTTGAAATGTTGTTCTTTTATTTTATTTTTATTTTGCAATTAATTTATTTTTTGGTACTGGGGATTGAGCCCAAGGGGCACTTAACCACTGAGCCACATCTTCAGCCCTTTTTATTTCTTATTTAGGGACAGGACCTCACTAAGTTGCTATGACTGGTTTTGAAATTACAATCCTTTTGCCTCAGCCTACCGAGACCCTGGAATTTCAGGAGGGTACACCACCATGTCTGGCAATAGTAACTTTTTTTTTTTTTTGCTTAGGTTAGGTTAAAAAAAAAAAAAAAACCCATAGGTAAACTAAACCCAAGATGGATGCACCTTTCCTCCCCACTCCCAAATTTGGTTTTGTGCTTACTGTCCATTTAAGCATCATAAACTCACCTAACTAGTTTTGATTTGAAGAATGTCTTTTCATAATCCATTTTATTTGGCCCCGTTTTCTAACAGGTATTTTATGAAATGGGACTTTTTATCCATCAGGTCTGTTTTCTGTGTTGATTATCATGTGAGGTCTTACAGAGATGGTGGGTAAGTCCGCAGGCACCCACATGCAAGTCCAGTCTGCGTGGTGATCTGTCACGCTGCTTCCTGTCCTGGAGGACGCTGCCACCGGTCAGGTCTCTGCTGTCAGCACCACCTTCTAGACACTTCCTTCCCTCTTGACTCCTCTGCTGCTCAGGGGTAGCCTGAGGGACCGGGCAGGACCACCCTCTTGCCAGGGTGTGGAGAGTCTGTCTGCTGAATGATGATCTGTTTATCTGGCAGACAGTGGCATGCTTTGAAACGCTCCTCGCTGTCCCTGCATCCGACACACACATTGTCATGGGACACAGGATTTCAACGTCACAGGAATGCCTGGGTGCTGAGGGTCTGTGAAAACTGATGCTTCCATGAGAACTTACGCATAATTCTGAGGATCCCGTTTTATTAGAGGGCTATTCCTTAAAACCTGCATTCAAGTTTACACAGGTAAAATGTTTGCTGCTCTGTTCTGCAGCTTGACAACAGCGCAGCTCATGACTGCCTGCAGGAACCGAGGACAGGAGTTCAGCCCCGAGAGCACCCCTGGAGGCCCTTTGCCGCAGAGCCCTGACCCCGCAGCCTCGGGTCTGGCTGCCTACCTGCTCTGCGCTTTCCAGAAAGCTGAGTAAATGGCCTCGTAAGACGCAGCCTCTGGGGCCTGCCGCCTTCGCAGTGGTGCGGTGGAGACCTGTGTGCTGTGTGCCGGCGACCTTGATGAGCTGGGGAGTGGGATTTGATTTTCCACTTGCCCATCTATCTTCCACTCCCCAGTGGAGGGGTGTTGGAGGTTTCCAGGTTTGAGAATTGTGGAAAAGCTGCATGAGACGTTGAGCTCCAGGTTGGTGTGTGTGTGTGTGTGTGTGTACCTGTGGACACGGACTTTCATTTCTTTGGGGTAAATATCTAAAAGTAGTTTTGCTGGGCTATGTGGTAAGCGTTTGTTTTGTAACACGCTGCCCAACTATTTTCCAGTGACAGAACCTTTTCCATCTCCCTGGTGACAGGTGAGCGTTCCAGCTGCTCTGAACCTGTGAAAGTGTTTGATGGTGTTGAAATTTCTTTTTAAACTTTAGCCATCTAATAGACATGATTTTTTTTTTTACTGTGGTTTTTATTTGCATTTTTCTGATGACCAATAATCTTCAAGTCATTTTATATGTTTATTGACACCTGTGTTTCTATTTGCTGCAAAACTCAGTTACAGTTCTTTTCAAAATTAGTTTGCATGGGATTTTCTATGAAGACAAGCTTGCCATCTGTGAATATAGACCATCTGAAAATAGAGTTTTATAACCATCTGTGAAAATAGTGCTCTATTTGTTTCTTTTTCTTGCCTTATTGCATTTGTTAGGACTTTCGGTATAATGTGGAAGACAAGTGTCACGTGTGGGCACCCTTGACTTGTTCCCGAGTTTAGAAAAACATGACATATGAGACTAGATGTATGTTTTTCTCCATGAAGACCTTATGTTAGCTTAAGGAAATTCCCTTTCCTTGCCCTGTTTTCCGTAATGTAGTTGGTGGCTTATCCCTGCAATCCCAGCGAACAGGAGGCTGAGGTGGAACTGTGAGTGTATAGTCAGCCTGGACCACTTAGTGAGACCTGCCTAAAAATAAAAGGGCTGCAGGCGTAACTCAGTGTCAGAGCACCCTGGGTTCAATCCGCAGTTCCAAATGCATAAGAAAAACAAGATTATGAATGGATGCTAGATTTTGCCAAACGGTTTTCTCTTCCTCTCTGGAGATGATGGTGTGTTCCCTAGTCCCCTGAAATGGTGAGTCACACTTCTGATGCTCAAATGTCGACCTGACCTCACATTCCTGGGGCATGCCGCCGCAGTGTGGTCTACAAGCCTCTGCTGAATGCTTGCTGGGTGGGCTGTGCTCCAGGGAACCTGTCCTTCCTCCCCGTGTCCCACCTGTGACCCTCGCCTGCATCAGTGGGGCGGCAGAGAAGCTGGGTGATTCAGAAATCACGGGAGGAAGCCGCCCCGAGCTGCAGTCGGACCCAGACAGTCATGAAGCCCGCTCATGAGGGCTGGTCCCTTTAGGGCAGCTTCTGGTTGGGTTGGGGGCGCCCGCCTCCTAACACGGGGTGCAGGGTGTTCTGCTTTGGGAAGACAATGTGCAGTTGGCATACTTTTCTTTCTTCCTTCAGCGTTGGGTGGAATTCATCTGTAAAACGACCTGGCCTTGGGCTTTCTTTGTCAAAAAGACAATTTGAATTCCTAGTGGATTTGTGCCCGTTGGCTCTTTCCTCTTTTCCAGCCAGTTCTAGCACTCTGTGCCTCCCAGCGGTATTTTGTTGTCAGAAGTGTGGGCGTGCAGTCGTTCCTGGCTTCCTCTTGCTGCCCGCCTTTCCTGGGAGCTGGCTTCCAGCCGGGACTCAGCAAGCTGCGGGACCCTTGCCGTTCCTTTTCAAGTGTGTTTTCTCAAGGTTTCTCGTGAGGCTCCTTCTTTGGGGGCTATGCCTTTTAAAAGTGCACTTTTGATCTCTGGGTCCTTGGGGACTTAAAACCGAGTGTCGGAGGCATCTTCTTTAGCGAGTGTCTCCTGGAGCTTTGCTGGTTAGGGGCTGGCTCACCTGGGATTGCCATCCATTCTTGATCTTTTCTGACCTTTCTAGCGTTATTTCTTGTGTCCTTTGAGCCCTGGAACTTTTCTCTGCCCTCAAGTCCATGTTGACTTAGCTTATATACAGGCCGCTCTGGCTTTCTTTTGATCGTTGTGTGCAGGGTAGGTGTGAATCCAGCCTTTGGTAGACCAGTGGCGTTGTATTGTATTATATTATATTATATAGACAGAATGCAGTTGGGTCTTCTTTCTCTAAGTGATCTAGCAATCTCTTTCTTTTAGTATGTTTAGACGATTTTAATTTGATCTCATTATTAAAGAAAATGAGTTTGAGTTCATCATTTTATGACTTTTCTGGTTGAGTCTGGTTTTTGTTCCTCTGATCCACTTCCTTGTCTTCTTTATCACTTGAGTATTGACACTGGCATATAATCTCCTAATGGTTCTGTTTCTCTGGAGAAACTTGATTGATTTAGGAGTATTTCCAGCAGGGTGGGTTCTGAGCCTTTGCTGTGTGACCAGGGTCTGTCCAGTGCCCCGGCCGCCTGAGGTGGGTGGTAGCCCCTTCTGTTCTGTTATTGGTGACACTTCTCAGACTTTCCATCGTCCCTCTTGTTGCTGAAGAGAGTCTCTGAATTTCAGTTGCTGTCCCAGGCACAGAGCTCCACGTGACTGTCCCACCCTCAGGGTGAGGTAGAGAGGCAGCAGAGAAGGGAGCGGGCTTCATGGCAGTCTGGGTCCAACTGCAGCTCGGGGCGGCTTCCTCCCGTGATTTCTGAATCACCCAGCTGCTCTGCCGCCCCACTGAGGCAGGCGAGGGTCACAGGTGGGACACGGGGAGGAAGGACAGGTTCCCTGGAGTCTTCCTTTCCCTCACTGCTGTGCAGGTTCCCGACGTGCTTGGGTCTGAGCCGAAGATTCAAGAAACATGTAAAATGGGACAAACAGGAAAACCAGGGACACTGCTAGGCTGCTGGTTCTTCTCTTCCTCCTCCCCGACCTGGTTGCCTTGGTTTTCGGGCTTCAGTAGCTGCTTCCTGCATTTCGCCTACAGTTTTCACTTATGCTTTGGGGTGTCAGCAGTCTGCGCGGGCTCCCTGCTTTTGGGGTGGCACCAAAAACTTAAATCCTTTATTTTAAAAATATTACTTAGCAGTTTGGAATTATTTTCAAATATAAATCGATGAGCCACCGAGTATTATTCTGAATGTAGAATGCTGTCTTGCTTCTAGGGGAAACTCATGGGGATGTGTTAAGTGTAGGACGAGAGGAACTTTTTTTTTCCAGTTTTTATAGTGACACCATCAATGTAATAATTTGCCCAAACAACCATCAAACAACATCAACAGTTTTTATCTATATTTGGAATTTCTCTAACTAAGAAGAGAAAATGAGAGATAAATCAATGTGGAGGCAAGTGATTAATAATTAATGCTTAATTCATAGACCTCCATCAGGCATTTGGAAAACTTGAAAATCCACGCTTGAATATTCAGTGAATCCACGGTAGAAACATCCAGTTTTCCAAGGAGAATGAAAATGCACCCCATGGGCTGACTGGTTGGCTTTCCGGTAGGGGGACGCCCTTTGCCTCCGCAGCCCGGGAGACGTGGCCAGAAGCCGGTGGGCACCAGACAGCTCCTGCCTGCCTTTGAGAAGCCCAAACGTGGCCACCACACTCGGACGGCACAGGCCGTGCTTGGAGGTGTGGCGGCCGTGCTCTGCCGATGTCCAGGTGGATGCAAGGGAGACCTTTACCTTGCAATCGCCAAGTGACCGCACACTCGGCTATTTCCAAAATAAATGGTCAGGGTCTTGAAAACTAGCAGAACCAGCGAAGGAGCTGCAGCCTCTGCAGACTCGGAGCCTCTGGAACTCCTGGAGCTGGCGAGAGGCAGCTTCCTGTTCTCCAGGAAAGGCCTGAATACACTCCCTGCTGCGAATCTGTGGCGGGGTGGGGTACTGTGAGGTGTCCGAGGCCTCCTGATTCTAAATGGAGCAATGAAATAATTGTGCTGCGTGTCCCATTGTGAAGCTCCCTATCTGTCTGGGCATAAAAAAACAGACCAGAGATTGTAACCAAGGAAACTGAATTAGGTTGTGCCTTTTAATTGCTTTGTGCTGAGTTGGTGTGATGGAAAGGTCAGCCCAAGCCATTGAAATGTGCGTACTCACTTAGGCTCCTTCAGAGGAGTGTGTGCTCTGCCTGTTAGATCAGGGCAAGTAAAGGACAAAATCCACGAAAGAACCCCTTCGAAAGTCAAACTCTGCCCCAACCTACAGCAGAGCAGATGGACTTAGTAGACATGTGGACGGAGGCGCCGACTCAGACCCTCCTGCACTCGCCCCCTCCTGTCTCCACCCCAGCTGTTGGGAGGTGCATGGTGCACCCCCAGGGCCACTTGGAATACCTGGCCAAGGTGGGGCCAGCCTCTCCCACCTTCCACCAGGCGTGTCCAGGCTGTGGCCATCTGGGATCCCTCACCACAGATCTGGTGGATGTGCAAACCTGAAAGTGCCAGGGGAAAATTCCTGTAGGTGATGCCATTGGCCAGTGGCAAACAGAAGCCCAAGGTCAGCACTCAAAAGGACTGGCGAGGCCCATCTCGTGGCTACCAGGGCGCCCAACAGGGAGCCCTCATTCTAAGAGTGGGTCAGCTGTCTTCCTGTGCACCCTCCTGCTTCCTGTCTTACCAGTGGCACTAGTTCTGCTGGAACCCTGTGCCCACACCCTCCATGACCAGCTGTCCCGTGCCCCCTGCATGGACTCACCACATGGCTGCAGGTCTCACATTAAATACCCAGGCTGCCTTCCTGACGTTCTTTGAGCAGTCTCCGTGCCAGGACCTGTAACACCTGGCTCCTCCACCGTCACCAAGGCAGGGCCACAGGATGTCTGTCTGTTTCCTGCTCTATCTGTAGCACCAGACACTGCTGGTCCACAAAGTGGACACACAAGTACCTGCCTAACGTGGGCACAAATGGCCTCTGGACGAGTCAAGCCCTCCCTCTGTGCCCAGGGGAGCACCTCCTCCACACCAGGGCAGAGGAACCATTCCACCCCAGGTCTGTCCATGCAGCTGCCATGTGTAAGTTCCCTCGGGTTCTGTGCCTGAACCTCGAGTCCTGGCGGTGGAGCCTGGCACCTGTCAGCGGCTCCTCCTTGCTGGGCTCTGCTGGCCGGTGTTTGCAGGTGCCTCTGTTCATCTGGCTCTTGTTCTGTTTCTCTTTCAGTTTCTGGAAGACGCCTGTGAGCTTCCACTTCTGGGCTCCCCATCTCTCTGACGCTCTGTGGGAGCTCTGCGTCCTTGCTGTGCTCCCTCCCCTGCTGCGTGTCCCTTAACCCCGCTGGATTCCCTGGACACCGCCCGTTCCTGTGCGTGTCCTCTGGGAGGCGCTTGTGTCTCGCACACAACCTTCCTGGCATCTGGATGGGCTCAGTATGGGCACTGATCAGCATCTTTGGGTTGAGGTCTACTCCAGGTCGGCAGTGAATTGGGAGGAACCAGGTGTGACCTGGGACAAGTGTCGGGTCTGGGCTACCAGTGAAGCTGCGCTGGTGTGTCTCCTTGAACCAGAGGCATGCTCCCAGGAGTAGAAAGCACTCTTTCCCTGAGAGGACGCACTGTGCTCCTTGGAGACATGCAGAACTCCAGCTGAGATTGGTGTGGGGGTTTGTTGGAAGACCAGAGCATTCCAGAGCATTCTGCCACTTCTAAAGTGAGGCGATGGTTTTGGAACGGAGTCATGGGCTCTGGTCTCTACCCTCGTACCTCAGATGGCACAGGACATGGCCAGGCACAATGGACAAGAACGCACCTGATCAGGAGTTGGGCCGTCCGAGTGCAGGGCCCAGAGGAGCACCCTGGACGGAGCCCCTGTGCCGGGTGATTGCCTGCTCGTAAAACCGTGCAGGTGGTGGAGAGTGGCAGCAACCGCAACAGCAACAGGGCCCCAGCCAAGGGGCCCGCCTGCCCAGAGTCAGGGCAGAGCAACGCCAGGAGTCCACAACAAGCCAAGCTCATGACCGGACACCCAGCAGGGCTGCCCCAGCGGGCACTCAGGACCCTTGGCCATCACAGGGACAGAAGCCTGAACTGGCAGCTTCTGCAGGAGCGTGTGGCAGGCTCCACGTGGAGACGGGTCTCAGGAAGCCCCTGATCCCCCTGCAGCAGGCTTGAGGCTGTAGCTGTAAGAGCTGCTGAGCTCTGAGGGATGGGCCTCCATTGGATCGACAAGGACGACGAGCCGTTGGCTTCTCAGAGCTCCAGGGTGTCTTCGCGAGTGTGCGGAGGCTGGCGGCCAGCAGGGCAGCAGGGACGGCGGGCCCTTCACACTCTGCGTGGCCCTGGAGAGGCTGCCAGGGTGAGTCCTTCCTCTGGGAAGCAGGCTCTGTGGGTGCCATGGCCTGTCCTGCTGGCCTCGGCGGCACGGCTGACTTGAGGCTCCCTGGCAGCACTGGGAGTCTTGGTTTCCTTTAAAAGCCATGCTACAACCCGAAGAGGCCTCGGTTATAAACACGCCATCACGCTGGGCAGCTCGCACGCCAGCGCCATTTCCTCTCATCTGATGAAGCTCTGCTTCTGCTTGTTGGAAAAGAACGTGGTCATGGATTGAGTAAGGAGGCAGAAAGAAATTCTTAGGGAGTAGTAGGACTGAGTCTGGACTAATTTTGGTGTGTGCTGTCTGCATAAAGATTTCAGTTTACTTGGAAGGCACTTAAGATTCCAGGCATATTTTATATTGAATATTGGAGTTACTGGCACATCATATATTCTGATAAATATACTCCTTTTTAAAATTTTCGGCGATGGGAATTCAAATGAGTAGAGGATGTGTTTACTTTTAGAGTAAGTTTAAATGATGTAAAATGCACCAAACCATGAACTAGAAATCCTGAGCTCTTCTAAATTTTGGTTCCTTATGGTGGAGAAAGCAGAATACTTATCAATGCTAAAGACACGTAAGGACCAAGTGGTTTAATTTATTTCTTTACTCATTTTCTTTGAGTGGCCTCTTGCTGTACTTCCCAGGCTGGTGTTGAAGGCCTGGGCTCAAAAGGCTGGGTCATCTTCCCACCCCAGCCTCCTGAGTAGCTGGATCACAGGCATGCACACCATTGCCTGCCTGCTTTCCAATAACACAGCCGAAAAAGACAGATGTTCAGGTTATTTTTCTTCTGTCACTGAGGATATTGATAATTAAAGTGTCTCTCAAAGGCAGCCATAAAAATTTCCAAAGAGCTTTAATTTACCTGTGTCAACACTGGTAGTATTTTTATGTCCTAAGAAAGGCAGGGCTATCACGCCGAGCCAGGCAGAAGTTCAGGTCTTACTCTGTCTCCCACCATCCTCCTCCTCTTCTGCGTAAGCCTGTGCCAGCCAAGACGGTGGCCGCTGCAGTTCCAGGCCACCAGGCTGAACACCCTAGGCACACCCACACACTCCTGCCCATGGCCCAACTTACTTGTCTGTGTGCTTTAAATAATCCTAACTCAGCGCGTCGATGAAGGCTGCTGTTCATGCAGTGGCTTCAGTAGAGCAGATGTGGAGCAAGCACTTCATGCAGATTATTTCCAATAATCCCGAGGTGGGCCCTCTGAGGGGTGGGCTACAGCGATTGACAGCATGTCAGGGATTACGGGATGAGGGCCAGGCCAGGGGTCCATCCTCTGCAACACCAGCAATCGACAGATGAGCTTGGTCTAGTGACTCTTCCTGGACTTCACTTTCCACAGAACATCGGGAGGGCAGTTCCGTGGCCAAGGTGAGCGTTGAAGAAGGACGTGAGCTCTCGTGGGAGGAGCACGTGGGGTCCCCTTGAGCTCTTCTGGGAGGTGCAGGGCAGGAGGGCCGGCCCAGCTCGGCCTCCATCCTGGGGCTTGTGGGGAGGGGTGCTGAGGAATCGGGCGGGAGGTTGGCATTGCAGAGGCCACGAGCAAGGAGTAGGGAATTCACCGTGTCAGAAAGAGGAGGAGGAAGGGAAATGGCGTGCGTTCACTCTGGATGTGTGAGGAATCAGGACATGACAGGTTTTAACTTGGTGTACATATAAACGTTTAGGGACATTATATAAATAATGAAACACTGTATGCAACAAAAGGTTATTCTGTTAAAGAAAACAAGTGTTATTTATAAATGAGTATTAGTCTAAAAGGCCTCCTGTTGTCTTAAAATTTAATATAGAATTTTTAAGGAGGTATAAAAATATGTGGATGCTAATTCTCAATAAGGGGGAATAGGGAAGCCCAGGGTTACTTTATATTAGGTAGGGGCAGGGGAGGGAGGGGAGGAGGTGTGGGGCGGGAAGGACAGTGGAGGAAGCTGACATTACTACCTCATGTGCATGCAGGACTGCACGACCCACGGGATCCTGCAACACGCACAATCACAACAATGGGAGAGTGTGCTCCGTTTATGTAGGGTTTATCAAAATGTAGAAATGTGTCCTACTGTCACGTGCAACTAATCAGAACACATAAAATTAAAAATTAATTCTAAACATTTAGATGCTCTTAGGCTTCAGAATAGTTTTTAAGATCTGGACTTTGCTGGGGGTGCTGAGCTACAGCTGAGGTCTGCAGGGGAGGCAGCCGGACTGCCCGCAGGTCGGGCCTTGGTGTCTGAGGGGCACCCAGGGAAGGGAGCATGCCGAGGGCACCCAGGGTAAGGGGGAGATGCCGAGGGCACCCAGGGAAGGGCAGGATGCCGAGGGCACCCAGGGAAGGGCAGGATGCCGAGGGCACCCAGGGAAGGGGAGCATGTGCGGTCGTCTATGCTGGGTGGGTGATCAACCCGCCCTCCCTCAGCTCCTTCAAGTGGAAAGGAAGCGGGTTGTGCAGATAAATAAAACAACGCGTGAAGTCTCAGCATTTTGAAAGGGAGTCAAGTGCAGGCCTGGCCTGAGCCCCTGAGATAAGAGACAATGGGCACCCAAGACGCTTGAGAGAAAGTGCAGAGCGGAGGGCAAGGGCCTGTTGGCCCCTGCTCCGCACTTCGCCCTGGGCAGGCGCGGGGACAGGACGCCTGGAGAGGAGGAAAGCAGGGCTGTGCGTAACTGTTCTTAAAGTCCTGCACAGATGAGATATCTACGGACCACGCGTAGAGAATAAAGAACGACAGTGTGCCCCGTCCCAGCCATGCGGGAGGCTGAGGCAGGAGAACCTCAGGTTCCAGGCCAGCCTGGGCAAGTTAAGGGACCCCATCTCAAAACAAAAATAAATGAGTAGAAAGGGCTCGGGTGTGTCTCAGTAGAACACTTACCTTTAGTGTGCAAGGCCCTGTGGCTTCAGTCCCCCTATGGCCGAAAACATAAATAAATGAAAGGATAAAAAGACGCAGGGCACACGCCCCACCTGATTTAAGGAAATCACCCTTCACCCGATGCCCTCCTGCCGGGCCGTTCACCTAATATCCCTGCAACAAGACCCTAAATGATTTCCCACTTTCCTTTTTGGTAAGTGCATTTTTTCCAACAAAAGGAAAGGCTGGCTGCCGACCTTCCCACTCCCAAGTCGGTTCGTTCTCTGCCACCCCATCTGTGGACACCCTGGCCTGCTTTCTTGTCCCACCTCTGATGGACCTTTGTCCCTGCGTTTCTGATGAGCAGTTTTCTATCTGAGAGCATCGCTGTGCCCACCTCCTGTGCCCAGTGGCTTTGCACCTGGGGGTAGTGCCTGAGCCCCAGGCTGTAAACACTTGCAGCCCTCTAGTTTCCCAGTTAAAGTCCCTGCTGGCTTTAGGGGTTTGCACCCCCAGCAGGATTAAGCTCTGGTTTCTCCATGTTTTGCCCCATTTAAATTTTTTGTCAATGTTTTGGGTGGCAAATGGATTTAAAAGAATTTACTAAAAATTAAAGATAGATAATATGTTAATAACACACTTCTATGTTTCCCAGATCTGGAAGGCCTTCTAAGACACCTACTGAAAGTGTTCATTGTTTGCCTGGAGTTCAGGGTTAACTCCTGCTTGGAGACCCTGATGTGGCCTCGCTGCACACTGGTTCTGAAGGCTCCTAGATGCCGGGTCGCTCCAGGTCCCCCCAGGGCTTGGTCTGCTCTTGGTGCTCCAGCACCACCCTGTCCTCCTGGTGAGGCTTCCTGTCACGTATCAGGGTCCCCACCTCAGGCGCTCTGCCCCACTTCCCTTGACTGATGTGGCTGGTCCGTTTTCCCATGTGGATTTTAGAATCAGCCATTTTAAACATCACAACTGCTTCATTAGGAGGCAGGAACACTGCACCACTTATGCAGAGTGCAGGGGTCTTGGGGGCTGGGTCTCCCAGCCCAGGGGAGACCTGAGACTGGGATCCTTCTTCCAGGAAAGGCCTGCCGGGCCAGGCTGCCTGGTGGTCCGAGTGGGTCACCGCAGTCACTCCCTAGCAGGAGGCCCTCTGGCTGCTCATTCCTGTCTGTGCTTGAGATGGGGACCTGTCCTCAGGAGCAGGGCATCTCCTCCCTGCTCAGTGAACTGGTCGTCTGGTCCGTGCTGTGCTAATCCCAGTGTAAACCGTGTTACGAAGAGAACTCAAGGCAACAGCAGTGGACAAGGGGAAGCATTTTTCTTTTCACTTCTTTCTTTTCTTTGGCAGCACAAAAAGGTAATTATGTACAATTTGAAGCAAAATGTGCATTCATTGTCACTTGTCCAATTTTACATTGTGGTTCTCCTGCTAATATGACAGGAAGGTCTGCAAAGTGCACGCTTGACAAATTGCAGTGTTTATAACAAGATCAAGATAACTTACTTATTCTTCCCAAAAATTCACTGATTTTCTTTAATGCAGCTGCTCAGAGTACGTTGGTTTGTTTCGCTTATTCAGTATTATCAGGGATCCCCCATATTAGAAGCTACTCATATTCCATGTTATGAGAGGCATGGGAAGAGGGAAGTGGGTGTCCTCTGACCCCCACAGCTGCCCCAAACTCCTACCACGATGGAGAGAAAGTGGCGGAAGTCCTAGGTATTACATAATAAGGAGCTGTTGTTTTTACAGTTGATCTTTTACACAGTGAACTTCTGTTCATGCAAAGGATTTTTAAAATTTGGGAAATTTGATTACGAGTTATTTAGATGACAAGATATATATTTTGTATTAAAATGTGCAGTTTTTATGTGCAATATTTTGTGGAAAAGGTCAAGCTCAGTACTTGTTACTGTTAAAATAAGTAACAAAAAACTCTTTATCAGCCTTGAAATAATATGTTGCTGTACAATAGGAATCATGTCACATTCTTGGTGACATTCGCTGGTCTTAGGATCTTATGCTTCTGCAAGGGTCCTTGGGGGTCTCCTTGCACACGAGCCAGTGATACAGGCAGGCCATCACCAATATTGCCATGAGCTCACCCGTTCCAGACATTGCCAGAGTTGGAGAGCTTGCTGCCTGCAGAGGCAGCTTATTCTTGGAAAGCATTACTCAAGCTGACCGTAAACTGTCTTCCTGAGCTGTATCTGCCATTCCTGGCTCAGTCTGGTTACCTCATGGATGGCCTGGTCTATTTCTGAGGGTTGGTGCTTGACCACGGAGGCCAGCCACCTCTCCCCAGTCCTAACTTGGCCTCTCAAAGCTGCCAGCTCCTTGCTTCTGCACTACTCCTAAGACCCAGTTCTCAGAAGTTTCTATCACAGTCCATCATACTTCTAACTTTTAATTTTGAAATGCAGAAGCAGAACCAAACTCAGCCTTCCAGATAGTTCTATGACATTCTATTTGTGGTCAACTGAGACCAACACCAGTTCTCACCCAGAGTAACACAACAATGGTATAGAACATTCTCAGGCTACCTTTAGTACTTTGCAACTCAAGTTAGAATATACATATATGTGTGCATGTGTATATACGTATATACACTTACATATGCATTTGAATGTATATTACATATTGGTACAGGGGATTGAGTCTGGGGGGCACTTCACCATCGAGCTACTTTTTAACTGACCTTTTTAACTTTTTTGTTTTTTATTTTGAGACAGAGTCTCGCCAAGTTGCCCAAGTTGGCCTAGCTATCCTCCTGCCTTAGCCTAACAAGTCATTGGGATTACAGGTGTGAGCCACCATGTCCATTCAGTGATGTTTAAATATAAATTCCATATGTAACTCTGAAAAATATAATTTTATATTATTCACATCATTTTCCTCCCACTCAGATCTTCTCACTGTGAATTGATACATTTGAGATCATGGGAGACACAGGCACCAGGTTGAACTGTGTCCCTGACTCCTGTTGGTCCAAATCCTAATCCAGGTACCTGTGCATATGAAAGAAAATGGGGTCTTCACAGGTGCAGTAAAATGAAGATTGAGTCATTTGGGAGGAGAGAGGACCTGAATTCTCCCCAGCACACACAGCAGCCTCCAACAGGAGAAGAAGGTCTGGGAAGGGCTTGCTGATCTGCTCTGGGGCACTGAGAGGAACCTAGGGCTCTTCCAGGGTGGGGTTCACACAGAGCGCCTGATGCAGGGAGGGGAAGGGTGAGTAGTTTCCAAGTCCTCCTTCTATTTGAGTATGGGTGGGCCTGGGGCCGGACGTCTCTGGACGTGGAGTGGGCCTGGGGCCGGACGTCTCTGGGAGCAAAGTGCCTTCTTTAGCCCAGGCGAGCTGTGAGGCTGCCCCCTACGGGAAGGGCACCCCCAACGTTTCTGACATTGTTACACTCAGAAAGTCATAATATGGACTCACTGGGGTAAATGGGAGGGCTGAGGCTGTCTATACGGTGCCTGGTGAAAAAACAGCATTTTCCCACATTACAATTGTAACATAACAGTGAAGAACAATTTGTTAAGCAAAATACTAAATGCTGAGTTTGCACAAAGTTCCCGATTAAAGACTGTAAAACATTAATCTAGAAACTTCAGCTTGCACCATAAAAATATATATTTAAAATATCTATGTGAAATGCCTGACCAATACTTCAAAATCTTCATAGCTACACAGAGAAATTTTGTTTAAGCAAGTAGGTATAAGACTTTGTTTTAGATAGTTGTACAACCATGAGTAGATTTACAAAATTGTGTGATATTTAAAAAAAAAATTTCATTCGTCAATGTCATGCTGAGTTTTGTGTGATGGGGATAGACTTCAAGTCCAACTGAACTTTTGCATATAAATTTTGCAACCTAGTGACGAAGCTCTGATTTTCAGAATATTGGAACGGAGGAGCACATCAGCAGGTAAGAGGGAAGGTGCCAGGTGCAAGGACAGCCTCGTGCCACCACCACTCGGGTGCAGCCTAGGAGGCTGCATGCCTGGCGTTACTGCCATCTGTCCACAGGCAGCCTGGAAGAAGAGTCCTCCCTTGTGGAGCAGTGGTCTGCTCTGCACGTGGTTGGTGAAGTCATGCTGTCCCTGGCAGAAGAGTCCCTCGTCCTGAGAGTGTGCCAAGGCAATGCCAGTGTGCCTGTGCTCAGTCTGCTTAGCACCAGCATGGGCCACAGGAGACACCCCTGGCATGGGTTGCCAGCCTGGGCCACTGGAACGGACCACCTGCATGGACGACTGGCATGGGCCACCTTCATGGCCTCATATCTCGCTGTGCTTTGATGATCTCCAGAAAGGCACAGAGAGGGCTTCCTGGAATCAGAAGTAGTTCATCTGGGGACACTGGTGCTCTAGGCCCTTCCTGTGTGCCACGTGGCCGAGGATGGAGGCCCCTCGTCCCACGGGGACCCGTCTGTACCACTGGTCTGAAGAGTTCAAGGTGGTGTGGGGGACAGCTTGCCTCCAGCCGTGCAGGGGGTGATGTTCACCCTCAACTCAGCTCCCCTGGACCGTAAACACATTCCCTGGGGCTGTGGTCCTTCCCCTATGAGCTGCCATTAGGAGAGGAGCAGACTGAGTTTGTGCTGTGATACTGATTAGCCAGGGGTTAGGCACTGGCAAAATCAGCACAAGAACATTGAAAAGACACTGGGGATCTTTTAATCGTTAGTTTTGGCAGCGGATTTAGGGACATTACCAAGTGCTCTTTAAACCAGCAGATTGAGCCACTGATCAAATCATTTTCTAACGGCAGACTCGTTAGCAGCAGCTGCCAGCAGAGCCTGTCTGAGGAGTCACGCTGCGCTGGCCACGGCCCATTCACGTCAGCTGGCAGCTGCTGAGCTGCAAACCTAAGCATGACAGAGGTGCAGAGACCTCCACCTGCTTCAGCTCACGGGTGCACGTTTTAAATTTGCATAATTGTTTTATGTGATCCTCTGTACAATTTCTCACTTGCCTAAGTTACCTACCCTGGGCCCCAGGTTTGGTGTTGAATCTGGCAAGGTTATTGTGAGGCTTGATGGAGATAAAAAACACTAGCAAAGAATAGCAAATATACAATTAGAGGAATCATTAAAAACACTCAAGCAATAGAAAAGAACAAATGGAAACTTCCTTGTGCGAGAAGAAGGCCTGAACCTAAGCACTAGAACGTTCTGTGTACTTAGGGGATTCTATACAAAATCAAAGCCTCTGACGTGTAATCTCCCACAGCTATTGAATTTTAAACAAAGAGCATAAAAATGCAATGGTCAGTTAGGCAAAATGACCAGGTCACTTACAAAGAAAAAAGCCCATTAGAGTGACATGAGACTTCAGCAGTGATACTCTATGTAAAAGAGAACAGAGTGGTTTGTGTGAGAGCCTCAGAAGAACCCGAGAGCATAGCTTTAGGTACGGCTACGCTGTCTCCAGGGATGAAGGAACTGGCAGTGGATGTGAAGGTCCTGTTCTCGTGGACCCTTCCTGACCAGCTCACTGACCAAGGAGCCGGAGCCCTCCCGTGAGGACCGAGGAGACGCCCAGCCACACGTCTACAGCTCTGTCTGAAGAAGGGAATCTCCTAATGGAGGTGGGACAGAACTGGGCAGGTGAAGGCCGTGAAGGGCCGCCTTAGGGTGGCCAGAGGCATAAAGGGAGAAACGGCCGTTCGACACCGGAGAGGCTGCTCACTCAATCTTGCTTATAAGGAAAAGAAAATCTAAGCCACACCCATTTGAAACACAGTACACTTCTTCAGCAAGACGGTGAAAACCAACCCTCTCTGGGGGTGCTCATGAGAACGCAGTGGTGCGACCCACCAGGCTGACCCGGCACTCAGGAACTCTCCTGTGCGCTACGCTGGCCCGCGACCAGGCTCTAGGAGAGCATCCCACAGGTGCTGTGTGTGCGAGGCTGAGGCCGAGCATTGCTCGCACCTGCGGGGACGTGGCCTGACTGTGCATGGCCCCAGGATACACGGCGAAGTGCAGACAGCGACGGGGATCAAGGTGCAGAAGGTGCGCTACCTTCTATGGAAAAACCTCAAGTTGACCACCTGATGGACCGGGAGGGAAAGAGGGAGAGGGGACAGGATTGCAGGAGGAATCAGGAGACGGGTTCTGCAGATTCATCTTGGCATCAGGCAAATAGGATTTAAAATAAGTCCTAAAAAGAGTATAGTGCTTTAAGAAGAAATAATTAAAAATTAATCCCTAAAATAATAAACTATTCAATTGAATCTATCCTGGTGACAATATTTAAGAGAAATTATTTCAAGGAAGAGTGAGATAGTCCATGGAGCAAAAAGCCTTGAATTGGGTTTGTTGATGGTGTGGCTGGTGTAGGCTGTAGGGTCGCTCTTCTGAGGCCCTTGAATGGAAGCTGTGGGGTCAAAGCGAAGCAACTGTGTTGGGGGACAATCTTAATGAACCATGCTGGTCTTGGCTGGGTACCGCTTCTGCTTCTGGAATGTGATATAATGATCACTTAACACATTTATGGATTTACAGCAAATGTTTGAATAACTACCGCCTCACGTGAAGCACATTTGGATGACACATTTTACTAAGACATGTCTCTTTTGGGAGTTCTTATATAATCTAAAAATAGCCTTCCCTGTAGGATACTTATTCAAATAGCAATTAAGTTTCCCAAATGAGAATAAATATAAAGCTATTTCTTTATCAAATCATGGCAGGTATGCAATTTAAAATCACTAAGCTTCGCATTTCTATGTTAAAACATTGTGCTAAGAAAGAGGTTGTTTTCCTTAACTTGAAGAAACGTTTCCTCAGAACTGACATTTCCTTCACAAAAGTTAATGTAAGTCCCCTCTGGGAAGTGCCACATGGAGACGAAGGCAGCCTGGGGAACTCTTGTCATGACACCTGCCGGTCCCTGGATATGACGGAAGGTCGATATCTCATATTTGATATCACAGTATTCGCAATCAAAACGTAGACATTGGGATAACCACCTAGTAAATTAAATATTTCACTGCCTGGTATTTAGTATACTCAGCTGCAGAATTGACTGAAGTAGGAGGCTCGGAGTTCAATCCAGGTTTTTCTAATATCAGCTCTGTATGTGTGGGTGAATTATAGGATCATCCTGTGCCTGTTTCCTCATCTGCAAGATGAGGATGATAATATTACCCACGTCGTAGTGTCATTAAGTTAACATAGGAAAGTGCCTGGAACAGTGGCTAGTATAACATAAGCTCATATGAAGGTTTACTTGGGTGCTGGTGATGGTGATGATTACGATGATGGTGTTGGTGATGGTGAGTGTTGATGATGGCGGGGATCATGATGATGCTGATGCTGATGGTAATGATGGGTTCATGATGATGGTATGATCATGATGGTGGTGGTGATGATGGTGTTGATGGTGATGGTGATGTTGGTGATAGTGGTGATGGTGGTGTGATGATGAAGGTGATGATGGTGTTTTGGTGATAATGATAAGGGGTAGTGGTGTTTTTGGTGATGATGATGGTGATAGTGATGATGGTGTTGATGGTGGTGGTGTTGATGGTGATGGTGATGGTGATGGTGATGTTGGTGATAGTGGTGATGGTGGTGGTGATGGTGATGTTGGTGATAGTGGTGATGGTGGTGGTGATGATGAAGGTGATGATGGTGTTGATGGTGGTGGTGTTGATGGTGATGGTGATGGTGGTGGTGATGGTGATGTTGGTGATAGTGGTGATGGTGGTGTGATGATGAAGGTGATGATGGTGTTTTGGTGATAATGATAAGGGGTAGTGGTGTTTTTGGTGATGATGATGGTGATAGTGATGATGGTGTTGATGGTGGTGGTGTTGGTGGTGACGGTGGTGATGGTGGTGATGTTGGTGATAGTGGTGATGGTGGTGTGATGATGAAGGTGATGATGGTGTTTTGGTGATAATGATAAGGGGTAGTGGTGTTTTTGGTGATGATGATGGTGGTAGTGATGATGGTGTTGATGGTTAGTGATGATGCTGCTGGTGAGGATGGTGGTGATGATGGTGATGGTAATGATGAGATTGATGATGAAGAGGAGGATGAAAGTGAGAAGAAAAGTGATGGTGGTGCTGATGATGATGTGGTGATAAGGATGGGGACGAAGATGTTTCTCGTCAGGATTTTCTATTTCTAGACAATGCTCAAGTCTGCACCTGAAGTGGTGTAGTATCTGCTGTCACCTAAGCGTACCTTCCCATGTGCTTTCAATCATCTTAGGTTCCTGACCACTTGACACCATGTAAATGTAATGAGAATTGTTGTTCTGCTTAGGGGTGAGTCACCAAAAACTGGTCTACGTGTTCAGGACAGACACAGTTATTTTTAGGAATGCTTTCGTTCACATCTGGCTGACTCTGCGTGTGGAGATCGGCGCACGATGTGAATAGTGAGGCAGAAAGGTCCATGGTGTTCTAATTGACTCTGCCAAGTGTCTTCCAGACAGAGGGCAGACCTGTCCGGCTTGTGCATTTTTGCTGCAGTAGTTCCTGGTCTTCCCTAGGCATCGAGGTCACCTGAGGAGTTTGAACAGAGCAGATATTTGAGTCCCTTCTGTTGGGCTGGGCTGAGGCTGGTGCATCTGAATTTCCCCGTTTGACAGATGACGGCATGTGACGGGACCCAGGGCTGCTTCCTCTGTGTGGAGGATCTTGACTCCTGGGGCACAATGCGTGCCTCCTGTGCGTGGCCCCATGTGCCTCAGTCCACCTCTCCTACTCCATTTACACACAAAGGCAGGATCAGAGGTGCTGCCTTAGGTGGACGTCTACTTGAGGTCTCACGGAACCTTGAATACAGTTACATGGCTTTTGTTTTGAAGGAGGCAGATGCAGAGAGCAGGGTGTTGGGTGACGGTGGTGGAATCACAGAGGACTTCAGAGGAGAGAAGGCAGGGAGGACAGCACAAGGACTGTCACAGACAGGGGCCGTGACCCGTGTCCTTGGGAGAAGGAGAGAGAAGCCCCTTTCTTACTCATAGAAGGCTTTGAGGATGAAGGCAGAGTGCCGAGGACCACAGGAGAGGTTGAAAAAAATGCAGGACAGTGAGCCGATGGATGTGGCCAGAGGTTCTGGGGAGGCGGTGGGGTACATTACCCCTCTCATTAGTGAATGAACAAACGCTCGTCCCTGTGAATGCCGGGTTTCTCCACACATACACCCCGAGAGTCCGTAATGGCCTTCTGGAGTCCATTTACCCCTCGGGTCCTTACCTTTCCTCTGATTGCTCTGCTCCTAGGAGAGGCCCGTCGGTACCGACAGACGGCACTTACGTGACATCCTGCACATGGCGAGAACTCCTCTTGAGGCATTCTGGGTCCCTGAGAACCAGAGGGCGACTGCCATTTTAGAAGTCAGGACGCACGTGCTGGGAGCTGTGCTGAGCGTTTCCCTATTCCACCCAAGAGCAGGAGGATGAAGCCTGGGACGGAGGATGAGGAGGGAGCCGCGCTCCCATCTGGGTCGTCCTGCATCAGGTCCTCTTGGCGTCTGCATTGGCAGACCCTCAGCCCCAGGGTGGAGCGATTCTCATAGCTTGACGCTAATGGACGTGAATGTGGATGAATCGCCTCACTGCAGGTGGTGGAGGCGCCTCTCCTGCAGCTCCCTGCTTCTGTCCTGGAGCCCTGGAGTCCAGAATCAAGGCTCGGACCCAGCGTGCTGTGCCTCTGTGGGCAGTTACTTCCCGCATGGCACTAGCTCTGCCTCTCTACAGAGGCCTCAGGGAGCATCGTGGGGTGTGCTGGGGGGGATGGATTATGCCAATGACATGCTGAAAACTAGCCTGGCATTGATGAGGGACACACCAGTGTATTTCTGCTTTCTAACTGAGCGACACGGAGGGTCTGTTCAATCCCCGGCAACCTGGAGAGATAACTGGTCATTTAGCAGAGAAGCCACCTGAGGCTCAGGGCTGAACGGGGTGCCCTCCCAGACCTCCCCTTTGGCCAGACAGCCTGCTGTTTGTTTCAGTCCACCTTGATGTTCTGTGTCCCAGTTTTAATACACAACAGCTTGCACAGAGGTGAGGCGGTGGCAGCCGTCATGGGTGGAGATACCAAAGCCTGTGCAGATGGTCTGCAGCTCCGGGTCAGGTAACTGGCAAGCTGCTCCCGGGACAGCCGTGGATGGTAGCGTGTCTCTGACACTTGGAAGGATCTGCTACCAAATTTAACTTTTGCAATGTTCCAATGCCTGCACGCTGCAGCCCACACGGCTGAAATGCTGCGACTTTGCACAGTCCACCAATACACGATTGAGGGCTGTTCCCTGACGGGATTTGTGTGTTGTCACTGCCACAAAAGTACCTTACCAACTGCACAAGTATGCAAGTGCAAGTACGCACTTGAGAACAACATCAGCAACAGAACAGGCGAGGAGAGCACTTGGCCACCATTATGAGGGTGGCCGCACCAGGCGGGAAACCTCAGTGGGTACTAAATCACCCGGTGAGCAGGTGAAGAGGGGCGGGACACAGTCTCCACCGTGTTCCACAAGACTCATAGTTAGGACAACTCTGTTACAATAGATGATCTTAAAGTAATTAAAGAAGTGACTTTTTTGAGCTCAGAAAGCAATGCAACTTTTAAGATGTGCATTATGCCAACAGAAGGAGCTGATTGCAGCGTCTTCTCCCTTGGGGAAGGTTTAGCACACTCTAGGTACCAGAGGACATGTGCATGCCTCTGCCTGCAGCCTTCAGAGAGAGAACTTGCTTTATTCCCCATGTTTACAAGCCAACGTGCATGCTCTCTGCACAACACCAGCCTCTTTAAGAACCGTCTTTTAAATTCATTTTAGATCTCTTCAGTATCCAAGTGCAATTGGGTTGGTCTAAGTTTGAAGGCAAATGGAATATAATCCAAAGGTCTACAACCTTTCAGGAGGTTCACACGAGGGTAAAGGTCCTCTGTTGACAATTGTTGATTGATAAATCATTGATTTCCCTTCAGAGTTTGCTGTTACAAGTCGTGATGGAGACAAGATGTGAAGTCTTGACCTCTGTGCGTTCCTTGCTTTCTTTCTCCCACATTCAGATGCCCCACGCCAGGCAAGGGCTCCCGGAGGAAGCCTGGGCCAGTCTTATTCCCCGTAGGCTTTATTCTCTGAGGACATGAAAGCAGGCTGAAGATTCGAGGCCCAGCCTGCACATCATCTGTGGACAACTGGGGAACTTCCAGGAAGTACCTTATGTCCACGGAGAAACTCTCCCAGCAGAACGTCAACCAGCACTGCAGGCTGCGGAGTGGGCAAGATTCTGGAACGCTTAAGTCGAATAAGTTGATGTACGGTAACCGACACACATGCTGCTCTAGTCTGACTTGATGCAATCAAGTCTACTTCTGGAATCAGTAGGTGAAAATATGCATGACTAAATTCTCAAAATATTATCACTGCTACTCATGTTATAAAGACAACAGAAAGCTGACACTATGTCATCACTTTCCATATACATACATACATATGTACATACACATGTGGGTATGTGTGACACAGTGTCCCTGCGGATACTGTGCAGTGAATGCATAATTTAGGACAGCAGGAAGAGGCAGAACCCTAAAAGTTCTTGCTTTTCTGCCTGAGAAAATATTGTCAAGTCCTCAGAGTGCCAGGACACCAGGTGCATTTTGGGTAGGCAAGGCCTGCATGGAGGATGTTGCTGTTTGGTTTTTGATAGTCTGTCTTGTCTCATGCTCTCTAACCTTCCTGGACCTGTGGTTTGGTGTCTGCTATTGCTTTTGGGGAGATTCTGGTCATTATGATTCAAATATATGCATATGTTTTAAATTTGTTCATTTTTATTTTTACTCAGTTCTTTCTTACCTTTTTGGCTTACCTTCTGCTTGTTCCCAGGTCTTGGGAATTCTGTTGTGGGTTTTCTTTTCTTTTCGAGACCCCCTATAGCCCCCTGACTTCACCTCTGCTGTGTGGAGTCTGCTCAGGAGCCCATCGGAGACTCACTCAGTTCTTTTGCTGTGTCTGATTCTTCACGTTTTGCTATGCTTTTGCTTAGAGTTTTGGTGTGTCTGATTGACACAACGAGAGCCCCTGCCCCTGTGGACACAGCCCCTTGGGATTTGAGGGATGCACCACTGCAGGGGAGGGAGGCCAGCCAGGCCAGCACAGGCTCATGGGGTCAACGGCCACGTCAGAAGCACCGTCAAGACCTGGCTGGGCAGGAGCTGGGAGCAAGCACGTCTCCACCTCCTGCAATGCAGGCAGCAGAAAACTAAGGGGAGAGACTCCCGGTGATCAGGCCACTCCAGGTGGTGAGGGGCCGGGTGGGCATGTCTCCAAGGTCCTGCTGTCACCTCTCCTCCATTAGACGGTGATGCACCACCTGAGGTGGAGGCTTCAGGGGGAATGAGGCGCGAGATGCATGGAGCTTGAGGAAGAGTGTGGGGCCTGTGGCCCTCCAGCACAGCGACAGGAGAGGCCCCTCGGTACCTGGGGGCCTGGCGTTCCTTTGCTCTGGGCCGGAGCCAGCCTGGGTCTGCTCCATGTGCTGCCTCCCTTCCGGCTGCAGCAGGGGTCCTTGCTAAAGCCTTGCCTGTGTTTCAATGCTGTCTGCGTCCATTCATTTCTACGACTCTGGATCCAAGAGCGCCAGCTTAGCTGCATACCGGCAGCAACTTCCTCTGTCCACTAGAGCCCTCAGAGCAGGGGTCACACTGACTTAGATCCCGAAGGTGGCTCAGGACTCGTGGGGTTTCTGCTCTGGTTCTGACTGTTGCTCTTTGCTAGGCCCTGGCACCCCGTGGTTTTCTGTGGAACGCCATGCATGATGCGCTGCCTCGTGGCTGCAGGGCACAGGCTCCTAGCACAAGAGATTAGGCCCATCTGGCTGGGCACTGGGCTGTCTTGTGTCCTCGGGCCCAGGCTCCTCTGGGCTGTCCTCTCAGAGGGACTCTTGCAGCTCTCTCGGTGGGAATCCACTTGCTGGCGGGAGCCTGCTGGTGTGTGGGGGGTCTTCCAGGAGAGTCTCCGTGTCCTGTTGGCCTGCTCTTGCAGACTCGCAAGTTTCTCCAGTGGTCCTGCTTTCCCTCCTCTTGTCTCCCACTGGCTTCAGTGTCCCCAGTGTCTCCGTCTGTGTCCCTACCCCTTAGGTGAGAGGATGACAAGGCTCTGGAGGGGGGACTGCCTCCCTACCTGGCCCAAGGCTCTGGCGCCCTCTTCTCCAGGGGAGGCTGTTGTTCAGAAGGTTCTGGATGTACTTCGGTGTGACGCTCTTCCGGTCCCCCAACCGTGAGGGGATCCCAGGGACCTTTGTGGAGATGTGAAGTGAGAGTATGGTGGTCCCTGTGTGTCTGCAGCCCCAGCAGCCCCACGCTCAGCACTTGCTTCTATGCTGGGCCCTGCAACACATCAGGGCTCCATGACCCGTCCTGCCCGCTGATGGCTTTGGCTCCTGCTCCAGGGAGCAGACCTCCACTGGGACTTCCGGACTCACCTCCCGGATTCTGTGGTGCCGATTTTCGCTGCAATCTCAGGTTTGTGACGGTGGAGAAAAGTCCTTGGGTTTTCGTCTTGTTCATTTTTTTCTTATATGAAGACAGGAGTGACAACTCACAGCCCTTTACATAGCAGAGATATCAGAGTGTCAGAATATGTTTTTAACATCATGTTTCAGTTTGGCTTTTAGTACTATGCTAATTTCATAAAAGGAAATGGACATGTTCCCAATTTACTAAAAGATAAATACAATTTTGCTTTTAAAGTTGATTTTTTTTTATCTTGAATTAATGAGGTTCTGACCTGTCAAACTTAAAAAAAAATCACTCAGAGAGATTCTCCAGTGAATCATGACATTTATTTGGGCAGAGTGTCACACGGGAGCGTGGTGGCAGGGAGCTCTGGGCTGCTTCAGGAGGCTGTGCTGGGGAGACTTAAAGACGACATGCAGAGGTTGCATGGATGGCTGAAGCAGGGCTCTCCGCCACAGTGATTAGTGACCGGGACCTTGGTCCAAGGTGGTGCAGACAGTGGCCGGGCAGATGTGCCCTGGAGTTAGGCAGTCACTTGGCCTTGTGCGAGCTGGGGCTCCTGGCAGTCTTCTGGGAGGGTGGAGGTCAGAGTCCTGGCAGAACGCCGTCCACGTGACCCCCGGCGTCACTTCCGTCTTCTGCTCCATTTATTCCATCTTGATCTGACAGCCTTCACATTTCCTTCACGGGCCTTGGACATGACTACTAAAGCTTCATCTATTCTTTTAATACCATATTCTAATTTGATGATATGGCTTCTGAAATAATCTAAAGCTGCGTTTGATTGAGGTTCTCATCCTTCCCGAGTGCTGCTGTTCTGAGTACATTTTTTTCTGATAGAGTTTTGAACATTGGGCCGACATCTCCTGGGGCATGACCAGCCTGACTGCGGGTGGGCTTCGTAACTGCAGCAGGATGGAATCCGACCTCCTGAGGGAGCGTCTTTCTGTTCATTGCACTTCACTTCCCTTCAGAAGTATGCTAGTCTCTACCGCAAGTGACTAATGGCTTGATTCACTGCTGTGTAGCCACTGTGTGCTGGGCCCTGGAGGTAGAGAAGTAATTGAGATATTTTCTCCAGATCTGAGAGAAGACAACATAATCTTCAAGAGGGACCAAGGAGGAAAGGGAGAGAGAATTTTAAGCTGAGCAGAGCAGCTGGCAGATGCTCGACTCAGACACTTATTCAAAGGGAAGTCAAGACGGATTCCAGAGCAGAAGTCTCAATCCCCAGCCCTCCGGGCTGCGTCACAGCAATGACTATGCCTCAGATGACTTATGAAGGACTCAGGAGGATCTCGTTTGTACAGAAAGAGGGAAAACATCACTAGCAGACAAAACAATTTCTACAGAAGCAGGCAAGCATGAAACAGCATGATAATTTGAGAGGGTGTAAGCACAGGGTTGAGGCTGAAATTCAGATTCACAGAAAAATTTGCAGAAATGAGATCAGGGGAGAAGAATGGAGTTACTGCAAAAGATCTGTATGGCCTGAAAAGAATTTGAGTCCATTGTGTAGGCAACAGGAGCCCTCAGACTTGTTTAAGTCACAGAGGATTCAGCCAGATCCATAGAGGGAGGCTTCCTGCTGAGGGGTTGTATATGGATGGTTCATTTGGGGCCACTTCCGTGGAGAGACAGTGCGTGTTTTACACTGCACTGAGTCATACAAGTATGCGCTGGGGATTTCCAAATCTTATGAGAATTCTATAAGAGAAATGCGTGGGAAGATGAGTGAGCACCTGAGGCACCTGCAGTGAACCCTCCATCAGTAGGAGCCCAGGAGGTGCTATTAGGACAGGGAGAGGGGGCTTCCTCAGGTGGGAAGCAGGGTCATGCAAGTGCGCACCTTAGGGTAATAGAAACAGGCCCTGTCTTTTGACAGGGATGCTCATCCCGACTGGTGGCTCCACGGGTCCTCCTGCACGTGGTGCCCGGTGCTCTGCAGGTGATGGACTGGAAGTGGACTCTCAGGGCTGCTGCTGCCCTGCTGGCTTTGCTTGTGCCCCTGGGCCTCCCCTTCACCTTCTTGAGCACTGTCTTGGATGGAGCCTTCCAAGCGTGCCAGTGTGGCCATCTCCACTTGAGGGTGTCTCTGCACTGACATGAGATCATGGCCAGTGCGCTAGTCAGCTTTTTGACCCTGGGACCAAAATATCTGTCAGTAACAACTTGAACAAAGAAAGATTCGCCTGGGCTCACAGCTTCAGAGTTTCAGTTGTTGGTCAGCTGGTTCTGTTGCTTTGGGCCTGAGGTGAAGCAGAACATCCTGGCAGAAGGGTGTGGAAGAGAAATCTCAGCTCATGGCAGCCAGGAAGCAGAGAGCAGGAGAGAGGAGGGCCAGGCACAGGAGACAGTTTCCCAGGGCATGTCTCTAGTGACCACTCCTTCCAAGTAAGCCCTACCTCCTACGGTTTCCACCCCTCCTGCTATCCATTCACACCTTAACCCACCATGTGGATTAACACAAGGATGAGGTCAGAGTCCTCACAATCCAACGATTTCTTAAAGCCCCACTGCTGCACACTGCTGCCTTCGAGACCAAGCCTGCAGCACAGGGGTCTGCGGGGGCCAGTCCAGATCTAAACCACAACATTCATGACATGTTGTTACTTGGGAAGGGCTGGGAAGAATAGAGTGACTTTGATTAGGTAGAGGGGAGCAAAGGAGGGGAGGGTATGGGGTATCTATCTGATGTCATCACCCTATGTGTACATAGGCCTGTGTGATTCTACATCGTCAACAACCAGAAGAAAAAGAAATTGTACTCCATTTATGGATGATGTGTCAAAATGCATTCTACTGTCATGTATGACCAGAACAAATAAAACATATTTTTTAAAAATAAATAAAACATGGTTATAATCAATTGAATCAGTATTTAAAAACACAAAGTAGGAACGTCCTCTGTAATTTTGTGTGTAAGAAAGGGAGTAAAAGTGCACACACCTGCTGGTTCTCACTGGAAGACACACAGGAAGACTGCCCAGGGCAGCTGTGGTGACCACCTAGGGGAGGACCAGTTACTGGCTGTTGATGGCTATTCTTCCTCAACTTCAAAATTTTTCATTTATTTATTAAATGAAACAGTGATTTTAATTCAGAAAACCTGTTTGTTTCGATGCCATCAAGATCTTTGAAAGTGCTATTAAAAAATCCAACCCAATAGGGTGTGAATTTTCAGCAAAAGCACATACACGATTTTGTGGAGCTTATTTTATTAGTCCTTCTGTGCCTTTGAAGTGTCCTCGTGTGGAACTCATTACTGCAGGCAGAGGCTGTTCTCAGCTCCCTGTCTGGTGTCTCTCCAAGGGACGCCAGAACATCGCTGGCTCATCCGGACGGACCTGCAAGCTCAGCCTTGAGAAGTAATGATGCCTTTCATGACCGCAGGGACCTGGGCTCCCAACGGACTTACAGAGCAGCAGCCCTGGTGGCTTTCCCGTGGGGGACATGCCACATTCTGCTCTAAAAGCAACGCTTCCCGAGCAGCCAGCTACCCATTTTATTGGACTTATTGTACCATTTACTTGCTTATTTTAGAAATGCTGACTCTGGACCTAATCTCTAAAACAGGGGGACACTCCTAATTTTTTTTTCTTTCTAGATGGTAACTTTCGATCTGATAAACTTCCCGTTTCCTCTGATTTTACCCTCTTGGATCAACTGTTACAGTGCTGCTCTAAGTGAAAGGAAATTTCAAATCAACATCATCACAGGGAAAAGGGCTCATCAGGAAGCTAATCGATGAACTGCTTTCACGTTTTCCTTTGATTTAAGCAAACAAACTTTCCTAGGAAAGATAACAGCCTGAAAAGCTGACCACAAAGGAACTGGGCATGGTGAGTGTTTACCAGACACATCTGGCTCAGAGCCAGGCTGTGGTCACAGGCTGCCCGAGGGACCACTCCACGCTGGCTTCCAGGCTGGTCACAGGAGGCTGAGGGACTAGAGTCCTGATCTGTCACTAGGAATGCTGACAGTGCTCATGCTGGGTGCAGATGAAGAGCGAACACAGGAAAGTGCTTGGGATAACTCCTGGGCCTTGGAGGACTCAAACTCATCGGATGACATTGAAGTGACCTTGACCGCTCTTCAGGGGCTGGCACTAGACGGCGTCTGGTGGGCGTTCCTAAAGACCTGTGGTCTCCCTTCCTATGACTGAAGTCCTTGTTCAGAGGAAGGAAAGTGTGCGGGTCCCCACAGGGACATTTCGAGATCTAGTGGAAGCGAGACTGAAGACTTCAGTTGGGGACTGAAGTCTCCCAGCCACCGTGTCCTGCTCCCTGCCACTCCAAACAGACCGTCAGCTGCTGTCTGGTTGATGGACTTACTGAAGCATGCCTGCTGCCCTGCTCACGGCCCACCTCCTGCTCTGCCCTCAGAGGCTCCACGCTCTCGGGAACACCAGATCCAAGATCCGATCTTCCTGTGCGTCTCCTTCAGCTCCAGGCACTATATTTCTACTTATTCTCAAACTTTCAGAGCCCATTTGACCAGCAAGAATGTGAGCACTATGTTAATCAGGGAACTCTGATTTCTCATAGCAGAAAACCCTTCTTAATTGCTGACCCTGTGGAACTGAAGGTCTAGGGTCCTGGGCAGCTCATTCCCTGGCCCTCCTCTGGAAACACCTTGCTTTGGGTTTCCAAGTTTGACTGCTTCAGATACAGCAGGCAGAGTCCACGTACTTGTCCTTGAGGCTGCCTTGCTTGCTGAGCACAACGGCCTCTAGTTCACCTGCACTGTGGCACACGACAGGCTGTCCTTCCCTTCTGAGGCCACCTGCCCTCAACTCTGGGTATTCACCATGTTTTCTTTACTCTGAGCCTTGACGGGCATTTGAGCTGCGTCCACCTCCTGGCTATTTCAGATAATGCCGCAATGAATGCCAAGATGTAGGTCTCCCTTCAAGACGTTTCTTTGAATTCTGTGCTACTTGGGCTTGAGGGTCACATGCCAGTTCCATTTTTAATTTTTTGAGGAACCACCGCACTCTGAGTTTGCACCTCAATGGTCAGCACTTCTGCTCCCACGCAGCCTCTGCAGCTTCTCTGATGTCTTGTCAGCACGCGCCATGTTGGGTTCTCTCCTTGTGGCCATTCTAAAGCCATGAGGCGATGTCTTCTGATTTGGATTTGCATTTCCCTGACCACGCGATATTGAGCATGTTCCCATATGCTTATTCAGCGTTTGCATATCTTCTCTGTAGAAATGTTGTTCAAGTCCTTTACCTATTTTAAAATCAGATTACAGATTGTTTTTGTTGTTGAGTTGTGCAAGTTCTTTACATATTCTGGGCATGAACCCTTTATTGAACATATGATCTGCAGATCTTTCTACCAGTCCAAAAGTTGCCTTTCCACCCTGCTAGTTGCTTCATTTGACTTCTTTTCCCCGGGAGCCCAGGGCTTTGCATGTACCAGGTAAGTGCTCTACCACTGAGTCACACCCCCACCTCAGTAGGAGTTTTCATCCTTGTGTTTTCTTTTTCTCTTGTATTTTTGGTGTTATATGCAAGGAATCATTGTCATGTTCAATCTTCTGAGTCTTTTCCTTTAGGTTTTCTTCTAGGAGTTTTACAGCATTAAGTCTTAGATTTTTATATATGGTTGATGTCTGTGTGCCTTAGGTAAGGATCTAGCTTCATCTAGATTGTGGATATCCAGTTTTTCCAGCACCATTTGTTGTAATAACCATCTCTTCCTTTGTGGTGGTCTCAACATCCTTGTCAAAGATCACTGGCCATATAGCAGGGTTCATTTCTGGCTTTTCTAACGTGTTCCGTTGGCCTATAAATCCATGAGCACAGCTGTCTTTCACCTGTGTCTTCCCTGGTATATTTTAGTATGTTCTGTAGCTCTCCGTGTATAAGTCTATCGTCTCCGGAGTTACGTTATCACAGGTAGTTTATCCTATGGTAAGTGGCATTGGTTTCTTAATTTCCTTTCTCATATTGTTCATTGTTCTTTTATAGAAATGCCATTGAGTTTTGGCATGTGTGTTGATTTTATATTCTGCAACCTTACTGAAATCACTCATTGATTTTGACAACTCATAGGTGTATGTGTGTGTGTGTGTTTGAGTGTGTGTGAGTGTGTGTGTATATGAAATCTGTAGAGATTTCTATGAATAATATGTCATCAGTGAACAGAGATAATTTTACTTTTTCCTATCTAATTTAAATGCCATTTATTTCTTTTTCTTGTCTAATTACTTTGGCTAACCCTTGCAGCACTATGTTGGATAGGAGTCACCAGAGTGAATATTCTTGTTTGAGTTCTGACTTTAGAGGAAAATCTCTTGGCCTTTTACTGTCGAGTAGTGATATTAGCTGTAAGCTTTTCCTACATGGCTTTTATTATGTCTTGTTTTCATCTACTCCTGGTTTGAGGAATACCGCACGCTCTGGGGCACACCTGCCTTTATCATTTCCTTGATCTCTGACTTCTTCCAAGTTCTGGTTGTTGCTTTGTGGCATGGCCCCTCTTTGCTTCAAGATGCACTAAGCCTCTTATAAAAACGTGTCCTTCTCCTTGACCTGCTCGTTCAATCAGCAACTGCAGTCAGATTGAAAAGCGATTGCAGCCTCAGCACTGAGGACACCGTGGCCAGTCAGTGCAGGCTCTTCCCAAACCGCTCCACTCTGCTCCTGGACCAGAGCAGAACGGGCAGCTGGTGACAAGGACCTGTGCACACAACAGCTGCGTCTGAGTTCCTTGGCAAAGGCCCAGGGCCGCACCCGAGGTCCCACAGGACCAGCCCGGCCAACTGTGAATGGGAGCCGCAAAGAAAGCAGCTGTCTGGCCACAGTCCCCACCGCTCACGTGACTCTCCAGCATGTGCTTTTCTCTCCAGGATTGTGGCTGGGACAGATATAAAGAGGCTCTCTGCAGAAGAATGTCTGAGGCGGTTTCTAAAGGAAACTGAGGACAGGCCCGGAGCTCCTCACACGCCCCCCAGAACACTTACTGGGGCTCTTCCACTCGGCCTCCAGGATTCATAAGGGCCTTTGCCTGTGGCTCTCTCCTGACCCTGTCAACTGATTCATTCCAAGGGCAACCTCAACGACAAATACAGAAATGCAATGAAAATTAGTTCAGGTTCTGGCTGAAGACTTTCCTGGACTACGCTGGGGCGCAGCTGTGCCTCTCTGGGGGCCTGGGCACTGCACTTCCCCAGCCAGGGTTGACCTAGGGTCCACACCTGCCCTGGTGGGATGTCAGTGGGCCTGCCGAAGGTGCGCTCCTCAGTGTGCTCTGATGTCACTGAAGGTCTCAGGTCCATCCCAGAGAGGGGTGCCTTCCTGCTGAAGATACGGGCGCAGGACAGGCCACCGTCCGAGAGGCTGCACGGGGGGTGATGTGCAGGGCCAGGGCAGGGCAGCAAGCATTGAGACAAACAACCATCAGGGTGAGAGACGGGAGGTCCACTGTGTGACGAGCTCATGGGGAAAATGTGCCCCATGCTGTCTTCCTGAGCTCCTTGCCCCTTCCCTGGGTTTCTAGCTGGGTCCTGCCTCCCGCGCATGCCCCACGCCCCGTGCTGTTGCTGAAATATGGGTCCTGGTCCTTGGGGTCTGCGTTTTCAATCCCATTGGAACCACGCTTCATGCGGTCTCATTTCTGATAAGTTCCAAGGAAGTGAAACTCTGAAGTTTTGGGCATTTTTTTCATGACAACCCAAGGTTGATTTATTCACTTCAATTTTATGCCCTCCGATTGAATAAAGCCAAGTTGGACTTTCTTGCTTTCCAAAGGCAGTCGCCAGCAGTTGCCCAAAGCTCAGAGAGCAAGCTGTGGTTTCTCCCGGGCTCCTCCAAGCAGGTGGAGAGCAGGGGACAGAAAGGGACCAGGAGAGGAGACAGGCACAGCCCAGAGGTGCTCTTTCTAAGGAGCAGGCTTTTAGAATTCGGTCCACTGAGTATCAGGAAGGTTTTGTGATCTGAACTGTGTTTGGGACAATTACTCTGGTGGCAACTTGAGGGACACATTAACAGAACCAAGAGAGAAAGGTGGCTGGAACAGTGCACGTGGCCGGAACAGTGTGCGCGTGATATTTGGTGCATTGTTCCACTCATTTCCTCCCTTCTCCCTTTTCCTCTTCAATCTTACCTTTGCTCCTTCCTCGCTTTTCAGACCACCCTGGCTTCCTTCTCTGTCCCTTTGCCTTAATCCACCAAATAGCTCCACGCCTCCTGTCAGGAGTTGAAGCCCCGCAGAGCCCAGGTGGATGTCCATCCTGGCTGCAGTGCCCTCTGCGAGCCGTCCAGAGTCCTTGCAGGGCGCGTGGCTGGCAGCAGGAAGCTCAGTTCCAAGCTCAGTGTCAAGCCTGACAATTGTGATCTTCTCTCTCTTTCTTTCACACGTTTTTACTTTTAATGATGATTTTAAAATCTCATTAGAATAACATGGTCTAACTGCTTCATGAAAATTCTCTGGTAAAATAAAGAGCCACGAAACTCCTGTTTGATTTGAACACAAACCTTTAAACAACAACCACTCAAGAAAACAATGGGGTAGTTTTGAAATGCCCAGTGTCTTGTGGCTTTTGGGGGACAGCCTGAACCTCGTTAAGGCCGTTCTCCATTGTGTCTGGTGGAGTTGTGAGAGTGATCTTTCTTTCCATTTTCTACTGTCTAAAAGTGATTGTTCCCATGTGGAATCCATCATCGCTGGACGTGGAGAGCCCGGCCTGTTGATTGGCTTCCCATGGGCATAGAAGTCCACTTGGGCGCCTTGCTTGCCCCTTGTTGGTGGCCATGGGGGTGGACCTGCATCCAGGTGGTGCTCTGTGTCAGGTCTCCCTGGAATGGCAGTCAGGAGACACAGGAAGACGCTGCTCCTCTTCCCGGCTGGCAATTGTCCCGCTGTGCCCCTGAGTTGGCACAGAAGCAGCAACGTCCACTCGGAAAGAGCAGTTCCCCGTGGTCAAGACGGAAAGCACGCTGGGGTCGTGGTTTCCACCGCAGAGGGCCTGACGTAGGTGTGCGCTTCACTTCACCCGGGCTTTCCTGTGGCTGGAAGATACCACTTAACTTCTTCTCTCTTCTGTGCCTCATCTGTAGAACATCTTGGCCAGGACGTCATGAGGCTCACTGACAGTAAGTCGTGGGACACGTGGACAGTGCTGTGTGCATTGTTGTAAAAATGTGCAACTTGCTAAATATGATCAAAACACATAGCTCTGCCTCCGTCCTGGAAGGGCAATGAGGTTTTGTAAAACTGAAGAAACACTTGGTTCTTCATGGAAGAAATGTTCGCCGGATTTAGTTTAGATTCTCAGGCGTATCTGAATTTCAGAAAGCAGTATCTAACATGTTCTAGTGTAAGTATATCTCGTGCTACGTCTGGGATGTACGTACCCTGAAGGATCGTTCATTGTCAGCTGAAATCCATCTCTACCTGGGTGCTCTCTATCTTCTGTGGCAACCCTAGAGGGAGATGGTGCTGAAAGACTGTTCCTTTGGTTTTTTTCCCCCTCATCCTACTCTGAGGTCTTTTTCTTTCCTCCAGAGAATCATGCTGCTTTTGGCAAGAGTGGGCTTTGCTCCAATCTCCAGTTGGATTGATTGCCTGAGCATAAAAGGCCTGTGGTTATTTGGACTCTTGTCTTGTAAAGGGGATAATGTTGCCACCTACTGCTCGGGTTTGCATATTGGTTTGATTAAGTGAGCGGATAACGCACAACGCATAACGCGCAGGGCTTGGGAGTGTGCCGAATCCTTGAGCAGAGTGCCGACTAGGAGTGCCCTTACTTCACCAGGCTCCTGCCTCTCGTGTTTGAGATTCTTCAAGTTCGAGAGCATCTTTCAACCGATTCAATTTGCAGGCGCTGTTGGCCCAGCGGCAGGTACATGCCCAGACGCAACCACAGCCTTGTGTCATGTTGCAGCATCTGTGAGTGGTGAGTGAAGTGCATTGTCTGAAAAAAGTGCTTCACTTCTTAGGAGGAGAGAATTCACAGCACAGCAGGACGCTGAGGGGATGCGAGGATCTTTCCCTTGGAAGGAAACTCCCCAGGGACAGGGACAGATGGGAAAGGCCAGGCGTCAGTGGGGGACAGTCACGGGACAGGAGCAGGGTGGGCCGTTCTGGTGCATCTCCATGAGCAGCTAACGGACTTGTGTGACAGCAGGGTGGCTTGGCAGTCAGTTCTGTGGCAAGGTTGGCCCCGAACCCCCAGAGGGTTCAGTGAATAAACTGCCTGTAGACCACTGGTCTGGATTCAGCATAACGACGTTCTGGGTTTTAAAATGTACCTGAATTTGTTATTAACTGACATATTAAAAACATAAAAATTGTACGTATTTATGGGGTACCAAGTGATGTTTTGACACATGCATCTATTTGTGATGTTTAAATCAGGTTACACGTACACGTCTTTATGGTAAAAACATTCAAAGTCCTCTCTTCCAGCTTTTTGAGATACACAGTTTATTCTCATCACCAAGAGCTTTCTCCTCTCTCTCTCTCTTTACTTGAATTGCATTTAATTAACCTCAGTTTCAGACCTTGCTCTGATCTTCGGCATGGCACTCTACCTGTCTGGGTCTTAGTTTCCTCATCTATAAACGAGTCTACGATGAGAGTTCATACCTTATGAGAGTTGATAGGAAATAAAAGAAATGATCTATGTTCAAGTACTTCATAAATCACTATGTTATGCAAGTATTTGTTATTATATTTATTTTACCTATAAACTTGTTTAATGATCACATTTTCAATAATATTATACCCAAACTTAACCAAATGAGGCAAAACAATATAATGAACCATTCTCTTCTCAGTTATTCAAAACATTAAAAGTATAGTTCATAGGTTAGACAACTTATGAATGAGAAACAAATGGCTTGGGAGGCATTTTCATTAAAGAAGTTTGTTAAACTTTTAAAACTCATAATTATGGTAGAAAATCCTGTCATTTCTGACATATCCAGACATTTCTAGGAATTGCTGGATTTGTGAATATTCCTAGAACCTTTAATAGCAAAATACATTAAGGGCTGATTTTTAGAACATATTCCATAGATTTCATGGAATGCTGATGGGTTTCATGTTGAATTATGATGATTCCATGTACAAAGCATTTAAATAGTTGCTAGGTTAAACAGTTTCCTATGAGCTTTTCAAAATCATCGCATGCAATTTTGATATCTGCTATGTAACATGTTCTAAGCATATTTGAAAAACAATCAAATTCCCCTCCCTTCTTAGGACAAATGGAAAAACCATAAGAAATTTAAGTAAAAAGTACAAGTGAAACTTTTAAATGATCCCTTTGGCTTAGTCTACTGCCTATTGTATGATTATTTCTGGTGCAGCTCCTAAAACGCTTTTTCTTGCTACACACACACACACACACACACACACACACACACACACACGTGTGTGCAACTCCATGTTGGATTTTTCACTTTCATTTTTGAACATAATTGTAGGATAGACAGTGAATGTCCACAGCAGACAGTCAATGGCGAAAGCACATGCAAACTGTAAGAGGTTCTTGAGCGAAAGCAGACAGTGGGTATCTAGACCCCAAGCCAACCTTGGGCTTTGTGGTTCTCCAGTGGTCGTGGAGTGTTGAGTGCTTCCTGTGGGAATGCAGAGAGCTTTCTCCTGATGGCAGGAAGGCCCCCTGCCGTCTAGGGGCTCACAGGGCTGTGTTGGCGGCCACACTGGTCGGAAAGCCGGGTGCTGCACAAGCCTCCTGGGCCCTGTCAGACTGGCTGCATTGCCAGTGCTCTGGACGAGGAGGGTGGGGAAGCTGCGCAGAGACACAGACACCAATGACTTTGAATCAAAGCGTGGAGAGTCCCAGGAACACCTTGGTCACATGTTCTGTTTACACAGTCAGCACGGGAGATATTTGTGATGAAAACGCACAGTGAGTCTCAGCGGTGGGCTAAACAAGAGCAGCATAACAAATCGAGCTGGCATGGAAGCCCACGTCCGCCCAGCCGGGACCACCATTTCTGCAGTGTATGGAACATTGGTGTGACCCGGGACCTGAGTTTGGGAACGAGCAGAACAAGTGTTTCTGTTGCTCTCTGTCGCTGCTTCTGCCCGGAGGAGGAAGAGAGGCACGCAGGTGCTGGGCGCGCCTTCCCTCAGCCTCCGTCGGGAGTGCCCCTTCAGGGCGTGAGGGGCCGTTCAGCTGGCTGAGGCAGAAGACAGAAAGGCAGACGGGAGGCCGGCAGCCGCTTCCCCTCGAGCCCAGGGGGCAGACCTTCCTGTAAAGGGCCATGTGCTGGAGTTCCGGGGGCTTTGGGTGCTACCATCTGTCTCTGCAGCAGGAAGAGAGCTCACACCTGGGTGTGTGACCTTGTTCAGGACACTGGAGTTTGGACTTCCCATGATATTTTCCTATGCCACAAAATAGTTTTATTTTGATTTCAGAGACATGAAAACAAGCCAAAGGATGGGTGTTCCTTGGCCAGCTGAGTCACCGGTTGACTCGGGCTGTGACTCAGCGGGTTTGCCTTTGTGGGTGCACTTTCCCTAGAGGAACCGTGAAAGAAGCACGGGTGTGTGGGCAGAACAGGGAGGTCGCGCCCGCCGCGGAGCAGGGGGCACTCTCCAGGGGCCACCAGACGAGAGCGTGGGGACGGAGACAGGCTGGAGGCGCTGCAGGGCTCAGCTGCAAGTGCTGGAAGCCCACGCTGGTTCCTCACTTGCCCGAAGAACTGAAGAAGAAAAAATTGCTTGCAACGCTCCTAATATCTTCAATTGTTGCTGAGAGAAACGTAAGAACAAAATAACAGATTTGATGCAGAGAGGAATAGGTTTAGTGATGAGCTAGTTTTGTCTTTACTTCTTAAATTCATTATTTTATTTACAATTAAAAGTATGAAATGACATGTAAAGGAATTATTCCATGAAGACATCTTCAAGCTTTAATTGTTCATTCTTTATTCTTCTAGAAACTAATGGTGTTCGCTTATTAGCCTGGGTATGCCCTTGTAAACTCAAAAGGCTCAGTACTAATAATCCGCTTCCCTTTGATGGCTTTCATTTAATTTACTTGTCTTCATCCAACAGATTTCCAACATTGTTCTTGATGTGGATCTCAGGGGAAAAATTGGTACTTTTAGTGAAAATCAAGGTTTCTTTCCTAAGATCTGGCTGCAGATACAACCTGCAACTTCATATCACACCTAGAACGGAAGGCCTTCTCCTGCAGTCAGACATGTCAACATGGGCTTGTGACTCAACCATTAGCATGGTGCATGTTCACTTATTCATTCAGACAATATGTGTGAACAATTGAGAGGCTTCAGGAAACAAAGAGCAGGCCTTACAAGAAAATAAAGCCATCCACACACATTCACTTTGTACTCTCGTGCTAAACCTGTTATGTGATTAAAATTGCTATAAAGCAAGGTTTGGAGAACATTCTTGTCTGGTGCTTTATTTGCACAAATATCTCTTTTTGTGTAATATTGATGTATTGATGAAGTCAGTTTTTAAAATGTTTAATAAATAGCACACGTATAAATGGTTAAGAGATAGCGACTGAGTCAGTTGATCCTCATTATTGGTAGGTTCCATATTTGCGAATTTGCCTGCTCATTAAACTTCATTTTTAACCTCAGAAGGCGTGCTTCCTGGGTGTTGGTGGTCATCTGCAGACCTGCACAGAGTGTGGAATGCTTGAGTGCCCGACAGGCGTTCCCGGAGCAGGACCTGGGGGCATCCTGCCTTGCGTCTCAGCCGGGAACAGGCCTGTCTTCCACAGGCTATCGAGGCTCACGTTCTGCATCTCCGCACTCAGCTTTGGCGAGTCCACCTGTCAGGCTCAGGCGTAGGGCTGAGGAGCTGCCTGGCACCCTGGGCCCAGGAGGCTACCCCAGCCCCAGGAAGAGACGCTCCTGCAGCAGTGTTGGCCTGGAGCCCAGTGTTCCTGAGGCGACTGTGCACGCTGAATGGGGGTCGGGTGGCCTCCTGCATGGAGCAGCCCCATGGGCCATGATGCGGAGAGGTGTGCTCTGACTTCTGAGTTGCACCAGAGGGTGCCGCCCCTCACCAAGGTGTTTGGGGAGCACATTTAGAGGAAAGCTGTGGCGCGTGAGTCTGTGGCTCTCCCTGTGGGTGGCAGAGGCCTGGACTCTGTCCCTAGCATGGCTAAGTCCATGGCTCTGGGGAGCCACCTTGCAAGAGGAGCCCCTAGCCTGCTGTTCTGGCCAGCTGCTCTGGCCTGTTGCTCAGGTGACCCTCCACTGTTCCTGATCCTGAGGGCCTAGAAATACAGGGCATCAGGAATCTCTTTCACGCCGTCCTCAAAGTCCTGATGTATAGAGACCCTGGTTGGTGGCTCTTGCTGCTGGTCTTATGGGGTTTGTCACCCGTTAAGAGACAATCCCAGCAGATGGTGGCCTTCCTAAGGTGCAGCCCATGAAAACACGCCAATGTAGTGATAAGGCAGGGTGACTCCACAGGAAGTCTCATGTGGCTTTGATGAGACGCAGCAGCAGCACTAGGGTGATCCCATCTGCTGAGTGATGGAAGGAAGGCAGTCACAGTACCCAGTGACCGGCAGAGGAGGGCTCCACTCTGATGACAGTGCCGTCTTGAGCTTTGACCCATCCTGGAAACATCGCCGGATTATACTGCCAGAGGGTCACATGAATAACAAATCCATGCATGTCTAGAAGGAGCCTGGATGACCAAGGAAAGGTCACGCAGGGACCTGGTGAAGGGGCTGGTGTGCAGGTGGCGCTGACCACTCCTGTGCCCAGCTTCGCAGCTTCCACACCAAGGATGCATTTTGTGTAAGCTGCCTGTTAAAAAAAAAAAAAAAAAAAAAAAAAAGAAAGGCCAAGGGGTGCATATTTACAAGGCAGGAGGCCTCTCTGGAACATCACATCAGGTTCATGAAGCCGGAGCTGAGGGGCGGGGTGAGGCGTGCTGCTTTCCTGCCAAGCAGGAAGCCTTGAGATGCTTTGGAAGTAAAGATCGGTGTTTTATGAGATGTCTCCGGAATGAGGCAGCAAGGATTGCATTGCTCACTCTCTTACAGGCAATGGAATCACAAAGAGAAGTAGGGGACACCATGACGTAAGCAGTCACTGGTGCTGGCCTTGCACTGCAGCATGCCGGCCCTGCGGTGCTACTCAGTTCTGGGCGCCCAGCGTCGCTTTATTTCTTTTAATTGCCAAGACTGACGAGCAGAGAAGCCCCGACATCTATTTCTAATAAATGATCGGATTGCGCACTCAGAAGCACTACTGTTTTTTCTCTAGGTAAGCCTGACTTTTGACTGGTATTGGGTTTTGGAAACAGTAAGATTTTATGCTCGGTCACTACTGTGTGCACTCAGTGCCCTGTTTACCACGCCAAGGTGGGGCACAGGGGAGAAACCCTGATTCCGTGCGAAAGAGCTGTGCTGCTGAGCCCTCCTGCAGGGAGGTAGAGCGTGTGCTCAGCGACCGGAAACGGCAACGATGAGAAAGCCGGTAAGAAATGTGGATGGCCCGCAGCTCATTCAACCATTCACCTGCCCGCAGCCCCAGGCCAACCCCAGCTTTTGGCTGTTGGAAGTGCAGCCATTCAGAGCAGGTTGTGGGACGCCCCTGAGTCTATGCTGAAAGCACAGTCGCTGGGCTGCGTAGGTGTCGAAGAAAGTGACACACTTTTCCAGAACGGCTTTGCGATTTCGCGTGAGCGTCAACGGTGCACCAAAGTCCAGGTTATGTAACCATAGCCTCCAGCACCAAGGCCCCACTAGCAGCGAGACAGCAGGCTCAAAGTGCGAAAGCAGGGAAATTAATCCAGAGCCGCTGGAAAGTAAGGCCGGCAGGATGTGCGTGGCCCTTCGTGTCTGGCACTGAGCTGCCTCCCATTAAGGTTTTGCTGCTGTCATCGCAAGGCAGTGAGTACTCCTCATTGTGAGTTGAGACATTAATTAGGATAATCGTTCCTTGATAGAAATGATGGCCAATCGAATGGTGATTTTAGAGGAATCTCCATTGTAAAGGTTGGAGAAGAGTGTTTTGGTTGTTAAGCAGGCATCCTGTTGGGTTTCTGCTGCTGCGGTGACAAATCACCCCAGTCTGACAGCTCCAAGTGAGCGCTAGCCTGCACGGACAGGAGTCAGGGCCGGCCTCCATGCAGTGCCTGAGAAGTCACCCAGCTGCTCGGGTGCGGCAGGTCGTCCCACGCACAGGGTGGCTGCTGTCCCTTGTTCTTCGAGGCTGGCTGCATACTGCCTTTACTTTCTGAAGATGGCATTTTACCTTCTGTGTTTTCTACAAGTTTCTTGATTTCTCTGGTTGTGTGATTTACTGGGCTTTTTCTCAAGGGTGCGATGATCTTGACTCTGCTAGGCATGGAGGCAAGGCACAGCTGCTGGTGGACGCCTGCGGGGGGCGTGGGCATCCCAGCAGCCGGCAGGCCTCCTTGTCCAGCCGTGTGAGTGCCCGGCTCCCCTGCCTTCCCTGTGGCCTGGGTCAGCATCTCCAGAAAGAGCCTCCCATGTCTTGCTTTGGGGTCTTCCTGCAGCCTCGGCATGAGAAGGAGGTCCCAGGGTCCAGCCCTCAGCTCCCCGGGGTTTTCCTCTGCTCACTGGGTGCGCCTTCCTTGGGGCTGAATCTAGAGGATTCTCGACTGAATCCCGCTGGGAACTGCGCACCCATCTCTGGGGGGCAGGTGGCCGCAGTTCCCTCCTCACCCTGCTGAAGCTGCAGGCCCTGTCCTGGCTGTGCCTGAGCTTGCTTCCTGAGTGACTGACTGCAGCTGTCTGCTGGTGCTGGTGTGGGTGGGGCTCCTTTCTGCACCCTGAAGCTTCCTGTGCTGGGTGAAGGAAGACTGCCACGGCTTGTACCTCATCTGGAAGCCGGCAGCCACCCTGTCTTTAGGATGAGGAGCCTGGCACTTGGAGAGTCTGGGAATCTGCAGAAGACCTCCCGTCTCCTCTCCTTCTGGACCATTGAATTTGGGAGTGCTAGAGTTATTCTAGGTGCTGGCATGATGCTGAGTATCCCAGGGAAGAGGGCGTTCCTGGAGAGGTGCAGGGGGAGAGGCTGTCGGCAGCAGACTCGGCCATCACTGAGCCATGGATTTGCAGGTGCTGCACTTGGGTGTCTCGGCCGATTCAAAGGCAAAGCTTATTTCTACACTTTTCTTCTTGGAAAGAGAACGACTGGCTTCATGAAAGATAATCTCTTCAAGTCTTTCAATAATCTCCCATATGGAAAAATGTACTTCATTAATTTTAAAAACTCAGAAAATTTAATAATAAAATGTTGTACTTTTCCCCATTAATCTTGTGTTAACTTCCTTTTGAGAAAAAACAGATGCTTAATCATTTTTGTTAAAATGATTGAAGATTTAGACGGTAGAGCATTCCAACCTAAACCTACAGACCACCCTGGAGTTGAAGCAGTTAATTCCATCAGTTCCTCCGGAAATGTTCCCACTTTCTGTTTTCCTGTCCTTTAGGAGGAATAGAAGACACTGAGTAAGGTGAGTGTCGTCCCTGGGAAGGCTTGGGGACTGTGCGTGTGCCCAGGTCTCTGAGACCAGCAGACTCGGTGCAGGTCGGGGCTGCCTGTGGACTTCAGGGTAGCTGCACTGACTTCCCTATTGTGAAGAAGGGCACACACAACAGTGCCGGGGGACAAAGGCAGGCGGAGGGGCTGAGTGGACAAGGGGCGTGAGCCTGAGTTGAGGCCAGGTTCGGGCGGGCACCTCTGGCCGCAGGGCCTGGCAAGATCCCACTGCACAGGTGCCCACTCTCTCAGCCCACTCCTGTTCCACCAGCAAATGGCTACTTCGTGGCCTCCTGTGGAAGATGGTTTAGTGGATACTCAAACGCGGTACAGTCCCCAACAGCTGCCACGTGCAGGGAGGGCCAGGCTGCAGGCCAAGCGCCCATCCGTCAGGACACGGTGACCCCGTCCCAGAGGTGGAGGCACAATGGTGGGGACCAGCAGGCGTGCGCCTCCTCAGGTGAAATACGGGGCGAATGGTCCCATTTTTATTTAGAGATTGGTGGGCTGGACAAAGGAAGGGGAGCGTCCAGGCAGAGGGAGTAGTAGGTCCACATGCCCAGAGGGACAGAGCAGCATGGACATGGTGGTGCCTCCAGAGCCAGCAGGACCTGGAGGGTGGTCAGCAGGTAGAGGTCCCCGGCACGCTGAGTCCAGAATAAGGATTTGCAATCTGAAAGGCGTCAGGGGTTCTGGGGTGAGCAGTGACGTATTTCAAGATTAGTCCTTTACAAAGCTGCTCAGAAGGTGGCCAGAGGCCGGCAGTGTGATGGGCAGAGCAGGCCTGGTGGTCAGCTCCTTGGTCCTGGGCCCTGCTGAGGGTCACATACCTGGGGGGGACTGGACTCGGGGCCTGGAGTCTCCAGAGGAACCACCCATTCACTTCTGGCAGTTAATGAGCCTCCTTTGTGACCTTCACATGACCTCTCTAAATAGCCTGTGCTTCCTCAGGACGTGACATTCGGCAGAGACCAGCAGAAGGGACAGGGCCATTTCTGACAGGACTTGGACACAGGTACCCTCGACCCACAGAGGTGTGCCCGGCGCCAGGGAGGGACGCAGGCTCCACCTGTCCAGGAGAAGGAGTCAGATCTGGAGGAGCAGGAGGGACTGTAAAAACGGTGCCACCGTCCTAGGGAATTGTGGTACTGTTGCTTCATCCCTGGGAAAGCAGTTTCCTGTAAGTCTGTGACTGTCTGGGAACCGCTAATTTTGAGACCAAAGACCACAAGGAGCGATGGACAAGTCGATGGGGGACGCAGTAAGCCAGGGTTTCGTTCCACTGCAGGGAGGCCACTGGAGGCCTTGGCACAAAGGAGGCCCCTGGTGACTTCGTTTGTTTCTCAGGCTCACGGGGCTTTGAGGGAACGCAGGCTTCCGGTGGGGGGAGGGGAAGCAGCTAGGAAGCTGGGAGAGAAGCCAGGGTGACTTGGCATCCAGATGAGAGCAGACGGCCAGACCAGGGGCAGCTGCCTGGACCCACAGAAAAGGATCCCGTGTGAAAGAGTCAGTAATGGGGCAGCTGATGGAGAGAGACAACTGGATTTCCAGGCTCAGGAAAGGGGACCCTGGGCAAGGAGTCCACCACGCGGGTTTCTAGCAGAGCATGGGGTGATGTCCTGGGATGGCCATGTGCAGCTCACCGGGAAGGTCAGGGCTGGAGGAGGAAGAGATGATGTGGCTGCGTCTGAGGAGCATGCTAAAAGGTGAGAGGAATTACCAAGCAGATGAAGAAAGGCGATGGGTTGACTTTCCAGGGAGATGAAATAGCTTTAGCAGAGCCACGAAGGCAGGAAATAGGGAATCTGTGCTTGGATTACAGCTCTGACAGAAAGATTGCAAAGGAACATTTGGGCGAAGGCAGGAGGGCCACCCTCTGACAAGAGCAGATCCAGGGCGAAGCTGCTCTGCTCTGAGAGCTCCGCGCTCTCACTGCTCTGTGGGGTCTTGCTGATGGGGTTTGCGCTTAGTGTTTCTAAGGCCACTCAGTCGATGAGTCAATAGCAGGGAGCTTTGAGACACAATGAGAGGAAGCTTGTGACGTGGAGAGGGCAGGACAGAGGGATGGCCATGGACAGGACACGGGAGCGCTGCCCAGGTTCACACGACTGTTTCAGGAAGCGGAACTGCTCCGGAAGGTGAGGGAGCCCTCAAGCAGGAAGACGGTCCTGGCGTGCAGAGCCAAGCGTCCCTGAAGAGGGAGTGCAGGACTGGGCTTCACTGAGGATGTGCCTGGGAAGGCTCTGCTCAGAGACCCAGGGCAGACGACGCTGGGAAGGGTGCTCTCGGAGCGGAGCAAGGTCTCGAGGGACACACCGCCCCTGCATCCTGTGGAAGTGTGTTTTGCAGCTGTGCCCCTGGCTTGCAGCGCCTCTGGGGCCTGTTTCTGTGTCCTTCTGGCACTGATTTTCTTCCGAGGTCTGGGTACTCATGTGGACCACAACCCCACTCAAGTCTGCAGCGTGAGATTTGCAAATGATGTCCCTGTCCTTGACGTTGAAGACGATTTTTTTCTCAGCAGAAAGGTGTTGAATTCGTTCATAGAAACTGAGTAAGAGTTGTAACTGTATTTTTATTTCTGTTCCAGACCACATCTTTGCTAAGCAATCGACACACATTTTCTCATCCTATACTTTAAAGACAGCATTAGTTAAGACGATGACCTTCTACTTTCTGTATTAGAAAGGAGGTACTGCCTCCCATGGCCCCAGACCCGGGAAGCCAAAGCTCTTCCCCTCACCACGCTGGTTCCTGGCCTCCAGAGCCTCTCCTGGTGAGCCCACACTTGCCTCTGCCCTCTCTTTCAGCTCAGTACAAAGAAGCAGACGTCATGAGGACTGGCTGTTCACGTCGGTCTTCTCATCAGCATTTCCTGCGCTGCTAAGTTAGCAGTCTGCTCTCCTTGAGCAAGTCAGCAGCCCCGGTTCCCGCACGGGGCTCTCAGCTGCTCGTTGGCTCGTGTTGGAGGGCTCCTAACAAGTGATCACCCCTTCAGCTGCATGTGCTGGGCACCTGCTGTCTGAGCGCAGGCTGGACAGTGTGGCAAAACCCTTCTAGTTTCTCAGAGACTTTTAGGGGGATTTGACTCAGTGAAAATATCAACCCATGCCAGAATTTGCCCATGAAACCTGCAGTTCTGTCCAGTGAGATAAGGTCTTGGTCCAGCACAATGTTCTCTTTATTTAAGAAGAGGATTCATCTTAAAACCTTAAGCAACTTACCCTCGTTCCTTCCAACTTTCTCTGCAAATTAGATGCCAGGCTTAATGAATAATCACACAAGGCCAAAGAACACATTTTGACATCCAGTTAAAATTGGTACACATCATATTAAAAAAACTCATCACTAAAGTGATTTGCTTTGATTTGCTCTGGATTGCTCATTTGTATTAACACAAGTGTGAAGTATTTAAATGAGAAAAATGAAACAATGGGGGGGGGGGTAAATCAAGTAATCAAACAGGTCCTGTCTCACCTGTCGCCCAAACGTCTGTGAGCCCAGTCACCGCTGCTGTCTCTGATTCCCACACACAGTGCCCCGCCCCGCGCTGCGGCCGGAGCCTGCTGTGAGGTCAGAGCCAGCGCCAGTCGGTCATTTAGGATCGCTGGACTCCCAGATCCGGAGCTCAAACAAAACCAACCAAGGAAACGAGGCAATTGCTTCACATTGGTAATTTCTTTCATTTCTTCATAATTAGGCTTTAAAACCATCCATGTGAAAACACAAAAACTTGAAAGATACTTTTTTTCATTCTGACACCTTAAACATCATAAATCACACTTTTAATATTTCTTGTCAAAGTTTTATCATGTCTAGCAGAAGATAAATGCACTATAATAAATTCTCTTAGGCATTTAATGAGTATCTGTGAATGGATAAAAGAACAAAGAAACGAGAAGAACATCAACACTCCTGAGAGCTTTGAAAAATACGAGTCTAATTTAAAGGATCGTCTCACTTTGAATTTTATGTTTTTTCAGTTTCTTGGAATAATAATGGATAAATACTCATATCCATTTTGAGGATAAAAGACCATAAAACCAGAAGACGTTTCTTCTGTCTGTCAGTCATTTCTCCTGCGGACAGCTCTCGGGGCTCCGTGGCGCCACGGACGTTTCCATGGGAACAGCAAGTTGAAAGCCGAAAGGGAGGCTGAGAGAGGGCGAGCGGGAGCAGAAACCACCGCCAACACCGGGCTGCGCCTCCCGTGACACTGTGCAATAGTCGCTGCATTATTCTTCTACGGAAGAACTAATAAATAAACTGAGAACATTCAAAAATCACTCGAAGTTTTTTCAGCTAAATGCATTTGCAGTCTTGCAGCTCCTATCAATTCTCAAAATGCCTCGTCACATAGGGTCAGTTAGAGCGTATGGAGGGTGAACTCAGTAGAGAAGTCAAAGCTCAACTCACAGTAGCTGAACTGTGGCCTAGGTGCCCTTGAACAGATGAATGGATAAAGAAACTGCGGCATATATATATATATATATATATGATGGAATATTACTCAGCTTTAAAGAACATTGAAATTCTGGCATTTGTTGGTAAATGGATGGAGTTGGAGAATGTCATGCTAAGTGAAATAAGCCAAACCCCAAAACCCAAATGTTAGCACAAAAAGACCAGGCAGGACGAAAACCTCATGTGTCAGCTCAGCTCTTAATTCAGGGGGATGAAATGGTGCCGTGGACCCGCTCTTCTGGTGGAAATGAGCCACTGAATAAAGAAGGGGACTGGGCTTAACAGGTTATTTTGAGGGGTGGTCTGGTGAACGCATGCCAGTTTTGCTTAGTCAGGAATGTGGGACTTTCAGTCAAGGTCTGTGGACAGCGCCGAAAGGACTTTACTTTGGAGGAGGTAGCTCCTCCTAGAGACTTTTCCTTTTGAGGATGATAAAACGTCCTCTCTGCCCGCAGCCAGCATCTGAAAACGCTCATTTTGGGAGATGAAAGCGGTCAGTGCATGGCCTTCATCTTTACACCCTTTTCTTGTCCCTAGTTTTCACTATTTGGGGGAATTTTTATTCTCCATATCCATTATTCCAGACTCTGAAAGGAAAGGGGACATGGGTGATGACTCTCTGGCTTCTTCCAGCTGGGAAGGGCCCGGAGGGGGAAAGGGCTTACCTTCAGGGTTCTGGAAGCGAAGACGGGGTGTGCAGGGGGGACGGGTGAGGGAAGGCCCGGGGTCGTCCGAGCCTTGTCAGCTCTCTCTGCTGCTCCAGGCGTTCAGGGGGCGATCAGCGAGAGGAGAGATGCTCTGGGAGGTCTTCTGCAGTCGCGGCTGAGCTGACCACTTTATTAAAAAACTGTGAAACTAAAAACAGGGAGAAGAAAAACATGGTAGTGATATGTGAAGGTTAACTAGTTTGTTAGGTAAGGGGAAACAATTGAAGCATATAGAATGAAGACTAATTAGCTTACTAATGCTAAAGCTATGATCCTAGTGTGGAAGGCTAACTAATGAGACAGTGTTAAGAAAAATGATTTTACTGCGTAACATAATTGAGGACTTTGTTAATTTTAGTCAAGGTCCAATCAGATTTGGGGTGTCCTTTGCATGAGTTTATGGACGCAGTTACTTTGGAGCATAGCAAGCATGATTGATCTTGGGACCATACTCTCCTGATGGTTTAGTTGTTTCCATTCTGCTTGACAAATTACATAAATAAGACCAGAGACACAATTAACGGTATTGTTAAGACTAGTAACCTAGCTATATGTGTGGAAAAGTATTTAAAAGGGTTAGGGAAGATATTTCTTCAGCTAAATCACTCCAAATTTTTTCATTATCAAAAGTAGGTGGTTGGACATTAGCCATGGCCAGAACCTGAGTTTGTAATTTCAACACATCCAAAGAAGCATCATGAAAAGGATCAATTCCTGTTAAATGATTATGTGCATTTTGCTATTGAATCTTAGTGTCATTGCATGGAACCCTAATAATGCACAAGTGAGTAATATCTGAATGGCATCAGAGCCTCTGAGGCCACTGTAAATCTTGTACTTGCTCTCCTAGCCATATGGCAGACTCTTTTAGTTGCTGAACCTCATGTAGAATTTTCTGGTCCATATGTATTTGAATTGAGGTGGTTATATCAGCCAAGATAACAATGCTGGCTATTAGTTACCGGAGGAAATATTTACTATTTTCACGAGAAAGTGAGCTATTGGCCTTTATGACAATTTGTCCTGGAGTCTGCCATATAATCTGATTGACACATTGTTGTGATGTACAGTTCTTATATTTAACATGGTACATGTTTTGTGGCACATTATATTGTACTTGAATAGGTTCAGACAATAAAACAAAGGGATTTAATACACATGGTGCCTGGAAGAATTTTTTAATCTCAGTGGATGTTTTTAGCCTTATTTGTAAAGGAATAAATTGGGGGCTCTTCTAGCCTAGTGTATGCTGTTGTTGGAATGGGTAGGCTTTTGTTGTGGGATTAAATGTCAGTCTGAGGAGTAAGGGAAACTAAGGTACAGAGCTAGTTTACTTTGGTAGGCAGGGGTAAATATGAGCTTCACAAAAAACAAACCTCAGAAGTTTGGGGCATCAGGGCCGTGGACTGACAGTGTACATCTTAAGTTTTTTTAAAAAGAACTATTGGTTTTCTTCTAAACGACCAGATATGGCTATGTTTTAGTTTTAACTGTTTTGCTAGGTGTTCAAGACCAAGTTGGTCAAATTGACCTGTACTTGTCTATTGTTAAGAGTCAGCTGAGTCCCGAAAGAGGTCGCTCATGCAGAAGTTGAGAGTAGCTTCTTAGCTCTTTTAGTGGCATCTGCTAGGTAGGGTCTCCTTGATGAGGTGGCTTCCTTTGGAAGCATCAGGGACTACTCCCTTTTCCAATGACCTTTGTCTTTGCAGCAGGTGCACTGATTGGTTTTCCCTTCCACAGTGGTCTCAGTAATCTCCCTGATCGGGAAGTTATGTGGTCCAGAGTTGCAAAACTCCTTAGAGACATTCACTAGTTCCCTGGGTTCAGGTTGTCTCTGAGGGCAAGAGCCAAATATTGGTTTTCCTGGCCTCTTTATTTTAACCTCAATCTTTAAGCCTTGATCTTAAACATCCAGCAAGCCAGTTTCACCAGTCCTAAAGTAAGAGTACTGGGCTTTAACTTTAATGTCTATAACCTTACGATCATTTACCGCTTATATTTAATTGGGGTCTGTGTTAGCATTATAAGTTAGCTTTATATCCTATGTGTCTTGAGGTGATGGCTTATTATCTCAAATTAGCCTGGGTTGTGTGTTCTTTTTTTTTAAATTTATTTTTATTGTAAACAAATGGGATACATGTTGTTTCTATTTGTACATGGAGTAACAGCATACCATTTGCCTAATCATACATTTACATAGGGTAATGATGTTTGATTCATTCTGTTATTTTTTCCTTCCCCCCACCCCTCCCACCCCTCTTTTCCCTCTATACAGTCCCTCCTTCCTCCATTCTTGCCCCCCTCCCACCCTCCATTATGTGTCATCATCTGCTTATCAGTGAGATAATTGGCCCTTTGGATTTTTGAGATTGGCTTATCTCACTTAGCATGATATTCTCCAATTTTATCCATTTGCCTGCAAATGCCATAATTTTATTATTCTTTATAGCTGAGTAATATTCCATTATGTGTGTGTGTGTGTGTGTGTATATATATATATATATCACAACTTCTTTATCTATTCATCGATTGAAGGACATCTAGGTTGGTTCCACAGTCTGGTTATTGTGAATTGAGCCACTATGAACACTGATGTGGCTGTATCTCTGTAGTATGCTGATTTTAAGTCCTTTGGGTATAGGCCAGGGAGTGGGATAGCTGGGTCAAATGGTGGGTCCATTCCAGGTTTTCTAAGGAATCTCCACACTGCTTTCCAGAGTGGCTGCACTAATTTGCAGTCCCACCAGCAATGTATGAGTGTACCTTTTTCCCCACATCCTCTCCAACACCTATTGTTGCTTGTGTTCTTGATAATCACCATTCTAATTGGGGTGAGATGGAATCTTAGGGTAGTTTTGATTTGCATTTCTCTTATTACTAAAGCTGGTGAACATTTTTTCATATGTTTGTTGATTGCTTGTAGATTTTCTTCTGTGAAGTGTCTGTTCATATCCTTAGCCCATTTGTTGATTGGGTCATTTGTATTCTTCGTGTAAAGTTTTTTGAGTTCTTTATAAATTCTGGAAATTATTGCTCTCTCTGAAGTATGAGAGGCAAAGATATTCTCCCACTCTGTAGGCTCTCTCTTCGCATTGCTGATAGTTTCCTTTGCTGAGAGAAAGCTATTTAGTTTGAATCTATCCCAGCTGTTGATTCTTGTTTTTATTTCTTGTGCTATGGGAGTCCTGTTAAGGAAGTCTGATCCTAAGCCAACAAGGTGAAGATTTGGACCTACTTTTTCTTCTATAAGATGCAGGGTCTCTGGTCTGATTTCAGGGTCCTTGATCCATTGTGAGTTGAGTTTTGTGCAGGGTGAGAGATAGGGGTTTAGTTTCATTCTGTTGCATATGGATTTCCAGTTTTCCCAGCACCATTTGTTGAAGAGGCTATCTTTTCTCCATTACATATTTTTGGCACCTTTGTCTAGTATTAGAAAATTGTATTTATTTGGGTTTGTGTCCATGTCCTCTGTTCTGTACCATTGAGCTACCTGTCTATTTTGGTGCCAATACCATGCCGGGTTGTATGTTTGTGAAAGAGTATCTCTGCAAAATATTAAGAAGCAACATTTATAGAGTTTACAAGGAAAATATAAGATGAGATTAACAAGAGTAAAAACATGTGCAGTTCTTGTAATAGCTATACTGAATTTTGGTGGCATTATATATACATTATATCCCTGTTTGACATCACAGTAATCTTTACAACAAACATCAAACTTTTGAACACAATTTTAAATGAGTTAAAGTCATTTAAAATGACTAAAACATGCAATTTTTGGAGCCATTCTAACATGCAATAAGGTGGGAGACAGAGTCTTATCTTAGATAAGTTGGGGCTCTTGGAAAATTTTAGATAAAGTATTCTAGTTCTAAAGTTGATCTTTGCCCCTTTTTTAAATGTCATTTTACAAAGTTTGTATATATTGTTACTGGAGTTTGTATGAACATTAGTTAATATAACATTACATTTAAAACAAGAATTAAAGAAAGACTGAGAGAGCTTTTAAGTTTGCTTTTGTGTGGAAAGGTGGCAAATGTTTTCATGTTTCACAACATTAACCTTTAAATAAATCAGCTCTCATATTTTTAAAATACATTTTAAATTCTTACCTCAGTGTAAAAAGTAATATAAAATTTGACATATACTTATCGACAACAGGTTCTGTTATAGAACATTGAATGATATAAGTAAATCTCCAATAAAATTTATTATTTTTATACGTTTAGAATTATCATTACAGACAAGTTTAGTTTGGAGAACAGCAGCTTGGTAAAAATATTCTTTTAAATTTTCTGCTTAAAAGACTTGTATGCCTGAAAAATATGAACATATTTAATATACAAGAAAGAGTAATAGTACCACAATTACATTTATGTTTTTATGTTAACCAAGTTTAAGTTTTAAAGGAAAATTTAGATTCTGAAATGTAGTGTAATACTCAAAACAGTTGTTGTTTAACCAGAGTTGAATAAAACCCTGATTTCTCTAAGACCAGTTGCTCTAAAGAACAAAACTTAACAGACATAATGTTAAGAGTTAATTAATATTTTAAGAAATTTTGTTGTTTTAACACATATATTAAACTTTGGTATCTATCAGTACATTAATATTTGATGTTAGGGAAAAATCTTGCATAGCTTTAACTGATTGTTTTGCATATGCATAACCAACTTAGTTACACATAAACTGGGTGAAAGTTGCCCTTTACTTACATAGACCCTCATGTTGTTTATTTCCTCATAACAAGGATTTTCTTATCCAGAAACATTTTTTTCTTTCATTAAATTTATTTCTGTATTTAGAACCTTCTATTTTCTTTTTCCCTATCTGTTGACCTCATTTTTTGTTCACATTCTGAAACAACCCCTTATGAAATTTCTGAATTTAGATAAATTACTCCATTTTAATAAGAGGAAATACTTTGTTATTTACAGTACTCTAATTGAAACACAGTTGAAACATTTGGACCCTTTGTACATAGAATTACATCAGTTTGTTTACCAACTTATGAAAACACAATGTTTCAGTATATCTTCCCATGGAATTTAAGAAGTTAGGAGTACTTGATGTTATATTAACCATAAGTATTTTAACTTTGTAAATTAATCAGTTTAATTAATTTAACAAACACTGTCATGATTAATCCCATACATGTTAAATCCAATTTGCTTATTTTTCTTGTAAAAAACAAGATACCAGAAAAGTGTATTGAACAGTATTTGTCATTTCTTACTTGTTGAAGAAAAGTCCTAGAAACAATGATTATTAGACATTTTATAGATGTGAACATTTTATTAGTTTGACCACCTAGAGAAACTTTGGAAGTTAAGTAATTTTAAGACATTTTACTTTGTTTACCCAATTTAAATTGAACCTTTTAAATCATGTGAATCAAAGGTATTTGGATCCATACTTTAGGTTTTTTTTTTTTTTTTTTTTGGGGGGGGGGGGTGCTGGGGATTGAACCCAGAGCCTTGTGCTTGCAAGGCAAGCACTCTACCAACTGAGCTATCTCCCCAGCCCTGGATCCATATTTTAGGATTTCAATTCATGAGTACTCATTACCTATATATCAAATCCAATATCATATACATGAAAAATGGATGTGCTATGTGTGAATACATAACACGATATACACATAGCACAAAAGCAAAGGCCTTGTAGCTTTTGTAGATGGATCTCCATTGCAGTGTTACAGGTGTTTAAAAACTTCATAGTAAAATAAAAATAGAACTGATCAGAAAAACATTAACCTAGGATTTAGGATCAAGATTATGAACTCAAAAAATATGGAATTTAAGAAAAAAAAAATGAGTCCTAGAAAAAAATGACAGGGCTGTTAATTGTCTCTCTTTTTTTATGATTACTTTTACTTAGCTTTTAATTTTTTACAGACTGCATTTTGATTCATTGTACACAAATGGGGTACATAATTTCGTTTCTATGGTTGTACATGTTAATTATTTCTGTAAAGTAGCATGAGAGACAGAGAGAGAGACAGAGAGAGGGAGTCAAAACCACGGTTCTGTGTTGCAGCCCAGGATTCTAAAGTGGACCCTTCTTCTTTTCAGTCTCGGGTTGATCCCCACGGGGCCTGCTGACTTTGAGGTTCAGGTTCCAAGGTGGGCTCCAGCAAGGCCAGGCCAGGGCGTGCTGCCTAGGGCCTTTTACCCCTCTTTTCTTTGGTTGGTAGTCAGGTCAAGTTAGGATGCAGAGAATCATGAAGCACCATTAAATTCTTTACTGCGACATGCCGTTGGCTACTGGGCTGAGAGGCCTTCGGCTGCGTTTGAGCCTTCCTCCTGTCCCAGGCACCAAGCTTCTCCCACAGAGCAGTTGACATCTGGTACCCCGAGGGCTGTCAGAGTTAGGTTTCAGACCCAAGACCTTCGCACAGCACCAGAGAGCTGCCTTGGCCGCTGGACTCGGTTGTCTTGGGCCCTCTCTCTATCTCTTGCACCGAATGTCTCCTGCATTAAGTGGACAGCAAAGGGCACAAGAGGCCTACGTCCAGCAGGGTAGGGAAACCCAGTCAGTTTGGAGATACAGCCGTAGCCCCTGTGAGCGGTCCTGCCAGCTTTCAGAGAGCCTTGGAGGTGCTTGCAGATCACAGTCAGTCTCCAGGCAGGCCTCATCAGCTGTGTAACTGATTTGGGGGAAAGGAAGGGGTTGCAGGGGAGTGGGGAATGTTGCCTTGCTCTCACTTCCGGGTTAGGGAACCAAATTGTTAGTACAAAGACTGGGCAGGACGAAAACCTCACGCGTCAAATCAGCAGTTTATTCAGGAAGTTGAAATGGTGCTTGTGGACCCAATTTCCTGGTGGGAAATGAGCCGCTGAACAAAGAAAGGGACTGGGTTTACATAGGTCACTTTCAGCGGTGGTCTAGTGAACGCAAGTCAGTTTTGCTTAGTCAGGCCTGTGGGCCTTTCCGTCCAGGTCTGTGGACAGCGCCTGAAAGGATCTTGCTTTGGAGGAGATAGCACCTCCTAGAGACTGTTTGCTTTTTTTAAATTTTATTTATTTATTTTTTTTAGCTCTAACGGACCTTTATTTTATTTATTTTTATGTGGTGCTGAGAATTGAACCCAGTGCCTCGCGCATGCTAGGCAAGTGCTCTACCACTGAGCCACAGCCCAGGCCCCGAGACTGTTTCTTTTGAGGATGATAAGACGTCCTCTGCCTGCAGCCAGCACCTGAAAACACTCGTCTTGGGAGATGAAAGCGGTGAATGCATGGCCTTCATCTTTACTCCCGTTTCTTTTTCTCAGGCTTCGTTATTTTGGGATTTCTTATTCTCCATGTCCATTACCAAAGACTGAATGTTTTCTCTGATATGCTGATGCTAATTCACCAAAAGGTGGGGGGTGGCTAGGGAAGAATAGAGTTACTTTATATCAGGTAGCGGGGAGGGAAGGATTGACAGTAGAGTGAAGCAGACGCGATCACCTCGTGTACAGGTACGACCGCGTGACCCATGTGATCCCGCAACATGTAAAATCTGAAAAATGAGAGCGTGCACTTCATTTATGTATGACCTATCAAAGTGTATGAATGTTTCATACTGTCATGCACAACTAATTAGAACAAATAAAAAATCAATAAAAACTGAACAACAGCCGAAATGGCAAAGTAAACAACCTCAGGACAAGAGTCTCCCCGCCTCTCTGGGGTGCTGGGGCTGCCGTTCCTCCTGTGCTCGGCATGTTCTTGCTCCCTGGGAAGAACTTTCCGGCTACTTGAGTGCCAGCTTGGCTTCAACGATGTGTCCTTTCTTCCAGGCACGTGGGCCGTGCATTCGCCCAGTCGGGAGGTGACGTGGCCCTATTGACGTGCGGACGTCTTTCAGGCACCAGGGTCTCATTCGCCTGTGGGACTAGGCAACAAAATGCCAGAGGGTGAGCTCGCTGCAGCCCCAGCAGCTCTCAGAGTGGTCGGGTGCGGCAGAGAGGCTGGCGTCTTCTAACAGAACGTCCAAGAAGGAGTCTCAGGTCCTTAAGAAACTCCAGCTACCACAGTGGAGAAGGGGGGCTGTTAGTGATGGATCCATTTCCTGTGGCTGCCGTAACAAATTGCCACGATCAAGAGGGCTGGTGACAACAAAAGTGGACTCTCACAGTTCTGATTGGAAGGCTGGTCGCCATGCAGGCCGGATGTTCCACAGGCTCTGGAGCAGCGCCTTCCTTCCCTCTGACCAGGCACGGGTGGCTTCTGGGCTCCTTGGTGTGTGGCTGCCTTTCTCGCTGCCAGGGTCTGTCTCTGTGGTTCCAAGTCTCCCTCTCCTTAGGAGAATGGCAGCCACTGCAATTTAGAGCCACCCAGAGGCAGGGTGGCCTCATCTCAACGCCCTTACCTCTGTGAAAACCCTGTTTCCAGATAAGGCCATGTTTAGAGTACCAGGGCTGAGACTTGAATGTGATCTTGGGGGCCATGGTTCAGGATGCTGGTGGGAGCTTGGCCAGCGGTTTTGCATCTAGGGAGTGTGAGACGTGAAGCCAAATGTGGAAATATCACCAGTGGTCCTGCTTCCTGGCCACTCCCCAGCACTTCCTTGGCCAGAACTCATTCTTCCCAAGCCACTGAGAAGAGAAGCACATGGTTGGTCAGTCTGAGCAGAAGAGAGGAGGGAAGAAAAGAGTTCGCATCTACATTTCTCTATAAATTCTTAAGATAAACACCAACCAAGGTGAAATGGAGGCAGAACCACACAGAACATGTTCCTGTGTTGCTCCGATTCATGCACCTGAGTGACAATCATTTAAACACATCTGGGCGCATTCTTGAATTTGCAGCTTGGGCTCTGGGTTGGGGTCTAAATGTCGTGCCAGAGATTGGGGGGCCGAAACCGTGGTAACTGCCGTGCTCCGGACCACAGCGTGTTCATCCCGAGGTTGTTTCCCTCTAGGACTGAGAAGACCGAGCTGCACACGGGTCCTCTGGCTAGCCTCAGCTCCTTCGTGGCCTCTGTCAGCTGCTGTCTGCACAATGGCCAACTTCAGATACGAACCTTCAGGGCCAGTTGTTCTGTGGAATTTGGCTCAAAATCTGTGAACGCTCCTTGGGCTTCCCATTTCCATTTCAAAATCTACCTGAAACAGAACTCAGCATCTTCTCCTTCGGCCCCCGTCCCAGGCGATTAGATCAATGTGATCAGATCTATGTGATCAATGTGATTTTCGTGCAGGGTGTGATCTTGATAGCAGGAAGGCGCAGCTGCTGTCGGTTCCTCTGCTCTCAAGAGCTTACGAGAGAGGATTTGTACGGCTGGAATCTGCATGATCATATTTTTCTTACCATTTCATTTGCCCCAAATAATTGTTTCAGATTGTGACTGTTCCTCCCGACATGATCTCACCTATTTGAACTCATGGGAATATGGAGTGGAACGGTGTTCACTGGAGTCCGGAGTGGTGGGCAGATGGGGTGATACTGTGGAAGCAGAGATCACGGTCAGCTGGAGCAGAGGCTCTGGAGAACTATGGCAAATACAGCGCACAGGCCATGTTTTCCTGAAAAACACCGAGAGCAGACGTGAAGCGTTCTCCCCACAGAGAACAGTGCCTTTGTCAATTCATTAAATCAAACCACCCCACAAGGTATATGTGCCTTGGGTGTCATGTCACACATGCCGAAGACACAATTTTATCTGTCAATTAAAAAATAAAGATTTTAAGAAGATATTGAACATTTCCATCATGCTTTAAAATTCTGCTTTTCAGTCGAAGCCTTCTTTAGGAGGCAACCTTTACTCCACGCCCTTCTCTGTAGGTACTTTTCTCAGTCAGTGTTCATATAGACGCAGCAGGACTGTGTGGACCTGCCTTGTTTCCCTCACATGCTTCTGAGATTCTTCTATCTCGGCAAGGGAGTTATTCCTTTGCGTTTGTACCAAGCACACAATTGAAGGATAGACACTGGGGTCACTTTTGAGCTATTATGAATAAAGTCTATATGACGATTCTTGTAAAAGAAAAAAGGTTCTATTTCTATTGGTCTATAAGTTTCAGATCCATTGTTTCTCGGGAAAGACTCAAAATTCTTGGAGAATATCATAAATCCTTTGTCCCAGATATGCTCCCTTTTGAGCCCTGAGAAATGTGAACTTACAGAATTGGGAGGTGACAAGATTTTGCACATTTACAATTTTGTAAAAGTAGCATAAGTGATACAGGGGATGATGCTAATAATTTCTGGTACGCTACAGTAGCCATGGACTCTCAAGCTCTCTGTTCCCATGGGCATAGACAAAGGCCTACTGCACATTCCCTCAGAGCTTGACAGTGTGATTTTAAAATATTAGATTTTGGAGCTGAAGAAATAGCTCCTTTTGGAGAGCGCTCACCTAGCATGCGCAAGGACCGTGGTTTGAATCCCTGGCCGCTCAAATGAGAATTAAAAAAAAAAAAAAAAAACCCACAAAATATTAGATTTTAATAAGATTTAGGAGGATTCAGGCAGAAACTTTTATTCTATGGAGTGGATAACATTGCTTTCTCCATTTGTTCAAATGTTGGATTTTAAGCATGCTTTCTGGTTCCAGATCTCTCTTCTTCTGAACTCAGGATAATGAAGTAGGAAAACTGGTGCTCTGATGGTTCAAGGAGAACTGTTTGCAGCAAGGAAAACTAAAGCAACTTGTGAATTCCATCTGTAAAGTGACTGTGGTCCTAATCCAAGTCGGTGAGAAAACCATGTTGGGTGCAGGTCAGCCCACTTGAGGACAGCTCAGCCGAGGCCCATCTGTCTCTGAAGGGCGATGCCAGCAAGGTGGAGGGAGAAACAACACATACACTGCTCTTTCTCACTCCCTGGTCACTTAAACATTTACCACACATAGACCTGTTTTACGCTGTATTTAGGACTGCTATGTCATCTTTGGGAAACAAGAACAGACCATGTCCCTGAGTGTCCCTGCCTGTTCCCCCAAACCTAGGCAGGTTAAGGAAACAGTGAGCACCAGCCTGGGACGCCAAGTCCACCCAAGCTCAGAAGGACGATGGCTCCCATTTATGACAACGTGGGGCTTTACTTAGCAGCATTTCATTGCCGACTCCTGCTTTAGTGATCTTATACTTTAGGTGAAGAGAGAACAAAAACAAACCTGGGGGAAAAGTATAGACCACAGCAGTCCAGGAGCATGGAGCAGGATCGGGATCTCAGGATCATTGGGAGGGCTTCCCTGGGTTGGTAACTGGAGGAGGGCTTCCCTGGTGGTGGGAACTGAATGGTGCTTTGAGGAAAGGCAGAATGTAGAAGAGAGGGGCTACCCTGGACCCTTGATGGAGGACCCTCCTCAGCGAGGCCTGAGGAGGTTAGGGTTTCTTGTATCAGTCCTGGGGAAATGTCACTGTTGTGCTGCATAGCAACACTCTTAAGCAAGTTATTATGGCTGCCCTTGGTCCATGGGAACAGGAGAGTTGGGGCCAGGGGGCCATCTGGAGATCCAGTAGGGACCCTGGACAGGAGGGATGGGACATCTTAGATCTGGTCTTCTGACCACACCTGGGATAGTGCCGGTCCCACCTCTAGGTCAGGCCTCGCTGGGGCTGGGGATTGATGGTGACCGCAGCAGTTCAGGTACATGAGCGGACAGAAAGGTGCAGAACAGCAGAGCATGGGAGGGATGTCGGCTCCAAACGCAATGGCTCAACACCCTGCTGTCCATGCAGAGGTTTTGGCAGTTCAAACTAAATTCAGGTTTAAGTCTAGTTGTTTAAATGCTCTGAATCTCCCTGAGTCAGAGTCCGCCCTCCAGAATCTCTGGAAGGGCTGAGGGAAGGGCTTCCCATGGAACAGCGCATACAGTGTCCCCACGGGAAGGGCAGGCTGTGATGTCCCTGTCTCCCCGCGTCACTTGCTGCAGGGCAACCCCGTACAGGTTCTCTGCCACTTCTCCCACTAGACACGTGCTTCAATCCACTACAAGACCAGTTCTTGCACTCAGAGCTGCAGCCTGGGGGCTCCTGGGAATGGAGCCCTGCCCCTCACTGGCCCCCCAACAGCTCCCGCCTGTCCCTCTGCCTTTGGGGGACCATCTGATGCTTTGCAGGCCCCGTTCTGCGTCTTCACGTGGCCAGATGTGCGGCTACACCAGTGGCTATAGGGTGGCAGGAGAGGTGGGCAGCAGCCTGGGACTCTGGAGAGAGCTGCAGGGCTTGGGGGTAGTTTGGAGGTGGGGGAGCAGGAGAATAGAGGCCACTCGGGGCCCCTGCCTGCCTCGTGGAGGGTGAAGGTGCATTAACAGGGAAGCAGGGGACGGCAGTGGTCTGGGAGGCGGCCCCGTTGCACGTGCCCAACTCAGTGTCGACGGGCGGGTGCTTGTCTGCACGCCCACCACAGGGCTGCACAGAGGGGCGTCGCCCTGCCTGCTGTGACCCCAGGAGGCTGGAGGAGCGCAGACCAGACAGCGTTCTCCACACAGCCCCAGGCCGGACGCCTCCTTGGCCTAACGGTGACACTTTCCTGGGTGAAGCACCTTCTCGTCTAGCCTTTTTGAAAGCCTGTATTTTATTTTTGTGCCATCTGCCATTGACAGCGGGATGTTTCACACCTGCACACAGCACCACGCCGGGCACCGCGTGTCTGTCTGGGCAAGAGCCCCGAACCTGTTCCCTGAGCACCTTTCCAACACGAGTTTCATATCAGCTGTAGCCCCCTCCTCACTAGGACCTTCACTAGAACCTTCACTAGGTAGAAAGCCACAGCAGGAAACAGGCTGGGCTGCCATGTCTTTAAAAATGCACATAAATAGTGGCGTCTGCAAGTGTCTGATTCGTTCCAAACTGCGGTTCTGTGATTTTCTGTCAGTCCGATAAGTAAAGAGCATGAGGAGCGTTTCACTTTGACGCTAGGCGTTGTCAGTTATCCAAGGATTTAGCAGTGCGGCTCTTGCTGGTCCATCCGTCCCCTGCTGCCCAGGTCATTCCCGTATGTCTCCCGGTCCTTTGAGGATACACATTTCCTGATCCCTGCAGGAGATCATCGGGAGGAGGGGCTTGGTCAGAGGAGCCATTGCCACCCCCACCAGGCCTGCGCTGCTCATAGGGCTCAAGGCTCCGGTCACAGGCTGGGCAGGAGCCCCGGTCGCCCCCCCTCGCCCAGCCAACACCTAATTTGCCAGGTCTCAGGTTCGATGCTTTTCATGGCTTGAGAAGCTGAACACAGCGACATCTCAACTGCCCTCCGTCTCTGCACGCCTGTGGCTTGTGTTGATTTATTACCCATTCTGGCTGTTCGTTAAAATATGCTTTAAGCATCCTTATGGATTGTCTCTTAAGGGTCCTTGTATCTTACTTCAAGTTCTCTTTTAAATGCTTTTTAGTTAGTTTTAATTTTCAACAAGACAGCTTTAATTTGTTGAATTCTAGAAAATGCCTCAATTATTACAACAAATTTATACAGGTGCAGGTTGGCCTCTGCTCCAACCATGAACTGTGCAGACCTGTTTTTCTTTTATTTACAATTTCCAGGAACAGAAGGTTTCTGGCATACACAAGTGGAGAGGGCAGAGCAGGAAGCCCCCTGACCGTCTATCCCTCACGATCAGCGGCACCATGGCGCTCTCCACGCGGCCTGCTGCTGATGAGGCTGAGTCCGCTAAGATACAGTTTCTTAGGTTTGCCCAGTGCAGATTCATTTTCTTGGCTTTTTAGGTTCTGCCCCTTTAAAAATAAGTGATAGAACCCGTTTGCCAATGCCTATATTTTCCTGAGATTTTATTGGGATGATTTTGAATTTTAATTTTTTTCTTCTTGATGTCATTAGTGAGACCTTCTCTTTCATTATATCTTCTAACCCATAATAAACAAATGTATTGCATGTGTTTCATAGTATATTGGGTATATTATAAGTACGTGCATGCGAGGGCTCTATTTTCTCTACATCATAGGAAAGCTTCTCCCTCCCCGTGTGTTAAGTTTCTTTAGGCGTCTGCGTCAGATCACTCCCTAACTCCTGATTCTTGGGCATCTGATCACATTTTCTGTTCTCTAATCCCTCGTCTGACTTCAGCAGAAGCTTGTTTTCTCTATGAAGAGAGATGGTGTCTTTGGGCTGAGGCCTGTAAGAAAACAGTCACGAATCTCTTACTGGGTGTTTTTTAAAACATGAACGAGGAGTGCATTCTGCAAGTGTCTTTTCTATATGCACGGAAACCCGATTTTCCTCCCTGTTATAACACACCTGTGCTTGTGGAACCACTCCTGGGTTTCATAAGTTGCCACTTTGCTCTCAGGGCGCCTGTTGCTTTGTAATGACTGTGTGAGAACTGCTGAGCCCCCTCACCCCGCCTGTCTGCAGTGAGTCCCCTGCCTGTCTGCAGTGAGTCCCCTGCCTGTCTGCAGTGAGTCCCCTCTGCCTGGCTGCAGTGAGTCCCCTCTGCCTGTCCGCAGTGAGCCCCGTGCCTGGCTGCAGTGAGTCCCCCTGCCTGTCTGCAGTGAGTCCCCTGCCTGTCTGCAGTGAGCAACCCCTGCCTGTCTGCAGTGAGCCCCCTGCCTGTCTGCAGTGGGCCCCCTCTGCCTGTCTGTAGTGAGCCCTCCGCCTGTCTGCAGTGGGCCCCCCACCTGTCTGCAGTGAGTCCCCTGCCTGTCTGCAGTGAGTCCCCCTGCCTGTCTGCAGTGAGCCCCCTGCCTGTCTGCAGTGAGTCCCCTGCCTGTCTGCAGTGAGTCCCCCTGCCTGTCTGCAGTGAGTCCCCCTGCCTGTCTGCAGTGAGTCCCCTGCCTGTCTGCAGTGAGCAACCTCTGCCTGTCTGCAGTGAGCCCCCTGCCTGTCTGCAGTGAGCCCCCTCTGCCTGTCTGCAGTGAGCCCTCCGCCTGTCTGCAGTGGGCCCCCCACCTGTCTGCAGTGAGTCCCCTGCCTGTCTGCAGTGAGTCCCCCTGCCTGTCTGCAGTGAGCCCCCTGCCTGTCTGCAGTGAGTCCCCTGCCTGTCTGCAGTGAGTCCCCCTGCCTGTCTGCAGTGAGTCCCCCTGCCTGTCTGCAGTGAGTCCCCTGCCTGTCTGCAGTGAGCAACCCCTGCCTGTCTGCAGTGAGCCCCCCGCCTGTCTGCAGTGAGCCCCCTGCCTGTCTGCAGTGAGTCCCCTGCCTGTCTGCAGTGAGCCCACTCTGCCTGTCTGCAGTGAGTCCCCCTGCCTGTCTGCAGTGGGCCCCCCACCTGTCTGAAGTGAGCCCCCCACCTGTCTGCAGTGAGCCCCCCACCTGTCTGCAGTGAGCCCCGTTCCTTCCCTTGGCTGTATGAAGGGCAGTGGAAGCAGACCGCATTCCAGCTTCTCGCTTCCGCCACGTTGGGAGTGGGGCTCCCTCAGGGTTTCACAGTGCCATTCCAGAGCTGGCGCAGTTTCTGAAGCTTTTCCTCTCCCCTTGCTGAGTCCGATCTGCTCGACCAGCATCTTGACCACAGTGCAGGGTTCCGTCCTGGACACGTCTGGTCTTCAGTTCTGGGAGTGCTGGGACTAGGGCCCCACGGGGATTTCAGTGTCCTGAGAACTCCCCACGGTCTGCTTGTGCAGCACACTTAGTTTTGCATCTGTGCAAATGGATGAGCTCGGTGGAACACCAAGAGTGACGTCCCCAGCGTGTCCTGAGCTCTGAGGGAGGTGGAAGGCTCCCAGGAGAGGCCCTGCCCAGAGAAGCCCAGGGAGCTGCATCTGCAGGACTCGGATCTGGGTCAGACGGCACCAGGACGTCTGTCGGGGTGGGAGGGAACCTCACCGTCCTCCACGTCCCTGCCAGAGGAGAGGTCTGCTGAGGGCTCAGCACGTGGCCACCTGGGCTCTCGCCTTGGTCTCTGCAGTGTCATTTCATGACAGTCTGTCTGGGTGAAGCCTGTGTGTGATGTGGCGCTCTCCCTGACCCTTGTCACAATGGAGGAATTGATGTAAAATAAAAGAATTTTCTAAAAGAGGAAAAACTGAGGCACAAGTGTAACACTCCACACGTCCAATATTCGATGTCTGTTTTCCTGGCGCCTTCAGATGCAGGATGTTCGACATCGTGTGAAACAGGCGCTCTCTGGGTGTAAGTTCCATACTTACCACTCACAGTCGTACTCCATTGAGTCTTGAATCCCCTTCATTTTTTCAATCTCTGACATTTTTAACTTAAAATCCCGGATCTCCAGTGCTTAGGAATGTCTGCATGAAAAAACTATCTGCTCTAAGTATTAATGCAAATAAAGTTTTTTAAAAAAATCATTAATATTAAATTATAACATAATCAATGTTTTCAGAATGTGGGTACTTATCAAAGATATTAAGGATTCTCTGTCCAAGAAGCAAAAATCAACCACTAAACTGGGCCCATTTGTTATTTAGGTAATGTTTTCGATTTATAAATGTCCTGCTCATAGGATGTGAACTCACGAGCTGGGACAGGAGGATGAGCAGGGTGCTTCTGTGCAGTTAAAAGGTGGGGACATCTGTCAGAGGTCTGGGTCACACATGTGTCAAGCGCTCGGCAGCTGCTGGATTTCTGTGGCTGGGTCTTCAGTACCTGGACTTCTTGTGTGTCGTTCCTAAGATTTCATATATTAATAAACGGAAATGAATTCAGTTTTGCAGGTGGACAGACGTTTACTCTATCAACCCAAAGGGATGTGCTGCAGCGTGATGAAGGAGGCTCATGCTACCCGGGTGTTTGCCCGGGTCCCTTCCTGGTCCCGGGCCTGTGCTCGCACGCTCCCCTGCCTGCCAGGCACCATGCTTGGGCTCAGGTCTGCCTCTTACTGAATTCCAGGGTGGCCTTTTCTCTTCCAACCTCTTGTTTGCCACAGGCTTCCCACAGGAGGTCCCCAGGCTCCCTGGTTCTGGGTCCTAGTCGGGCACTCTTGAGTCACTGATGGTGGCTTTTGCTTTCACGTCCGCTCTCCCCAGGTCTGCCATTCTCTGCTTCTCCATTCCTTTAAGCTCGGATTGCTAACCTTAGCACTTCTGCCCATTTTAACTAACTCTGCTTATCGAATTCACGCACTGTAACCTCTTTTCTGAAACCTGCTCTTCCTCATCTCTTGTTCCCCACCGCCGATGGATGCTCACTCCTGACTTGAGAATTCCCAACCCCCTCCTCCTGCCTGGCTCCAGATGGCTCTCCTTCCCGCCCTGTACCTAAGTCCACTCCCTCACCCACACATGGGCTGCGAGGTGCTGGGAACTGGGTGCTCCCACAGTCCATGGGACTGAGCCTGCCTTCAACATTCCATGCTCCAGAGCAGGCCTCCTCTCCTCCTGACGATGGCCACCATGGAGAGCACCACTCATATCTTATATCTCATAGTGTCTTGCCCCTGGGCCACCATGGAGAACACCGCCATGTCCTGCCCTTGGATGGCGGGACCACCCGAGGAGCTGGGATTAGCCAGAGCCCTGCACAGTTGAGTGGCCTGCTGGAGACACTGGTGGTTGGCAAGGAGGACCTTTTCAGGAAAATAAGCATTCCCAAGGCCGCAGAATGTTGGTTTCTTACATAGCAACTTGCCCAATTCCAAAGTGATTCAGGAGGGGCCTGATATTAGGTGGGACTTCCTAAAACCAGCTCTCCAGGGATCTTCCTTGAAGACTCAGCGAGTCTGACATTGGCGGAAGCCCCAAGGTATCAATGCTATTCGGCCAGTGGTCACCGCCCTGGTTGCCTGGCCCCAAGTCCTGCCCTCGGTGGCCAGGCCTGTCCCCAGAAGGTTCCGCCTTCACACCTCTGCCCATGCTCTTCTTCACCTTCTTCCTGCTGTGCTCCGGTTGTTCTCTCCCCGTCCAGAGAGAACCACCTGCTGGTGGGTGGTGGACGTCTTCACTAGCTGGCACCTCAACCTCGGCGCCACACGCCCCTGCTGCCCCGCAGGTCCTCACTCTCCTGGGTCTGTGGGCCTGTGACCTGCAGTTCTGGAGTTCTGCCTGCATTGCCGCCTGTTTGGATCTGCTGCTTTGTTCATCCAGAGTGAGTACTTTCTAGTGTTTTCTATAAGTAAGAATTATAATCCTTAGTAGAAAATATGAATAGCCTTAACCATGACAGAACAGGCAGAGTGGAAGATTTGCAAATTGCAGAGCACACTGGCTCTTTTCTCTTGGATCACAGGCTGAGTGCTTGTGGGCACCATTCTCAGGGTGACCATAGAACATTTCAGTCACTCAAGCTGGGGCTGCACTACATTTTTGGCCAACTGTTCTTTCAAAACTGCCCTAGCTTCTCGTCGCTGTGCTTACCGCAGGGGGAATAGTGGATTTTGTTATTTCAGAAGGAATGCTCTGGTCAACCTGTCTTATCTCTCCTTTGCCCCAGGATGCAATTCCACTGAGCAAGAACCACGATGGGCTAGAGGAAGGTGGGTCACAGGAGTGTCACTTTGATTCTGTCTCAGGAGCTTCGTGTGTTTGCTTAACTCTCCTGGCTGAGCACAGGCCCACAGCTCCTCATCTGCAACTACAAAAGCCAAAATCTCTGAAAAGCGAGATCTTACTGTGAAATCTGCTCTGAACCATTGCTAAGCAGCTCTACTCTGCAGCCCCTGTGGATGCGACATTTGGTGGCAAGGTGATCTTCCGGGGCCTCCTGGGATGCTGTGACGTGCAGAGAGTCTTAACTCTAGAGCAAGCCCTGTCCCCGAGATTCGGCAACCTGCTGGGTTTGTTTGTGAAGGGCAGTGAAGGAGGTGTGGTGGCAGCTGGAAAGTCCTTACCAGGGTTGGGCAGCTGGCCTGGCCTGTGGGAGGTGAGGTTCCAGGCTGCCCGCGTCCCGGAGGTGTGTGGGCCAGGGCACTGGCTTGAGGCAGCTGACTGTCCACCAGAGGTGTGCAGAGGGTGGCCAGACAGGCTGGCAGGCAGGGTGGGACGGGAGGCGTCCTGCCAAGAGGCTGTCCTTACATGCTGCAGACAGTGGGCTCCCAACTGTGGTGGCAGTGAGTGTCCTGGAGGGAAGGGCCAAGCAGGGAGCCGAAAACTCCAGACCACATGGTGACCACAGGACCCTCCCAGGATGTAGATGGACGCCCACTGGGAAGGAGCCCTTAACCCAGGGCAGCCAGAGCTTCGAAGACAGGCGACGCCTGCCCTCCGCAAGGGGAGTGAAGGCTCATCAAAGCGCTTGAGCTTTCGGCACAACAGAAGGGGTGCATTTGCTTTCGAACGTGGTTGAAGACGGTTTGCCCCATCTCCTAGTGTCGTGCGTATTTGATGTTCCCTGACTTTCACGTCGGAAGTGAGCCTGTCTTCCTTCCCCGTGTCCTTTGTGCTGTGAGATAAAAGATGGCAGTCCACGCGGGGCTCCTCGCGCCCAAGGGAGCCTGGCGGGCAGGGGCTGCTGCTCCACCCCAGCCAGGTCCACACGGCTGGTGCAGAGAACAGGCAGAAACCCGGGGGCGGCTCCTGCGCCACGGCAGGAAGCAGAGACCCTGCAGGCCTCCCATGCGCTCAGGGAGGCGAGGATGCCCAGCCTCTGCGTTGCCCTTGTGTGGTTCAGACTTAGACAGCAGTCCCTTTGTCTGGTTGGTTTACTTTAAATCTGCAATATTGGGACAGAGCTGTGCTGGTTCTCGAGGGAGCAGGTTAGCGTGAGCACAACCCCCTGGTCCCGTCTCCCATCTGTGCAGCAGAGCCCAGCTCCCGCCCCCGGGGCCGACTGCACGGAGGCCACGTTCCGGGGGTTCCATGACTGCCCGGGTCTTTCTTCTACCCCATCCTCTCTTCATCCCAGGAGCTCATTGGGCGGCTTGGACCTGACTTAACAGACACTCACTTAGAATCCTCTATACTTCATTTTAATAGAGTTTCAATGGTTGAATAGTGAAAGCGCAAGCTCATAATCCCCACGTTGATGCTCATGGCTTCTTAGGATCTCATGGATGAAGAAGCAACTCCTGCACATGAACTAAACAGCAGCATACCCAGAAATAGATGCCTGGTGTTAAAATGAGCAGGAGAATCGTCACCCCGCCTAAGGACGCGCCTCCCATCTGCTTTCCAGAGGCCTTGCTAGTTGTTACGGTGTGGCTGCGAGGTGTCTCCCAAAGCTCCTGGGCGATGCAGAAATATCCAGAGGTGGAGCGACTGGATGGTAAGGCCGTGACCTGATCAGTCCCTCCTTGTCTGAGTGAACCGACTGGGAGCTGGGGCATGGCTGGAGGAGGTGGATCGCAGGGGGCATGTGCTGGAAGGGTGCATCTTCCCTTTCCCTCTCTCTGTCCCTGACCCACCATGAGCACAGCAGCTCTCCCCGTTGGGCCCTTCCACCATGATGTGCTGCCTCACCTCAGCCCAGAGCTATGGGGTCGCCTTCCGTGGACTCAGGCCTCTGAAACTGAGCCCCCAATAAGCCCTCCCTACTCCAAGTTGCTCTTGCCAGGTGTGTTGGTCACTGTGCCACAGGGCTGGCTGACACCTGGTTTAGCACAGCCCTTCCTGCTGTGGAGCACAAGGAGAGTCTCACGGTTTGTTTTAGGTCTGTGCGTCTAGCTGCTGCGGGAGGCAGAGTCATTGGCCACAGCGGGTGTGAAAGGTGGATCAGGCAGTGAGGCTGCAGCCTCTCCCAGGGAAGAGGTGTGCATGGCCTCCAGGGGAGCTCAGCCCACCTATGGAAAGGGCAGCGCACACGGAGGGCTTCGGGCTGCTCACTGGGAGGGTCTATGGAGGCTGCACCTTCGGCATACTCACGCTTGCAAGTCCACAGTGCTCTGTGCGGGGTCCCAGGGGCCTCCGCCGTGACAGCCCTCCAGGTTGTGTTGGGGTGTTGACCCCAGGATCTGCTTCTATCGGTGAAGAGGCCTGTGGCGGAGCCCCTGTGGGATCAGACCACAGGACGTAGCAAGAGAGGTGCTGTTACCCAGGCGGTCTGGGACAAGCCTGGGCTCTCCCAGCGTGGCCGTGTGGCTCAGGAGAGAGGCTCCTCTACGCCCTGGCCCTGCCGCGGAGTGGAATGAAGGTGCAGGACATCGTGGCTCAGGACTCGGGTGCAACTCTTCCAATGAAACGAACGATGCAGGAAGGTCTTCGAACTCGCCCTCGCCTGCACATGTAGCACGCAGTTTCCTCTCAAAAGCGATTACTCCCCCTGAAACTTTCGTCCTGGTGGTCTAGTTACTTGTTACTCTTGCATAACAAGGTATTTCAGCAGCACCTTACGGGTCCACTCATCTCAACCTGGATGCACAAACCGGTCGCACGAGTCACACACTTTTCTTGGGGTCTGACCGACTTTCCTAATCTTCTAGGACTTGTCTGCTCTTGAGAATCCCTCAGAACTGCAGGGTGCCCCAAGTAGAGGCACAGCGGCTGCCATGGAGAACCACCGTCTCCATCAGGGAGATACTGAGGCTGGTGGAGCCTGGCAGCCCCACGAGAACCTGAGGACACGTGTGCTTGTCCCCTGTGTGTGGTCTCTGAATCGTAACGACAGCCAGAATCAGGGTAGATTCCTTTTTAAAGACCTTGTATTAGATGTCTGTGTTCAGAGAAGCTCCTTGAGCCAACTCAGAACTTCACAGCGTGGGCTGTGTGGGACACGAAAGTCAGTAGGGGCCGTTCCCCTCCTGCCCTCCTGGCCCCGACGCACAATCACACCACACTCACACAACCACATGCAACCACACGAACACTATGTACAACCACACTCACAAATACAATCGAAAAACCACACAGTACTATACACGCAACCACACACTCACAAACACAACTGAACAACCACACACAAAGTCATATACTCACAACTACACACGCTACAGTCTGCACACTCATACACACAAAGCATTTAGACTTGGACTCCATTTATTTTTAAAATAAACTCCCATCTAAAAGTTCCACCTATTAATTGTCATAAAATGCTGCAGAAGTGATTTTTCCTGAACTGGTTGTTTTGACAGCATATGGAGTAGTGATGCAGTGACTGGATTATCTTGCTGACCTCTAAGCAGCAGTCATTTAGTTCAGCCTATGCAGAACTTGCAAAGCTCTGACTGAATACAGAGTTTTGTTTCTGTTGACATCGCTGTTGCTTTACTCGAAGAAATAACTTCGCGGTGCTTTCTGAGCAATCCAGTGCTTCTTCTCCCTGGGATCTGAGCACAGCACGTTAACAGACAAACAGTACATGGGACAGCCCCTCCCAGCTCAGAGGTCAGTGGTCTGCAGGGCACCCACATGGCGTTCCTGGGTGACGCCGGCTCCTCCCAGCCTGTGATGCATCCCGGGGTGGTTTTAGGATAAAGTGGCCCAACATAAAAGCACTTAGCAGACTCACTAGCAAAGAGCCACTGGTGTCTGCTTCCAAAGGTCCTGCTGGGGTCAAGATGGGTGACCGGCTGGGTCGACGCCTGGCTACCTAGACAGCACGATGATTGGCAGCTACTCAGCACGGCACACCCTTGTTCCTGTTATGACGACGATACAGGCTATAGGACATTTTTGTACAAAGTCCTTCTTGTAAAACACTTTTAAAGTCTGAAATAAAATTGGTTTTAATCACTATAAGCCAGTAAAAGGAAACCTGAATCTAGTGCTGATCCTGGTGGTGCCCATGCCACTGGGGAGAAGGGACGAATCTCCAGAGAGTTCTGAGAGTGGGAGGTTCTGGAGGGGCAGCCTGGCACTTGGCACCTGGCAGAGCATAGGTGACACCAGAGCGCCTTGCTCCACACACAGCCTCCCCGTGTCTACACCTCTGTTTCTTTCCAGTGTTTCTTTCACACTTTCGCCTCGGTCGCTGACTGACCAGTCACTGAAGCAGGAGTGGAGTGGCCAATCCTGGCCACGTGGGCTCCTTCCACCTGCAGCTACGCCTGCCATCACCTTGCAAGGACCAAACAGATTGTCCGTTCATTTATGTGATTTTTGCAAAACGGTGTGTTTGTGCTGGGGCGTTGTTCCTCCCTCAGGGCAGGGTCTGCACCACTGACAAAGCTGGCTGTCCACTGGGAGGGGCCTGGGATCCCTTGCTTGCCCCAGCCCTGCCGCAGGGACTCGGGCCCTCAGCGCAGCGCCTCCTGCCCGCTGCGGAGGAGCACAGCCTACCTCAAACACCAAATCATCTGCGTGAATCACAGCTGTCTCACTGTCGCCACCTGAGCTACGCTCAAGAGAAGCGCGTCCCATCTCCACCACATCTGAAGGAGACAGGTGGAACTGCAGAGAGGGGGCCGGTGGCCGAGGGCCCCGCAGCCAGGGATCAGACCCGGTATTCCACTCCGAATGGCCCCTTTCCCTCTGCACCATAGATCTCTGCCCCAGGAGACAAGGCCTGCTTGCTGTTAAGGTCAGTGAGTCTCTTTGCCCAGTGATGTTGTTTCCTTAAAGACACCAAAGTTCCTCGGAAATACTTCACGTTCAAGTTCAGCACAGACTTCCGAGGCTTCCCCGCAAGCTGCTTTCTTCTTCATTTTTCCTTGTTTGCAGACCTCTGGAGGCAGTCTGCTTATCCTATTAACCAAGAGATCTATCCATAAAAGCACGTTCTAACCACCACCAAGAAGAGTGTGTAAGGAGCATGCCCGGCAGCCTGGGTTTCCATGGTGACAGACCCAGCTCTCTCCGTTCATGCCGCCTACTCATCCGAAGCAGGAAGCTCGTGAGGTCAGGGGCCTGCAACCGCGCAATCGGTGATTCCTCTTCAGCCGCCCGCAGTGCTTGCTCCCAGGTTGCTGTCTGATGTGCTGATGTGAAGGGGTCATCCCTGGGGACCACGCTTGCGACAGATAGGCTGCAGTGCGGCCGGATCGTGATCCCAAAGGGCGGCCCCACAATGACACTCGTGGAGAAAGCCGGGCTGCGTTGAAAGGGGAGCGGCCCTCCTCCTCCGCGAGGGGACCTGTAGTCTCCACAGCCTTCCCTTATTTTTCTGAAAGAATGTTAGGTTTTGTCGACCATTCAGAGTTGGCAACCTGTTGGGTCAGTGCCTGCTTTGAGTTTTCTAGTTTGATTCTAATCACCTTCAGCTCCAGACCTGCTATTTTGCACCACAAAAGATAAAAGTAGGAACTATTATCACATTAGAGGCCATCCTCCTAAACATGGACCCTGTAAGTGGGGACAAGCCACTGGATGAGGGAGAACAGGCGTCACACACACAGGGAAGATGGGGCTCTCCTCTTGGGGTGCCGAGCACGCACGCATGCTGTCACACCTGGAAAGTCCTCAGAGACCAGGAAGCCACTCCCCACACAGACGCGCTGTCTGGGTCACGTGATCACACAGTCAGTGCTTTTTAACCAATAGTCTTATATTCAGACTCTTGTTGAAGGCAAAATTCCAAATATTGTAAGGTAAAGGAAACTAAGTTCTGACCTTTGCTTTCAAGAACTGTACTGTCAACGCTTTGGAACCAATCTCAGGAGTCAAGGACAGTGCCCGGCATGGCTGTAAGAGAGGGGGGTTCCTGGATCACCGGGGGAGACCTGAGGGCGGTGGTGAGGGAGGGCCAGGAACTCCCGAGGAGACCCGCAGTTCAGAGGCTTGCCCGGCCACCCACTCATGTTGTAAATAGGTGCTGTCCCCTACTGAGACTCCAGCTCAGCCTCAGCACTCCTTGGTCCACGCCTTCAAGGAGATCCCGCTCAGGTAAAATCATGAGCAATCTGACTTTAAATAGACTTAATTTATTGGGGCAATGTATAAGTACCGTCCTAAGCAATGGAAAATTCAGGAAGTAAAGATCCTTGACTTTCAGGATGGGCAATGGATTAACGACTCCTTGACGTACTTCCCAAGGAACGAGTAAGACTTGACTGGGTGGAGAGGGAGGCTGAACGTTTTCTAGGTATCGAACGGCATCTGTGTTCCACGCAGATTTTAGAATGATTTATTTTTCTGTTTCTGTAAAAAATGTCACTGGGTTTTAACAGGGTAGCCCTGAGCCTATGGGTCACTTTGCTTACAAGGACATTTTAGCAATATCGAGTCTTCTTAGCCATTGAAGGTGTCTTTATGAAAGCTGGAGGCGTCGCCCTCTGGATTTCAAAATATGCTCAAAACCTACAGTACTGGAAAAAGTACGGTGATGGTAGAAAGGGACGCATGGATCAGTGGTGAAATGAGAGCCCAGAAATGAACCCAAGCGTCCGTGATCAACTGGTGTGCGGCAAGATGCCAAGAAAGCCCAGTCGTGGAAGAACAGTTTCTTCAGCGACCGGTGGTGTCCAAATGCAAAGCGATGAGATGGATCCTGATCTTACTGCGTCCAAAATCCAGTTCAAAGTGCACCCAAGACTTAATGTAAGACCTGTATCTGTGAAACTCCTAGAAGAAAACACGGGGGAATATTCTTTAATGTTGATCTTGGCGAAGCTTGGGATGCTGTTCCAGAAACACAGACAATGGAAGCCAGAAGAGATGAGCCACAACACTGCCAGAAGTCTATCTATCTGACCAAGGGTTCATACCCAGAATAATGAGAACCTCAACTCAAGACCAGAACCCTAACAACCTGATTAAAGTCCGGACAAAGGACTTGGATCATTACTTCTAAGGAAGATACACAAATGGCCAATAGGCATACGAAAAGGTGCTCAGTGTCACTAATGATTTGGAAATTGAAAATGGAAACCCTAATGAGATATCACCTTACACATGTTAGTGTGACTTTATCAAAATGCAAAAGACAAGCATTGGAGAGGCTGTGGAGAGATGCAAACCCTTACGCACCATGGGTGGAACTTATTTCAGCCATTATGGAAAACAGTGTGGAAGTTCCTCCATAAATTAAAAATAGAAATTCCAAATGGTTCTGCAATCCCAGTTCTGTGTGTATGTCTAAAGAAACTGAAGACAGGACTTCAAAAGTGGTCTGCACTCCCTCCTCTATTCAGATACTGCTCACATTAGCGAAGTTACAGGAACAATCCTCCTGTCTGTCAGCAGATGGACGGGTAAAGAGAGAGTGAGTACATGTATACACAAGAGGAAATTAGGGCTGCAGGGAAGGATTTGGTAAAGTAGCTTACCTTCCCAGGCAGAGCTCTCCTTAATTAGTGGCAGGAATCTGATATTGGACAACGGGGAAGGGCTAGAGAAAACGAATCCATCTTAGTTATTAGTGTTGCATTTGCATGCAAATCCAGGGGAATTCCAAGATAGTATCGATGAGATCTAAATTTTAAATTCCAAACCTTGTAAAGCATGCCTGTTACTTTATGGAGGAGATATGTTAGGACAGGATCTGAGTTGATTTGTGAGTGCTGTGAGTTATGGTTTAGATGTGATGTGTCCCCCAAAAGTTCACGTGTAAGGCAAGGAAAGAAAGTTTAGGGGTGAAATGACTGGGTGTCGAGAGACTTAACCTACTCAGTGTGTTAGGGAGTAGGGGTTAACTGGGTCGTGACTGCAGGCAGGTGGGGTGCCTGGGTCCCAGCTACTCTCCTCCGCCACACCATTCTGCCATGGTGTTCTTCTGCCTCACCTCCGACCCCAAGGAACAGAGTCAGCTGTCTATGGCCTGAGACCTCTGTCACTGTGAGCCCCAAATAAACTTTTTCTCCTCTAATTGTTCTTTTTTTCCCCATTTTTTAAAAAAATTATTTTTATTGTAAACAAATGGGATACATGTTGTTTCAGTTTGTATGTGGAGTAACAGCATACCATTTGCATATTCATATATTTACATAGAGTAATGATGTTTGATTCATTCCGTTATTTTTTTCCTTCTCCCCCACCCCTCCCACCTCTCTTTTCCCTCTATACAGTCCCTCCTTCCTCCATTCTTGTCCCCCTCCCACTCCCCATTAAGTGTAATCATCCGCTTATCAGTGAGATCATTCCTCTTTTGGATTTTTGAGATTGGCTTATCTCACTTAACATGATATTCTCCAATTTCATCCATTTGCCTGCAAATGCCATAATTTTATTATTCTTTATAGCTGAGTAATATTCCATTGTATATATATATACCACAGTTTCTTTATCCATTCATCAATTGAAGGGCTACTAGGTTGGTTCCATAGTCTGGCTATGGTGAATTGAGCCACTATGAACATTGATGTGGCTATATCTCTGTAGTGTGCTGATTTTAAGTCCTTTGGGTATAGGCCAAGGAGTGGGATAGCTGGGTCAAATGGTAGGTCCATTCCAAGCTTTCTAAGGAATCTCCACACTGCTTTCCAGAGTGGCTGCACTAATTTGCAGTCCCACCAGCAATGTATGAGTGTACCTTTTTCCCCGCATCCTCTCCAACACCTATTGTTGCTTGTATTCTTGATAATCGCCATTCTAATTGGGGTGAGATGGAATCTTAGGGTAGTTTTGATTTGCATTTCTCTTATTACTAAAGATGGGAACATTTTTTCATATATCTGTTGATTGCTTGTAGATCTTCTTCTGTGAAGTGTCTGTTCATTTCCTTAGCCCATTTGTTGATTGGGTTATTTGTATTCTTGGTGTAGAGTTTTTTGAGTTCTTTATATATTCTGGAAATTAGTGCTCTATCTGAAGTATGAGTGGCAAAGATCTTCTCCCACTCTGTAGGCTCTCTCATCAAATTGCTGATAGTTTCCTTTGCTGAGAGAAAGCTATTTAGTTTGAATCTATCCCAGTTGTTGATTCTTGCTTTTATTTCTTGTGCTATGGGAGTCCTGTTAAGGAAGTTGATCCTAAGCCAACGAGGTGAAGATTTGGACCTACTTTTTCTTCTATAAGATGCAGGGTCTCTGGTCTGATTTCAAGGTCCTTGATCCATTGTGAGTTGAGTTTTGTGCAGGGTGAGAGATAGGGGTTTAGTTTCATTCTGTTGCATATGGATTTCCAGTTTTCCCAGCACCATTTGTTGAAGAGGCTATCTTTTCTCCATTGCATATTTTTGGCACCTTTGTCTAGTATTAGAAAATTGTATTTATTTGGGTTTGTGTCCATGTCCTCTATTCTGTACCATTGATCTACCTGTCTATTTTGGTGCCAATACCATGCTGTTTTTGTTACTATTGCTTTGTAGTATACTTGAAGTTCTGGTATTGTGATACCCCCTGTTTCATTCTTCCTGCTAAGGATTGCTTTAGCTATTCTGGGTTTCTTATTCTTCCAGATGAATTTCATGATTGGTTGCTCTATTTCTGTGAGGTACGTCATTGGGATTTTAATTGGAATTGCATTGAATCTGTATAGCACTTTTGGTAGTATGGCCATTTTGACAATATTAATTCTGCCTATCCAAGAACATAGGAGATCTTTCCATCTTCTAAGGTCTTCCTTAATTTCTTTCTTCAATGTTTTGTAGTTTTCATTGTAGAGATCTTTTACCTCTTTGGTTAGATTGATGCCCAAGTATTTTATTTTATTTTTTTTTTTGAGGTTATTGCAAATGGAGTTGTTTTCCTCATTTCCCTTTCAGCTGTTTCATCACTTGCATATAAAAATGCTGTAGAGTTATGCATGTTGATTTTATAGCCTGCTATTTTGCTGAATTCATTGATGAGGTCTAGAAGTTTTCTGGAGGAGGTTTTTGGATCTTCTAAATATAGAATCATGTCATCTGCAAATAGTGACAGCTTAAGTTCCTCTTTTCCTATTCGTATCCCTTTTATTTCTTTAGTCTGTATAATTGCTCTGGCTAGAGTTTCGAGGACAATTTTGAATAGAAGGGGTGAAAGAGGGCATCCCTGTCTTGTTCCCGTTTTTGAAGGGAATGGTTTCAGTTTTTCTCCATTAAGAATGATGTTGGCCATGGGCTTAGCATAAATAGCCTTTACAATGTTCAGGTATGTTCCTACTATCCTTATTTTTTCTAGTGTTTTCAGCATGAAGGGGTGCTATATATTGTCAAATGCTTTTTCTGCGTCAATTGAAATAACCATATGATTCTTATCCTTCAGTCTATTGATATGATGGATTATGTTTATTGATTTACGAATGTTGAACCATCCTTGCATTCCAGGAATGAACCCCACTTGATCGTGGTGCATGATTTTCTTTATATGTTTTTGGTTACGGTTTGCCAATATTTTGTTAAGGATCTTTGCATCTATATTCATCAAGGATATTGGTCTAAAATTTTCTTTCCTTGATGTGTCTTTTCCTGGTTTGGGTATGAGGGTGATATTAGTTTCATAGAATGAGTTTGGTAGGGTACCCTCTTTTTCTATTTCCTGGAATACTTTGAGAAGTATTGGAATGAGATCTTCTTTGAAGATCTTGTAGAACTCGGCTGAGAATCCATCTGGTCCTGGGCTTTTCTTGGATGGTAGATTTTTAATGGCTTCTTCTATTTCATTGCTTGATTTTGATCTGTTTAAATTGTGAATGTCCTCCTGGTTCAGTTTGGGAGGAACACATGTCTCTAGAAATTTGTCAATGTCTTCGGTAGTTTCTATTTTGTTGGAATACAGATTTTCAAAGTAGCTTCTCATTATGTTATGTATCTCAGTGGTGTCTATCATGGTATTTCCTTTTTTATCACGAATTTTAGTAATTTGAGTTTTCTCTCTCCTTCTCTTTGTTAGTGTGGCTAAGGGTTTGTCTATTTTGTTTACTTTCTCAAAGAATCAACTTTTTGTTTTGTCAATTTTTTGAATAGTTTCTTTTGTTTCAATTTCATTGATTTCAGCTCTGATTTTAATTATTTCCTGTCTTCTACTACTTTTGCTGTTCTTCTGTTCTTCTTTTTCTAGGGCTTTGAGCTGTAATGTTAGGTCGTTTAGTTGTTGGCTTTTCATTCTTTTCTGGAATGTGCTCCATGCAATGAATTTTCCTCTTAGTACCGCTTTCATAGTGTCCCAGAGATTTTGATATGATGTATTGTCGTTCTCATTGACCTCTAAGTATTTTTTAATCTCCTCCCTGATGTTTTTTGTTATCCATGTTTCATTCAATAGCATATTATTTAGTCTCCAGGTGTTGGAGTAATTTCCTTTTTTTACTTTGTCATTGATTTCTACTCTCAGACCTGATAGAACACAAGGCAGTATCTCTAATTTTTTTTGCATTTCCGAAGGGCTGCTTTGTGGCATAACACATGGTCTATTTTCGAGAAGGTTCTATGTGCTGCTGAGAAGAAAGTGTATCATCCGCTCATTAATGGATGGAATATTCTATATATGTCTATTAAGTCTAGGTTATTGATTGTGTTATCGAGTTCTATGGTTTCTTTGGTTGGATTTTGTTTGTAAGATCTATCTAGTGGTGACAGCAGCGCGTTAAAATCATCCAGAATTATTGTGTTGTGGTTTATGTGATTCTTGAAATTGAGAAGGATTTGATGTACAGAGATGCACCACTGTTTGGGGCATAAATATTTGCTATCGTTATGTCTTCCTGATTTATGGTTCCCTTAAGCAGTATGAAATGTCCTTCTTTATCCCTTCTGACTAACTTTGGCTTGAAGTCCACTTCATCTGATATAAGGATGGAAACCCCTGCTTTTTTACTGAGTCCATGTGTGTGGAAGGTTTTTTCCCATCTTTTCACCTTTAGTCTGTGGATGTCTTTTTCTATGAGATGAGTCTCTTGCAGACAGCATCTTGTTGGTCTTTCTTTTTAATCCATTCTGCCAGTCTATGTCTTTTGATTGATGAGTTTAGGCCATTAACGTTCAGGATTATTATTGAGAAATGATTTGTATTCCCAGTCATTTGGCTTATTTTTGGTTTTTAAGTTGGCTTGGTTTCTCCTTTGAATGGTTTTTCTCTAAGGTAGTTCTTCCCTTTGCTGACCTACATTGTTGTTTTTCATTTCCTCCTCATGGAATATTTTGTTGAGAACATTCTGTAGTGCAGGCTTTCTATTTGTAAATTCTTTTAACTTTTGTTTATCATGGAAGGATTTTATTTCATCTTCAAATCTGAAGGTTAGTTTTGCTGGGTATAGGATTCTTGGTTGGCAACCATGTTCTTTCAGAGCTTGAAATATGTTGTTCCAGGCCTTTCTAGCTTTTAGAGTCTGGGTTGAGAAGTCTGCTGCTATCCATATTGGTCTCCCCCTATATGTAATCTGATGCTTTTCTCTCGCGGCCTTCAAAATCCTATCTTTATTTTGAATGTTAGGCATTTTCATTATAATGTGCCTTGGTGTGGATCTGTTGTGATTCTGTGCATTTGGTGTTCTGTAAGCCTCTTGTATCTGATTTTCCATTTCATTCTTCAGGTTTGGGAAATTTTCTGGTATTATTTCATTGAATAGGTTGTTCATTCCTTTGGTTTGTATCTCTGTGCCTTCCTCAATACGAATAATTCTTAAATTTGGTCTTTTCTTGATGTTCCATAGTTCTTGGAGTTTCTGTTCATGATTTCTTACCATCTTCTCTGTTTGGGCAACTTTATTTTCAAGATTAAATATTTTGTCTTCATTGTCTGAGGTTCTGTCTTCCAAGTGGTCTAGTCTGTTGTTGATGCTTTCCATTGAGATTTTTATTTGGTTTATTGTCTCCTTCATTTCAAGGATTTCTGTTTGTTTTTTATTTTTATTTTTTTTGAGAATCTCTATCTCTTTGTTGAAATGATCTTTTGCTTCTTGCAGGTGCTCTTTCAGCTTATTGGTATTATCATTCATTGCCTGCATTTGTTCTTTAATCTCTCCTTTGCTTCACGAATCATCTTAATCATGTATAATCTGAAGTCCTTTTCTGACATTTCTTCTAACATACTGTCATTGGATTCAATTACTATAGAATCTAGATTTGTTTGGATCATTTTCTTCCCTTGTTTTTTCATGTTGTTCATGTATCTTCCCCTCTAGCAGTGCAGATCTGGGGTATTGCAGATTTCCCCCTATAGGCTTATAGTGGCCCTATAAGTTTCCAAAACCCTTTCTTTAAGGGGAGATCAATATTAGCAGTGCCCCAATCAGACACTATGCAATCCTAGACCAAATAGCCCCTATGGGGACAATAACAAAATTATCATAATAAACAAAATGTGTTCAAATGTTATCTTCGGTAAAACAAACAGGTTTACAATAATGTCTGCAGTTTCTAATGGAGGACAAAGAGGATGCAGAGGGATGAAGAATATGGCTGTTAATGGGATAAGTAAAGAATGTACAGAAGTTCTAGAAAATAGAAAGGGTGAGAGTGTAATCAAAAAAAATCGGATGTTGGCATGTAAATAAGGGAGAAAGCGATTCTGAGGGAATAGGTAAACAGAAGGAAAAGAAAGCAAGAAACGTAAAGAAATAAAAACTTAAATTTTTTTTTTTAAAGGAGAAAAAAGAAAATCTACTGTATAACAGTCATATACTAATGAAACCTCCCAGTGTTCAGTAGCCTGATGTATGAGAGGTACCTGACAATGAGCTTTAAGCCTCTAGCAGGCGTCTCAGGATGGGATTTGCCCCACCAGAAGATCAGAGCTACAGCTTCCAGGATTATCCAAGATGGCTGCTCTGGCTTCCAAATGTGTTGGCAAATGGGTAGCTGCAGCTCAGGGATGAACGTGGTCAGCTGGAGGTCCTGGGACAGGATGCAGTTGGTCCAGCAGTGGTCCTGGAGGTCGGGTGTGTTTGGTGTGGTTGTGGGATCCAGGAGGCCGGGTGCAATCAGTTGGTCTGGGTTCCCGGTGATAGGGCACAGTCAGTTGGTCTGGGGGTCCTGGTGGCAGAGAGCAGTCAGTTGATGTGAGGGCCCCAGAGGCAGGGAGTGATCTGTCGGGCTGAGGGATCCTGGAGACGGGACGCAGTCAGTCCGGCCAGGGGTCCTACAGGGCCTGGCTGTTGTCTCAAAATGGCGGCAGCCACGTGTAATCAAACCTGCAGGTACTGTAACAGTGAACTTCCAGGCAGCAGCAGGCAGCTGGTTCTCCACTGGCGGTCTGCGGTCAGTCTGCTGGCAGCTGTCGGACGATCGGGAGGTGAACCTCGAGCTTTCGGTGATGAATAGGGGTAAGGCAGGTGATGGACAGGCGAGAGGCAGGCAAATGGCGAATTATAGGTGCCTGACAGTGAGCAATCTGTTCTCAAAAAAGGCGTCGATATGCTGGCCGATGTGATCACAGCAGACAAATGGGGTAAGAGCAGGGGATGGATAAGCAGCAAAAACTGCCTCATTGAGAAATAGATATCCTTTGCTTGAATCTGGCATTGCGGAGTGACAAGGAACGCAGCCTCCCTCTAGACCACCATCTTGGATCTTCTCTAATTGTTCTTGTTGGGTCTTTTGGTCACAGAAGCAAAATAGCTGACTGAAACACTGTCTTGCTCCTCAAGTCGAGAACACCTGACAAGATCAGGTAATGCACCAGAGAAATGGCTGTTCAGTTTTGAAATTCCTTTTTCATTAAAAATTGTGAGTATCTCAAAGTATGTTTCCTTCAGTAAACAGTATCGAAATTTCAGGAGGAAAGGAGATGAAACGAGATTTATTCTTGCTCCAAAAAGAACAAAAATGTTTAAGTTCATAAGCAAAAGGAAACTTGGAACCAATTCTAAGATGATATTTGTATTAGTCAGGGTTCTCTAGAAGGACAGAATCAATAGGAAGTATGATTATAAAGAGGGGATTTACTAGATTGGCTTACAAGACCAGAAGCTGGATAGTCCACAATGGCTGTCTGCAGCTGGAGAGCTGGAAGAAAGAATAGGTGCTCAGTCTAAAAGGCAGAAGCCCCAGAACAAGAGGGGTCAACAGTGCTACCCTAGTCCAAGACCCAGCTTCTGGAAACTCCCTGGAGAATCATTGGCGGAATCCGCTTTGGAAGAGTGAAGAAGTGAGAATCTGATGTCTTCAGATGATCGAAGCAACAGTCAAGAACCCATTCAAGAAGAGCCGAGCTGCATCTGCATCTGCTTCTTTGTTCTTCCAGCTTTTATTCCATCCAAGCCACCATCCTATTGGGCAGTACTGCCCACACTTAGGGAGGGGCTCCACTTCAGTTCACTATCCCACATTCCAATCATTCCTAGACACACCCTCATGAACACACTCAGAGGCCTATTAATCATCAGCATATCTTAATCCAATCAAGTTGACAGTTCAAATTAACCATTACAACATTAGAGAAAAATATTTTTTTATAAAACAAAATGTCTACATCTAAACTATTTTTATTTTTACTTCTGAAATGTTGAGGCATTTTGAAATTTAATAGGCATTTTAAATATACTTCAGAGAACAAAAATCAGTGTGTGTACTATTGCATTGAGCTTCCATTTATGTTAGCGATAGAGATGCTGTAAGTAGAAATGTCCAAATGCCATGAGAAGTACTTTAGCAAGAGCTGTTCCTACTGATGACCCAACAGGGAAGCACATATACCTCCAACTGTGTTCCTGGGAAGCCAACCATACATTAGAGTCCCCTTGGGATACACTTCTTCCCCCTCTATAGGGCAATGTGACTTCCTCCACAAAACACATCTGGTGCATTTATCACTAAGGAAGTGGGTCTGGTTTCCAGGCATGGCCTGTTGCCATGGAGTCCAGGTTGGAGTCTATCAGCTATTAAATTCTATCTCTGTCTTCAATTAACACTGCAGTCACTTCTGGCACCGGCGCAGTGGCAGGCTTGCTTTGCGTGAGGACCTTAGACATTTACGTATTGTGTTTGTGTGTTCCTCTGTCTTCTCAAGGTGGGACTCAGTGTTGATTACAAAGCAATAGTTATATTAAGGTATTTCCTGGAACAAATCATGATTTTCAAAAATTTTATAATGATTTTTATAATATACTTTATATATTATAAAAGCTGTGTTTGTAAAGTCTTGACAAATTCTCTTGTGCATGAATGGTTTTGTTTTCAAAATCAACATAATTGTACATGTTTATGAAGTACCATGTGATGTTTCAATACATGTTCATATCAGGGAAAATATGTGTATTTCCTTAAACATTTATTGTTTTCTGTGCTGAAAAATTCAGAATTATTTCTTTTAGCTTTTGTGAAATACACAATATAATGTCACTATCTGTAGTTAGGTGCTGTCCAATTGCACACCTGAAGATCTTGCTCCAGTCCACGCTAACTCATACCCCACTGATCCATCAGTCTCGTGCCTGCTTTCTCCCTATTTTACCTGTCTTGCCACCCACCATTGCACCCACGGCTTCCATGAAGTCAACACTTTGAGGTTCACACAAGTGGATTATGCTGTATCTGTCCCTCTGCCGATCTGGCTTATTTCAATTACCCTGGTGTCTTCCCGGTTCATGCATGTTGTGGCAAGAGACAGGATTTCATCTTTTTGAGGGGTATTCCACTGTGTATGGAACACCGACTCCCTACCGGTTCTTCTGCTGATGAGCACGTAGGCTGTCTCCATCCCTTTCTTTTTGGGAACAGAGCTGCAGAGCCAGGAGAGCGCAGCTGTCTCGCCAACACGCTGTCCTCATTCCCTGGGGTACCACCCAGGGTGGGCTGGATAAGGCAGTTGGTCTGCTTTTGATTCTTAAGGAGCTTCTGCGCTGTTTTCCATGATGGATGTACTAACTGGCATTCCCACCAACAGTGTTAATGGTTCCCTTTTCTCTACATCCTCACCAGCTCCTGTTTCCTTTGGTCATGTTGATAAAAGCCATTCTAACTGGAGTGAGGTGATATGTCACTGTGAATTTCCCTGGTGACCACAGATGTCCGGTGCTTTTTCACATACCTGTTGGTCATTTGTAAATCTTCTTTTGAGAAAGTTCTCCTTTTTAAACTGGATTTTTAAAAGTTTCTTTTACATTCTATTGTATTATTTATATTATTACATTACATTATTTATATTATTTACATTCTATTACAATACTATTTCAGTGAATATTTGAAAATATTTTCTCCCATTCTGTAGCTTGTCTCTTCATTCTATTGTCTACTATGTGGAAACTTTTGAGTGTGGTATGCTGCATCTATTTCCTTCTTCCATTTATATATTTATGTTTGTTTCCTGTGCTCTTATGGTCTTATCCACAACTTCTTTCAAATTCCAATGTCCTGAAGCATTTACCCTGTTTTCTCCTAGTAGTTTCATGTTTTCAGGTTGTTAAATCTTAGTCCACGTTGAGATAATTTTTGTGACTCATGAGAAATTGGGCTATGGTTTCGTTCTGCTTGTGGATATTCAATTTTTCCAGCACAATTTATTGGTGACTGTTCTCTCAGCAAAGTGTGTTCTTAGCACCCTGTCAGGCATCTGTTGAGTACAGTGGTGTGGGTTTATTTTTCTAGGCTCTTTATTTTTCCCTTTGGTCCATGTGTCTGTTTTTAAGTCAATATTATTCTGTTTTGATTATGATCACTTTGTAGTATGTTTTAAAATTAGGTAGTACAATGCCTCCAGCCAAACTCTTGCTCAATATAGTTTGGCTATCTGGTTTCTTTTGTTGTGGTGGTTCCATATACATTTTAGGATTCTTTTTTTCTAGTTGTGTGAAAATTGCATTGGAATTTTGAATCCATAGATTACTTGGGATAGTATGGATGTTTTAACAATATGGATTTTTCCAAACCATGGACATAAGATGTCTTTCCATTATTTTTGTATTATTTAAGTTCTTTCATCAATGTTTTATAGTTTTCATTATAGAGATCTTTCACCTCTTTGGTTGAATTTGCTCCTAGGTATTAAATTTTCTTCTTATAGCCAATGTAAATGAATTGATTTCTTGATTTTCATTTGAAGATAATTTCTATTGGAGTAAAGGAATGCTGTACATTCATCACTTCTCTGTGATGTAGCTGTGGATTTGTTACATATAGTCTTTATGACACTAAGACATGTTTATTTTATTCCTAATTTGCTCAAAATTTTTATCATGAAGGGATATGAATTTTACCAAATTCTTTTTCTGCATGTATTGAGATGATTTATGGGCTTTGTCCTTCATTTTGTTGATGTGGTATATCACATTTATTGATTTGTGTATTGAATATTCCTCGCATCCCTGGGATGAATCCCACTAGATCATGGTGAATAATATTTTTGACATGTTGTTGGATTTGGTTTGCTAGTATTTTATTGAGTATTTTTGCATCAATATTCATCAAGGATACTTGTCTGTAGTTTTCTTTATGACAGAATTCCCTCCTCTTCAATTCGTTGGAATAATTTGAGAATACAGTCGGGTTTTCTGTGAATGTTTGGCAGTACTGAGCGACGAAGCTGGTGCTGGGCTTTTCTTTGACTGGAGACAGGTTCTATCACATTACTTGAGGGGCTGTGGGAAGATGAACAGGAAAGAGCAGACAGGAGCGGGCAGGAGCGGCCGTATACACCCCTGGGCACCGCAGGCTTCTCCCTGGGAGGAGGCGTTCAGAGGGTCTGGGCAGGAGTGTGGCAAAGCTGGGTTCATCTTCGAGGAAAGTCCTCTCTGCAGCAGTGTTTCAGGTCATACGTGGAGTCAATTGAGAATGGAAATTGATCATTTGTTGTAAATCTGCTTTATCTGCCCAGAGAGAAAAAACAAAGGCTTGAGAGAGCTGTAGGAGGCAGAGGAAATAAGAACGGAAAGAAGACGGAGTGCCAGCCCGCTCTCGTTTGCCCCAGACTCTCCTCCTGCAGGGCTGGGTGGTGCTTGCGCTGGGTTTCAGAAATGAGAGTGGTGGGCTTGATTGATTGTGCTGTCTCCCTTTTTTATTACAACCCAAATGGATGCAGCCGATAATCTTTGTCGGTCTGGGAGTATTGCAGTTGGAGTCCCAGGATAGAACAAATTTAAACCTGATACAACTTTATTTTGCGACTTGAAGTAAATTAGATTTGAACAAAAAAGAAAAAGGCAAGCGATCCTCAATCTATCTTCTTTTCGTCTGACCACTAATAATAAACTAATTCCCTTGTGATGTCCAGAGAAAAGTCTGCATAACGTGCACACGAGAAATTAAAGACTTTAATTTAGGCTTCAGTCTTGCCACAAATTTAATGGTATTTTAATTTCAACATTAAAGTTTTGTTGGTTACTTCCTGGATCCAGACCTCTGCTGCACGGATCCTAGAGCAGAGATTCATATCAGCTGTCCTATCTGGATGCCCATCGCTCTGATAGCCGCGGATGCACCAAGTGCTCTGGGACACCACTCTTGGCCGGTACCTGAGGGAACACCTAGGGGAGCTCCCCAGAGGCCCTGGATTTCATTTTATTTTTATTTTTTTTCATAGCAGGAACTTGTTTATTGAGGAAATCACACAGCTTTTATGTAGGGTGGGGGCTAGGCGGGAACCAATCTGCTTAAAGGTCAGCAAGGCATGGGGTGTTCACGCAGGCAAGAGTCCCATAAGACTATATGGCAAGCACGAGCTGATCACGTTCGCGGAACTATTGTTAACCAATCCCTGACGGTGGTCCAATTCATCGTCATTAACTATTGAAACCGCCTTTGAGGCCTTGATCTTGTTCACTCACCAGGAAGTAAGGAGTCCGCCTGAGTTAGTTAACGTGTCATTAGTCCCAACACTATAGCACAAGGCGATGTTCAAGTTGTTTAAAAATTTCTTAGCCACCAGGCTCAGAGATAATTATTCTTGAACTTGGCTTTCTCCATTCAATCTACCATATATATGCTAGCAAAGTTATCTTAGTGAATCTTAGTTCTGGCCTTGTTGCTTCTCCACTAAAGACATTTGTTTTCCCATGGACTCAGGAGTAAAATTTCAATGTAACATGCAGTCCAGCTTTTAAAGAAGTATGATAGACATATAAGGAAACAGACTTTGGAATGAAAGATCTGGGTCCAAATATTGGTTCTGACAACTTTCTATGGCAATTTGAGGTCTATGGTCAAGTCATTTTAATTCTGAGAGCTAGTTTCCCCATCTGTAAAATGTAGATAATACTCAATTTCACCCTGTTGTGAGAAAAAATAATATATGTCTGGTACACAGCATCTCATTTGATAGTTTTCTACTTCCCTTATTGACTCAGATTCAACCTACTTTCTAAGATTATTTTTGTCAGTATTTCTCTTCATGCACTATTTATTCTAACCAAATAGAGTAGTTTCCTGGAATTCCTCCAGATTCTTCAGTGATCTCCACTTAGGTTTGTTCATCTTATTCATCCAGAACATATTCATCAAATTTCTGCTATGTGCCAGGTGGATCCTAGAATGAACAAGTCAGAGTCCTTCTAGATTATAGTCTTTCTCCATGGACTGCCCTTTCCATCTACATATCAAAATTCTGACTTTAAAAGTTAACACAAATGCTTCCTCATTTATTCATTCAACAAATACTGGTTGAAAATTTCCTATGTGCAGAGTCCTGACTTAAGAAGTAAGGATACTCATTCATATGAGATCTTCAGGGCACATGAAAAAGTGAAAAGGCTAAAATGAGGGTGCTCTGTAAAAGCCCAAGATGAGGGGATGCTTTGCAGTTTCTTGCGTCACAGCACATGTGGAAAGTGTTCTTCACTAGCCACCCCACCTGCAAGGGTTGAGGAGATCACTGTCTCAGCACCTATACTCCACTCACAGCATCCTTGTTGCTCTGGTGTAGGCTGAGACCTTGGCCTGGAACGCCCCTGAAGCCTGGCACGCGCTTACTATGGTTCAAGACGCGCCTTAGCTGGGCCCTTTCCCTTCCTCCCCCAGCCTGGGTCCTGCGCTTCCGAAGTTGGGCGCGCTCGGTAATTCCAGTATGGAGGCGCAGCCTTGGTGGCCATTTGCCATTCTCTGCTTCCCCAGGCCGTGAGTCGCCAGTCCCGGGGAGCCGTGGCCGATGTCGCGCACCATGGGTCACAAGCAGTTGGAGCTCCATGACCAACTTCAGTTGACTTTAAAAGTTGCTGAGAGCTCAGTGGCACATCATCAGTCCCCACTGGCTTCGCGGTAGACAGACGGCCCCTCTGACATGCGGGTGCTGAAGATAATGGTTCCCGGTTACTTTGGAGGAGCTTGAAAGCTGCTTTTGCCGGGCGCTGGCTGGAGCAAGATGGAAACGCAGGCGCTCTGCCTCCCACTGCGTCTGTCTCCTCTGGCCTGGCCTGAGGGTCAGAGTCCTGCTGAGCCCTGTGTGCAGACCTGGGGACATCTGGGAGCCGGCTGCCTGGGTCTGCAGGCTGGGCGGATTGCTCACTGCCTCAGGCGGGCGCTTGCTCAGTCAGTCCAGGCCCGAGAGGCAAGGAGGCTGACTCCCAGGACGGTCGTGGCCACGTTTACAAAGTGGCTCAAGTCCTGTCACCAGGTCTTACAGTTCTTTTCTTCACCTGGGGATCAAAGAGAAGCTACTGATAATTATCAGTTTATTGAATCCTATGTCTTGTGATTAAGGTTTTGCAGATTTTTTAATGTTCTTTTTTAGAATTTTACTTCATTTGTTCTTTTCAGATATGCATGACGGTAGAATATATTTTGGCATATTATACGTACATGGAGTATGACTCATCCTGATTTGCATCCCATTCTTGTGGTCGTACATGATGAGGAGTTACCTGGTCATGTATTCACATACAAGGATAAGAAAGTGACGTGCAGTGGCTTCTCCTCTCTTTCCGACTCCCCTCCTGCTCCTTCCCTGCATGAACCAGACCTAAACTATAATGAAGCTGTACTAAGTCTTGGGGTCAGAAGCCCCGGTTCAGATCCCAGCTCCACCACGTTCCGTCAGAGTTTCAAGCAAATCACCCTCAGGCCTATTTCCTAATCTGGAAAATGTAACAATACCCACACTCTGATTTCCTGAGCACGTTAAAGCACAGGAGATCGTATTGGTAACGAAGGTGGCTGTGTCCAAAGTGAGGTGATGGCTGATGACGTCCCTCCCGACCTCTGATGTGGAGCTGTTGAATGTGGTGGAGGTGTGCACCAGATGCAGAGCAGCTTCTGAGGACCCCAGCGCCATGCTGGTCTGCACGGAACTGAACACAGACTCTCCACCTCTTCCTGGGACCCTGGCTTCCTCCCAAACTCCCAGGGTGGCTTTTGTTTCCTCTGCGACTCTCTCTACATGAAAACCTTGTGACAGTTACATGGGGATGCACAACCTTAGTCAGGGAAGTAGATAACTCGTTGTATTTGACTTTTCCACTGATATTTCTCAGAATTTCTGGTGTAGAAAATTAATAAGCTACAGGAGGTTTTTGGCCCAGCCTTTTATATTCAGTTCATTTTTAAAGTAGAAGTGGATGACCTCTTTGAGAGACTTGAGGTGACACACTCCAGGGCTAACCCACGGGTCTCAGCCATCAGCAACCAACACGCTCAGAGATCTGGGTTACGAAAAGTACAAATTCTCCGTCTCTTTCAACTTGTGAAAAACTTCCACTAATACCACTGAGAGCAGTAAAGCAAAACAGAAAATCAGAGGGAAACTACAGACCGATACAACCTGGTGACGGGCAGATGCAAATATTTGCAACAGCATGATTTGGTGTGAGAAAAATATCGGGGAGATTCCCAAAGACGTGATCATCAGGGAATGCTCAAATAAATCTGTCACACTATGATTTTGGTTAATATTAAGATCATCTCAGAACTTTATTGATGACATAGAAAACATCATGTACCTGAATATTAAATGAAAAATATAAGATGCATAATAACCGTGTCCCTGATGTGCAGAAACATCTACCGCTCCTCCCTCGTCATCTGTATCTATCTACCCCATCACCTATCGTCTATCAGTCTAATCTATCATGTCTCACCTACCTACCTATCCATAAATAAAGCAGGAAACAGATAAATTATTTGTAGGAAATTGTGTGATTGTGGGTGATTTTATGTGCTTTTAATATTTGTCTATTGTCAAATTTCTTGGTCTCTGAAAAGGTACTTTAGAAATCACCAAAGTGGAAACACAGTTAAGTTCCTCAAGCATGCTTGCTAAGCGTGCCTATGGAGGAAGGCCACCAGGTGCCTGTGGTGTCCAGGAAGGGCAGCCTCTCGCTGTCCAGCACTGACGACCACAGCAGGGGGCTCATCACACTTACTGGGGTTGATGCTTTTCTTACCGTAATTTAGTGACTGGTTGATCATGATGCCACCAAACACCTCTGAGATCACCACCAGCTGTATATGGGAAAATGGTTGCTTTTTAAACCATGACTAATGTGCAAATTTCTTATAAAATCTCATTATTTTAATAATTTTTCAACAATATTCAGAAATTATATTTGTTTTTTGTTCAATGAAATCATAGTTATTACAGTATCTTTTTCCAAAAACAAGGTTTTCAAAGGAGATTGGTTTAGTTCAGCAAATGACTGTAGATATTGCAAGTTTTTCTTAAGAAGATACTTAATGCACAGCTAATGCATACCTCATTTCATAGAACTTACAAAGTTTCAAAAACATTTTTTGAGGAAGGTGAAGTAGATTGCACATCTAATTTTAAAATGTACTTATTCAACCAGATTGCTGCCTGGCATAAATGAAGTTTTCCAGAAAGATTTTGTTTTTTCCTTATAGGAAAAAATGGTGTTTTTCCCCCAGCATGTGCAAATTGACATTCATTTAAAATGAATCTAAGTATCTTAAAACAAATCTTAGAAAGCTTTCCTATCTTTTTTCCATTCACTGAATGTATTTTGTGTATTTTTTTAGTATTAACAGCAGTGTTAAAATATCCTAGCAGATATGTAGAAGGAGGGAGATAAATTTGCCCTGTCAACCCTTGAAAGGTGACTGTTGGCCCCTCTCTCTGTCCATCAGTGGTGGCTTCAGGCAGAGGGGATTGTGCCCAGCACACACCACCTGGCCAGGACAGCAGAACTGGGGATGTTCCAGCGGGCAGAGGCTGACGTCACGAGTGCTGTCGCCTGGGCATGTGTGGACGGTCCCCGCCCAGGCCAGGTGTCAGAGAGGACCAGAGAGTCCAAGGATGCTAGCAGAAGCACACGCCACGCCTTACCTTTTAGAATGAGGAAATCACTTGCGGACTCTGCCCTCCACCAGCAGTTTCAGAAAACAGGCTCAACTGCGCATCCTGAGGCTGAGCTGATGTCTTCCTCGCAGGTGTCCCCGAAGCACACCGTTCTGAGATCAAACGCCGTCACGTTCCTGCATACTTGACCTCTGGCGGTGCCGCTTGCTTTCCAAGCAGTCTGTCCTCAGTGCCCTCTCCTTGAAAGAGTTCCCAAGGGCTTGTCTCTGCTGTCTGCATATAGGATTTTCTCCTGGTGACCAGAAAGAGGTGGCTGAAAGATGGGGTGTCCCCCACACGGCGCTCTGATTTGCCCATGACGATGTTTAGCTTGGTTGGGATCAAGCTAACTTTGTGTTGACTGTCAACAAAACGGCAATGACAACAATTCTGTTGCACCTCTTTCAAAGTCTTAACATTCCGGTGAACACAGTTGAATAGACTGGGTTCTAACTTTGTTTTTATATAACTGTTTCCTCTTTACCCAGTTCCGTATTTCACATTTTCATACCTGGGAAATTAACGGCACTAATAAAATATGTACTCGTGTCTATGAAAATATAGATGGGTGTGCAGTGAGTAAATGGTTCTAGACCAGGTGGATTCAGCAGCAGGAGGACTCCTGTTCTGTTGCTAAGACCTGCAGTGTGCGCTTGGCAGGAATCCCACCCACAAACGTGATTTCCTGCAGAGAAGGATGAAAAAGGAGCAGTCTGTATTCATAAGCTCAGGGGCTTGTTGACATGTGCGTTAGTCAGTCCAACATGTTCTGAGTATTTAGAAGCATGACACTGGTAAACGCCCTGCATTTTCAGGCTCTTATTTCTGCTTAAAGTTCATGGAGAACTTTTTTTCTCTTAAGCAGTACTATTATTTTGCCTTCCTTTATCAAATGGGGTTTTAGACTGGTCTCTGTCATAGCCTGTGTATAAGTCAACTCTTGGTGGCCGTAACCAAAATACCTTACTAGCAACTTAGAAGAGGGGACGTTGACTCTGGGCTTACCACTTCAGAGGTTCAGTTCAAGGCTGGCCAACTCCATCGCTCGGGGTGAGGCGGGGCAGAGCATGGCGGGGGAAGGGTGTGGAGCAGGAAAGCAGCTTCACTCACGGCAGCGGGAAGCATAGAGGAAGGGGCCACAGACAAACGTAGTCCGAGCCAGGCCCCCGTGACTGACGCCCTCCCACCATGCCCCTGCTGCCTTCGGTTACCCCCCCAGGAGTTTGTTCAGCAACCAGTCAATCCAGCAAGTGGATTAATCCACTGAGGCAGTCAGATCCCTCGTCAATGCCTAAAAGCCCACCTCTGAGCCTTGCAGCCCTGGGAATCATGCTTCCGGAATCAAGCTTCTGGGGGACGGTCCAGACCCAAGCCACAGCACCCGGCAGCCACTACCTAGTGGCCCACTAAGGACTCCCATGGCCTTCCCTTGGCCCACGCAGCTTCACGCAGAAGCAGGGTGGCATGTCCCCTGACACCTGTGGTGCGGGCCACCCGGCTCAGCCTGTGCGTGTGGGAGGTGATCTCTGGTCAGCTGAGGAGCCGGTGGGAATCCTGGTGTGCCCCTCACTACAAAGGGGGCACTGCCCCAGAAACTGCCCAAGCCCCTGCGCTCACCCAGACTCGCCTGTGTTTAACTTGGACTCATAGCCACTGGGTGAAGGGAAAGTGACCACTCGCTTTAACAGACAGAGGAGTGTGAGGTATCGCCAAGAGTGGATGTCCAACACAGAAGGCCGCCCTGGCAGGGGTGACACTGATGGACGTCCCGATGGGCTAGGCCGCACCTGGCTCAGCGCCCACAGGCATTTCTAAGGCAGGAATCATCAAAGACAAGCGGGATGTGTCCCGGTCTGCTGCCGGCTGCTGCCTGGACGCGGGGTTCGGCATTGTGGGCTCTTCTCGCGAGGGGCTCTACGACATCGCCAGGGAGCTCGGCTCCTTTCTTGGCACTCTGCATGCCTCGCTGACCATGCAGGACAGGTCACATCTGAGCACGTCTGTGAAAGCACAGGCCAGATCTCCCTGGGACAGTTTCTTAGGGCAAAGTCTTTCTCTCTTTTGCTTCGTCATATCCCTGCCTTCAGTTGAGACAATAGAAAACCCAGATGGGGCTTGCTGCGCTCCCATTTGGGAACGAGGACCCCTCTGTGAGCGGAAACACCCCCAGTGCCAGCCGCTCCGTGGGTACCACCCTCACCCCGTGGCCCAGCTTCCTCTTGTGCCTTCCAGCTTCCTCGCTGTGCTGACTTCAGTGTTGCATACAGACCTTCCAGCGGTGGCCTTCCACGGCACTGTCTCGTGATGAGCTCAAGGCACCCAAGTTGTACGGAAATGACGGTTGGATAGGCTGCTGTCAGTTGGCCTGGTTCCCGTCTAGAACTCTCCCGTCAGGGACTCAGATGAGATCTAATGATCCAGAGTCGCACTGGCTTCATTAAGAAAGGCTCCCATGACTTACTGATGACCACATATTCTCGTTCCGACATCCTAGAATTTGGAATTCTTTTGGCATGACATTGTTCGTCTCTTTTCAATTAGGAGTCACCATGGTAATGGACCAAATCCAGTCTCAGAAACAAAGCCACAGCTGAACCTGGGGACCCACGCAGATTTCCTGGTGCCTGCTCCCTGGTGAGGAGCCAGAGGCTCATCCTGAAGTGACAGGATATTTACGTTGACGTCGTCTTTGTTTAGAAACATAACTTGTTGCCATGGAGTGGACCATTTTCCTAGAAATGGATCTGTGAAAATGCCAAAGATATTTTAGGCCCAAGAGCTTTTGCTGTGGAGTCATGTCGTGGCTTTCCTGGCTTTAAAGAAACCCCAACCAGCCACTTTAAAAATCTAAGTGATCTAGACATAAACTCCTTAACACGTCCCACTTCAGGCTGGGGTGGTTCACCATGGCTAAGGAACTGCCACTTGGCCGCAGTGACTGGCCTGGAGGAGACCCAAGGCACCCACAGGGTAATTCCAGCTGCGCCTGAGTGGAGGCTGCCACTCCCTCCGGGCGGGGTACACGCCCTTTCGGGGCCTGTGTGAGGACATGCCACCCTCCCACGCTTGCTTCCTTGTGCGTCTGTGCTTGAGGAAAGGAAAGGGCTAGAGCTGCTGAGTGTCAGGCATCTGGTCGAAGGCAAGGAAGGGCTGCATGTACCAGCTCAGGGCTAAACCGGTGGCAGCCACTGAGCCCACACCAAAGAGGACCTCGGAGGCTGGTTCACGTCTCGCTCATGCAGGGGCAGGATGGTGAGGGCGGGTGCGGGAGCCAGCAGTGGGAGGGGAGGCACGGGAGCTCCAGGGGCCCAGAAAGGAGGTGGGCTGGTGCTGGGGGTCTCCAGAGCAGGTAGGGGGCAGGGCACCTCCCAGCATCGCCCTCCTTCCTCCAAACCTGAGCCCCTGGCTGCCGCCCTCCTCCTGCATTGCGGGCAGCTCCCCACCTCCCAGGAGTCCGATCGCTGCAGCAGGCTGCCGTACTGTCCCATGTCTTAAGCACGAGGAATTGGATTGGGGCCGCGCTTTTGCTCTAACTGACATTTAATGCTGCTCTGAAGACATTCTAGTCCTGGGATTGAGTGGACTGTGAGGCAATGTCCAGACAACCAGGGGCCTCACAGGCGGCCCACTGTGGGGTCCCCAACTCCTCAGCGAGCTTCTTCTTGCAGCACAGCGTGGGTTGTGCCCTGAGCAGTTGGAATTCACTACGGGAGGCCTGGCCCCGCAGCCTGAGCCAGGGTACCACCTGAGACCTAGAAGCTCGTACCGTCTTTACTTTTATTTTTGTAAGCACCAAACCAGCTTCTGTTAAAGTAGCACAGAACAGCCTGTGTTGACACAGTGAAGTGTGTGTGTGGGTGTGTGGGTGTCGGTAGCTAATTGCTTTAGAATAACCTGAGCGCTGGGTTTTCCTCAAGTACACTTTCAGGGCTCTCGGTCACATTGTATTTTTCCCAAAGGACATTGTATCTAAAACTCAGGCGACTTGGATGGAACTGTGGTGGCCGCTAAGAAGTCTAGATGATTGGACTCGTCTAAACAGCAAGGCTTCGCTGGCCGTGATGAGCACCAGGAGATGCCAGGGGGGTTGTGTCCAGAACAGCCGACTCCTGCCAGCTTTCCCTCGTGGGAAGCAGGAGTTCACTCCAGAGGAAGGAGAATTGTAGGAGGCCAGAATGTGCTTCAACAGCCAGGAGACGTCGACGGTAGGATCTCGCTGGTCTGGCGTGTCAGGCAATGTGTGTGGAGAGCAGGCTGTGCGCCGGCCGGGCAAGGCGCTGGCATGCCCAGGATGCAGAGCAAGCTCCGCCCTGTCCTCCTGAGTGAGGGCCCCGGAGGAGGAGGTGCGCACGCGGACACCCTCACCACGCAGACTGAGACCAGCCAGGCGAAGGCAAGGTTCCAGGAGGTCACGGCAGGGACGTGACTGGAGCAAGGAGTGGACCCAGACCTCAGGCAGATGTGGACACCCATGTGCTCCGGCCAAGGGCCCTCGCAGGCTGTGTCCAGAGGCAGCTTTTCCCATGCTTCCTGGGACCACCTCTCCATGGACCTGCTCGAGGGTGCTAACAGCCAGGTGTGTTCTTTCTTCTTAACAATCTTTCCCTTTTCTCTCTCTGGATTATTACTGTCACATAGAATTATGCCCAGAATTTCACAGCAAAACTCACTGAAAGCCCCATCTGCACTGCTATTACTCTTCGCTGCCACGGCATCTGACCTCCATTTTGTAAGCGCTCTTGATCAGACCCCAGCTCAGTTTAAGCTGACTCCTCAGAATTGCCACGAATGACCACAGCCTCTGTGTTTACCTGGCTTGTGTGACTCACAGGCTTCTCGTTCAACCCCTTAACCCTTCCATTTTCTTTCTATAATTGAATCTTGTTGGTTCACCAGACTTTGGAGCCTGGAGTTTTCAGCGATTCCCCATGTCTCTCTGCCTGAGTTCTGAGTCAATGAAGTCACAGGGAGGGAGGCACACTGGTGGAAGCACAGTGCTGCCTTTATTTCTAGCAATGACAGTTTGAGGATGTGGCTTACATATGGCCAGGTCTTCCTAATGCAACCCCCTAGTGGGACCTAACCGCCCAGTTGCAGGTCCACCTCCCCAGGGCAGTCGTCCTTGCCACGTGGAGGACAGACCTGATGGGACAGTCATCTTTCTGTGCAGGTAGAGGGGCCCTTAAAGGAGAAGGCTGGTGGTGTGGCTGCTCGTGTCCTTTCCCAAGCCCAGTCTCACAAGGGGCTTCTTCACTGCTGGGCAGAAGTGAACTGAGGGAGAGGCCTGGAGCGTTGGTCCATGTGATTCTTTGAAGGTGGAGACACACAGAAAACAAGAAATGATGGTTAAGTGTGCCCAGCAGCACCTTCATCCTGTTCTCTCGACTTTAGAGGAGGTGTGCCCCCAGCCAATGACTGCTCCTGGGAGCAGGTTAGTTTTGCTCCCAAAGGACTGAGTGGCTCACAGTGGCATGCTAAGGACAATGCCCTGTGTGCTCACTATCTCACACAGAAGCATTCTCCATCCTATTTCCCATTCCAAATATGTTCAGCAACACCACCTGATAACATAAGAAATTCAAGAATAGATTAAGTGACAAGATATACACGACCCCTTAATAAGAAAATACACTTTCTTATTTCAGCAATAGAAATAGACCCTCCTCCCCACACACACTTTAAACATGAATTCCCATTTAAAAAACCACAGAGGTAAACCCTAGAAGCAAGACTAAGTCCATTGAAAGTTAAAGTCCAAAGAACTTGAAATTCCAGGAGATTCAAGATGGTGGGTTAGAGGTAAGCTGTCTTTCAGGTGCTCCCTGGTTTGGGATTCAGGAATAAGAGTCCTGATTCTCAGTGAGGGACATGGAAGAGGGAATTCACTGAAATCTATTATTGTACACTCAGAGTCCCCCAGAGACTCAGACATCTGGGTGCATTGAACAAAAATCAGAAAAGAGTAGGTTGGAGCCAAGTTGGTGTGGCAGGGGCACTGGCTCAGTGCAGAGGGGAGGGAGAGCACACAGAGAGAAACCCAACAGACAGATTTGTACAGAACAGCCTGCACACCAGGAAAGCAGTCTGAACTTAGCTGATCCAGAGGCTGCACGGTGAACTGGTATTTAAAAGTGTTCTTTCAGGCATAGGGAATGATCGTTCGTCCTTGCCAACAGTTTTGACCACCTCAGTGTAGACAATTCTATTTTTTTTTTTTTTTATTAAGAATCTTGTTATGGCTTGGGCATAAGGTGTCCCCCAAGTTCCTGTTAATGAAGGATTATTGGGAGATAAAATGATTAGATTATGAGAGCTGTAACCCAATCAGCCCACCCCACTTCGAATGGACTGGGTGGTAACTATATGCACATGGGGCATGGCTGGAGGAGGTGGGTCACTGGGGCTGGGCTCTGGAAGGCCTGAAGCCCTGACGTTCTTCCTCCCTCTCTCTGTTTCCTGACCCTGCACTGAACTGAGATTCTTTCCTCCTCCTTCTTTCCTTATAACATGCTGCCTCACCTTAGGCCCTGAGCAATGGGGTCAGCTCTCTGTGGACTAAGACCTCTGAAACCATGAGCCCCAAATAAACTTTCACTCCTACAAGTTCTTCTTGTCGGGTATTTTGATCACAGCGATGCAAAAGCTGACTGAAACAGAAATTGGTACAAGAAGTGAGATTATCACTGTGACTGACACGACCATGTGATCCAGAGGCCTTTTGAGATGGTTTGTGGGGGAGGAATTTCGAAAAGTGTAGAGATGCCAGCTACAAAGCTTTAGAATGTCACAGGCTGAGATTAGTAGACAAGTCTATTGGGATCTCAGAAGACTAGAATGCCAATAGGCATGCAGATGGCGCTCATTCATGAGGTTTCGGAGGGAAATGAGAACTCCAGTGGAAACTGGTCCAGAGACCACTTGCGTTATGTTCTGGCAAGGAAGTTGTCTGCATTTGCTCGAGTCCTGATACTTTGTGTGAAACTGAATTTAAAGGTGATGGACTATTTAATCTGATGGAGGGAATTGTGAAGAAGCACAGCATTCAGTCATTGTTAGGATATCACTGGAAACGTTTAGCCAAGTTTGCTGTGAGAAATAGGAGCAGAAAGCAGAACTAAAGGATTTTAAAAATGCATTTTGACCAGAAAAGTGCTTGTAAAGTTGTGGGGAAGGAAGATGTGTTGAAGGGATTATAGTTCTTAAAGACGTGCTAAGTACTTTGCACAGAGGTAATGGGAAAGATGCCTTGAGGGCATATCAAGAATTTTCAATATCATATACACTACAGTTCCAGAGTACAGAAGGTAGAATTTATTTGAGAGGAGATCATGGGGGTGCCCTGCTCTCACAGGGAGGCCTAGGCCATGTTTTACCATGCTCAGCTATGCAGGCACTCAGAGACCCTGAGGCCAAGAGTCTAGGGGTCCCAAGAATTATGTGAACTGGCAGCAGAACTTGGCATCATCCACATGATTCTGATTTGCAGAAATGCTTAATGTGGACTTAGGGGGTGCTGGAGGTTTCCACTCAGATTTCAGAGGAAGACCTGAGAATCCAGACAAATAATTGCAAGGACATAGTCCCTGCAGGCTGTCCCTGAGAAGGTAATGCATGAATCTGTGAAGGTGAAGCCAAAAGAACTGGAGACCCCAGAATTAAGAGATGTCAGTAATGTGGATTATCTGCCAAGAAAAACTGCTGATTGCAGACAGAATCAGGTTTAATGAGCCTCCAACATGCAAGGCCAAAGGGGCAAGGATGCCCAAGCTCTTTGGAAACAGCATCTCACAATCAAGTGTCTTATGCAGAGTTACAGACAGAGCTATGTGGAGTTACAAGCAGAGCTATAGAACCTGTTTGCCTCACTGGGTTTTGGTCTTGCTTTGGCCTTATCTCTTCTTTCCTGGTCTTATTCCTTCTTTTCGAAATGGGTATATTTACTCTGTTTCACTGTATATTATATGTAATTTGCTTTTGGATTTTTACAGGAGCTCACAGCAAAATATTTGGACTTGGACTTGGACATTTGGGTATTGCTAAAACTGTTAAGATTATGGACTCTTAGACATGGACTAAATGCGTTTTTCATTATGATATTTGGGGACCAGGATTAGAATATTATAGTATGGAGGTGAGGTGTTCCCCCAAATCTCCTGTTGAAGCAGGGTTCTTCAGAGGTTAAATGATTAGATTAGTGGAGCTGAACCTAATTGGTCCATCCTAGTTTGAATGAGTGGGTGGTGCTGTATATAGGTGAGGCATGAAGGGAGGTGGCTGGGGCTATGCTCTGGAAGGACCCATCTTCCCTCAGCACTTTCCTCCTCTCTTTGTTTTCTGATCCTGTCGTGAGTTGAGCACGTTTCCTTCTCTGAGACTCTTTCCCTTGACCTGCTGCCTCACCTTGGGCCCAGAGTGATGGAGTTGGCCTTCTATGGACAAACATCTTCATGAGAAGACACCTTTCCTTGTAAGTTACTTTATTGGGTATTTTGGTCACAGTGATGCAAAAGTTAAGTAAAACAAATCTTTTTCCCTTGTGTGTGTGTGTTCACACTGTGTTTGTTGGTCTGTGGAGATACACACACACACACACACACACATACATATGTATATATTTGTTTCTTTTTTCTCATTTTTAGCATTTTTATGATTGCTATTTCCCTTTGTCTTATCTTTTAAGGACTGGATTCTTTGTTTATTTTTGTTTTGCATTGTTTTTTTTGCCTCTGTTGTTTCTCCTTTCTTCTCAAATTCTCTTGTTCTCTCTTTCTGCTTTTTTTTTTTTTTTTTTTTTTGGTATTTATGCCCCTTCCTTATAGATATCACTTGTTACATCTCTTTGATTTCTCTGTCAACATTTTGAACAGTGTGACCTTTCTTTTAGCTTTCAGTCACAGTTTCTTTCTCTTACTGAACTGTATTTTTACCACCTTTTAGAACTACTTGGTTTATGTAACTCCTCCCCCACTATCCATGCTGTTAACACAGTTATTAGTGCAGTGGATGGCATAGTTGAACCTACTGTTTACTTTAATGACTTTAATCTACTTACTGTTTTGCTTTTGGCAACTGCTGACCCCAACACTTCTGCTTTTTGTGGTAATTAGTGTTGAATATGTCTAGAAGGCACCAGGATTTTGTTTTAATGGAGCATTTTGTTTGCGTCTGTGGTTGCTGTTGTTTGTTTCCACCTTTCTGTGAGGTGCTGGGACTCTACAGGGACACGACAGGTTCACAGGGTAGAGACTCTCTCCTGAGCTAACCCAGCACACCTTGAAGACAGCACACCTTGTTCCACACGCAAATCGACCACATTTGAATTTCAGCAATACTCTAATACAAAGAAGAGAAGCGACAAAAAACTAAATAACAACTAGACTCCAAGTAGGAGTGGCCAGAGGGGTCCAGGTGCCACACCTGCACCTGCACATGGACTGCTACAGCGGAACCAGGGAGAATCAGCACAAAGGCAGTGGACACCACGCCCTCGAGGTGTCTCCATCTACCTCTCTCCATACCTTCAGAACAAAGCTGCTAAGTGGAGCAGAGAAACCACCTGGGGCCGACCTCACGCACCCTGCTGTGTACAAGACAGTGGCCGGGTCTCCAAGCAGGACCCCACACTTCTGAGACTAAAAAAAAGTGGAATTTTCAAGCTCTGACACAACACACACTGTATCAAAATATGCTGATCATTGCACGTAGTTGCACAGAGGGGCGCTTTCCTGGACCCTCTCCCAGTCCCGCCTGGCCAGTCTCTGGAAGTGTCTTCTTATTCCATCAGAACTCCCACGTCCTGTGGTCTCCCCAGGGAAGGGGACCAGCACTCTCCGTCTGCTCTGGCCTTTAGGGTGGAACCCCCTTGTCTCCCCTGCGTTTCCTGATGCCCGGCTCCGTCTCCGTCTCTGTGGCACTGTGCCCTTTGCTTTGTCCTGTTCTCTCCGCTCTGCTTTGCTGCTGAGAGGGAAGTGTATCTTTCAGGCTGCTCCCTTTCCACCTTGGATCCCAGAGGCGGGCGTTGCCCAGCGCTGAGCTTCCACCCCTCCCTCGCCCTTGGTCTCCCGATTTCATTGAATTATTCCTCATGTCTATAGTTTCCTAGGATTTCCATACAAATGCCAAACATTTCAACGATTCAAAACAACAGGAAGGCACAGAGTCTGAACTTGGGTCATCAGGGCACCGGCCCCGCGAGGGCTCTGGGCCCCTTCCTCACCTCCCCCAGCGTCGGCTCTTCTCACCTCCCGGGCCTGCGGCCACGTGGCTCTGGTCTCCGCCTGCATCTTCGCGTGGCCACACCTTGTCCTGCGTCCTTCCTCCTCTCAGGGGCATCAAGTGGTGCCTCTAGGGTTTATGCTGAGTCCTCGAGAGGTTCCTGCTGCTGAAGAGGTGACGTTCTGGGGATGCAGAGAAGCCCCTGGCTCTGCATTCCTCCTTTTTGAGGCACTTGAGGGACGTCACTGACCCCGGTAACCTGTCCTTGGGATTTCAGTTCTTGCTGTGTGGACTCGGGCTGAGTGGTGTGACTGTCTTTGTGAGAATGGAACCTAGTGTCCCACTGGGCACAGATGTGCGGAGCCGACCTTACACAGTGGAACAGCCCTCCCACGGTGCTGACCTCAGTCCCCCACCCACCCTCACCCTCCTGTCCTGCTCCGCCTGCCTCGTCCCCTACTTAACACCACACAAGTAAACATAGGTCACAGACAGGCTGGGGAAGGGCCCAGGCAGCCACGGGGTCCAGGAAGCTGAGCTGAGAGCAAAGGCAGGAGCAGAGGAGAAGGCAGAGTCCCCGCAGGGGGTCAGACAAGAACAGGAACCAGCCTGGGGCCTTGTTCAGAGGCAGAGCTGTCGTAGGCATGCGTTCTGGCCGAGGTCCTGATGATGGTTTCAGAGTGGACCATGTGTGGTCATCTTGTGTAGAGAAGCTGCTGCACTAAAACCCAGGGACAGAAATGGAGGTTTGTCACTATGTCGTTTTCCTGCGTAAGACTGGGACAAGTGACCAGAGGACCGGGCCAGTCTAGTGCCCTGTCCAGTCTCCATGTGCTCCTTCTTTTATGGGCCTCGGTGATGGGACAGGATTTAGGGCAAGGAGAGGAGGAATCCTGAATCTCCGTGGAGACGCCGCGAGCCGTGGAGATGCAGAGCAGCCGTGGCTCTCAGCAGACGGCCGGGCCACGCCCTGTGAGCCCAGGGTCAGGCGCACGTGCAGGGAGAGCCAGCGGCGTCGCCCACCCTGTCCTGCCCAAAGAGCCCTCTGTGAGTACTGGGCCAGCCCGAGGTGGGCCTCTCACTCGGGGCAGCCCACGGTCTCCCTCGAGTGTGTCCACCTCCCTAAGCAAAGCGGTCTCTGCCGCTCTCTTTGTCTCTCATGCGAAATTTCTTTTATTGGGGGGGCGGGTACCAGGGATTGAACTCAGGGGCACTGGGCCATGAGCCACCTCCCCAGCCCTAGTTTGTACTTTCTTCAGAGATAGGGTCTCACTGAATTGCTTAGTGCCTCACTTTTGCTGAGGCTGGCTTTGAACTGGCAATCCTCCTGCCTCAGCCTCCCAAGCTGCTAGGATTACAGGCATGCACCACCGCACCCTGCTAATATATTTATAATGCAGCGTCTTAGACAAATACATGTCCTGTGCCCTTAGTAATAACATTATATTCATACTATAGGATCTAAGACTAGTATAATAGATGACGTGTGGCCTTTAATACTAATATGCATCTAAACTTAATAGCTGCCTGGGGTCTTTAATATTAAAGTGATAAACATAATGTGCCCTTTTAGTTTTAAATATATAATACTTCCCTATGCCCTTTAATACTAAAATAGTATCTTTATTATAGCACCTAAAAGAACAGCTGCACTATGACTTCATATCAATATAATATCCATAACATAGAACCTAAAACTAATAAAATAGCTTTCTTATGGTCTTTAATACTTATATCCATACAATAGCATCTAAAAGTAATGCCCATGGACTTTAATACTAATGTGAGATCCATACTATAGCATGTAAAACTCATCTAATAGCTTCCCCGTGGGCTTCAGTGCTAGTATGATATGTATAGTGTATCATCCAAAATGAATGTAATACCTGCCCCGTGCCCTTTACTACTAACATATATAGTAGAGCATCCAAAACTAGTATGACAGTTGCCTTGTGGTCTTTGATACTAATACCCATAATATAGTATCTGAAATATATATAATAGCTGTGCTGACCTTTAGTATTGATGTAATAGTTGTACTATAGAATCTAAAACTGCCCTGGGTCTTTAATACTATTATGGTATTCATACTATAGAATCTAAAGCTAATTTAATATTAATAGACTATTCCTACTGTGTCCTCTAAAACTAGCTTTAATACTTTCCCTACATCCTTTGTTACTAATATAATATTCACCCTGTAACACCTAATAAAACAGCTGCCCTGTAGCCTTTTATATTCATATAATATCCATAATATGGCATCTAAAACAGATATAATAGCTACCCTATGACCTATAATATTACTATGATTTCTCTGTTATAGCATCAAAAACTTATAGCATCTTGAGGATTATAGCAACCTGAGGCCTTTACCACTAATATTAAGTCCGTATTATAGTACCTAAAACTAATATAATATCTGCATATGGCCTTCACATCAATATAATATCCATAATATAGAACCCAAAACTAACATATTATCTTTCTTAAGAACTTCAATACTTGTATGATATCTATACAATAGCATCAAAAGTAATGCAATAGATACCCATGGACTCTAATATGAATACGAGATTATACTATAACTGTAAAACTCATGTAAGAGCTTCAATACCAATATGATATGCATAGTGTAGCATCTAAAACTAATATAATAGTTGATCTGTTGCCTTTAATATTAATGATACCCCTACTGAGTCCTCTAAAACCAGTATGTAAAACTCATGTTATATCTTCCCTGTTTTTTTATCACTAATATAATATCCATCCTATAAAATCTCAAACTATAAAAAGTCACACTATTATGTTTTATATTAATATAATATCTAAAATATATCAAATAAACTGATATAGTATCTGCACTCTAACCTAAAATACTAATGTCACATAAAAACTATAGATCCTGAAACATAACAGCTGCCTCATGGCCTCTAATGCCAAATGACACTCACAGTATAGCATCTATAACTAGTATAGTATCTGCCATGTGTCCTTTAATACTGTGGAAATGTCCATGCTCTACCATCCTGAAATAATGTAATAACTTCCCTGTGACTTTCAACACTAATATAATATCCATATTATAGCAACTAAAGGTACAGTAATATAATATGAATAATGTTATACCCATTCTGTGGCCTTTAACATCAATGTGACATCAATACTACAGCATGCTAAACTAATGGAATAGCTTGCCCTGTGACATCTAATACTAATCTGACATCCATACCACAGCATCTAAAACTATGTCCTGTGTCCTTTGATGCTAATATAATAGACATACATTAGCACCTAAAACTGTTAAAAACCCCTGCCCTGTGGCTTGTAATGTCGATGTAATATCCATACTTTGATATCTCAAACTCATATAGTAACTGACATGTGGCCTCTCATATTTCTATTGTGTCCATAGAATAGCATCAGAAACTGACATAATGGCTGATCTCTGGCTTTTGAGTTAATGTAAGGCTGATAAAATACCATCTTTTGGGGGGGGGTTCCAGGGATTGAGTTCAGGGCACTCGACCTCTGAGCCACATCCCTAGCTCTACTTTGTATATTTTCTCACTGAGTCACTTAGCACCTCGCTTTTGCGGAGGCTGGCTCGGACCCAAGAGCCTTCTGCCTCAGCCTCCTGAGCTGCTGGGATCACGGACGTGTGCCACAGCGCCTGGCTTCCTGCTGACATTCTTTTACACCACGAAGGTCAAGAGCCCTGCTGGTCCTGAGCTGAGTGCCCTCTCCTCTGGGACCTGCTGGGATCCTTCTCTGGAGGCATCTCTACTCTGTGACAGCATTGTGTGGAGGCTGGCGTGTGTGATGGATCATGGCCTGGTTTTCAAATGTGAGGCTGGTGTCTCATGATCCGTGTCTTCTGATTCCTTCAGCGAGTCCTCAGGAGCCAAGTTCATTGGCACGATCAACCGACTCATCAGCTTGTGCTTTGTGGTTGTGTCAGGAGATGGCATTTTTTTTACTTGTTAACAAACAAGGTCAAACTCAAAGTGGAGTAGATCGCGGCAAACTGCTGCTTAGAGGCAGGTGGCACAGGCAGAGGCGCAGCCTGGACTCCACTGCTCTGCCTCTTGGAGTCGCTCAGCAGGCGCAGCCCGGGGACAGAAGGCCGGCCGTAAGTGCCCAGCTCGCCCTCTCTGAGCAGCAGCCACCTGCTCTTGAGCCTTCGCGTGCCTCACCTCCAGGCCCGAGGAGGCCTTCGCGGGGAATCGTGGGGCCGCTTCCTCTGCCCTCGGCCCGGCTGCCGCAGCGCTGCCCTTGGCTGCAGTGGTCTTTCTTTTCTGTCTGCCCCGGAGGCTGAATGCAGCGCTGCCCTCGGCTGCAGTGGTCTTTCTTCTCCGTCTGCCCCGGAGGCTGAATGCAGGCTCCGCAGCCGAGCTCCAGGGCTCTGCGCCGCCTTTCCCGGAACGACCCTGCCAGGGCCCTTTCCGCGGCGCTGGCTCCAGCCCCAAAGCCGAGGCCGCTGCGCATTCAGACACGGCGCTGATGAAGTCACGACCTCGGTCGGTCTTCAGAAGGCCACTCTTCTCGGTGCCAGGGAAAACGTTTGCCTGGGATGATTTTAATCGACTGCTCCCCAGGAAGGCTCACTGTTGAAAATGTAGGGCGGCCGAGAACCAGCAGCATCTTTTGCGGTAATAGATAGTTGAGCTTGCTTTTTGCAACTCTGAGATTCAATGTTTTGATTAATCAGTAGGTAATTATGAATCAGCTTTACTGAACTCACATTAAAAGTCCCCTTGGTATTCTGATAAAGGAAGCTTTAATCTTTCTCTGGAAACATTATCTGACCAAGAGTGGCTCCTAATCTAAAAGCTGCTAATTTTTTTGTACTAATCTATGAAAATTTTAGTAAGTCATGATTAGTCCATCACTAATGCAAGTTATAACAAGGTAAAGCAAATGCAGGAGTATCCTTAAGACGAAAGAAACTAAAAAAGTTAGATTTTATAACAATTAAGTTCATATTAAATATTACAACATTTGGTCCAAATCATGTTATGTATTTTAAAGTTAATCTGTTGATATCATTTTTTGTCTCTTAATGAAGCATAAAACTCTAGGAAATGTTACAGTGATACCTGGATTCCCTACACATGGTTTCTAAAGTCCGTTGTAGTTCGAGGAGGCCGAGTTCGAAGGCTGCATCTCTGGCAGCTGCTGGCGGCCGGTTACCCCCAAGCACAGCATGGTTGAGAGAAACAGCCAAGTATCATTTGAGGCTGGGATCTTTATCATCATTATTACTTTCTTTTTGCAAAATGAATATGGTCAAGTTACTCTTCTGTTCTTTAAAGATGGACGTAAGTGGGGAGAGTTCACTGGGAAGCTGGACAGAACCCAGGGGTCCCTGGAGGGCGGCAGGAAGGCTGCTGCAGACACTTGCACCCTTGAGGCCTCCGCAGCACGCCCCCTGCCGCTGCCGCAGAGCTACGGTGACCTGCCTCAGGTGAGTCCCATGCAAGGTGAGGGAATATGAGCTGCTCCCCAGCCGCTCCTCACATCAGGACGGGCCTTGTCACAGCCTGCTTGGTGGCTAGGCAGTGCCTTGAGTTTTAAAACACAGACTTGCCAGCGGCAGGGGCAGGTATCATGGGGTCTCGCCCCACCACCCGACCCCGTCCATGACGTCGCCCCACGTGTTCCTGTCACAGGAGCCCACAGACCCTCTTTTCCCCGTTCCGCATCCTTGTATGGGTGAGCCACAGTGGAACACAGTGACGGGTTCGAGGCTGCGTATTTCTACCCACACACAAGATAGCAGTTTGCCAGTTTCTCTCCCCACCCCTTCCCCCTGAGCTCAGGCCTTCTCGTTGGCCTCTTCCAAGCGAGTTGCTGCCCGCCAGGCAGAAGAGCAGGACTCCTGACCCCGTGGCAGCTGCCCTGCCGCCTGACCTCTGGGGCACCGCCTGCTGCCTTCTGCTCTCTTTCCTGCTCTGGACTCCAGGCTGAGGTGCAGTCTCCTCCGACAACACACCTCATGCGTGGTAGCACAGGAGCCTACAGCCCTGCCAAGTGATGCTCGGGCCCAGTTTCCTCCAGGATGCAGCCCAGGGCAGCCCAGGAAGACTCGCCTGGGAGCTGCCCCTGCAGCATCTCCGCCCCGCGCCCCTCGGGAGCTCTCCTGCAAGTACCCTCTCCTCAGGCTGCGGCACAAAGGCCGCTCCTCCTCTCAGCCTCGGATTCACTTCTTCCTTAGCTTAGATGTTTTGATCATAACAAAGTATGTTTTCCTGCAACACCTTAACCTCCTTGCCTGGGAGTTGAATGTCCCCTGTCCAAGGTCATGCACACAAATGTGGTATATCCTCCTGCCTGCATCCATCTGCCTTCTCACCCTGCTGTCCTTCAAATGTATGAAACCCCCTAAAATCAAACAAAATAGTGTGAATCCCAAAGTCCAACCAGTAAACAGACTCCTCTGTCACTTGACTGATAGCTCGAGTAGTGATCCTTTCTAATTTCAGTTTCCCCCTATCTTTTGGGGGACATCCATGCAGCAGTCACTCACTTGATTATTGTTTTGGGATTGAGCTCCAGCAGGTTAGCAGAGGTCTAAAATTGTCTCAAGTTAGTCTTTTGCTCTGAGAGAACCGTTTTCATTCCCATTTTATCAGCATTGTTCTTTGTACCTGCGATTATGAAAATAGGTACCTAATGAATGTTAAGTGGGAAAAATGAATGAGGAAATGTAAGGTTTGATTTAAATAAGTGGTTCTCATTTTTTTTTATTTTTTTAGTTAGAATCTTACCAAAAGTGATAAATGTGAAATACCTTCATACTAGATAAATAGTTAAGTAAAGAAACGATGGATCCAGAATTCCAAGATGGTGGCCACTTTCGGTGGGGAGCAGGGGTGGGGCTGAGCTTCATGCTGGTGGAGTGTAACTGGATCTGCACTGTTTTCAAGGAAGGTCTAAGTTTGCTTTAGATGATGGCTTACTAGGCACTTAGTGCAGAATGAAGACAGATGATGGATGGATGGATGGATAGATAGATAAATGACCCATTGCTGGTCCTCTCATTAAAGTGTTTCATGAACCATAGATTATGAGATCCAAAAAAAAATTTATGTATGCATGTATAAAGGCAAAATTAGAAACATTTTAATGGTACAAAGGTTATGAGTTTTAGCAGTAAAGGCATTTTTACAATATTTGAAGTTGTTCTGATATATTTTGGAGAATTAGTTTCTGTATACTCTGAATCATCTAAATAATTATCCCATATATAGATAAACTAAGCTGGCAAGATTTCATTCCAACCAACTCAGTAGTGTAACAAGCAAACACACACCTATAATGACATTCTCAAGCAGGCCTTGCCAATTTCCTTATTTCCCCAAGAGCAATGCACTTCCTGGTGAAGGCGAGCCCTTATTCACGTGGTTGTCTGGTGCTGACAGCAAGGCCTGTTTCTGGCACTGGCATGTGTGGAGTTAGCGTGGTGAACCGCGTCCCCTGGCAGAGTATGCCGAGCTCTGGAGACTGTGTAGATCCTCCCTTTGTGTGACAGTAGGTGTCCTGGGTTCTGAGGGGCTACCCAGGTGAGTTTGCCTCAGAGAAAGCAATCTGGCACATTCTGCAAATGTCAGATCTACTTCCAAGACCCTCAACCTAGATTATTAAATAGAGTAAAGAAGAGTAACCTAGTGGTGCTGAATGAAGTAATCACAAACAAGTAATTTCTAAATTACACATAGCCTCTGTTGCCATAGAGGGTTAAAAACATTTTTAAAGACTGCAATCTACTGTTAAAGTGAGAAAATTTCTCTATTCTCATCTTTCTGTGTTGTTAACGTATTGATATTTAGTTATTAAAATCTTATTGATACAGCATAAAATTGTAAAGAACATCATAACCAAAAGTGTGTGTGTGGGGTGGGCTTCTGTTTACCATTGGCTGAAAAATTTAGTGTATTCAAGCCCCAATTAAAAAAGACAGTTTTTAAAATCAAAGGTTCGCGAACACGCTGTTTTCCAACTGTTGGAGAGTCTCTGTTGAGGCCTGCATCTGCAGCTTGACGGCCAGGACAAGACAAGGAGACCACAGCTCTCTTAAGCCACAGAGGCTCCGAAGTTCCACAGCCCCAAGGGCTCTGGGATGGAAACACCGGCACTCATTTCCCCTCTGGAAAGCAAGCACGCTGTCGGCAGAAGGTGAGCGTGAGCGTGTGTGCAGCTGACTGTCCTGCACACACCAGCGGCAGTACCAAGACCCAGACGGAGCCGTGCTCCCCTAGGTGTTTCCACCAGATGGGGTGCTGCCAAGACAAAGTGCATCAGCAGTGCTCAAGACTAAGGGGCTATGTTCTCCTCTTCAATTTCAGTTTACCTCCCATGCACACGAACACAGCATGGGTCACCTGGACACCACGTGAGCACACAGGGGTCGGGCACATGCCTTCCCTGTTGTTCACATCCAGTTGCCAACATTTCCCTACTGGCTTCTTGTTTATTGTGTGTGTGTGTGTGTGTGTGTGTGTGCACGTGTGAGACCACAAATACTGGGAATTACCCACACCCGTCATGGGATTCACCGGCTCTGCTCTGGCCCTGCCCGGGGCTTCGTGAGGGGTGGACCCATAGTTCAGCTGACCATTCTCCTGGCTTGGGTGTCAGTGTCGTTTCCAATATTGCACTTAATTCTTGACTGGGGTATCTTGTGAACGTGTGCTTTCAATCGCTAAAGCATTGGGGTTAAACTCCAGGGAGTATAAAGGCTAGGTCAGAAGGCGCATGCCTGCGTCACCTGGTCAGAGAGCCACTGTAGAGGCTGCTACCCTGTACTCCTAGGAAGGTGAGGGCCTGCTTCAGGTGTGCTGTGTGCACACAGGGTCACCGGTTAATGTTCACGTCTGACATGTGAGAAATGTTACCTCTGTTGTTCTGATATCTGTGCTTCTACTTATATATGAGAGGACATTGAACAAATTCATAATTTTATGCACCTTGGGTTTTTGCCTCTCTTTCCTGAAAGTTTTATTGCATGATAACAATTTGCTGTTGTACAATATGTGGTCCAAGTGTTTGTCATAGGGATGTCACTTGTCCCCTGGCTCCCAGGGTGGAGCCTCCTCATGTGTAGAGTGTGCAGGACACTCAGGGCCCGTGACTCCCAGGGTGGAGCCTGCTCTTGGGTAGAGTGTGCAGGACACTCAGGGCCCGTGACTCCCAGGGTGGAGCCTGCTCTTGGGTAGAGTGTGCAGGACACTCAGGGCCCGTGGCTCCCAGGGTGGAGCCTGCTCATGGGTAGAGTGTGCAGGACACTCAGGGCCCGTGGCTCACAGATGCCCTCCTCCTGGCAGTTTGTGTCAGAGGCACAGAAGACCAGAAGTGCACAAATGTGCAGACATGGAGCATGCACGACTGTATTCCCAGCAAATACCCGTGTTCATGTGGAAGTTTATGCAATCAAGCACAGTCTCTGACTTAGTTTCTTAAAAAAGTTAGTTGAATTTGCCTAGAAAATAGAGGACAGGATTAATATAAACATCCAGTTTTAAAAAAAATAAACCTCTTAGGAAGTGACCAAATGTTTTACTTAGATATTTTTTAACTATTTTTTTTAGGTTTTTTCAATTGCTATATAGAGATCGGGAGCAAGTTAGAATAACTCCACAGGAGAGGGGTGTTATGCAGTAACGTGAGGAATCAAGAGACTTTTTGGAGGGGGATTCCATTATAAACATGCGAAGAAGTATGATTTTTATATCAAGGTTGTTATGCTTAGCAACTAAAAGCGGCATAGAAATTTCAAGACCTGTTATGTGGAGAACAATGAGAGCTGATGAGCTTCGTTGCTATTGTTTTGTGTAGTGTTTGAGAGGGCACCTAAGGAAGAAGCCCAGGGGAAATAACGGCAGAATCTGAGGTGCGCCCAGAGACGCAGAATTCAGCACACCAAACCACAATGAAGTTTAATGAAATAATGACGATAATTTAAGCACTTACGGTAGGTTAGCTAATATTGTTTTGTATTCATTTTTCAAATTATTGTTTCAAGAGACATACAGGGCACATTTCAAAGAGAGTAGAATCCATGAATTAGTCTTTAAAATTTATACATTGAAAAAAGCAAAGGGAAAATAAATAAACTTTACACCAATTTTATTTTATTTTTCTGTATTGACAAGGAAATGAGTGACTGACAGATGCCAGTGTTGCGTTTCCCTCACTGAGTCACGAAGACGACTCGGCTGTGGTGTGAGGATGCCACTGACCTTTGAACGCTCTTCTGAGAAATGCTTAATTGGGGGAAGTGTTTGTCCCCTTCCTTAGAGTGACAGAGGGGATCGCAGTCTGAGGGGCAGTGACGAGCACTCGAGTGTGATCTGCATGCTCAGCTGGCAAGAGGGAGCAGATGGGGACGAGCCACGGCCACGCAGTGCACTGGCGCCAGTGAGCCAGGCCCAGGGGACTGCAGGGCGTGCAGATGGCGAAGGAGGCAGCCGTCTAGAATGAGAGCCGGAGGAGCCCAGCCGTGCTCAGGGCTTGACCCTGGGAAGCAGCAGGCTGCAAAGAGAAAGAAGCAAGACAGGGCAGAAGCAAGACAGGGCAGAAGCAAGACAGGGCAGACTCGGCCAGTGAGCAGCCAGACGAGGTGCCCAGGAAGGGACACACTTGTCCGGGCCGCAACAGAAACCGGAATGAAACCTCCCACACCACTGAGAGGATGTGGGCCTCATGCCTCGGCTCTGGCTGTGCAGGGTTAGGGGGGTGATTCTCAGAAGGAGCATGCTTTCTCCAGGGACACGGCCAGAGGCCTGTGGAGTCGGGAGCTATGGCACTGTCTGGGCAGTACCAGCGTTTTTTTTTTGTTCATTCCGTTATTTTTTTCCTTCCCCCCACCCCTCCCACCTCTCTTTTCCCTCTATACAGTCCCTCCTTCCTCCATTCTTGCCCCCCTCCCACCCCCCATTAATGTCATCATCCATTTATTAGTGAGATCATTCATCTTTTGGATTTTTGAGATTGGCTTATCTCACTTAACATGATATTCTACAATTTCATCCATTTGCCTGCAAGTGCCACAATTTTATTATTCTTTATAGCTGAGTAGTATTCCATTATATATATATACCACAGTCTCTTTATCCAGTCATCAATTGAAGGGCATCTAGGTTGGTTCCATAGTCTGGCTATTGTGAATTGAGCAGCTATGAACATTGATGTGGCTGTATCTCTGTAGTGTGCTGATGTTAAGTCCTTTGGGTATAGGCCAAGGAGTGGGATAGCTGGGTCAAATGATGGGTCCATTCCAAGTTTTCTAAGGAATCTCCACACTGCTTTCAGAGTGGCTGCACCAATTTGCAACCCCACCAGCAATGTATGAGTGTACCTTTTCCCCACATCCTCTCCAACACCTATTGTTGCTTGTATTCTTGATAATCGCCATTCTAATTGGGGTGAGATGGAATCTTAGGGTAGTTTTGATTTGCATTTCTCTTATTACTAAAGATGGTGAACATTTTTTCATATGTTTTTTGATTGCTTGTAGATCTTCTGTGAAGCATCTGTTCATATGCTTAGCCCATTTGTTGATTGGGTTATTTGTATTCTTTGTGTAGAGTTTTTTGAGTTCTTTATATATTCTGGAAATTAGTGCTCTATCTGAAGTATGAGTGGTAAAGATATTCTCCCAATCTGTAGGCTCTCTCTTCACATTACTGATAGTTTCCTTTGCTGAGAGAAAGCTATTTAGTTTGACTCTATCCCAGTTGTTGATTCTTGCTTTTATTTCTTGTGTTATGGGAGTCCTGTTAAGGAAGTCTGATACTAAGCCAACAAGGTGAAGATTTGGACCTACTTTTGCTTCTATAAGATGCAGAGTATCTGGTCTGATTTCAAGGTCCTTGATCCATTATGAGTTGATTTTTGTACAGGGTGAGAGATAGGGGTTTAGTTTCATTCTGTTGCATATGGATTTCCAGTTTTCCCAGCACCATTTGTTGAAGAGGCTATCTTTTCTCCATTGCGTATTTTTGGCACCTTTGTCTAGTATTAGAAAATTGTATTTATTTGGGTTTGTGTCCGTGTCCTCTATTCTGTACCATTGAGCTACCTGTCTATTTTGGTGCCAATACCATGCTGTTTTTGTTACTATTGCTTTGTAGTATAGTTGAAGTTCTGGTATTGCAATACCCCCTGTTTCATTCTTCCTGCCAAGGATTGCTTTAGCTATTCTGGGTTTCTTATTCTTCCAGATGAATTTTATGATTGGTTGCTCTATTTCTGTAAGGTACGTCATTGGGATTTTAATTGGAATTGCATTGAATCTGTATAGCACTTTTGGAAGTATGGCCATTTTGACAATATTAATTCTGCCTATCCAAGAACATGGGAGATCTTTCCATCTTCTAAGGTCTTCCTTAATTTCTTTCTTCAATGTTTTGTAGTCTTCATTGTAGTGATCTTTTACCTCTTTGGTTAGATTGATGCCCAAGTATTTTATTTTATTTTTTTTTTTTGAGGTTATTGCAAATGGAGTTGTTTTCCTCATTTCCCTTTCAGCTGTTTCATCACTTGCATATAAAAATGCTGTAGAGTTATGCATGTTGATTTTATAGCCTGCTATTTTGCTGAATTCATTGATGAGGTCTAGAAGTTTTCTGGAGGAGGTTTTTGGATCCTCTAAATATAGAATCATGTCATCTGCAAATAGTGACAGCTTAAGTTCCTCTTTTCCTATTCGTATCCCTTTTATTTCTTTAGTCTGTATAATTGCTCTGGCTAGAGTTTCGAGGACAATTTTGAATAGAAGGGGTGAAAGAGGACATCCCTGTCTTGTTCCTATTTTCAAAGGGAATGGTTTCAGTTTTTCTCCACTAAGCCTTTACAATAGCCTTTACAATGTTCAGGTATGTTCCTACTATCTCTATTTTTTCTAGTGTTTTGAGCATGAAGGGGTGTTGTGTTTTGTTGAATGCTTTTTCTGCGTCAATTGAAATAACCATATGATTCTTATTCTTAAGTCTATTGATATGATGGATTACGTTTATTGATTTATGGATGTTAAACCATCCTTGCATTCCAGGGATGAACCCCACTTGATCATGGTGCACGATTTTCTTAATATGTTTTTGGATACGGTTTGCCAATATTTTGTTAAGGATCTTTGCATCTATATTCATCAAGGATATTGGTCCAAAAATTTCTTTCCTTGATGTGTCTTTTCCTTTTTTGGGTATGAGGGTGAATTTAGCTTCATAGAATGAGTTTGGTAGGGTACCCTCCTTTTCTATTTCCTGAAATACTTTGAGGAGCATTGGAATGAGATCTTCTTTGAAGGTCTTGTAGAACTCGGCTGAGAATCCATCTGGTCCTGGGCTTTTCTTGGATGGTAGATTTTTAATGGCTTCTTCTATTTCATTGCTTGATATTGATCTGTTTAAATTGTGAATGTCCTCCTGGTTCAGTTTGGGAGGAGCACATGTCTCTAGAAATTTGTCAATGTCTTCGGTAGTTTCTATTTTGTTGGAATACAGATTTTCAAAGTAGCTTCTCATTATGTTATGTTTCTCAGTGGTGTCTGTCATGATATTTCCTTTTGCATCATGTATTTTAGCAATTTGAGTTTTCTCTCTCCTTCTCTTTGTTAGTGTGGCTAAGGGTTTATCTATTTTGTTTACTTTCTCAAAGAATCAACTTTTTGTTTTGTCAATTTTTTGAATAGTTTCTTTTGTTTCAATTTCATTGATTTCAGCTCTGATTTTAATTATTTCCTGTCTTCTACTACTTTTGCTGTTCTTCTGTTCTTCTTTTTCTAGGGCTTTGAGCTGTAATGTTAGGTCGTTTAGTTGTTGACTTTTCATTCTTTTCTGGAATGTGCTCCATGCAATGAATTTTCCTCTTAGTACCGCTTTCATAGTGTCCCAGAGATTTTGATATGATGTATTGTCGTTCTCATTGACCTCTAAGAATTTTTTAATCTCCTCTCTGATGTTTTTTGTTATCCATGTTTCATTCAATAGCATATTATTTAGTCTCCAGGTGTTGGAGTAATTTCTCTTTTTTATTTTGTCATTGATTTCTACTCTCAGTCCATTATGACCTGATAGAACACAAGGCAGTATCTCTATTTTTTTGCATTTACTAAGGGCTGCTTTGTGGCATAACATATGGTCTATTTTCGAGAAATTCCCATGTGCTGCTGAGAAGAAAGTGTATCCACTTGTTGATGGATGGAATATTCTATATATGTCTATTAAGTCTAGGTTATTGATTGTGTTATTGAGTTCTATGGTTTCTTTGGTTGGATTTTGTTCGGAAGATCAATCTAGTGGTGACAGCAGTGTGTTAAAGTCACCCAGAATTATTGTATTGTGGCCTATGTGATTCCTGAAATTGAGAAGGATTTGTTTGATATACAGGGATGCACCATTGTTTAGGGCATAAATATTTACTATTGTTATGTCTTCCTGATTTATGGTTCCCTTAAGCAGTATGAAATGTCCTTCTTTATCCCTTCTGACTAACTTTGGCTTGAAGTCCACTTCATCTGATATAAGGATGGAAACCCCTGCTTTTTTATTGAGTCTATGTGCGTGGTAGGTTTTTCCCCTTCTTTTCACCTTTAGTCCGTGGATGTCTTTTTCTATGAGATGAGTCTCTTGCAGGCAGCATATTGTTGGGTCTTTCTTTTTAATCCATTCTGCCAGTCTGTGTCTTTTGATTGAGGAGTTTAGGCCATTAACGTTCAGGTTTATTATTGAGAAATGATTTGTATTCCCAGTCATTTGGCTTATTTTTGGTTTTTAAGTTGGCTTGGTTTCTCCTTTGAGTGGTTTTTCTCTAAGGTAGTTCCTCCCTTTGCTGACCTACATTGTTGTTTTTCATTTCCTCCTCATGGAATACTTTGTTGAGAACATTCTGCAGGCTTTCTGTTTGTAAATTCTTTTAACTTTTGTTTATCATAGAAGGATTTTATTTCATCTTCAAATCTGAAGGTTTGTTTTGCTGGGTATAGGATTCTTGGTTGGCAACCATGTTCTTTCAGAGCTTGAAATATATTGGTCCAGGCCCTTCTAGCTTTTAGAATCTGGGTTGAGAGGTCTGCTGCTATCCATATTGGTCTCTCCCTTTATGTAATCTGATGCTTTTCTCTCACAGCCTTCAAAATCCTATCTTTATTTTGAATGTTAGGCATTTTCATTATAATGTGCCTTGGTGTGGATTTGTTGTGATTCTGTGCATTTGGTGTTCTGTAAGCCTCTTGTATCTGATTTTCCATTTCATTCTTCAGGTTTGGGAAATTTTCTGATATTATTTCATTGAATAGGTTGTTCATTCCTTTGGTTTGTATTTCTGTGCCTTCCTCAATCCCAATAATTCTTAAATTTGGTCTTTTCATGATGTCCCATAGTTCTTGGAGATTCTGTTCATGATTTCTTACTATCTTCTCTGTTTGGGCAACTTTATTTTCAAGATTAAATATTTTGTCTTCATTGTCTGAGGTTCTGTGTTCCAAGTGGTCTAGTCTGTTGGTGATGCTTTCCATTGAGTTTTTTATTTGGTTTATTGTTTCCTTCATTTCAAGGTTTTCCGTTTTTTTTTTTTTTTTTTTTTTTTTTTTTTTTGAGAATCTCTTTCTCTTTGTTGAAATGATCTTTTGCTTCCTGCAGTTGCTCTTTCAGCTTATTGGTATTATCATTCATTGCCTGCCTTTGCTCTCTTATCTCATCCTTTGCTTCGCGAATCATCTTAATCATGTATAATCTGAAGTCCTTTTCTGACATTTCTTCTAACATACTGTCATTGGATTCTATTACTATAGAATCTAGATTTGTTTGGATCATTTTCTTCCCTTGTTTTTTCATGCTGTTCATGTATCTTCCCCTCTAGCAGTGCAGATCTGGGGTATTGCAGATTTCCCCCTATAGGCTTATTGTGGCCCTATAAGTTTCCAAAACCCTTTCTTTAAGGGGAGATCAATATTAGCAGTGCCCAAACCAGACACTATGCAATCCTAGACCAAACAGCCCCTATGGGGACAATAACAAAATTGTCATAATAAACAAAATGAGTTCCAATATTATCTTCGGTAAAATAAACAGGTTTGCAATAATGTCTGCAGTTTCTAATGGAGGACAAAGAGGATGCAGAGAGATGTAGAATGTGTCTATTATTGGTATAAAAAAAGAATATACAGAAGTTCTAGAAAATAGAAAGGGTGAGAGTGTAATCAAAAGAAATTGGATGTTAGCATGCAAAAAAGGGAGAAAGAGACTCTGAGGGAACAGGTAAACAAAAGGAAAAGAGAGCAAGAAAAGTAAAGAAACAAAAACTTAAATTTTTTAAAAAGGAGAAAAAAGAAAATCTACAGTATAACAATCATATAGTAATGAAACCTCCCAGTGTTCAGTAGCCTGATGTATGAGAGGTACCTGACAATGAGCTTCAAGCCTCCAGCAGGCGTGGCAGGATGGGATTTGCCCCACCCAAAGATCGGAACTCCGGCTTCCAGGATTATCCAAGATGGCTTCTCTGGCTTCAAAATGTGTTGGCAAATGGGGAGCTGCAGCTCAGGGTGTGGTTGTGATCAGCTGGAGATCTTGGAGACAGGGTGTAGTTGGTCCGGCAGGGGTATGGAGGTCCTGTGTGTTTGGTGTGGTTGTGGGATCATGGAGGCCCAGTACAATCAGTCGGTCTGGGGTCCCGGTGATAGGGCGCAGTCAGTTGGTCTGGGGGTCCTGGCGGCAGGAAGCAGTTAGTCGACGTGAGGGCCCCAGAGGCAGGGAGTGATCGGTCGGGCTGAGGGATCCTGGAGGTGGGGCTCAGTCAGTCCAGCCAGGGGTCTTACAGGGCCTGGCTGTTGTCTCAAAATGGTGGCAGCCACCTGTAATGCAGTACCAGCTTTTATGTCCAAGAACGTGCATGAAGAAGTCACCACCTTGCCAAGACTGGTCCACCTGGTCACAGGAGGAGAGGTTCTGCTGACATAATGGGACTAAACTGTGTGGCAATGGGATGGACCCCGGCTCGTCCTGGTTCCCTCTGGCCCAACTGCATCAGTAAGTCATAGTAGCAGCCCCAGCACAGCCCCAGCCCGCTGCTCAATCACACAGGATGGGCTCCGGGCAAGCCACCAGGTTAGCACCTGGGCCTGTAGGCACTGGAGCAGCAGAGCAGGCTGAGAGCAGTCGCTGCTCATGCTGTGCTACTGGCCTTCTTCTAGAGTTCTTCCAGGAAGCCCCACAAGGACTCTGGAGGCGCTGCTGCCTGAAGACACATGGAAACGGGGATGCGGTGGACAGGGAGGACCATGGGGCATGCAGCTCCCCCTGGAAGCAGGACTCATATCCCCATCGGATGGGAGTGACACCATTGCCATCACTGTTGTCCTCAATGGAATGAAGTGGAGTCACACTTCTGAGTACCAACGTCACTGAATGAAGGACATGAGAGCCAGGCTGACTGAGCCTGTAAGGGAGCAATGACAGATACCGTGTCACCACTGGAGGGCGAGGGAGCCAGGCTGCCTTGGATCTGCACAGGAGCAATGACAGACACTGTGTCACCACTGGAGGACGAGGGAGCCAGGCTGCCTTGGGTCTGCACAGAAGTGACTGACACAGTGTAACCACTGGAGGATGTGGAGCCAGGCTACCTTGGGTCTGCACAGGAGCAATGACAGACACCGTGTCACCACTGCAGGAAGTGGGAGCCAGGCAGCCTTGGGTCTCCATAGGAGCAGTGAAAGACACATTGTCACCACATTATGATGAGGGAGCAAGCAGGCTTGGGTCTGCACAGGAGCAATGAAAGGCACCGTGTCACCACTGGAGGACGAGGGAGCCAGACTGCCTTGGGTCTGCACAGGAGCAGTGACAGACACCGTGTCACCACTGGAGGACGAGGAAGCCAGGCTGCCTTGGGTCTGCACAGGAGCAATGACAGACACTGTGTCACCACGTTTGGACGAGGGAGCCAGGCTGCCTTGGTCTGCACAGGAGCAGTGACAGACAGCATGTCACCACTGGAGTATGTGGGGTCCAGGCTGCCTTGGGTCTGCACAGGAGCAGTGATAGACACCGTGTCACCACTGGAGGACGAGGGAGCCAGGCTGCCTTGGGTCTGCACAGGAGCAGTGACAGACACCGTGTCACCACTGGAGGAAAAGGGAGCCAGGCTGCCTTGGGTCTGCACAGGAGCAGTGACAGACACCATGTCACCACTGGAGGACAAGGGAGCCAGGCTGCCTTGGGTCTGCACAGGAGCAGTGACAGACACCGTGTCACCACTGGAGGACGAGGGAGCCAGGTTGCCTTGGTCTGCACAGGAGCAGTGACAGACACCATGTCACCACTGGAGTATGTGGGAGCCAGCTGCCTTGGGTCTGCACAGGAGCAGTGACAGACACCATGTCACCACTGGAGTATGTGGGAGCCAGCTGCCTTGGGTCTGCACAGGAGCAGTGACAGACACCGTGTCACCACGTTAGGATGAGGGAGCTAGGCTGCCTTGGTCTGCACAGGAGCAGTGACAGACACCGTGTCACCACGTTAGGATGAGGGAGCTAGGCTGCCTTGGATCTGCACAGGAGCAATGACAGAAACTGTGTCACCACTGGGGGACGTGGGAGCCAGGCTGTCTTGGGTTGCACAAGTTCAATGACAGATATCATGTCACTATTAGAGGATGTGGGAGCCAGGCTGCCTTCAGACTGCACAGGAGCAATGACAGACACTGTGTCACCACAGGAGGATTTGGGAGCCAGGCAGGCTTGGGTCTGCACAGGAGCAGTGACAGGCACCATGTCACCACTTTAGGATGAGGGAGACAGGCTGCCTTGGGTCTGCACAGGAGTAGTGACAGGCATCATGTCACCAATTTAGGTCGAGGGAGCCAGGCTGCCTTTGGTCTGCCTAGGAGCAGTGACAGGCACCATGTCACCAAGCCAGGCTGCCTTGGGTCTGCACAGGAGCAGTGACAGACACTGTGTCACCACTGGAGGATGTGGGAGCCATGCTCCTTGGGTCTGCACAGGAGCAATGACAGACACCGTGTCACCAACTTGAGGATGTTGAGTCAGGCTGCCTTAACCTGCAAGGGGAGCAATGACAGGCATGAAATGCTCTGGCTTCCTGCTCTTGGCCTCCTGGATGTTGAAGCTCTCTTCATGCAATACCTCTCCATCTCAAATCCTTCCTCCTTCCACTGGTGTGGAACATCTGGTATGCATGCCAAGCCCCACCTCACCTCTGCTCAGAGAACTGGACCGCAGAGAATCCCCAAACTGAAATACAAGGATGAACTCTATTTGGAGTTTGAACTCTGAAACTTTCTGAAGGAGAGAATTTGCCCCGCTCATGTAAGACACCCAAAGTAAAAGATGCATGAAAGAGTTCAGGGAGAGTAGATCCAGAGGAACTGGGGAAAATGAGGTCTGGGTGACAGTGTGGAGTGGTGTACTTCCACAATTAGAAGGGCCTGAAGGGGAAGTATTCTTACAACAAGCACAGGATGTCACGAGGGAGGAACAGTGAAGAAGGAAACGGGAAGGAATCTTAGGAAGACTGATAAATGGACGCAAAAGCAATGGCTATGTGCGAGTGCTATCAGGCTTTTTAATGAGGAAGGCCAGCAGAGGCCCCTTCGGGCTTTCTTGCTCTTACAAGCCCCTCACAGCCCCGCCTGGGCCTCATAAGCTGGTGATTGTGACCACTCCTCTCACTCAGGCTACTGACAGTGGAAGATGGCTTGGCCCCCAGAGGAGGAAGCAAAGAGCAGATCTTTCTAGGAGTACATCTTCCTTTCACTCGACAGTAAACTTGCCCACGTTTGGATTGATGAAGATGTCCAGTTTCGATCATGGTGACATCAGTCAATATGATCCTGTCCGTGCACTGAAAGCCATTGAATCATACTCTTCAGATTTTTTGTTTTCTTTTTGAGAGGCTCTTGCATTCTTGCCCCACCTGGCCTCGAATCCTGGCTCAGCCCTATGTGTCCATGTCACCCTCCCAGATAACTGTCACTTGTGCATCATCACACATTTGACTTACGTCTTCAAATGAGTCAACTTCCAGCACATGAATTGAGTCTCAATAGTGCTGCTTTGAAACACGTATGTTCAAACTTGGCCCTTTTGCACTAGAAAGGCAAGCCGTCGCATGCAGGTCCAACTTCCTGGTAGGATATTGAAAGAAATGTTCTGACAACTTAGAAATGTTTCTTTTTTAACTTATCTCTCTGCAGTTTCAACGATGGAATCAGCAATGCTGACGGCAGCTCTTTAGGTGTTTGTTGGCAGGCAGCTTTCTGAAGGTTTCTCAGATTGCTCCCTTGATGCCCGATTGCATAGCGACGGCGCACCTTCGCTGGGCGCTTGCTCTTCCTTCTTCTGCAGTCCAGTGCGTTGTTCAGTGCACTCACTGTCTGTTTATTTAACACCACACGTTATCACAGAAAAATCTTTAATTTTCTCTCTCCCCCATACTGTCCCAAAATGTTTTTTTAGTTTCCAAAAACCACTTATGGCTTGAAATATCAACATTTTGATAAAAGTGGAGGCTTGTGGGCATTGAGATTGATGCAGATCTCAGACGTGAAAGAAAGACCACAAAGGGGCTCTCGTAATGTGAGGAGCAACTGGAATTGCAGCCGCTGGGGACGCTGGTGCCCTGGCGGGGGGCGGAGGAGCAGCGCTGGGACTGGTGTTCTGACGTCCTCCGAGGGGAGAGCGCTGGGCCAGCTATCCTCTTGAATTTCCTCCCCACACTGTGCCACCTGGAAGCTCTCCCTGGACGGCCGCTGCTCACAGGCCTGGACGCAGCTCCAGCAGCGTGGAGCAGGGAGAGCTCCCGTGAGCACGGCACGTGGCTCAGCGACACCCTGGTATGGACGTGCCCTGGAACTGTTCCCAGTGAGCTCTCCAATCTGAAGATCCTTCATAGATTTTAAGTTATAAAATCATTGGTTATTTAAAATTTTGTTATTTCACTAAGCTACTAAAACTGTCACACGTTCACATCATTATACAAGGAGTCACTACGAATGCCGGAAGGTGGAAGGAGACATAGAAATAGAAATATGCTTCCATCAGCAGCAGCTTTTAGACTCATTGACGTAGTCATGCACGTTCCTGGGGTTTCTCTGCTGAGCTCCATGTGTGCATGTCTGTACTTGGGCCTGGATCCCACACAGGGGAATGGCCTCCCACCTGCTCCTGGATCCCACACTGAGGGACTGGCCTCCCACCTGCGCCTGGATCCCACACTGAGGGACTGGCCTCCCACCTGTGCCTGGATCCCACACGGGGGGACTGGCCTCCCACCTGTGCCTGGATCCCACACTGAGGGACTGGCCTTCCACCTGCACCTAGATCCCACACCAACATCACTCATTCTGCATGGACTTCCTCGGAAACTCTTGCTGGCCTGGCCTCAGGGGACCTTGTCTTCAGACCCAGAGTCCGCACGTGCTCTGGGCCTCCTGGGACTGACTTTGGGAACACTGGCTGGCATTCTTTCCCACCTGCATGCTCAGCTTGCTGAGAAATCCCACAGGCTCAGCTGGTTTTCGGCTCCTGCTGTTATGTGGCTTTTGGATTCACGCAAATCTAACCATTGCCACTCAGATGTGGGGGCACACGTTTCAGAGATGTCTTGATATGCTGCAGGGTGGTCAGTTCCAAATCTCCCTTGCCCCCAGCAGCAGCAGCAGACCCCACAACAGCGAAGCTTCCCTGCTCCCCAGAGCCACGCTCTACGTGGATTTTCTCCTTACTTCCTGACCATCTCATCCCAGCTGCCCTCTGCACAGCAGTGTGCAGTGCAGACAGCAGGACATCTAGTGGGTCCTGCAGGCACTGCCTGCTCTCACCGATTGATCCATCATCCAACTCCACGTCAGCTCCGCGGCCGTACACTAGATAATTCAGAAAGCAGTAACCCTGGTAGGCACCCTGGGGCTGTGGTTTTCAAACATGTTTATTTCTTGGGGTAATTTACATTAAATGCAGGATAGAGGACACTGAAAACCACACACCATAGCAGGTGTTTTCTAACAGGAAAAGTCAATTAGTGACAATAGTGAAGCCTTACTAATGAAGTAGTCATGGTAACTGTGCTTCTGCTTCAGCAGTGGGGGAATGGACAGCTGCATGTGAGCTGCACAGCTGCATGTGAACTGCATGACTGTATGTGAACTGCACGGCTGCATGTGAACTGCATGGCTGTATGTGAACTGCACGGCTGCATGTGAACTGCATGCTGTATGTGAACTGCACGGCTGCATGGATGCGTGGTTCACTACAGATCAGATGCGTTGATACAGAGCTGTAGTTCTGTCCCTGTTTACACAAGAATTCCCGCCAACAGGCTGAAACGATGGCAGTGAAAAGAAAGACTGATCATTTCTGTTTTAAAACCAGGAATAATGGCAACTAAAATACCACCTATGGAGGGGGAAGGTGGGGGAAGGAAGGATAGTAGAGTGAAACACACACTAGTACCTCATGTACTTGTATGACTGCATGACCCATGTGATCCTGCAACATGTACAATCAGAAAAATGAGAAAGTGCCTCCATTGATGTGTATTTATCAAAATACCTCAATGCATTGTACTGTCATGTGCAACTAATTAGAACAAATTTTAAAAAATTAAAAGACAAGATGGCAGGGAAGGTGAGCTGATTTTCGTAGAACACTCTATGTGTACAGGCATGTGAGGCCTTGGCAAAGCCTCCAACACAGCGGAGCTGCAGATCCCTGGAAAAGCGCTTAGCAACATGCCTCAGTGAATTCTAGGATGGTGGTGATTCCAAGTGTGGGCAACACAGACGGATCCTGCATTTTTAGTACTCAACTGGTATAAAGACTATCAGGCATAAAGCCAGAAGTTCTTAGAATCTTAGAATCATGTATCATTTGTTCAAAAAACATGAAGGAAAGCATTACCTCTTGCCTGAGGAGACCACGTGATTCCTGAGCACACCCTGGGTCCCACGCTGAGGTCCTCCTCTCGTGGCTCTGCTGCTACTTGCTGGCGACTTTCTGCTAGCTGCAGAATCCCGAGAGCCCATTCTGATCATTCTTCCCACACCCACAAGAGCGGATAAAAAGGATTGGTTTCAGGTAGACACCTCAACCTGGGAAGGACGTCTGCTTCCTTCCTTGGTTCCACAAACACTGACTGCGTGTCTCTAGGTGCCGGCCCTTGCTGCTGGCTAGGCGCAGCTCGGAGGAACGGGCGTGCCGTGGGCCCTTCTGCAGTCACCGCAACCTCGCAGACCATGGTGCAGCCAAGCGGAGGCCCAGGCCGAGGGCGGACGGCAAGGCCTGGGAAGACCGACGCCTGGAGACAGCTCCCGCCGTGTGGCGAGCTTTCTTCCCTGGACCTGAACGCTCGCTCCGGGGAGCGACTTGGAGCAGAGGGGCATGCTGAGACCTCTGAGGAGGACACAGAATGGTCCCAGAGGGACGTGAGGAGGCCGGAGTGAAAGAGGGACAGGAGTGTTGGCAGCCAGGAAATCGATGGAGAGGGGTCAGAGGCGAGGTCGTGGACCTGGGGTCCACCCAGGGGTGTTGTCCTCCTTCCCGGGGTGGGGTGAACCCAGAGAAATGTGTGAAGCAGAGGAACACCGCGACCAGACTCCCATTTTTTGGGGAGGGACGGGGTGGCGTGGAGACCCAGAGACACCTGGGAGCTCGGGGAAGCGGGCTGCTGTCCGTTCATGGCAGAGCCCTCAGCAGGGCTCAGCCTGCTCTCCAGACACCAGCAGCCTGCGTGGACGAGCCCGAGCCCAGAGCAGGACTCTGTGCTCACGGGTGTGGCTCCCTCCCTGGATAAGCGAGACGCACAGACCTGCTGTGTTCAGTGGCCAGGGCCCTGCACCACATGACCCCATCCCCACGTCCACTGTCCCCCTTCAGTGAAGGTCACTCCAGAAGGACAGTAGGTCACTCCAGAAGGACAGTGCTTATCTCTTATTACCTAATGTCCTCCTAAGATCCAGCAGAAAATGTGAAAATATGATTACTCCTGAATACACCACTCTAACTTATTTAGGGAGAAAAATTGAATAAATTAGAGCATTCTTTGGGCTGAGTCATGTTGGCAAGTATCAGGTTATTCTTGATTCACGGTACTCAGGGAGCCAAAGCACACTCATTACCTGTAGATCGACATTGATATGGCTTTGGTTTTGTTCTCCTGAAGGAAGAAAACAAGCATCAGCAAGCCACTGGGAACTTCCATAAGCCAGCTGAGGCTGCTCCGCCTTTCTCACCAAACCTCCATATCTGCAAGAACGAGTCAGACTGGAAAAGGTTTTCCCATGGAAACACATTAGGGTACATTTAACATGGCCAGATTCCTCCCTCCTGCCCACCCTACTGCTCTGTGTCTCCAAGAATGCTCACTGAAGCATCTTCATTCGGTCATTAATCTAACATAACTACCAGCTTCCATTACCTGTTGAAGCACCCAGTGAATCATCTGCTCATTCTGTGCAATGAGGAGCTGGGAGCTCTGGCCCCACTAGATGCCAGGTGATAAGAAGGAAGACGCAACCTCAATAGCACTTAGCTCCCACAAGGAAACGAACAGCTTAGCTATGACCTACGACTTTATTTCAGTATTTCAAGTCAACTTGGGAGCAAAAGTCTTAGCCACAGAGGACTCTTGGAGGAAACCAGTCAAGTTTGTCTTACAGGTATTTCTAGCTGTGAGGGTTGATAAAGACCCAGGCCAGGGTCCTGATCTTGAGCCTTGCAGAGGATGCTGAAGAGCTGCAGAGGGACGGGTGCTTGTCCACACTCACCTGCGTCTGTCGCTGCCTCCAAAACTTAGGCTTTTCAGATCCCTCTGTCTCATTTTGGTGACATTTTGGTGTCCTTTATTTAGGACACATGCTCTAAATTCTTATGAGAATTAATTTAGCAAAATAAGGGAGAAAATGAGTGAATACTTCAAAATCATATCCTTGAGAGAATAGAACAATGGGCCACGTTTAAGAGACTCCCGTGCTGCCCTTGACCACAAGTGTCCCCCATGCACACTCCCAAGGAAGGTACTGCTGTGCTGCTTAGCAGGCCCAGAGGACTGCTGGACTGCAGGCATACTGTGCGCACAGCGGGCACCCAAGCTGACAGACTGTGAGGTTTGCCAAGTGTGACGCAGTCACGAGCGAGCTGTCACTAACATAGATCACACACACCCGGGTCTGTCCACTGTGTCACGTTTACTGAGTGACAGAAGGACACAGGTCACTCCAGAAGGACATGGGCAGGCTGCACCACTTTCATCAGTGGCAGTTCACTGAACACTTGCGGGTCACCTAGGAGGCATAAGCCACAGTCCCCGGTTCTTTATGCCAGTGTTAATTTCTAACATCTGTCACACTCAAGTCACACACCACACTTCATACAATGACTTATAAATAGGTCACAGGAAGACTGAGAAAGGGGCGGAGGAGGAGTAGAAAGGGTCACAGGATGCTGAGCCCAGAGCCAGGCAGAGAGAGCCGTGGGTGCAGAGTTGAAGAGCCACCGCACTGGTCACATCAGGGTTTCGACAAACCTGTTAGGGAGAGATGTCACAGCACAGGGTCAGGTGGCAGGCAGAGTTTCAGGGTGTAGGCTTGGGTATCCAGTAGGAGTAGGCTGTGTGGTCATCCCAGGCAAGAGAAATCACAATTGGTTGAAGCCCAATAAAGACAGAAAATCAGAGGTTCATTACTGAGGCGATTATCCTGGGCAAGTCTTGTGACAGTGATCAGGTAATAGGGTCAGGGCGCAGCCATGTCCAGTCTTAGGGTTTCCTTTCATTTATGGGTCTCTAGTGATGAGTTCTCATGTGGTAACTTTGAAAAACTCCCATATCTGGTGATTTGGGATGCCTGTGTGTCCGGGTACTCTTGATTTAGTTTGATAAGTTGTCATGTGTAAGATATTTAGCAACTTCTGCCTTATGGTGGTATCAAGCACAAGACCATTGTTTACCTGTACAAACAAGGTGTGGTCATTTTACCTCAGCACTTAAACTCAGAATGGAGCAGCTCACAGCAAACCACTGCTTTACAGAATGGCGTAACTAAGGTTTAGACATAGCCTGAGAACACCTGCTCTGGGTACCATGAAGAAACTCAGGCAGGCACAGCCTGAGAGCTGCTGTTCTACACCATGGAGTCACTCAGGGCAGGTGCAGCCTGAGAGCTGCTGTTCTGCACACCATGAAGTCACTCAGGGCAGGCACAGCCTGAGAGCTGCTGTTCTACACCATGGAGTCACTCAGGGCAGGTGCAGCCTGAGAGCTGCTGTTCTACACACCATGGAATCACTCAGGGCAGACACAGCATGAGAGTCACTGTTCTGCACACCATGGAGTCACTCAGGGCAGGCATAGTCTGAGAGCTGCTGTTCTACACCATGGAGTTTCTAGGGCAGGCACAGCCTGAGAGCCACTGTTCTGCATACCATGGAGTCACTCAGGGCAGGCACAGCCTGAGAGCCACTGTTCTGCATACCATGGAGTCACTCAGGGCAGGCACAGCCTGAGAGCCGCTGTTCTACACACCATGGAGTCACTCAGGGCAGGCACAGCCTGAGAGCCGCTGTTCTGCACACCATGGAGTCACTAGGGCAGGCACAGCCTGAGAGCTGCTGTTCTACACACCATGGAGTCACTCAGGGCAGGCACAGCCTGAGAGCTGTTGTTCTACACCATGGAGTCACTAGGGCAGGCACAGCCTGAGAGCCGCTGTTCTGCATACCATGGAGTCACTCAGGGCAATCACAGCCTGAGAGCCGCTGTTCTGCACACCATGGAGTCACTAGGGCAATCACAGCCTGAGAGCCGCTGTTCTGCACACCATGGAGTCACTCAGGGCAGACACAGCCTGAGAACTGAGAATTGACTATTGCCCAAATTAACAAGTGAATTACAACACTGGACAGGGAATACCTGGAATTTAACAAATCGCCACTTTAATAACCCCTTGGTCCCCCGATGGGGAGAATCACAGCCTCTGGGACAGGAGCCTCGTATGTTTCTCCTTTGGTAGCAAAGCAACACAACTTCTTTTTCCTTTTTCTCAAAACCATGTTCTCGTTATTGGATTGGCATCAGGGGCAAGGACCTAGCTTCCGGTAATGAAATGCCACTATGCAATTGAACTCAAAGAAGGGGAGGATGTGACATTTATTTTCAGAAGTACCTTTACATGGTGACTATATAAAGGATATTTTAAGCTTATCTCTGAAAGCCACACTAAATTAATGAAGTTTTAGTGTATTTTAGAGCCTCAGAATGCACCTACTCTAGTTCTTCCTTGGAAACTACAACAACTTTTTGAACTAGAAAGAAAATTTCCCTTTAGTTCTATTAGTTTTACTTACCACCCTGCCCATTACAGAGAATTAAATATTTCATGCAAATTCTAAATAACTCAATTTTTTGTACTAATGCAATTTTATGTGTCAAAAGTTGGCAGAAAATTTGCATAATATGTTGATTTTTATTTAATATGTTGAGACATAATTTTCAAGAGGAAAGTCTACTATTTGCCAATGGCTTCCTATCCTTCCCTTGCGACTGGCAGGCACTGCACAGCCTGATGCATATTCTGAGTCTGCAGAGCTGCTGGCCACACACCCCATCCAGCTCAGGGATGAAGAGGTCTTGCGGACAAGAGAGAGGCACCCGCGGTGCTGAGACTTCCGCAGCCCTTGACGCTCAGTGGAGAGACAGGATTCGGCCTCTGCAGCTCACTCTTGTGCCCCATCACGGCACATCCCCAGTGTGCTTTCCGGAAGTTCTGTGGACAGGCTTGCCATGCTTCGGCCAGGAGGGTTTCAGAACCACAGACCCTTGGAAGAGAAGCCCATCCTGAGTGCTGTCCCAGTGAGCGGGCAGAGGAGGACCTTGCAGACGGGGTTGCCCACAGACCTTGTTCACAGTTCTGGAGGCTGAAGAGTCCAAGGTTGAGGGGCCACCTGTTCACACCTGGGGGGCCTGATGAGGAGCGCAGATGGCTGTCTGGTCCCCGCGTCTGTTGTGCCCAGATCACAGATCCCCAAGACCACCAGGGAGCCGTCCCCGATGCAAAAGCAAGAGGGTCTTTATTGCAAGCTCCAGCTCAGACTCACTGCGCTCACCGCAGCAGGTACTGACTGAGGGCCCCGAGTCTCGATTCAGCGGGATTTTTATGAGCTCCAAGGCAGAGCGGGAAATTTGAACTAAGAAAGTACACGATTGGCTGGTCTTTCAGCGTGTGTGGTTTGGCATGTTTCCACTGGCTTGGAGTATCAGGTCTTAACATATTGACATATTGGCTCCTTAGCTCCCGACAGAAACCTAGGCCTGAAATCTTTCATGCCCTAAATGCAGCCTGTCATGGCCGCTGTTCAGCTCCCCTTTCACGTCCTTTTGCAGAGGCTGGCAGGGGTGGGGGACAGAGACAGAGAGACACCATCCTGTCAGATGAAAGCCTCACCCCTTGGCGTCACCTACAAACCCCACCTCCAAACCAGCCACTCCGGGGTATGACTCTGAAATGGGGACCTGGGGACACGGTGCTGCCTGCCCCGGGGTGTCAGGTGTGCTGCTGACGCTGGGACTGTCCTCAGAGGGACGTTCAGGCCTGACCCGCATGCCTGGCAGAGGATGGTGTCACCAGAAGCCACGTGGAAGGGCAGGGGCCAGGCTCCAGTCTCACAGGCTACAGGCGGCCCAGTCGGGCAGCAAAAGCAGGCAAGTCTTCCCCTGCCTCCCTGTCTCCACTGACCCTGGAGCAAGACCACCTAGTTCCCTACCAGGCCCGAATATCGGCGTTGGCTTTGGGTGATTCGTTTTCTTGCCACATGAACTTTTAACTTGATATTTCCCCAGTCAAGTCCCGATCCACAGAACTTGAGAGTTTTACGGTTTTAGAATCCATTGGCACGATGCAAGCATCTTAAACATGTTCCTGGGATCAAGATTTTTGTGAAATTTACTATTCATGAAGAGACGCAGGGTCTACTCATTTTTTCAAATACATAAGAAGAGTGTGACGGAGACACTCAGGACAAAGCAGGGAGCTCCCACCTGCCCTCCGCCCAGTTCCTCATAACCTGAGGGGCTGCGCCCTCTGGGATTCTCTCTTCATGGAACCCAGGCAAAGGCCACGGAAATGGTTCTTCAAAGATCAGGAACACAAACCCAGGAGTGCAGACGTGAAGAGACTGAGTCAGCCACCGCAAGGACCAAAACAGACGAACACGCTCAGCGGCCATCACGTATGCTGGCTTTTGAGCTGGATTTAATTAGGGTCACCTGTTTTGACCTAAGACCTGGCCTGTTAAAGTCGCCGGTCCCGTTGCTGACCAGCTTCTCCTCAAATCCATCGGCTTCAGCAGCAGTGCCATTGGCTTCCCTGGCACAGACGTTTGGGTATATAGTGCAAGGAATACTTATCTGCCATACGTTCATTGGTTTGTTCATGAGCGTTAATTGTGAGTCTGCTGTGCACAGAGCACTTATTATTCTATCACATACATACATCAGCAGGACACGGTTCAGTTCCTGCATGAATTAAAACACACAGGTAAATTATGATCATGATGAAATGAATGAATGAAAACGAGAATTCAGACAAGCGAAAACGGACCCGAAGGAAGGCCTTCATTTGAATGCAACCTGAGAGCTGTAAGCATCCACACGGGGGAGAGTGAAAGAACACGTCTTATCCCACATGGAAATGAAGCTTAGGGACATTTATGTGGTGGAATTCAGTGGGTCGGCCAGAAGAAGCCCAGCACAGAGCTTGCTGAGCCTGGGAAGGCCCAGGGCTCACTCCCCAGCATGGCCAACCAACAAACAAAAGATCAAAGAAGCAGCAAAGAGGAGACCAGGGTGGACGACTGCCTGGTGCCACTCACGGGACAGCTCTGGCCCAGGTGGATGCGGAAGTCCGTCCCGAGATCCCCTGAAGATTCTCCTGCTTCGGTTTCCTTCCCTAAGAGCCCCTGTGGAGCCGGCGTCACGTCTGGGACTGCCACAGATGGCTCCAGTCTCAGCCAGGTCTCCGTCAGCCAGGCGCTGACTCAGGTGTGGGGACAGCACACACCTGAGCAGGAGCGTGCTGCTGTCAGAGCCCCTGCAAGCCTTTCCTCGGGGTATTTCCAATTCCTCGTGGGTACTTAGGCACAGCTGCACAGGCAGGAGGCTGAGTCGCCTCTCTACTCTTTAAGAACCCTCTGAGGGATGGAGCAAGCTCTGGGAACCCACTCAGAACAGTCTTGCTCCTTAAGTGATTAAGGTTGAGATGTTTCCCCGACTGTATGCCAGTCATGTGCAAGTGTGTCACTTAAAATAAATCATTGTGTTTGTATTCAGCAGCAGGGAACCAGAAGCAGGACTCACTCTTCTTCTGAGGCTGTCCTGAAATGGGGTACCCAACACAATGGCATCGGCTGGTGCACACTGTGCAAGAACAAAGGAGGTTGATTCAAACAAGATGAGAGTCGTGTGACTTGGGGACGCTGCAGGGTCAACACGAGGGAGAGTCAGGTCTGGCTCACAGATGAGTGACGAGTGACAAAGAGCCCGGGCACCTCAGTGTCTCCACAGACACACAGAAAGTTCCCGTAGCTTAGGACATGAGTTAACAGACTTGGTCAGCTCTGCGCACCGCCTGACTTGGCTTCTGCAACAGGCAAGTGCTCAGCAAATGAAAGAGCCAGTGGAAAGAAACCGAAGCGCAACATCCAGCCCAGTCTGTTTTCCAGCTCATCCTCTCAGTGAGTGGGTCAGGAACAGTCCCACAGGGTGTCTGTCCCTCAGCTCCTCTCCCCTTGCCTCCCGGTACTTGAGGTCCAGGCGATATTCACAACAGGTATGGGGGGTGGAACTCCAGGGTGATGGTCACAGGACAAGAGAGGGTCCGAGGAGTTCCCAAAGAGAGGGGGAACTCAACTAAGGACCCGCAGGGTTCTAGGCATCCGTGATGGAAAGGAATTTCAGCGAGAGCCAGGGGGGAGGGACAAGGCTCATGAGGGAAGGTGGGCGCACATTTGAGGCAGAGTGTGGGCATCTGGAGGGTGGCAAGCAGCCCCGCCCCCGCCAGGGTCCAGTACTTACAGAAGGGCTGTATCAGGGTGGCAGGAGGTGGATCCAGGGTGGAGCTGCACAATTTCAGGCCAGTCTTCCTGGCTTGTGTGTCCCCTCATTTTACAAGGACTGAGGCTAGGGGCATGGGTCGAGTTTCGCAACTGCATTTTCTGTATCTCAAAGGCTTGATTCTGCATTCCAGTGGCCTGGTGCATGTCTTTCTCCTTCCCCTACATCCCCATCTCAGCCCTGAGCCCTGAGGTAATGCCCTGGGTGGGCCTGCCCAAGCATGTGTGGGGCTGAGAGTTGATGGGACAGTTGCTCCCCAACATCGCCTCATAGAAGACTTGTCCTCCCAGGCTGGGGTGAGATGCCCCTGCCGGGCTGAGAATAGCGAGCAGCCAGAGCGTGACCTGGACTACATGGCAGGCACCTGAGCATGGCCCCCAGTGCCCAAGGGGTCCTGGCCAGCAGCTGGCAAGAAGTCGGAAGCAGTCCTGCAGCCTTGAGCAAACAAGTCCTGCCCCCGCCAGGGTGAAGGTGGAGGGCCACAGCCTCAGATGAGACGCACGTTCTGGCCAGCCCAGGATGTCAGCCAGCGGAGGTCCCCAGGAGGCCCCAGAGACCGCATACCAGACTCCTGACCCAGGCCCTGTGCTGCTGCAAGCCTGTGAGGGACAGGACATTGTGGCAAGTTGTGGCCACCGCTGTGATACCGCTGGTGATGAAAGCAGTCAGGGCCGAGTCCCATTTCCCCAGAACTGAACACCCAAGAAACTGAGGCAGAGTAGACAGCAAGTTTATTTAAAAGATTGAACAGAGACGGACTTCTCCAGAGAGAAGGGGCCCCGGAGCTGGGGGTCTGAGGAAGTGGGGTGTCCTGCCCCTTTTACACATTTTAAAATGTCTTTGTTCTCATGGCCTCTCCTCCCCATCCCGCGGTGTGACTCGTGACCAAAGTAGCCAAAGAAGAGCCAAGAGCAGGAGTGAAGCCTCCCAGGGTCCAGGCAGGAAGGGAGAGTCGGGTGGGCTTCATGAACAGCCCCTTTTTGGAAGGAACAATGCCCCCAGAGGGGCCGGAAGCCTTCTGGGCTGGTCGGCAGCATTGGTCAACTAACCCTGCAACCTTCCGCCTTCTTTCATCTTCGAATTAAGTTCAGTTTAAAAAATAATTGGAAGACCATATCAAAAGGCAGAATCTCAGGCTTCTGCAGGATTGTCAAGATTAAACATCTAAAAAGTCAGGTGCTGACTGTGGTGCTCCTCATAGAAGATGACGTTTTGCTTTCCTACCTACCCCGGGAAGAACTGCCGGCCAACTGGCCCCAAGTCTGACAGAGAGCAGGAGAGGGAGTGATGTCGTGAAGCGCCAAAGACAGCTCCCTGTGTGACAGGTGCGTGTCGGAGCCCAGGAGCCACACAGAGTGAGGACTCAGCTCACTGTTAGGAGAAAATAGTCGAGTGAAACCCCGGCAAACGGACCAGTGGGCTCTCTGGAGACGACAGTCTCGTTAGTGAGGAACTGTCGTGGGATCTAGGGGCCCAGCTGTGTGCTCGTATTTGGAAGCCGTTCTGCCACCGTTCAATCTTAGGGTCGCCAGCAGAGCCCCTGTTCGGCTCCAGAGCATCTGCATCTCCAGGGAAGCCAGAAGGGATGGGAAAACGAGAGTCTGAGTCTCCAACCTGCTTTTCATGGACTCCACCCAGAATAAAGGAGCTGGGCCTCAGACGTGTTCCTTCCCCATCTGCCACAGGGGGCCGAGAGGGAAGGTAGGGGCTCCAGATGGCTGTGACTGCTTCCAGACGACCATGGAGAAGTAAAAGCCACTAGCAAATGCTTTCCCTGCCTTGGCCTGCCCGATGTGGGCTGTAGCAGAGTTTCTGGCACCCCTGGCCTCAGGCGCCTGGACCTTGCCCGGGCTCCGAGTCTTCCTGCTTGGCTCCAGACTTCTCTCTGGGGCAGGCCACACGCAGCCCCGCCCCTGCAAAGGCAGGTCAGCAGGGACATGTCTGCTTCTGCTTGCTGCCTGTCCCTGCTTGCTGCATGAGTTCAGCTGCTTCAAGCAGACTGTTCAGTTTCTCGCAGTTCCATAAGAGGGCTCGGCAGACTCTGCCTTGGGTCTCACATGCTAACATCAAAGTATCAGGCAGACTGACCCTGTCTCTGGAAGTTCCTCCTGAGCTCATGCGACTGGCTGGCAGAAATCAGGTCTAGCAGCTGTAGGACTGAGGTCTCGTTTCCTGGTCTCCTGGCTGGTGGTCAGGCCAAGGCTGTCCCAGCTCTGAAAGCTCCCAGCTTCCTTCTGATGTGACCTGTGATGTTCACAGCTGCCCTTGGACTTTAGGCATTACTCCTGTGGTAGACACTGTCTCAAGGGCTCCTGTGATTCCAGCAGTGCCCAGGCTGGTGGGTGGATGCCGTCTCGGGTGCCCTTTCTGCCGCTTCCCAGGGGTGCACGTCTCCTGCTGCACCTCCGCCGGGCACCTTGTGTTGGAGGCATCTCCTTATATCACACCTTCTTCCCTTTTGCTTCCAGAGGTCACCTTTCAATGAACCACGACAAGAAAACATGCAGATGAAACTCCTCCCAGAAGAAGAGGAGACTCCCCAGCCTTCCTTCGCTTAGAGCATTTACTTTAGAAATCTTGTCATTGTTCTTCTTCCGTCTGTTTTTTAAGGCAAAATAAGGCACACCTGGCTTTCTACCCAGAAGCATCTCAGTGGGAACCTATTCTTGAAAAGTGAGCACCAGGCAGGACAGCGCCCAGCCCAGTCTCTGCGGGAGGGCCACCACGCTCCCTTTCTTGACTCTGGCTCCAAGTTGCAAAGCTACTTAGTGCAGTGGAATGTGACAAGCTTGCTTCTCTTCTGCCCAGAAAAAATGGGTGGTATAAAGAAAATGCAGAGAAGAAACTGACCCAGACACTCAGAGTGTCTGAAGTTCAGGCCCGGCTGGCTCAGTGTAAGGCGCGAGGAGAGCAGGCTGCAAATGCCCTGGAGGCTCTCCAAGTTTTGACCTGCAGCCTTACCCTCTCCATGAGGCGTGTGACTCATTAAAAGCTGGAGCACAGCAGCGCTTCACCCGTGAGGAAGGACACACACCGCCGGGGAGCGCGTCCGGCCCGGGAGCCGGAACCCCTGCTGACGAACAAGCACAGGGAGTTGCAGGCTTCTGTGGAGCTTTCACAGCGTCCTCTTACTTCGTGAGATTGTTCTGCGATCCTTTAGGCGCGTGATAGTAAAGGAGGGCCTGGTCCAGGACTCGCATAAAATCTCATAGTTCGGTAATTGCAAAAAATTTCCATAATGCTCCCTTTCTTCAAAAAATAAGCAGTAGTTGATTTTCATCTTTGGAAAATTCCATGAAGCACAAAATGTTCTCATTATAAAACCCATGTGCTCTGTGGCACAATTTAAATTTCAGTATGGGAATTGTGCTTTCAAAATTATTGAATCCTTAGTTCACAGTAATTTCATAACAAATATTTCGTACTTTTAAGCCAATTGAGATGACAGTCATGATTTTAACCCTTATAGTAACAATGGCCTCAGACTTTCGATTTTCTCAATTGAATGGACCCAGAAAATTGAACTTCAGAAATCTCTGCCGATGACAGAGATTCAAAAACACACTGCAAGGCTCTGAATGAATACCCACAGCTTCAACGCACAGAAGAACTGCGGCCAAACACAGCGGCAAGAGAAGCCGACTCAGGCGGAGGTTGGGAGGAAACGCGCCCGTCACCGAAGGAGAGTGGCTGTCATCCTGAAGCGGAGAGCAGGGTGGACGAGGGTGCGGGGAGGGCTGCGGAGCTGCCACCCCGTGAAAGCCTTGGCTTTCGTTGGTCTGTGTGCATGGTCGACCTTCCTCTGAAGTCGCTGACTGCCTGGCTGGAGGGTCCCTCGAGGCTTGGTGTGGCCTCGCCCCCCGAGGACATGGAGGTCGTTGTCCCTCCGCTCTCCAGGAAGCAGGCGTCACTGAAAGGTCCCGTGTCTGCTGTGGGAGTGGCTGGCAACCCCGAGAGTGGTGCCCGCAGGCTGCGGACCACGCAGAGGCTCCTAGGGACGCCCTTCCTGTGGCGTCGGGAGCCTTTGAGCGGACATTGTGCGCCTGTTTCCTGGTGTTATGGAGGATGATGCCCCTCTTCTCAAGTCAGCACAGCTGCAGCAGGAAGCGGCCACTTGGGCTCCCAAACAGGAGGCCTGTCTCCTACCCGAGCCCAGACTTGGCTCGGGTTGGGAGACACGGTCTCGCTGCTGCTGCTGCTGCCTGGACAAGACCCCACGCCTGAGGTGGAGCTTACATCGACTGGCACGCTCTTCTCACTTATTGCAGTGATGTCAGGCATTCTTCTAGAAGCTGATCATAGCTACTACAGAGCGTTATAGGAAGGATTCGAACCTGCTTCAGGATTCACACAGTGAAATGCTCATTTAGAAAAAGAGATTCCTTTTCCTTCTAACAACTTGTTTTAGTCATGAGCATTCTCTTATCCAAAGAACCATGTGTAATTTTGTATTTAAAGTAACCAAAGAGAGGTCAGTCAGATGACTACGCGTGTGACTCTCATTGCCAACAAGTTCCTGGATCTGTCCAAGAACACTGGACTCCGGGGCCACTTGTTGTACTCACTTTGTCACTGCTGTGACCAAAAGACCTGACAACAACAATGTAAGGAAGAAAAGTTTATTTGGGGGCTCATGGTTTCAGAGGTCTCAGTCCAGAGACAGCTGGTTCCATTCCTCAGGGCTCCAGGTGAGGCAGCACATCATGGAGGAAGAGTGTGGTGGAGGAAGGCAGCTCAGGACAGGGGCCAAGAAGTAGAGAGAGACTCCAGTTACCAGATGCAAGATACATCCCCGAAGGCTCGCCCCATCAACCGACCTCCTCCAGCCACACTCTGCCTGCCTGCAGTTACCACTCAGTTAAGCACCCTCAGGGGTTAGCACACTGTCAGTGTTAAGTTCTCATGACCCAATCGTTTCACCTCCATACCTTGCATTGTCTCATACATGAGCTTTTGGGGACACCTCACAAGCAAACCATACCACTACCGAAGGACCACTGAAGGACTGTGCGGCTGGGAGAGCACGCAGGACTCCGGGAATGGTCAGAACCCTCCCTGGAGGAGAGCATCCAAGCTAGAGAGGGGCAGTCAGGCCAGCTCCCGCTCCAGACGGGGCCTCTCAGTGGCATTCACAGCGCTACTGGGGAAGCCACCAGCAAGCCGCTGAGCATCCATCTTAAGACAGAGCAGGCTCATGCTATTCAGAGTCTTATAATGAAAGTCAGAGAGTCATTAGCAGGAGGTAAAAATTGGCTTAGTACTTGATTATGCCTCGACGTCACATAAGAATGTGTCTTTAAGGAGAATAAACGAAGCTTGATAGCAACAGCAAAGGAGGTATTGTGAAAAGACCTCACTGCCAGTGGGCATGCAAACTGGTGTGGAGGTCTTGCTGGCAATTTGGCAATAAGAAAAATGTTTAAGATGTTTGCAACTACAGCACTCCACTCCTAGGAGTGAGCTGCGGACAAACTCACCCACACGCATGATGAGACATGTGGTATTCCTCACATGGAGACACGTGTGAGGTTGTTCTGTGAACAGGGACTTGTGTCAGGTTGTTCTCAGTATGGAGACATGTGAGAGGTTGCTCCATGTGTGAGGGCATATGGGTTTGTTCCACGTACGTAGACAAGTGTGAGAATGTTCCACGTATGGAGACGTGTGAGGGTTTTCTGTCTCTGTGGAGCTGGGAAGGGCCATGGTTTTTACCAGCCTTCCTGCCAATCTGTTAGCCTCCCCATTTCATGGGTGCTAGAAGACACCCTGAATCCCAGGTCAGAGACAAGAACTAATCATTACCTCTGCACTAGCAGTGGCCAGGAGCATCATGTTGAGTCCCTGTGTGTAAGGGTGAACCGCGTGTGACCAGATAACAGGTCCCACAGTGTGGATGGATCAGCTTAGAGCTGCACATGGAGAGGGTTAGTCACAGCAAGGGGAACCCGAGGTTAGGGGACCAGCATGTTTTATAAAGTCTGCTGACCTTTCCTCCAGAGAGAAAGGTAGCTTTGTCATTGGTCAGTCAGCACTGGCCTTTGCTTGGAAGGTAGCCCGGTCTCTACCTCCTGGGGCTGTAAACCTGCCCTGTGCAGAGGAGAAGGGTGTTATCTACGACTCAGGGGGTTCTCACAGATGTCCTGAGAAGATGGTCTGGAAAGGGGCATGGCATCTCACTTAGAGGTTCTGAGAGGCTGAGACTCAGATGCCCTGAGAGTCGTCTCCTGGCGCAGCTCCACTTACAACAGAAAGTGGGGGTCCAGGCCCACTGTGGAGTCTGAACAGAGGCAGCACTAGCTTACAGCATCCTTATAGAAACACAGGGGATGGGGTTACCATGGTTTCAGAAGGATATACCCACTGACATATTCAGCTGCATTTCTAAATTATATATGTTAAGATACGTGAAATCTATGTATCTGTCCTTTACATGCAGTTATAAAAAAATACTGTAACACGTTATGTATGAAGTCAAAACATTTTTAAATAAAGATGCAGAGGAAGGACACAGAACAACTGTAGGGAAGGGGTCATGTGTGAGAAGGGAAAGAGGAGAAGGGAGAGGCGTTTGGCCTTGGCTCGACACTGAACCACCTGTTCACATGTACATGAGCATGCATGCAAAGAATTTCATACAGTGCATCTACGAAGCACTTCGTAATGATCCAGTGCCCCAGAGAATAATCTACTCAGCGCCATTGCAGCCAGAGAAACGTATTGCTGAGGCTGGCCCTGCAGCTGGGAGCACACTCCACCACTTCCTGAGGCTGGCCTTGCAGCTGGGAGCACATTCCACCATGGTGCTCTGGGCCCCAGTGTTCTTGCAGAGGAAACCTGATTAACCTTGCCTCAGCTTCAAGTTTTAAAGTATGACCAATGGTGAACTTATTATGGGAGCTTGGGCCACGTGTCCCCTGGGGCCAGATTCTGTCGGAAGCAGAGCCTTGTCCGGGCCCTCCGCCTGCCCTGGGGAGTGCACACAGCTCCTCACATGGTGGTTACTGGCTTGCATTGGGGCGAAGTGGAGTTTCTTGGACTCCCAGGCTTTCCAAGGTCCCAAACCCTCAGAGCAATCAAATGTACTTTGGCGCATCTAAAACACTTCAAATTGCATTTTATAAAACATGCTGAAAAATTCAACCCCAGAAAAGATGTTCAAACCTGCTTTCTCACCATTCTAGAAAAGACAAAACACTTGCGCTTTTTGTAAGATGAAATAGGAAGAGATGTCAGTGAACTTTGCAATGTCAATCTTTCCTTTCTCCCCAGGAAGCCCAGCTGCAGGGAAGCACTCCCAGGTCTTGGGAAGTGGCCTGCACTGACCCTTGCCTCAGGGCAGTCCAGGGCCTGGGCTCTGTGCACCTCACCATAGCACAGCCCCCCATCCTGGGATGGCGGCCCCCCAGGTTAAAAGCAGAGAGTCACGGAGAGATGGGGGGCTTCAGGTGCAGGAGAGAGAAGAGTGACGCTTGGTCCTGGAGCCTCAGCATGCACAGAGTCACCAGGGTCTGTTACAGCACCAGCGCTGGGCCCAGGCTCAGGCCTGCTGCGTGTTCAGAGCCAAGACCGAGTTCTCTGCCCAGAGGAGCACATATTCCAATGGTAGAGACAGACAGATAGACAGACAGAGCCTCGATAAATATTACTTACGCCTAAGACAGAGAGAGGTGCTCAGCGCTCCCTGCGACATAAGATGACCCCAGTGACCTCTACCCCCTCACCGTCCACACTGTGGCTGCTTCCTGAGGCCTTGACATGCAGCTGCACAGGCACTTCAGTTGCCAGGAGCTGCGGGGACGTGGGTGGGAGTCCCTTCGCGTGGGCAGTCGTCCTCCCTGGATCCCACCCCCACTGCACAGCCCTCCAAGCTCACTCACCTCCCCTGGCTGGGTGGCACAGGACCCGGCAGCACAGCAAGAATGGCCCACGTGAACCCGGCCCAGCCGACACACAATGCCACGTCCACCTTTGGTATCTCTCCTGCGGGGTCTTCTCAGCATAAGTGCCTTTTGCTGAATGTTAAGGGAGAGGAAAAAAGCAAGAGGTGAAAAGGTGTGGTGTCCAGTCCCCAGAGCTGGCCGATCGCTCCGTTAGCTGATGTTGCCAGAACAGTCTGCCTTCCACGTGCATCCTTAAAGTTCTTTTATTACTGAGCATGTTGAATCTGGGGAAATATTTGTGAGCACAGACAAATAAAATACAATAATGAACCACCAGATTCTGTATGAAAACCAGCGCAAATGAAATGAGGGAAGATTGCTCCTTTCGTGCATTTTTCTCTTATAAGTCAATTAACTACAGGAAATACCCAGTTCATTGTTTCCCAGATTTCCAGAGATTGCAGCTGGGTGGAGTAGCAATAAAAAAATCAAAGATGAGAGAATCTGCCTCTTAGAGTTCACTTTAGCCACAGCCCAGGACAGCAGGGAGTTTTCTTTATACTTCTTTTTGGATTTTCCTTTCTTTACTTGCTTTTTTTTTTTTTTTTTTTTCTTTTTTAATGGGACAAGGAAGTAGTTGACACTTTTTAAAGAAAAAACATCACCATGTGCATCCAGTGAATGATGGTGGAATGAAGTCGTAGGTCCAAAACCAGGCCTGCTGCCCAGAGGGTGGGTGTGAGCCAGGGCTGCCGCCTTCCTCAGCAAAGCCCTGGGGCAGTGGTAGTGACAGGCGGGGCCAGGGGAGAGGCCAGGGGAGTGCGCTGCTTCTGCAGCCCTAGACTCCCAGCCTGGAGCTCAGCAAGCGCCAAGAGGAGAGCAGAACCAGGCCAAGACGGCTCCAGCAGGCAGCGTGGCCGTCACCAAGGGCCGTGGGGCAGTTCCAACCTGGTGCCCCTCCTAACAGAGGGCAGCTTCTCCCAGGCTCCTTGGCTCACAGAAGACTCACCAGTTTTGCAATTCTAGGCTTGAACATTGCAATTCTGTACACGACAGTAACTGTCAACGTATTTGTCCAGAAACAGGTTCCCAGGTTCTGGTGCACAAACTGGAGGCTCCTGCCACGCGCCTGTCTATCTGCCCCCAAGAGGCAATATTTCCAGGTGGTAGAATTAAACCAACAAATATTGAATGTGAAACCCTGGGTTAGCATTGTACACAAAGATGAAGTGCTGTACGGGGCTGTATTTGGGAAGAAGATGCATTTCTCTAAACATAGACTTGGTTTCACATACATCTTGATTTGTAGAATTACTTGTGAAAAAAGATTTAACTTCAGGTAAAGGTGTTTTGTCTTCCTGCTGCCTTATGAAGAGGATGCTGATTGTGGGCTATGGGTTATTAACAGAGTGGGGGGAGAACCATGGAAGACGACACCAGGCCCTCCTGCAGACAGCATGGTGTGGGCAGGTGTGGAAGGAGCTGGACCCCAGGCGGGCGTGGAGGTAGGTGGCCTTCAGGAGGCAGTGTGGAGAGAAGGGACACCTCTCGCTGGAGTCTGGAGTGCTGAGTGTCCTGCCATGGGGTTTGCCCCTACCGTCACTGCAGATAGGAGTGACACTCAGCGCAGTGAGCTTTTCTTGCGAGAAGGAAGAGGCCTGCTGAACCTGGCCACAAGGCCAGCACAAGAAGACACGTCACCCTCGCGGGAACATGGGGTCGCTCTTCACATCGCAGGAACAGGGCGCACGGCCTCCCTTGGAAGGTCTCGAGCACAGTGCTCCTGTCCTCGGGGACACCAACTGGGACCGAGTGGCAGTGGTGCAGTAAGCACTTCTTCCCCACGGATGCCATCTGTCTTCTGTGAGAAAGGGGTCCCCTCCAAGTTCTCTGCGGAACAGGAGGGCTGCTGGTGCACGTTGGCAGGTTTCCTACTTCTGTGACTGGTTTTACCTGGGTTTCTGAGCTCAGAGGCATCCTCAGTCCACGCTGGAGGCGACCGTGCCAGGCCTTGCTGCACCGTAGGTCCTTCTAAGCGAATTTGGAAGACTTCCTGCTTCTGACACTCTCTGGCTAAATGAGGATTCAGTCACTGCCATGAGGATCCTGGAATGCTTAGCCTGCTCCTGAACTTGGTCTGCTGACTCCTCCACCAGCCTCTGACGCAGCCAGCACTCTGCAGAAGAGCTAACCTCCCAAGTGACCCCTGTGGAGAAGGTGGCCCTTCAAAGCTGCTGGCTCTGGTGTCAGTCCGGGTCTCGGACTCTGAGTTGAGTGAGAGCTAGGTGGCTGTGGCGTCAGCCAGGGTCAGTTAGGTGAGGAGGACGCTGCGCTGCTCCCAGGAAACTCCCAACTCCTCCTGGCTCTCTCTCTGTCCGTCGCTGCCCATGTGGCCCCTTCTCTGCCCTCAAGTGGCCTTGCGATGTGAGTCGAGATCACTGACGGGGAGTGATTACTGAAGTGGGATTGCTCAGGCGTCTGGGGAACAGAAATGGGGGAGAGCTGCTGTTACGCGGTCTTTCCTGGCACGCCGCCCTCTGGCACCATCAGCCGAGGGCACAAGTGCATGCACACTTGCTTGGAGTCTTTACCTCTGATACTGCGTAATTTGAAATGAACTCAGAGGAAAAACCTGTGTGATAGGTAAATGCGTGTATTTTTTCCTCCCTTGAAAATAGCTGGAACCCTGTGGGAAGAGTCGCATCTTTCAACATCTGCTCTTTAAATGTTTTATGTCAGAATGTGAAATGAGGGCTGAGAACTTAACGTGGGTGTAACACCAGTGCCATCCAGGGGAGGAAGCTGAGCGGCCAGCCTCCTCACCGCCCTGGTGGGGACATGCAGAAGGCCACTTCCTGGAGGCTGCACCTTGCAGGCAGGAGGCTGCCTCACTGCCTTACAGAAGAATCCAGCGAGAGGAGGTCTCGGGAGGTTGGTGTCCACAGAGGCCCAACGCACGTCTCGGACGCTGTTGGAAATAAAGCCGGACACAGCAGAAGGCCGCTCCAGCCCCACACGACGGCAAGGAACAAGGTGCCTCCAGGAGTCGGGGAGAGAGAGCGGCGAGGGATGAGGCACATGGGACAAGGACCTCGTGCTCCTGACGAGAACGCAACTAGGCACTGCCAGAAACACTCAGGACAAGGCCAGCGGTCTCCCTCCTTCCAGGTCTCACGCGTCCCTGAAGTGACTGCTCATGTCTCTGCCATCCTCGCCTGACCTCACCCTCCTACGGGACACTGTGCGGCCACCCCAGCCCTGGAGCAGACAGCTCACCAACAGCACCGGCTTGGAGTCTGTCCCCAAGTGCGCGGGGCTGGGTGGACTGGCCGCTGGGAGCCCTTCAGGAGAGGTGTGCCTTCAGTGGTCCAGTGCCGGTGTTGCTGCGATCTGATGCCACTGCAGAACATCCCCAGTCGCCTGATGTGGGCAGTCACCTTACAGTTCCACGGAGACGGTTCAGCTCTGGAGAAATCCAGTTTGCATTTGTTTCCTAGGAATGATGCTAGGAGGAGCTTTTGGAGTGATACTCTAGACGTCCTTAAAATGGAACTGGACTCACAGCGAGTGGCCACTCGCTTTACTGGAAAAGGCCGCCAGCTTCTCCCTTATCTGGGCCTTCATTCTTCTACCCAACGACATTTCTGGCAATGCAGTTGTTGGTCTGCCAGCCACTCACCCAGCCTTCCTCTGGTGACCGGCGTCACGTGTCACCTCGGTCAGCCCTGGTGACACAAAGAGCAAGGTCACAGATGGGGAAGAGGAGAGCCCTGGAAAGCCACTCCTCAGCACTGCAATCCTAGAGACACGAGTTGACTAGAAATCAGGAGAACACGCCCCTCAGGACTCCGCAGCCTGGAGGCTAGGCCCTTGATCGGGGTGGAGGAGCCGCATTTCCTCAGATGCTGGTGCTGAGCACCCACTCAGCTCCACCTTCGGAACAGGAGAAGGGAGCGGTCTCTGTGCAGGAGGGTCCCCTGGCTTCCCTGTCAACTTAGGAATCAAGATTATTAAGACATCACTTAAAATTATTGGAGGCAAAAATTTAATGGGACTGTTTCCCCTAATTCTAGTGAACATTGGTTTCCTGGGGGCATTTTGCCAAAGTCTGGCTCAGCAGTACAGTTGTGCAGGTGTCCTGGCTGATGAATTGTGTCCACACTCATCTCACACTGATGTTGGCACACCAGCCAGCCTCTTTAGGAAACCACTTTGTGACTTCATGATAATTCCCTGAAAGACTTTAGCTAGTCAGACTATATTAGACATTATCTAGGGAAACATGCTAAAAAATAAACACCTGCTAAAAACTGTTTTTGTTCCTCAGTAAGCACATTGGGACAGAGGTTCAAAACCAGCCTTGTCTGTCAGAAAGCCTTCTGAGAATGTAAGTCTTGTTCTGACTAAAGGAATTCATGCCTGGGAGGGGCATCCAGGACCAGACACAGACCCCCAGTGGGTTACGCACTGTTAAATTCTACTACATGCAAGACCAGGACCTAAAATGATGGTTTCCTCCTCTTTTGCATATAAATAAGCTCCAAAAGCTGTGGGGTATATGCAAAAATCCTACATAACTTGCCTCTTTTTTTTGATGCATGCAATGGTATTTGTGAACAGTGGTGTATGTAAGATTGACATTTATTCAGGTGATGTAGCAACAATCTCTGCTTTAAAAAAAATCCCATTCTATTTTAATTTTAAGTTTTTGTCGAGTTTCTGATGTGGAGATTTGATGGTACAGCTGTGTCACAGAAACATGTTTTTCACTTCTCAGCCAAAAGAAATGAGTTCTTGGGAAGAGATGGACTCACAGCGTGTGAATCCATTGCCCGATAGTCTCCAGGCATGTTCTCACTGTGTCCTGAGAAATTCTACCTTGTGCTTAAATAGCAGGTGCAGGTTTCAGAGCGCTGGGTCGGGGGGGCACAGAACAAGAGCGGTTCTGCACCACGCTCCCCGGCATCCCGTCTGGAGCTGGTGAAGAATTTTGTCTTGCTCTCTAGAACATCATAGCCACAATCATAATTGCTCAGCTGACCCTGGGGTTCTGAAAGCAACACCGTCCTGCAGGGAACTGGGCTGGAGTGAGGAGGGCCTTGTCCTCAGTCACGGCCCAGGAGATGTGGTGTCAGGGTCTGGCTGATGGGAAGGCACCAGTGCAGTTTCTGGAAAGTGCCAACTGGGGAAACCCAGCCATTTTTAGATTTTTTTAAAATACCTTCATCTCTGAATTTGTCTGCGGCCACTTTCTAATGAAGTCCTCTGGGTATGTTCTCTCCTATAATAGCGCCCACCTGTCCCAGAGCCTTCTACCTCCTCGTAAGAAAGCAGGACAGGGATCAACAGCACTCCTGAGGAGACTCGGGCAGGAGCTGGCCTGAGCTCTGTAGGCAGCACGAAGAGAGAAGGAAGTCCTCTGATCCTCAGGTGTGAAGCAGGCACTGCAGAGGACTCAGGCTCAATTCCATCAGGCATTAATTGTGGGGTCCTGGTTTACTGGCTTCACAAAAATGTCCATTAACAAGTCAGATATAAGTTTCACGATTTTTTGAGAATTCATAGTAATAATGCAACACAGTTTGAATATCATTTTAATATCAACAAATTAAATCTTTATGTTTATTCATCTGAAGATTTGCATACTAAGGTAAACTAAGAAAGGAAACAGGGGTGGAAGTCTACAATGATTAAATTGATCATGCCACAGGTGAAGTCCTAATGTCATAGGAGGAATAAAAGGAGAATTTACACCACATACACACACACACACACTCACAAACACGCACACACACGCACACACACGCACGCACGCAAATACACATGCGCGCACACACACGCACACGCATGCACACACACACGCACACATGCAAGCAAATACACATGCGTGCACACATGCACACACATGTGCACACATGCACACACGCACACGCACATGCACGCAAATACACATGCGCGCACACACACGTGCACACACATGCACACATGCACACACACACATGCACACACTCATGCCTCTCGGGGCTGGGCTCCAGGAACTGTCCCGTGGCCCAGAGCACGCCTGTGCACTTGCTACCAAATGGTTTGCTGGGACTTGCTTTTCTGGATTCACCTCTTTGAAAGGCCGTTTGGTAAGTCACTGTCCACCATACATCTTTTCCAAAGCCCTCTGTCAAGGTCCGTAACGCAAGCTTTGTTTCAGTTGTGGTTAGAGCACTTTGATTTGATTTCATCTGTTTCCTGTTGCATTCATTTGTATTTAATATGCCTTGACCTCCGTCTGCTCTTTCATGTTTCCTGTGCTTTACCTTTTGCTGTTTTAAGTACCAGGAACGTGCCTCTTGGTCTTCAGTGCTCCTTTTGGTTCTGCCTACTGGATCCTTCTAGATGTGGTTAGTCAGCTTTCCCACTGAAACACATGCTCTCCCACTTCTGAGTGGGAAGGGAGGGTCTGAAGAGTATTAAGCAGAAAAGACCAGAGTAGGGTGGTCGTGGTGATGGTGCATGTGTGTGTGTGTGTGCATGTGTATGTGTGCATGTGTGTGTGCGTGAGCTGTGTGCATGTGCATGTGTGTGCATGTGCATGTGTGAATGTGTGTGCATGTGTGTGTGTGCGTGTGCATGTGTGTGCATGTGAATGTGTGTGCACGTGTGTGTGTGCATGTGCGTGTACGTGTGTGTGTGTGTGCTGGACCACAGTGGAATCATGGGGTGGAACCTAGTGGGGACCGTGTCAGGAACTGGGACATGGTCTGCACTTGCTGAGAGGTGACTGAGTTGGGCTGGACTCAGTCAGTGTCGGGAGTAGGTCCTCTGAGGGCAGCTTAGGGGGTCAGGCCCAGGAGGGCAAGCCCAGTGGGGAAGCAGGTGGGCAGGAGGTCCTCCCAGGCCTGGGCTGCTGTCTGCTCCTGCAGCTGTGCCAGGTGGTTGGGAAAGGTCTGCAGCCACCCGTGTTTGAGGTTAATGAGCTTGTAGCCACTTCTGGTCTGTTTAGAGGAGTCTGCAGCTGAGGATGGATGGCACCTCCCAGGAGCCCTGAGCTGAGGTTCAGCCTGGGTGCACTTGGGAGTGGAGGACCTGCCTCCATGTGGTGGGACGTCTGGCCTCTCCTGCAGCAGGGTCCTTGGGTATGGCACCCACCCACCCGTGCCTCAGCTTCAGGGGAAGGACACTGCTCACCAGACCCAGCTCCCAGGCCCCTGAGGGTGGTGAGACTGTAGTGGGTGACTACCACAGAACCTCAGCAGCCTGGCGTGTGAGAGGCAAGCAGAACTCCGCGGAGCCACACCCTGCAGCGGAAGGCTTAGGTCTCGCCACTGGGGTGGGAATAGAAAATAACACCCGCCCACCATCGTCCTTCGATACACCGGTATACCAAAGGCTGCACATGGTCAATGTGCACAACTGAGTGATGTTGGCATGCACACACCATGTCAGCACACCACAGTCCAGGCGATAAGCGTCCCCCACCTCCAAAGCTCCCAACATCACTTTTTTGTTTGTTTGTTTTGTGGTGAGGACAAAACAAAACACGAGGTCCCCTGGTGCTGTGCATGCAGCCTGGCTTCGCGCCCGGCCTCTTCCCACTCCCGGGACGCTGCCGTCTGTTTCTGAGCCTATTCTCGATGCTGCCTGGAGGGGTCAGGCGGCATTGTCCTTCTGTGACTGACGCTGGTTCAGCACGGCATCCGTGGGTCTGCACGTGGCAGGACTGTCGTCTGAAGGCTGAAAACATCTCCCGTGAGGTGATGCCACGTGTTCTCTATCCATTCACCCGTGGACAGAACGGGTGGCTTCCTCACTGTGGCATTGTGAACGGTGCTCGTGGAAGGGCACATCTCTGTGAGATCCTTTTACTTTTGGATAACTACCGGGCAGGGGTGTGGCACAGAGCATGGACGTCAGTGGGTTCTTTGTCTCGTGAACTTTTGGAATCCATGGACACGAGGGCGAGAGCAAAGTAACAGGATCTGTTAGGGTAACAGAAATACGGAGAGCTCCTGCAGGGGAGGGCCCGGGAGAGGGATGCCCAGGACGGCTCGTGCCTCGGGCTCATGTGCATCCACAGGTTTAGGGTCAGCCCCTGCCGGATTCTGGGCAAGGAGCTCAGCGTCCACAGGTCGTCACGCAGACCTTGGTCCTGTCAAAATATCAGCCAGGTACTGTTCCTTCTTGGGGGAGGATGTGGACTCCAGGTCACATGGGCCCTGATTTAAAAAGCGTGGGGGGCCGGGGGGCTTGCAGGAGACCCTGCCTGCCAGAGACTGAGTAGCCCCAGCGTACAGCAGTGGGAGGGCCACAATCTCACCAGGACCCCACTCTTATTCACGTCTAGAAAGGTCGATCGTCCTCCCTCTGGGGTCAGGGAGCGCCCATAGAGGGATGGCATGGGCAGGGTCCACTGCTCTACTCTGCTGCCTCTCACCAGCCGTGATCGACGCACCTTTCCTCATCTGTGAATGCTGCCTTTGCTCTAGATACCATCCCTCCAAACGCATGGTGGAAAAAGATAGTGACCGGCTGTCACTGTCTCAGACTTCCACCAGCAGTGTGTGGAGTCCGTTTTTCACATCTTTATCAGCAAAAAAGAAAAATCTATCTATCTATCTATCTATCTATCTATCTATCTATCTATCTATCTATCTATCTATCTAGCCTTTTTGTAAGTTTCTCTGCAAGAGTCTGCAGCTGCTATTTCTGCTCTGCTGACCAGGAAGTGGACACAGGGGCCCATTTCCCTACCTGCCCAGCCTCGGCTCCGCCTCCTGCCCTCAGGGAGATCGCAGGCGTTCATGTCCTGAACCTCCATCCTGCTTTCTGAGGCCACAGCACTGTGCACTTTCCCACTTGGGTGTGACAGGGGCCTCTTCCCCACTGTCCACCTGCACCTCTCTCCTTTATTTTTGTATAGCAGCCTTCGGAATGGGCATAAGATGGGTTGCATTTCTCTGATGATTATGGAAATCGTCTGCTCAGGTACCCATTGTCTATTTGCACATCTCTTCGTCTCTTTTGGAGAAATGAGAATTCAGATCCTATGCTTTTTTTTTTTTTTTTTTTTTTAAATCAGGTTGTTTAGTTTCTTTCGGGATATACTGTGATTACCGTAGGCCTAATTTCTAAAAACCATGATGGTTTGAATGAACTGCAATGCAACTTATGGGAAACTGCTGTATCCTTTTGTTAGCAACTTGGACACCTGCAGACATTTTTACCAATTCTCTCCCTTGCAGAGACACTAGCCTGCTGTGCACAGTCGGCAGGTGAGGAGTCGTGTGGCTGTGTTGTAGACGGGATTCGCATGGACTTCGCGGGTGCGTGCATAGGTCACTCCCTCTTGACTCCACCCTGCCTACCTGTCTGGAACTGCGTCCTGAGAGCAATCTGCCGCAGAAGGCACAAGGTCTGGGGAAAGACACACAGCAGAGGGCTCAGTCCCCGTTCAGAGTGCAGCCTGTGGAAGCCATTTCTGAAAGCTTCCCAGTAAATGCTAGACACCCTCTCCAAAGCAGAGAGGCGCCCTTGGATTATTAGTTCCACTTAAGCAGAGTTCTTGGCTTAGTTGTGCAACCTGAGAAATGACCTGACCGTTGCTGTCTTGTGGATGTGCTAGTGCTCTTTGCAGCAGGAGTCTTTTTCACTCTGTGATCTCAAAGGGTTTTAATTACTTACAGTAAAATGCAACAATAAATCCCAGAGGAGAATAGTCACTCAGTGATGTGATATCATGACTTCACATCTTGCTTTATTTTTCCAAAACATTGGAAAAAACTTGGGTCCAGGATGAGTCAAGGAGAAGTGACCTAAAGAATGTACGGTTGGAAATATACACACTGTGCACAAAGGAGACAATGTCGGAGTCCACGCTACCCCTTAGCCTGAAGTTCCCAGGGCTGCAGAGCTGCTTGAGGTGACATCCCAGGGAGTCCCTCCTCCTCTGCTGGCTTTGGCTCCTCACCTGGGATGGCCGTAAGACGGATGCCTACTCCGTTCATGGCTCCATTTCCCGAAGTTCAGGGGAGTGATTGTTCCAATGTGGTGGCAGAGGACCAGATTCCTGTTCCGTGTTTCTAAATGTCTGCAGGAAGAGGATGTCTGCGAGGAACCGGGACGAAGTCCTTCAGGTAGAGAAGGCACACCACGGTTCTTCAAGTGCGTTTGAGACAGATAATTTAATCATCACATAGACTCAGCTTTTTAAAAAGCATCACTGAAGGTGCCATCTGTTATTTGCAGTTTGGGAAAATGGTGTAGAAAACACCTGTCACTTTTGTTTGCTCTGCTGGTTTGATCTTTCTTGTTTGTATTCTTTCAGTTTTCTTCTCATCCACTTGGGACTTGGGACAACCTCAGCTGGTCCTTGGATACTGGTCCATGCTGATCAGGAGTGCACAAATGTGAACTTCACCACAAACTAAGTAACGCTTTTTAAAACACAGAACAGAGACGTTGTCGAAGTCTACGCTGCTCCTTCCCCTTTCCGGCTAAAACCAGCCCTTGCTTAACCCTCTCGCTTCAGCCATTGGAAGCACATCCTCTGTGCAGTCATGTGGGAATGGATCATGGTAGCTGCCAGAAGGTCAGAAGCCAAGAGGCATGAGGATGTGCTTCGCAGCAGCCAGATGCCGTGCCTGCCTTCCAACCACGCCATTCTGGCGTCCCTGCGCACCACGCTGCCAGCGCCCTGGGAGTGAAGGCTGTGCCTCTGCCTGCTTCTCAGGGAGGCCCCTCTTTGGCACCGTGGCTGGTGGGGTCAGGAGCATGGATGGAAGGAGGTGGACGGGTCGACAGCAAGCTGCTGCAGGGACTGCCGACTTCAGAGCACGGTGCTTACCCTCTTCACGCTGGGTTTCACAGACAGAGCACTTGGTGGGAATGATTCATCCTGACGCCACATGAATGTGCTCTCATGAGACACATGGAGGGCGACTGCGGTAGCAGCGCGTCTGACGGCTGGGAGCGTTGGTCCAGAGCACTCAGCCTTGCAAGCCCCAGGGAACATGGAGGGGGAGTGGCTGGCTTCTGTTTTATGGAACACCTCGAGCTCCATTCATGACCACAGGATCCCAGATGGTTAATCAGAACCCAAATGCCACTTATGATAACACACTGATTTCATTCTCTAAGATTTCTACTTGACTGACGACTGTTCTGACTATTACCACTCTTCATCAGCTGAGGAGTGGGATCTTCAGTAAAAGATTAGGTCTTAGGGTGCCCTCATTTATCAGGAGATGCTTTAGAAATAAAGTGGAGACAATATTTTATCTGTATTTCATCCTTATTATAAAGTCAAATTGTTATTTGGTTTTGTTCCCAGATGCCTATGGTGGTCCCTGGGGAGTTGATTTCCTAAGGCTGGTCTTCTGCCACAAGTTTTCTGCCACAAGTTTCTATGCTTGCTTATTATCTAAGTTTATTCTAGGATCACAACTCAAATTGGCTGTCTAGAAAATTATCCTGGGAATAATGTATCTGGTCATGTTTGGAAGACCAGAGTGATGGAGAGCCACAAACAGTAGCCAGGGACTTCAGGGTAGCTACGGCTGGCTCACATCCAGGACACCAGCCTGCCCAGAGCATGGCCCAGGCCTCCCCGGTGCCAGCAGGGAAAGGTTTCTGTGCTACATCATGGGAAGGCCAGGACCCCAAGTCCTGAGTGCCCACCCTGCACGTCCTTTAGACCTGGGAGCGCAAGACAACCTGCGCGCTGATGGAATCAGACAAACAGCGCTGGCAGGGGAGCCCACTGATCTTTGGCAGACTGGACCTCCCTCTATGATTTAAAAGTGACAGGGCAAGGGATTGCAAGCCCAAGAGTCAGAGAGGTGACAGACACATCATGAAGGCGTCACCGAAACCACCAGCGTGGTGGGGAGGGGGCAAGAGAGCTAAGCAGGGAGACGCAGGACACAGGAGCAAGCAGGGCCCCAGCTGCGTGGTGACTGTCTAGCCAGCACAGTGGGGAGAGCACTGGGGCCCCACAGCCAGCAGGGTCCATCGGGGGAGCTAGGGACGATGGAGGACAGGTGCATCTGGATTTTCAAGGGGAATGTTTGGTGAGTGCCCATGTTATTCTACAAGGATATTGATCAAGAGTCGTCACCGACCTCTCTACAGTCACCGTGCTTGGAGCATGCAAGCTGCTGAACTCCACGCTTACAGCTGGACTGCAGAGGGGCTGCGGCTTCAGAGACGAGCAGAGTTGAGCTCAGCGAAGGCTGGAGCAGGCTCTTTCCTCTGTGTGCAGAGTCTTCACTAGCAGGTGTCCATTCCCAGAGCTGAGCCACCCCCTGTGACAGTGCCCAAGGTGTGCGGCCACCGAGGAGGTTACTCCCTGTCTGCCTTTTCTCTAGGTAGCCCCTGGGTGGCAGGCCCCTCGCGTGGCCCTTTCTCTGTCCCCTGGGTATCTGTTGGTGGAACTGGAGACATGGAATGAGGCTATCCAGGGCTCCTGGGGAATTTTCCCTGAAACGAAGAGGAGCCAACGAAGAGGGAGGAGTCTCTCTAGAGTTGGAGGACAGGAGACATTTTGGACATTTGTCAAAGTAAACCGAGAACCTTAAAGAGGACTTCCTGTCCTGGCATGCTGGGCACACCCTTGGCCCCCTTGTGCCATCTACTGTTTTGGGCGAACTTTGATGGCTCTCAAAAGGCTCCTGATCTGATCTGATCTTTGTTCTTGTGTTTCTAAAACATGGCAGCAGCCCATTATTGGAGAATCATTAATTTTCTGTAAGATCAAGCAGACTGAAAACTTTTCACCATTCTTGCCCAAGTTGCTAAAAGTTGTTTTAGAGACGAGTTTATTAACAACTGGCCCACACACACAGGGTCAGCAGACATCAGATTTCATAGGTGTAACACACTTGCAGGCACTGAAGTGGGAATCTGAGCTGGGTAACACTTCCTGGCTGCTGCTAACTTCCCAGAGGCATGGGTCAGGCAGGCAGCTGTGAGGTTCAAAGCAGAACGGCTCGGCTGATCCACCTGTGGGGCAGTTTAGGGAACTGAGCTGAGGGAGGAATCTGGTGAGATCAAGGCGAGAACTCTTGCACCGAGGAGCACCGGGGGATGCAGACGCCAATGCCGATGGTGTTGCCGGACCTCATCATGAACAAGGAAGCTTTGACACTTTATTTAAGAAATGCCCCACCTGCCTCATCTCCACAATCCCGCTGAGCACATCCTCCCTGGTATAAAATCTCTGGGTTTCTGGATAATACAGAATTAGATATCTGAGTTTTTATTGCAAAGCAATTTTCAACTGATTTTTTATGTATGTGTGACAACAAGTACAACGTCTATTTTCTATATGAAAAACCCATCATCATTAGCCTAGGAAAATAAGACTTATTCTTTTCCGCTTAGGCTGCAGGTCACTGGAATTCTAGCAGATCTAACTCCAAAGGAGTACTTGCCACCTGCAGGTATAGCACTCGGTGCTAATGAAACTTCCTGGGAACTGAGAGGAAGTGAGCAAGTCAGGCAACAGGGTTAGAACCAGAAGGATCTGCCAAGTCCGCATCGTCAAGCCTCCACTGCGGATCCCTTGGAGTTAGGATGGGAGAGAGAACATTAATGGTGAAGTATTCCTAAGTTCTCCACAAGTTCTGGGAAATCAACCGCGGGTAATAAACTTAACCACTGCAGGACAATATGAGAAATTGAAAAGCTTCAAATTCTCAGCAATATCAGAGTCGGTGGCCTGTGGGTGGACTGGGAAGTGACTCTCTTTAGATAGGAGCCCCTGGCTTTCTCCCTCCACCCGAGGAACTCAAGGGCAGCCTTTTCCACTCAGGTCTGCTTGCAGTCATTCCCTGGTGTGCCCAGACCAGCTTTCCTTGCTGGTCTCCCACAGGGCGCCTGCAGTCTGACACGCCTGGAGGGCTTGCAGCAAACCCGCCCTCCCCCTCACCACCGCCCGTGCTGTGCTGGGGCCGAGGCAGCACCTGGGTGGCCTCTGAGCAAATCCTTTCTGCTGTGTGTTTCCAGCTCAAAACTGAATACAGCGATCCCTTTTTCCTGTTGTTGATGGATGATAAGGAAGCTGCTGTTTATTGCGGTCCTGGGTGTGCTGGGCACTGACCCAACCTCCTCACAAACATTGTGTCATTAAATCTTATCCACGACCTCTGGAGGCACAAACTATTATCATCCCATTTGAGCTGGAATTCAAATTTGATTCTTCTGATTCTACTATGCAGCCCTAATGGAAAAAGAGCATCCTAGATAAGATGAGAGGTTACTGAGCCAGAAAACAGGGCCACCAAATTCTGGTCCACTTGGGACACATCAAATAGCAAATCTGACTAAGTATAATTTATTATTAGAAAATACAGGGCGCCGGAGCAGGGCGAGCCATGGATCCCAGGCTGGGAGGAGAGCCCGGCAATCCAAGATGGTGGACTAGCGGGAGGCTGCGTTCCTTATACCTCCGTAACTCCAGTTTCAAGCAGAGGACATCTGTTTCTCGGTGAGGCAGTTTTTGCTGCTTATTGATCCCCTGCTCTTTACCCCATTTGTCTGCTGTGATGACCTGCAGTGTGCCAGCATATCGACGCCTTTTTTGAGTGCAGATCGCTCACTGTCAGGCGTCTATCATCCACCATTTGCCTGCCTCTCGCCTGTCCATTGCCTGCCTTACACCTACCCATCACCCAACGCTCGAGGTTCACCTCCTGATCGTCCGACAACAGTCAGCAAACTGATTGCGGACCGCCAGTGGAGCACCAGCTGCCTGCTGCTGCCTGGAAGTTCACTGTCACAGTACCTGCAGGTTTGAGTACACGTGGCTGCTGCCATTTTGAGACAACAGCCAGGACCCGTAGGACCCCTGGCCGGACTGACTGAGCCCCATCTCCAGGATCCCTCAGCCTGACCCATCACTCCCTGCCTCTGGGGCCCTCACATTGACTGACTGCTCCCTGCTACCAGGACCCCCAGACCAACTGACTGTGCCCTATCACCGGGACCCCAGACCAACTGACTGCGCCTTGTCACCGGGACCCAGACCGACTGATTGCACCCGGCTCCTGGATCCCACAACCACACCAAACACACCTGACCTCCAGGACCCCTGCCTGACCAACCGCACCCTGCCTCCAGGACCTCCAGCTGACCACGTCCACACCCTGAGCTGCAGCTCCCCATTTGCCAACACATTTCGAAGCCAGAGCAGCCATCTTGGATAATCCCGCAAGCCGGAGCTCCCATCTTTAGGTGGGGCAAATCCCATCCTGAGACGCCTGCTGGAGGCTTGAAGCTCATTGTCAGGTACCTCTCATACATCAGGCTATTGAACACTGGGAGGTTTCATTACTATATGATTATTATACTGTAGATTTTCTTTTTTCTCCTTTTTAAAAAATTTAAGTTTTTATTTCTTTACTTTTCTTGCTCTCTTTTCCTTTTGATTACCTGTTCCCTCAGAATCTCTTTCTCCCTTTTTTGCATGCTAACATCCGATTTCTTTTGATTACACTCTCACCCTTTCTATTATCTAGAACTTCTGTATATTCTTTTCTTATCCCATTAACAGCCACATTCTATATCCCTCTGCATCCTCTTTGTCCTCCATTTGAAACTGCAGACCTTATTGCAAATCTGTTTGTTTTACTGAAGATAATATTTGAACTCATTCTGTTTATTATGACAATTTTGTTATTGTTCTCATAGGGTCTATTTAGTCTAGTATTGACTAGTGTCTGAATTGGGCACTGCTAATATTGATCTCCCTTTAAAGAAAGGGTTTTTGGAAACCTATAGGGCCACTATAAGCCTATAGGAGGAAATCTGCAATACCCCAGATCTGCACTGCTAGAGGGGAAGATACATGAACAACATGAAAAAACAAGGGAAGAAAATGATCCAAACAAATCTAGATTCTATAATAATAGAATCCAATGACAGTATGTTAGAAGAAATGTCAGAAAAGGACTTCAGATTATACATGATTAAGGTGATTCACGAAGCAAAGGATGAGATAAGAGAGCAAAGGCAGGCAATGAATGATAATACCAATAAGCTGAAAGAGCACCTGCAGGAAGCAAAAGATCATTTCAACAAAGAGATAGAGATTCTCAAAAAAACCAAACAAACAAACAAAAACAACAACAACAACAACAACAAAAAAAAAACAGAAATCAGAAATCCTTGAAATGAAGGAGACAATAAACCAAATAAAAAACTCAATGGAAAGCATCACCAAAAGACTAGAACACTTGGAAGACAGAACCTCAGACAATGAAGACAAAATATTTAATCTTGAAAATAAAGTTGCCCAAACAGAGAAGATAGTAAGAAATCATGAACAGAATCTCCAAGAACTATGGGACATCATGAAAAGACCAAATTTAAGAATTATTGGGATTGAGGAAGGCACAAAGATACAAACCAAAGGAATAAATAACCTATTCAATGAAATAATATCAGAAAATTTCCCAAAACTGAAGAATGAAATGGAAAATCAGATACAAGAGGCTTACAGAACACCAAATGCACAGAATCACAACAGATCCACACCAAGGTACATTATAATGAAAATGCCTAACATTCAAAATAAAGATAGGATTTTGAAGGCCGTGAGAGAAAAGCATCAGATTACATAAAGGGAGAGACCAATATGGATAGCAGCTGACTTCTCGACCCAAACTCTAAAAGCTAGAAGGGCCTGGACCAACATATTTCAAGCTCTGAAAGAACATGGTTGCCAACCAAGAATCCTATACCCAGCAAAACTAACCTTCAGATTTGAAGATGAAATAAAATTCTTCCATGATAAACAAAAGTTAAAAGAATTTACAAATAGAAAGCCTGCACTACAGAATGTTCTCAACAAAATACTCCATAACGAGGAAATGAAAAACAACAATGGAGGTCAGCAAAGGGAGGAACTACCTTAGAGAAAAACCACTCAAAGGAGAAACCAAGCCAACTTAAAAACCAAAAATAAGCCAAATGACTGGGAATACAAATCATATCTCAATAATAACCCTGAACATTAATGGCCTAAACTCCTCAATCAAAAGACATAGACTGGCAGAATGGGTTAAAAAAAAAGACCCAACAATATGCTGTCTGCAAGAGACTCATCTCATAGAAAAAGACATCCACAGACTAAAGGTGAAAGGATGGGAAAAACCCTACCACGCACATGGACTCAGTAAAAAAGCGGGGGTTTCCATCCTTGTATCAGATAAAGTGGACTTCAAACCAAAGTTAGTCAGAAGGGATAAAGAAGGACATTTCATACTGCTTAAGGGAACCATAAATCAGGAAGACATAACGATAGTAAATATTTATGCCCCAAACAATGGTGCATCCCCGTACATCAAACAAATCCTTCTGAATTTCAAGAATCACATAGACCACAACACAATAATTCTGGGTGACCGCTGACCACTAGATAGATCTTCCAAACAAAAACCAACCAAAGAAACCATATATCTCAATAACATGATCAATAACCTAGACTTAATAGACATATATAGAATATTTCCATCCATCAACGAGTGGATTCACTTTTTTCTCAGCAGCACATGGAACCTTCTGGAAAATAGACCATGTGTTATGCCACAAAGCAGCCCTTAGGAAATGCAAAAAAATAGAGATACTGCCTTGTGTTCTATCAGATCATAATGGACTGAGAATAGAAATTAATGACAAAATAAAATAGAAAATACAATGATGCAGCTTATTGCAGTGGGTGAAAGGTGATACTCACTGCAGGTGGCCAACAAGCCTAGGAACTGAATGGAGCAGCCTTTTCTAATAACACCTCCAGCACAGTAGGAGAAGACTTTTGCCCAAGCAGGGTAAAGAGTGTGAAGAGTTAGGGGCAAACACCAAATTCAAGCTGTGCTCTCAGCCTTGGCTGCTCTTCTGATTCTTGGAGATATGCAGCAAAGCAGGTACGTCAGAATCTGGGGGCAGACCCAGGCATCAGTTCTTTTCTTCTAAATATCCTTCATGACTCTCACATGCAGCACAATCGAGAAACATTACATTAAATATGGGAAACCCAAGTCAACATCATTGAAGTCAGGGATTTTCTACTGATGTGTTGGGGAAAGCCAGGCATTGGTTCTCACCTGTAGTCTTGTGAGACTCACCTGTGTTCCTTGATGAATAACAAGCCCAGGTTTTGCCCCGAGATCTCATGGATTGGTGTATTAGGATGTGGCTCAGAGTCCTGAGACTTAGGTCCACTGGAGTAGTTTTAATCTAGGCAACTCCAGAGCATCTCTGAAGAAATCTTGCAAAGATCTGGCTGCAGATGGAGGGCAGGACTGGGTCCTGATGTAGCCATAGGCTCAGTGTCCGGAGTGGACCCTCTCTCCACTCCTGGGAGGCCGGCTCTGAGCAGTTTTCTCCACCATGGTTGGAAGATAGCGGGATGTGACTGGTTTTGCTTGAAGAGGTTGGGCCAGGAGAGGAACAACCCTGGGGCGGAGCTTCTGAAAGTCCTGGGGCCATTCACGGGCCAAGCTCCATGCTCACCACAATGCTGAGAGACGGCGGGCGGGAGAAGCTGCGGAAGCGGGAAGCAGGAAAAATAGCAGTGTGATGAGCAGGGAGTCTGCCCACGCTGCCTGGGAGTGAGGAGAGCGGTGCTGGGAGGTCAGCGTGGGTACCTGGCCAGGACCAGGGCCTGCAAGGTAGCCCTCTCTCCAACCTCCTCAGCCCCTTCCCAAGGCAAGCTGAGCAGCGGGGCAGCGTCCAGCATGAAACAGACCAGGCGGCTTGCAAATCGCGAAGGTGAATCTTTAGTCTGCAGGAGCGGGGTCAGGGCCAGTGAAGACGCTCACTGGGGACCTTGCAGAGCAGAAGTGAGGGTTAAGTTCCGGAAGGAGGAGTTGGCGTTGGTGGAGCTGCTCACACAGTGCAGAGGAGTCCTCGTGGTCACAGTGGTTGAGTGGGGGTCCTCTCCCGCTGCCCAGTCAGGGTCTTCTTCTATGTCCAGTAGAGCAGGTGCTGAGGCCTCTCCAAGGAGGCCCTGATGAGAGTGCAGACTCCAGCGGCTCCCTCACCATTCAGGGTGAGACTCTTAGTCTTGACCTCTCCTATGGAAGCTGCCCAGGGGAGAGCGTTCCCTGTGCACGCCTAGCCCTCCTAGGAAGGGATCCACACCAGGCCCCGGGCTCCTGATACTCTGCCTGCCTCTTCAAGCTCTGGGCTAAAAATAATTAGAGACCTACAGGAAACTTTGAATTTTCTCATTTATTACTTCAAGTTCTTTAGCATTGAGCCAGATGCATTTATATGTGCATCTAAGGTTTTCTGTTTGTCTAATCAACAACTCATTGAGTTGAAAAATAATATTTCTCTGCAAAGTTCAGTAACATAATCTAATATCTCAGCCAATACAGAACTTTAATCCCAACTTTATCCTAGTCTAATGTAGAACACCAATTCGAATCACCCACACTGGCAATCAAAGGCAACTCAAGAAAAACCACGTTGCCCCAAGATCAGCTTTCTTCAGAGAACCAAGCAGGCAGTTCTGCCACCGATGAGGACAGCTGGTTAGTTACTGTTTGGTGTGAAACAAAAACTAAATATTACAGAATGAATCAAACAACATTGCCCTATGTAAATTTATGATTACACAAATGGTATGCCTTGACTCCATGTACAAACAGAGAAACAACATGTATCCCATTTGTTTAAATAATAAAAAAAAGTGATTAAAAAAAAAAAATAAAGATTGCACTTGGCGCATGGGTCAACCAGTTTATAATTGCTGTGCTTGAGAAAACTCAGCACTGCTGATCAGAATAACCTTTCCAAATCTTGTCAGTGGTCAAGAAGGAAAACCAGCCCCCTGCACAGTCTCCACGCAGACCAGACGCTTCCTTGTTCACGGGGCACTGGCTGCAGCAAGGACGGAGGGCCCACGGAGGCCTAGGAAGCACCCCTCGCAGACCATGCTTCCCCCCCTCTCAGTCATCCTGTGCCGCTCTGGGTGGGCGCTGCCCCTCCCACCTCTGCAGGCTGTGGACTCCAACATGAGAGGCCACAGTCTGCCCTTCCAGACCGCCTGCTGAAGCAGGCTCAGGCAAGGAGCCCGAGAAGGCTTTCCCTCCCTCTATCGCATCGCTGCCAGCCCTGGCCTGCTCTCGGCTCCTTCCTCCTTCCGCAGCTTCCCCTCCCACGACATACGTCCTGCAGAAAGTGCGCCAGAGCTCTGCGGACCCCCGCACTCTGATCCTGACTGCCTCCAGGCCTCCTCCGTCCAGGCTGGAGTGACTGGAATCTCAAGCTCTGGAACGCCAGGACCGGCTTCCCTAAGAAGGGAAGTAGCTTGTTCTCTTATTTATAATTTTCTGTGTGCTAAGTTTCTATAATGTAAATGGACACTTTTGAACTCCTTGTTTTAATAATTTCTTAGCTTATTCTCTTGGATGTTTAAGCCGATAATCATAGCAACTCAAACCATCTCTTAGCTCCATTTCCTGTAGCTGATTTATTCTTCCCTAATGTATCTATATTTATTAGAATTCCAGGATAATAACTCTAAATATTGCCCATTTATGAAAGCGTCAGGATTTTTTACCTTAATGTCTATCATCCTTGCAAATTTCATTTGTTCTGTGGAATACCAATGCACCCTGAATTGGCATTCATAAAAATTCTTTTTCTGGAAAGAATTATTTTGGAATTTATGGAATAAAATATTAAATATATTATGTAATATTATATGTAACATTATATATTTTATAAAATATATGTATATGCCATTGCACTTGATAAGTCTGTAGGCTGATGGTTTTAACCTGTGTACCCTCAGGTGTGCTACTCCACCACTAGGATTCTTACCATTTGTGACTCAAAACTCCTTAGTTCCCACTTCCGCTTCACCACGATGCCAATAGCCACAGGTCTGCTGTTACAGTATTTGGTGTATCCAGAATGCCACATAAAATGAACAAAACTGTTGGAAATTTTCCTCCGAATCCTTGCATTTAGACTTTTGCTCTTGAGATTCATCCCAGTGCTACATATATTGACAATCATTGGTTTTCATGGCAGAGAAATGGTCCATTGTGCAGATGGATCTGAAACTGCCCGTTACCTGCTGAGATTCTGTTGTGTTATCCTATTATGAACCAGTGTGCCTTAAGCATTTGCATTACTAATTCTCTTGGATAAATGAGGAGCAATAAAATTCCTGGACGATAAAAGTGTATGTTGAAATTTATGAGAAACCACACATCTTTCCTCATTCCCTGTTTCCACAGACCGAAAAAAGGTAAGACATCTAACTACTTCACATTCTCCCCAAGTGGTACTGTCAGCCCAGAAACGGCGGCTATGTAGCTGTCAGGTAGCCACCATTAACTGCTTCAACCAACACACAGGTATGACCCAGTATCACCCAGTCAGTATAGCTAATGACAGTCACCTGTCACTGTGGACACTGCCAGCTGTTAACTGTGGTCACTGTCAGCTGTGTTAACTGTGGTCACTGTCACCTGTGTTAACTGTGACCACTGTCAGCTGTGTTAACTGTGGTCACTGTCAGCTGTGTTAACTGTAGTCACTGTCACCTGTGTTAACTGTGACCACTGTCAGCTGTGTTAACTGTGGTCACTGTCAGCTGTGTTAACTGTGGTCACTGTCAGCTGTGTTAACTGTGGTCACTGTCAGCTGTGTTAACTGTGGTCACTGTCAGCTGTGTTAACTGTGGTCACTGTCAGCTGTGTTAACTGTAGTCACTGTCACCTGTGTTAACTGTAGCCACTGTCACCTGTGTTAACTATAGTCACTGTCACCTGTGTTAACTGTGGCCACTGTCACCTGTGTTAACTGTGGTCACTGTCAGCTGTGTTAACTGTGGTCACTGTCAGCTGTGTTAACTGTGGCCACTGTCACCTGTGTTAACTGTAGCCACTGTCACCTGTGTTAACTGTAGTCACTGTCAGCTGTGTTAACTGTGGCCACTGTCACCTGTGTTAACTGTAGCCACTGTCACCTGTGTTAACTGTAGTCACTGTCAGCTGTGTTAACTGTAGTCACTGTCACCTGTGTTAACTGTGACCACTGTCAGCTGTGTTAACTGTGGTCACTGTCAGCTGTGTTAACTGTGACCACTATCAGCTGTGTTAACTGTAGTCACTGTCACCTGTGTTAACTGTAGTCACTGTCAGCTGTGTTAACTGTAGTCACTGTCACCTGTGTTAACTGTGACCACTGTCAGCTGTGTTACCTGTGGTCACTGTCAGCTGTGTTAACTGTGGTCACTGTCAGCTGTGTTAACTGTAGCCACTGTCACCTGTGTTAACTGTAGCCACTGTCACCTGTGTTAACTGTAGTCACTGTCACCTGTGTTAACTGTAGTCACTGTCACCTGTGTTAACTGTGGTCACTGTCAGCTGTGTTAACTGTGGTCACTGTCAGCTGTGTTAACTGTGGCCACTGTCACCTGTGTTAACTGTAGCCACTGTCACCTGTGTTAACTGTAGCCACTGTCACCTGTGTTAACTGTAGTCACTGTCAGCTGTGTTAACTGTGACCACTGTCACCTGTGTTAACTGTAGTCACTGTCAGCTGTGTTAACTGTGGTCACTGTCAGCTGTGTTAACTGTAGCCACTGTCACCTGTGTTAACTGTGATCACTGTCAGCTGTGTTAACTGTAGCCACTGTCACCTGTGTTAACTGTAGCCACTGTCACCTGTGTTAACTGTAGTCACTGTCAGCTGTGTTAACTGTGACCACTGTCACCTGTGTTAACTGTAGTCACTGTCAGCTGTGTTAACTGTGGTCACTGTCACCTGTGTTAACTGTGGTCACTGTCAGCTGTGTTAACTGTAGTCACTGTCAGCTGTGTTAACTGTAGTCACTGTCACCTGTGTTAACTGTGACCACTGTCACCTGTGTTAACTGTGACCACTGTCAGCTGTGTTAACTGTGACCACTGTCACCTGTGTTAACTGTAGTCACTGTCAGCTGTGTTAACTGTAGTCACTGTCACCTGTGTTAACTGTGACCACTGTCAGCTGTGTTAACTGTGGTCACTGTCAGCTGTGTTAACTGTGACCACTGTCAGCTGTGTTAACTGTGGTCACTGTCAGCTGTGTTAACTGTGGCCACTGTCAGCTGTGTTAACTGTAGTCACTGTCACCTGTGTTAACTGTAGTCACTGTCACCTGTGTTAACTGTGGTCACTGTCAGCTGTGTTAACTGTGGTCACTGTCAGCTGTGTTAATTGTGGCCACTGTCACCTGTGTTAACTGTAGCCACTGTCACCTGTGTTAACTGTAGCCACTGTCACCTGTGTTAACTGTAGTCACTGTCAGCTGTGTTAACTGTGACCACTGTCACCTGTGTTAACTGTAGTCACTGTCAGCTGTGTTAACTGTGGTCACTGTCAGCTGTGTTAACTGTAGCCACTGTCACCTGTGTTAACTGTGATCACTGTCAGCTGTGTTAACTGTAGCCACTGTCACCTGTGTTAACTGTAGCCACTGTCACCTGTGTTAACTGTAGTCACTGTCAGCTGTGTTAACTGTGACCACTGTCACCTGTGTTAACTGTAGTCACTGTCAGCTGTGTTAACTGTGGTCACTGTCACCTGTGTTAACTGTGGTCACTGTCAGCTGTGTTAACTGTAGTCACTGTCAGCTGTGTTAACTGTGGTCACTGTCACCTGTGTTAACTGTGACCACTGTCACCTGTGTTAACTGTGACCACTGTCAGCTGTGTTAACTGTGACCACTGTCACCTGTGTTAACTGTAGTCACTGTCAGCTGTGTTAACTGTAGTCACTGTCACCTGTGTTAACTGTAGTCACTGTCACCTGTGTTAACTGTAGTCACTGTCAGCTGTGTTAACTGTGACCACTGTCAGCTGTGTTAACTGTGGTCACTGTCAGCTGTGTTAACTGTGGCCACTGTCAGCTGTGTTAACTGTGACTACTGTCAGTTCTGTTAACTGTGACCACTGCCAGCTTGTTAATGCTGACCATTGTCTATTGATGTCATGGAATTTATTGTCTGAATGCTGCAATGGTACAACCCTTTCTAATGAAAACTTCTGGTTTTAGTTCATCTTTCTTGCTTCTGTCATCTTATTGATTCATTTTGTATTTGCTAGACATTCTTATCCTTCTTTGTTATAGTGTTGGTTTAAATCTTGTACCCATTTCATTTAGATGTTGTCTCAATAAATAAAGTTATATAACACACACATCTGTATGTATGTATATGCATGTACATAATATGTTTATATTTTACATATACATATCATATGTATATACTTCATGCATATGTATAAATATGTGTTTATATATGTTTATATATATATATATATATATATATATATATATATACACACCATACATATTATCTATATGTGGCATTCAAGACCTCAATCAGGTAACAATCTGTCAATATTTTCTCCCTGTCTCTAAATTGTCTTTCCATATACTTATATAATTTTTATTATTAGAATATAGTTCAATTGTGCAGAAAATTATAGATGGTATTGCAGTCAGCATTAGTTAATATGTGTTTCATATCATTCTATTTGCCTTATTTTCAACTTTTTATTAAATAAAAAAATCAAATAGATACATATATAATTCTGATTTATCGATTGTTTTGTTTACTGAGTTAATTTTCATTTTAGATTAAATTCCAGTTTTGTTGCATAAATGTTAATTTTATAACATCATTCATAAAATTTTTTTATTAATCAACTAAAAAGCTCAGCATTTTTACCAACCTTCATGCTCTTGCTTTGGGTTATTTTTTCTTTACTACACTTAAAAGACCTAAAAGATATCAGGGTATACAGATCTTAGTTCTCAAAATTTTCCTTTCAAATATTTCTCTTTGCAAGCAGTAAAAGAAAATATTAATATAAATATGATGCTGCAAATGTGGAATGTCTGATAAGTCTAATCAGTTTTGATAAAAACTTTTTTCCTTTGGACTTTATTTTTCTATTTTAATAATATTAAATTCAGCAATCTCAGCAATCTCATCCAAATGTGTCTCGGTAAGTTTCTGTACTTTATTCTTGGGTATCTGTGAGTCCTTTTGATTTGCAATACTGATATATTTTCATTTACATGGATTTCAATCTATTAATGCTGTGACTAAAGTTTCTCTTTTTGTGTACTGTTTAATTCAATATTTTACTCTGTTCAATTTTATATTTATATAGCTACTGAAATTTCAATTTTAAAGCAATATTTGTATTCTTTCCTGCATTCAAAATAATTATTTTACTGTGTTGACATCTTTTATTCAATGTGTGCTTGATTTTAGTTTACCAAAGCAGTGTCCTATTAAATGTTACTGAGGACACAAATTTGAAATTTCTAAAATGTATTTTGTGTTCTTACAGTAATTTCATTTCACAGGAAAATTGCTGTTTTGACTTCTCAGTTCAGACTCTCTTATTGGCTGTAATGTCTTCTCATCTGTCCTGAGATTCTTCTGTGCTCTTGGGGACAGTTATGCTTGTCCTGTGCTGGGTTGAGACTGGACAGGTCCTGTGGTTTTCAGGTCCCTGTTCGAATGCTTCTAACCCTGCTGGAGTCATGAGGGAGTCTGCCTGGCTCCACTGCCGGAAGGTAGGGCACTTCAGGAACCAGCCTAGGAGCTCTGATGGCCCCTGGGAGCCAGCTGGGCACTGGGCCATCCTTGACGTCTTCCCCGGGAGCCCAGGGCTGCAGTGGCCAGCTTTCTGCCTGTCTTGGCAGAGTGTCTTGAGTGTGAGTTGGGACTGAGTGTGTCTATGCCCTGGGCTGTGACCCTCAGGGGCCAGTGGGGTGCAGAGGTTTGTCCTGCAGCCCCATGTGTGGCTCCATGTCTGTTTTTCTTCTCCAGGCAAAGGAGGCAGAGCATTTCCAAGCTCCTTTTTACCTACTCTGGAGGACCCTTCCTGTTCCCATGGACCAGCTTGGTCTGTCAATGCCAAGTTCTGTCTGACTGTGACCAGGAGAAATGTCTAGAACTTTCTGAACTCATGGAGTGATCCTACCCTGGGGTTGGGTGTTGTTGCATTTTCTTTTCCTTTATGAAATATTTGGTCATTTTGAGGAAAATCAAGTAGCAACTGGCTTAGCTCTGCATTCTCTTCACCTTTGGTTCCTGCCCCAGCTCAGCCTGGTTTTCAGTGTGTCCTGCACTACATGGCAAGCTCTGAAATGCCGTGATCTTCAGGGGACACCTCTGAGTGTGACATAATTTTGTGTTTAGTCCACGAATCCTAGTGCTTCTGAGTGTGGGATGGCAGAAAAAGAGCAGCAGAGTAACACAGTCACCCAGCAGCTGATGCCGGGAGCCCGTGGGATCCAGATCCATGGCACGCACAGTGCTTATCAGAGCGAGGCGGGTCAGTCACTCTGTGGGTGACAGGCCCTGAGGGTGACCTCAGCCCTAGGAGGTGAGACCTTCATTAGCCCCTGTACAGACGAGGTGAAGTGAGCACAGAGAAGTCGGGTGGCCAGCCGAGCTCCCGTGTGCCCGTGGCCCTGCACTGAGGACCTCACCTGAGCAGCTGACCAGCTGCCCTGCTCTGGATCCACCAGCCACGTTTATAGCAAGGGCAAGCTTTGAAAGATCTCAAGCTGGCATCCTGGGGGGACATCACACCACGCAGTGGAAGGATGGTGTGTCTCAGCTGTTTCCCAGGGAGACTGGCATTTAGAACTTAAATTCTTCCTCACTTACAAAACCTTCAAATTGTGTTTCAAGAGGCAACTTTTTTTAAATGTGGAATTGCTCAATTCACTTCTCAGACACAACCTCTCAGGATTAGTACTGGTCTGCCCTCAATTCAAATTCTCCTTGCATCAAATGTGATACCTCTGAACCAGCTGGAGAAACACAGGCACAGTTGAATGATGAGCTTGGGGTGCTGTAGTGGGGACCTGGACATCCCTCAAAGGCTCAGGAGCTGAAGGCTTGGCCCGGCCCCTTGAGTAGTTAGGAGGTGGCGGACCCTTTAGGAGGTGTAAGGAAGGCCTGGTGTAAGGAAGCTGGGTCCCGGGGCGTGCCTCGGAAAGGCTCTGGGAACCAGGCTCTTCCTCTTCCTCTCGTCTTTGCTTCCAGCTGCCATGAGGTGACAGCGCCCCTGCAATGTGTCCCACCATGCTGGTCTGCCCTGCCAGAGCTCAACAGCAATAGACAATGATCACGGACCATGGTCTCCTCAACTTGAGCAAAAACCAATCTTGCCTTTTTCTTTTTCTTAAAGTGCTGGGGGTCAAGCCCAGGGTCGGATACACACTAGGAAAGTACTCTCCCACTGAGGGACATCCCGACTCCCCTTAAAGTCGATCGTTTCAGTGTTTGTTACAGTGATGGAAAAGGAACTGACATGGAGGCCTGAAGACTGGAGGAACTCAGCCCGCAGAGAACTGAGGAAGGCGAGCAGGGAACTGGGTCACTGCTGAGAGTGAGCGGGCGCCCTCTGAGTCTGATCCAGAACGACCTCTTCCTCCACATGCTCTGCTCACGACACAGCTGTTCCCCTGGGCTTAGCTTGAGAGGAGCAGCCCCGTGTAGTGAGGTGGGCAATCAGGCCGGAGACCTCCAGGGACAGGGTCCAGGCCTTTCCCAGGGGAGCCCACAGGGAGAGGCATGCAGGAGACACCCACTTGTGAAGCTTACGTATGTCCTGTCATCTTGAGAGGGGTCTCAGAGCCAGGCGGTGGCTGGCTCTGAAGAAGTCTCAGAGTAACTGTGGCTCCCAGGCAGAAGTGCGGCTCCTGGGTGGCGTCTGCGAGCCCAGCACGTCGAGCTCCAGGAGCAGCTGGCCTCTGGTCCGGCCCTGTCCATCCTGGCAGCACCAAGCAGCCACGTGGGTCCAGCCCAGTTTTGCCAGGGCCTCCGATGCCCTGGTCCCTGCTGGTTTTCTGGTTGCCCATCGGCAGCCTGCCCTGTGTTTGCGACTGTGACTCTGCAGGCAGAGATGGTTGGGCAGAGAGGACGCCAGGGAGGCCAGGGCTGCTCGCCATGCCTCACGCCCACTCAGTTCTTTGAGTGACACAGGGAATAGAATATCCAGTTATTAACAACACACCTTCACTCTTTCGTTACGTGACACTGGAAATGAGTCTTGTGGGTAGATGAAAATCAACCGTTCCCTACAGATGACTCCATTCTGACCGTGACCCCCTTGCTCTGCTTGTCCTGCTAATTTCACACAGTGAGTTCCAGACGGATCCAGGGGAGTCCCTGCTCGCAAGGCACTTGTGGTTCAAGGGAGGTCCAGGACCTTATGTGGAGCTCAGAGAGCAGGAACCCACACGGGGCGGGAAGCAGCTGGGCAGGTGTGCTCAGGAGAGACCAGTCCTGCCGCATGGGCAGGCGGGTGCTGGGAAGCTGGTCTGAGCCAGGGCCGGAGGGGCACAGCCGCGAAATGAACTGGCCCAGAAGATCCTGCTCTTGGCCTGTTGGGGGCGGGGAGCAAAGAATGTCCCGAAAAGGTAGAGGACCCGGAACCCAGCCCTCGCCCTCACGCCTCTGAGCGGTGATGCCGCATCCTGTGGGTGACATTTCTGGGGACCTGCTGTTAAGAGAGACCTAGTTCTGGGGAGACGGTTGAAAGGCACGTTTGGGGGTCATGGATGATTCGAGTTTTGATGCTGCTTTTGGGTGGCTGTGGGTCATCTGTCACCTGTATGTCCCAGCAGTGTTTATAGGTTCCTGAGGTTCTTGCGGGCACTTCCTGAGGTATGCTTATGTATTTTCCCCAAGCTTCTTTTAGCTCAGTAAGCAGCCTTTCCCCTACTTATTTAAGTTGAAAACCCAGAAATCTTTTGAATAATGTGCATCTCAAATCCACCTCTCTCTCTAGTCATATAAGTTGAACCCTCCAGTCTGGAATCCCATCTTCTCCGTAGACACCCAGTAAACCCAACCTAGGCCCCATTGTCTCCGCGTAGACCCAAGGTGCCTCCTGCCTCCCGTGAGGCTTCCTTCCCACCCCTAGGAGCTGCTGTCCCGGCTAGGGCTCAGGCTATAGTAGAGGGTCTATCAAGCAGGGCCCCGTTCCCTGAGCCTTGGGGTTCCCAAACTTGCCTAGGGTGACAGGTGATCTGGCATGTGCCTTTAGCTTTACCTTCCCTGGCAGAGGAAGCCGAGCAGGGAGCAATGCCGAATGTCTGTCCCACCTGCTCCCTTGGGCCAAGATCACTGCAAGCTCTTGGGCAGCCTGGAGGGGCTGTGCTCTCTATCCCCACATGCCGGTGACAGCTGGATCCTGCTCACAAGCGGAGGGGACCTAGCACCCCCATCACCCTGATGCTGAACCTTGCCCCTCTACAGTAGCCTGTATCTGGAACAAGTGTGGTATTTGGATCCAGGGCACTGCTCTTGGTCTTACGTCTTCCTTTGCACAGAACTACTTATGGAAATTCCCACCTGCATAAGCATGTGAATAGTCACCTGCGGCTCAATCTCCAGTAGTGGCAATCTCCATTAGTAGCTTGGCTTACATCTTTATTCTGCATTGCTACACTGTTGAAAGGAAATATATTTGTCTTCCAGATAATTGCATCAAGTTATCACCTGTCCTCAGGGCATTCTGGAGGAGACATAGTAGTAAAACCAGAGTTCTAGCATTTTACTGGGAACCTGTTTCATTTCCATGGCAGATAAAATCAATAAAGACATTGATCATCTTCTGTGTGTTTGTATCATATTTAATCATTTTGAAAATTCAAAGAGAAATCAAGAACATTCCTGCGGAGAAAAAGCTTATACTCAATTCGAAGAAGTGAGATACAAATCCATGATGAGTAAAATAACTAAACCTCAACATTGGTCTTTAAACTCGCTGTTGTATGGATTTCCTTGACATAAATGTTGAGCGTTCCGGTGGAGTGGCTCTGGAGGGCTTTCCGAGGGAAGCACAGGAATGTGGTAGAAGCGTTGCCCAACACCTATATTATAGCTTTCTGGGACGAACCTAATGGATGGAGGTCAACCCACAGGAGATACTTAGTTTGGTCTCAATCTCTTCCTCCAGCACAAGTCAGAAGCTGTGGACAGTGCTGTAAAAGCCAGAGCATCAGCAGATGGAATTGCTTGTCACCTAGAAGCTGAGACATCAATAAACACTTAATTGCAGAGGTTTCTTGTTCAAATCAGTGCTGGGTGAGCAAGATGGGTTTCTCCAGGAGGACAGAAAGGAGGCAGGCAGCTGTTAAAATATTCAGGAACATAGAGCAGGATGCAAACATCTCTTTCCACCTGAAATGTAGGCTCACAAGTGCTAAATGTGTTGTTGCAAGAATCAAAGATGAGAAGATGAAGACGTGGTGAGATATTAGCACTGGAGAAGTGTGAAAGCGGTCTGCAAGGCTCTGATGGTGTGTTGCTGCGTCCTGCCTGCATCTGAAGAGGGGGTGGCCTTCAGGGCAGCTGGCACCTGCTCCTCTGGCCTGGGAGAGCACACATCTTATGGGGGAAGAGTTGTGAGTGGCCCCGGCAGAAGTTCCCCAAATACTTTTCTAGAAGCTTCGTATTGTGGAACTCAGAGGTGGGCAGGCTGAGGTCTTTGTTCCCTCTGGGTCTTTGGAGGCAGAGTGGAGCACCGTCCAGCATTCCCGGCGATCACTGTCGTCCACTGGAAGACCCTGACTTGTTTGTAGTTCAGCTCTTCAATTCTAAAATGTCCATTTGGTTCCCACCTCCTCCTTTTCTTCCCTGATAATCTGAATTTCTCTGTGGAGGCTTTGTGCCTTCTTCTGCTTCAATCATCTTTGTATTTGGTCCTTGAAGCCTTTCTCATGGTGGCTGCTTTGAACCCTGCCAGGTCCTTCCAGCACCTCTGTTCTGGACCTGGCCATCTTTTTTCTCTTTCTCTGTGACCTCCCTGCCTCTTGGTGTGGTGAGTGGTTTTCTGAGGAACCTGGGCATTTCTAGCTGGATCTCACTTTTCTCATCCACACCTTGTTTCAGCAGGGGCATGGGGCTCCTGGGGTGAAGGCGGGGCTCCTGGCCAGCAGCAGGAAGCTCTCTGTTTTGGCTGCTGTCCTCCCCACTGGTGGGATGCTCTCTGGGCCTGGTGCCATTTCCAGGTTGCTGACTGCTTCTGCTCCAAGCAGGAAGGCCTGGGACGTGGCCCGCGTTTCCTTCTGGGGTCCCGAGGTCCTGAGCCAGCCTGCTTCCTCCACATGGTCTCAGCTTGTTTTCCACACACAGACGGAGGCTGTGGCTTGTACTGAGGGCATGCACATTCCATCCTCCTGGGAGGAGACCTGCAGTTCCTCTCTACCTGGTGTTTCTATTTCTCAAAGTCTCTGGATTCCTTTGAGTATTATGGATAAAGGACCAGAGGTCTCCAAATCAGGACCCTGTCCGGCTGTGCATCGACCCAGGAGTATCCTGGGGAAGGGCAGCCTGTACAAGCAGAGTCCTCACACTTGAGGCTGGAGGTGCTGGCAGTCACCGTAACTGTACAATTCATGTTCAAACTGAGAGCAAGGGGAAGGGCAAGATCAATTAAAATCACATGATTTAAAGTATTTATTTTAAAAAGAATATGTATCCATGTACATCAGAAAAAAATAAAAATACTTCTCAATAGCATTGTCTGAATAAAACACTTTAGCATATGCATTAAATTAAAAAAAGTTCTAGACAATATCTAAATTGATACCGGTACTTTAACAAAACATTTTTCAAATTTCTTTTTATAATTTTTTTTTCATTAAAATAGCTGCAGGCTACAAAACTTTGGCCTTTTCAAACTTTCAAGACATAGTTTCTTTAAAAAAATACCCTGTATGTGCTGAGGTGAGAAAATGTAAAGAAGAATCTGTTCAATTCTCTTTCAGTTGCTCTCTCTCTCTCTAAATATATATACACACACATATATATATGTAATATACACATCCATCCATACATACACACATATTGTACCGGTGATTGAATGCGGAATGCTGTATCAGTTAGCTCTATCTCTAACACTTTCATTGTATCTTATTTATTTATTAGTTTTGGGGACAAGGTCTCACTAGGTTGCTGAGGCTGGCCTTGAACATGCTATCCCCCTGCCTCAGCTTTCCATGTTGCTGGGGTTACAGGAGAGCCATGCCCAGCTTCAACTCTATACATTTTTATTCTCAAATATTGAATATTTTCCAGATAAATGTTTTGCCTCCAAAGTACCATTTTTGCCCCAATTTTATAAAGCAAAGTGCGACAAATAATATATTTTTAAATATTTTAAAATATTTTTATTAAATTTATGTACTGCAAAAGCATAGACCTCAATTTTATCTCATTCAGTATGGAATAGACTTATACAAATTTAGTGTTTCCAATTAAAAATTGGAACTCCAGCAGAAGATTCTTGTGTGTTGGTGTACTCTGGGACCCAGTGGTTCTGAGCAGGCTCCTTCCTGGGTTGAGTAATCCTTTAGTTTGTCCCCTGTTGTCACCAGGACATTTGTCCTTTGATCCACCTGCCACGGAGAAACCTTTACCATGTGTTTCCTTGAATATCTGACTGATGTCCACCAACTTGGAGAAAATGACAACTACATCAGAGCCCTCCACAAAGCCTTCGAAGTCTCGGTACGAAACTGGGGTTGATCCCCAACATACGTTGTGTCACACAGCTGCCATCAATCCTTTGTTTTGAATCGTGACATCGACGTTGTCACAGTGACACTGTGCATTGTCTCCTGTGTGTCTGCATGTGTGCCAATTCTGATAACTGGCTTTTAAACTCGTGGGACAACATTATGAATTGTTTGTTCTTCAGTAATATCCAGCAAAATTCTAAATGGCTGGCTAGTCTAGCAAAATCGCTCTTCTTTGTTATTCAGGAAAGGATGAGACCTGAGCTCACTACTCCTTATTTAGTTTAAAAAGTTCTTTATGTATCTAAACTAATGGAATGTTGATATTTCAATTAAAACCATTTCAATTTTTTTAATTGTTTTTACAAATATATCTGCATTCATTTTTAAAGTTATGTATTATGCTCACAAAATTTGGCATTTTCAAAACTTTCAATAACTTTAGTTTTTCAAGAAAATGCATGAAACAGGTCTATCAAGAAGTGATCTGCGAGTGGAAGGCGCGTGTTGGCGAGATTTCCAAGCTGTGATTAAAGGCCCGAGAAAATCAACAGACAGGAGGAAAACTGACTTCAGCTCAGGGTTTCAGCAGCTCCACTGATGGTCTGGCTCCACTGCTCTGGGCCTGTGGCAAGGCCGGGAACAGGGTGGAGCAGGGCAGCTGGCCCCTGGCTGCTGGGAAGGAGGGAGATTGGGAGACAGACAACCCGATCCTGGAGACAAGAGATGACCCTTGGGCAGCCCCCTGGACACACTCCTTTCATATAGGTGTGGGTGGGTCCATCCCTCCCAGTGGACCCCTGCGTATGCAGCCAGCAGGGGCCAACCCATCCATGAGGTCAGAGCCCCCTGACCAATCACTTCCTAAGTGCTCTCAACACTGCTGCCTAGGGGCCAACTGTCAACACGTGAGCCTTTGGGGACGGTCCAGATGCATGGCACGTACTTGCAGTATCTATTTCTAATAATTAGCTTTGAAAGGAAGTGTCAGCTGCTCCTAATTTTAAATGGCCCTTTTCCTGAAAATTGCCAGGAGCTCCTCAAGAAACACCTGTTCATTTTATTTAGTTAAGTTGAGCTTTGTTTTGCACAGAGTGCATTTGTCACTGTGGTCTCTCTCTCCTGCAGTCTTTGTGCACTATGACTTCCTCTGTTAACTGACTCCCCGGAAGGAGCTGTGACGGTGGCAGGCCACCGGGCCAAGGAGCCCAGCTGCCCTGCCTCCATGCGCTCCTGGCCTGGGGCTCCGTCTCCGGTTCAGGACACAGAGAGGGGTGGTTTTCAGTCCTTGGCCCCTGTTCCTCTTGTGGCCACCTTTTCCTTTTCCTCGGACGTCCTAAAATGCAAGTACAGCTGGTGTCCACTCTGTCAATTACTGGAGTTTTGTTTGTTTGGTACTGGAAATTGAGTCCAGGGCTCTTTTCCAACTGAGCCACCTCCCCTTTTCTTAAATTTCGAGACAAGGTCTCACTAAGTTGCTAAAGCTGACTTTGAATTTACAATCCTCCTGCCTCAGCCTCCCAACTGCTGGGATTACAGGCATTTTTTGCTGCAGTCTCTTGGGTATGTGTCCTGAATATTCAATTTGGGGGTCTCACCTATGCTAGGCACCCATGCCAGGCAAGTGCTATGTCACTGAGCCACACCTGCAGACTGCGTTTTTGTTTTTGTTTTTATATTTTTGATACTGGAGGTACTTACCCATTGAACCACATCCCCAGCCCTTTTTTGTATTTTACTTAGAGGCAGGTCTCACTGAGTTGCTTAAGTTCTCACTGAGTGGCTGAGGCTGGCTTTGAACACATGATCCTCCTGCCTCAGCCTCCCAGCCACTGGGATTACAGGCACGCGTCACTGCTGCTGGCACACTGCAGACCTTGCTGGGTGCCATAGAGGAGGACACCTAGCCTCTTGGAGGTGGCCTGTGGTCTGTGGGGGTCTGGGGTCTTCCTTCCTGCCAGGGAAAGCCAGCTCTTCTGAGCAGGTCAGCTGCAGAAGGTAGCAGTCGTGTCTTCTGGCTGGAGTCCTGCTCGGCTGCGCCTGGCTGATTGATGCACAGGCTCCCTGGGCCGCCACTGCCATTCATCGGAACTGCTGATTTCCAGGGGCTTCACCATATCACATCTCTTTCTGCACGTTAAAGCATTGCATTGGGAGATGGGAAAAAGTGAATTTGTAAAATAAACTGTACACTACAATTCAAAAGTTCCTATATTGATTTAAAATGTTGATTTGTTACTATATGTAAAAGCAGTTTAAGATATTCCCCTAATTTAACCTGGATACCCTCTCTTACTGTCTGTCTCTGTCTTTCTCTGTATGTCTACCTGTCTACCTGTCTACACAGGCATGCTTATCAATACCGCTGTACGCAGAGGGAGAAACCTTCCCCTGGTGAATTAACAGCTTCCCGCACTTCCGCTCGCTGGCTTGGGGAGCATGGAGGCTGCGGGCACCTCTTGCTGAGAAGCGGCTGGCACCCTAGTTTCCCACCGTGGGCCTGCACTGCCCCCTGCTGCCCTCCAGGAGCACGTCCGCGCTGTTCACTTGCTGGAGAAGGAGCCTGGAAGCAGCAGCCCACAGGCCTTTCCTGAGTGGAACTGGAGTCTCCCTCGGGGTTGATGGCCACCTGCCCTAGTCAGGGTAGTGACTGATGACTGATCGCATCAGGATGGTAAATGCTCAGCACTGTGTTTTTACTCTTAATGTTCGTACCTGCTCATCCTAATCGGGTCAGACTGTGCCCTCAGTTCTGGGTAGACATGGTACGTACTGTGATCACTTAGGAAGAGCTCATGGCTCTTTCTCTGCTAGGTACGGGAACATCTGTGGGAACGTCACATCCAGCCAACTTGCCCCTGAGCTGTCCCACATGGGCCACATGAAGGCTGCCAAGAGAGCCCTCAGAGGTGCCCCTCGGGGCTGCGGCACAGGGGCCACGGCGCTGCAGCTGCTGGGCTCTCAGTGGTCTGGCTGTGTGACATCCACCAGTGGTTGGCCCCCTGAGGTCATCAAGTTGGAGGCGTTGCACTGGCCTCCGTTCAGAGGAGCACCAGAACACTCTACAGCCCACAAACTCACGTCCCTAAGGAGCTCTCAATCTCACGGAAAGCACCGGGGGTGAATTCCAGATGAAAATAAGTCAGAGGTATGCACGTCTCCAACAAAGTCAAAAACATGGAGCAGAGAAGAACGGAGTCCTCCGCGTGATCTTTTCCGCATTTCCTAAAGTATGTCGCCAATGTTCTCTAAAGTAAAACAGGGTGTTCTATTACCAAGAAAACACTGGCAGTTGGTTTAAAATGAGCATCTTTGATTATCAAAAGAATAACCTCGTTTGCACAGTAGACTCTCATTAGCAACGAGATAGGATTTCATAAGATCTCTTTTTTTCATTATCTACTGACATGAACATTCTTTTTTATCAAAAGTTCTGAACGGTCAGGCTATTAAATCTGTCTTGCATTCCTAAGACTAAGATGGTGAGGGTTATTATTTTAACATTGTACACAATTCTTCTAATGTTTAATTTATAATTGTTAGAGATTGATTTATCATCATCTTATCAGATCTTAGATATCAAGACTTCAACAGTTTTAGAAATGATTGGATGCATTTATAACCTAATATTCCTAATATTATATTATAATAGCTGGATTTATAATTCAATAGTTTATAATAGTTTTATAAACTATGCTTTATAAACTATGGATTCGATTTTCAGATTCTCATCTTTATGTGTGTTAGAACAATTGTTATTACTCTTATCTAATTTGCTAACATTCATCCTTGATGGAACCTAGGTAATCCGGCTAACCCTAAAATTTGAATGGTTCTTAACTTTTATTATTTCTTTAGTTTCCCTCCCTCAACACACACAGTTTCCTTTTTATTACTTTTTGAGGTGATTCATGGCTTCACGGAAAACAATCTATTTTGTTGATTGTTACAATGAAGAGCCTCTGCCCTGTGTGATTTAATATTTTGACCCCACAGTTCAAAACTGGACCTGAAAGACCCTACTTAATTTTAAGAACTAGTTCATTATTATTTTTATTTCTTCCATTTTCTTTTTTACAGTAATTTTCATTTTTTATTGTAAGTAGTATTTTTTAAATTCTGTAAAAAATTTTTTTAGAAAAAATTTCGTTCATGATTTAAATTATGGAACGATTATTTAAATCATTTAATATTTATATTAAGATCAACTTACCTACATTTCTATTTTTACCTGTTCTGTTTTTCACCGACATTGTGGACATCTAGAAAAAGTCTCTCTCTGAAACCACGGGTAAGCAGAGCGCCCTTCGGCCTGGGGAGCTGACGGCAGCGCGCATGGGCCCTGATGCATCTGCCGGCAGCGCTCAGCCCGCACCTGGGAGAGGTGAGGCAGGTGAGGCAGGTGGGAAAGAAGCCGAAGAAACGCCTGCGAGGTTCTGGGATCTGGTGGGCATCGCCGACTGGGGCGGGTCTCGTGCTTTCCTCTAGACAGTTCCAAGAGTGTGTGAGCAAGTAGCTCAGTCCACTGACCGAAGGTGGAGATTCAGCTGAGCTGTGAGCGACAGTCTGCCTCCGGGTGCGGGGGAGTCCATCAGCAAACAGCCTGCAGTGTGGGCAGTGTCGGGGCAGGGTCCACTGGAAGGCTTCCCCAGGAGCCCAGACTGAGAGGAAAGTCCCCAGGGCCTGGGTGACAGTAGTGCTGCTGGATTGGAAGGTGCTAGTGACAATCTTGCCAGTCAGGGAGGCATTAGGGACAGAAGAGGGAGGGTATGCATTGGCCGGGAAGTGGGATGTTTTAAAACCTGTTACGGAGAGTTTGAAAGCAAAGCTGGGGTAACAAACCTGCCCACTGTATACCTGCTGCTTGTCTTTAATCGTCAACAAGGTCACCACGTCATTGTACCTACCCCGAGTCTTTTGGAAAAGAGGTCTGTGGACCCCACGGGTCAATGACACTCAGCTTCTGGGATGACGGCTGCGGGCCTGCCTGTCCAGAGCCGTGAGCTCCCTCCCTCCTGCTCTCCCCACGTGGCAACACGGGCTGTGCTGACAGGTCATTGGCCATTGACAAAACTACCCATTGAGAGGGTGCATTCTGATGATCCCTAACAAGTGTGAGACCACTGCCACAGCCAAGATACAGACCATGCACAAATGCCGGAATGTTCCCTCCTGCACATCTGTCTGTGGCCACTGACCAGCTTTCCCTAACTGCCGCTCGTCATCCTAAACTTCTGTGTAAACAGGCGACATAATGAGCTCCTCGTGCCTGTCTCCTCTGGTGGACCACGTGGCCTCAAGGTTCACCACGGTCAGTGCAGGCCCAGGCGGGCCATTCCTGTGAAGACGTCCTGGTGGATGGAGAGACCACACGGTTCAGCCCTTCTCATGGTGCGGGTGGCGACACTTGGCTGGCCAGCTTTGGGCTACTGTGATCGCAGACCACAGGACACTGACACACAACCTCACGTGCCCGGGTCCGCACTCCTGCATCAGTGCCCCGGAGTGGCACTGCTCAGTGCTGTGAAAAGCGTGAGTTTGACTTTGTAGGAAACTGCCAACCCTTTGCAGAGTGGCTCCATTGTCTCGCATCCCCACTTGCCATGGGTCAGTTCCTGGTCTGCGTGTTTGTGACGTCATTCTATCGAAGAGCGGCCCTTAGGTGAGCATGTGGGGCTCGATCACGCTGGTTTTAATCTGGGTCTCCCTTGTGGAATCCGTCTTCAGCATCTTCCCGAGTACTCCTGGGTCATGCGTGGTGTTTTGCTAGCGTAGCGCTTTTGCCTGTTATGTTTAGCGAGTGGTCCCCTCCTTATCGTTCTGCATGAATCTCTTGGTCAGATGTGTGTTTTGCAAATATTTGTTCCACCTCTGTGACTTTCTTTTTTGTTTTCTTGAAAATATATTTCAGAAGCACTTTTTAAAGTTAAAGATTCATTTATCTTTTAAAAATATTTTGTGTTTCTTATTTCCTTTCTCTGAAGCTATTTCCACAGGGAAATGATAGTCCTTTCACAAACAATGCTGGATTGTAAATACACTTGGAAAAAATGAAACTCAGCATTTCACATCATGAATTAAAATTATCTTGGTATATAGCAAAGACCTAAAATGTGAGATTTAATTACAAAATTTTTAGAGGAACATGAGAAATAATGACACTGGTTTAGACAAATGTTTTCTTAAAGCAAAAAATACAGGAAAGGTAATTTGTCTGCATACAGACCCTCTGTCTTATTGCTAATATCTTTCTGTAGCATTGATACATGGTGCCCTCTGAATGTAGCATGCTTTTCTTTTCTGCCTGATGAGTGCTGTTCTGTAACATCCCAGGGCTCCAGTGCAGTCCAGGAAGGCGATGGCAGTGGCTATGCAGGGTAGTGACCTCCCCGAGGACTGCAGCAGTGTTAGAGACAAAAGCAAGCAGTGTCCAGCAGAAGCTGGAGACCTGGGAGGGAGACTTCCCATGTCCACATGCCTAATGTTGACATAATTTGTTAGTCAGCTCTCCATCCCTGTAACCAAAGGATCTGACAGGATCAACTTAGAGGAGGAAAGACCTATTTTGGCTCAGTTTCAGAGGTCTCAGTCCATGGCTGGTCAACTCCATTGCAGAAACATCCTGGTGGAAGGACATGGCAAAAGAAAGCCACGCAGTCCCTCATGGCATCTGGGAAGCAGAGGGAGGGACAGAGAGGAAGGGATCGGAGACAGTCCCCACAGGCAAGATTTCCTCCAGCCATGCTCACCTGCTTACAATTACTACCCAGTAGTCCATTTGAACTATTAACCCATCAAGTGGATTAATCCACTGATGGCTTCAGAGCCCTCATATCTAACCATTGCCTGAAAGCCCCACCTCTGAACCTTGCCATTGAGGACCATGCTTCCAATACTTGAGCTTTAGGGACACTCCAGATCTAAACCATAGCACTCAGGATATTCTCAGTAACAAAGATAAGACTGCCAATAAGGAGTGACTTTTCTGTTTGCTGTAGAAACATCTTTCCTACTGTTTCAACTCTGCAAACAGCTGCTTCATATAAGAAAACAGCTTGGACCTCGAAATTCACGTCTCTTGGCCTACCACCCTACACGGCATCTTAGGTCGCAGACACTGCCAATCCATGCTAGTTCCTGCCTTGGAAGACCCCAAGTCCCCTGGAGCCCAGACCCACAGCCTGGGTAGGCCCTCATGGCCTGTCTTCACTCTGCATTCCCACCCTCCCACAGCCCTGCTAACCCGGTGTGTGACCAGCAGGTCCTGGAGGTCTTTGTGGGAGAGTCAGCACGTGCTGCCTTGGATCCCTTCTTGCTGCTCTATCCTGTCATTTCTGTTCTTTCTGTATTGCATTTCTGTAGCCCAAATAGAACCATGAAGGATATAAAAAGTAATCCATTGTTTTTTCACCATTGCTCGTATCCAGTGTCTTAGGATTGTCTTGGCCCCTCCATGCCACGTCACCCCGGCTTTCTCCGATGTGTGTTCTGCTGCGTTGCAGAAACAAAGGTGCCTCACTGTAACGTCATTTAGGAAGGATGTCTCACTCCGGTTGTAACTGGACGGGAGCAGTCCGGCTCCAGTGCCCCCGTTCAGAGCCCTGAGACAGCACTGTGATCTGGGATGCAGTGGAGAACCTAATGAGCGCTCCAGCTGCCACCACTGAAAAACCACATTGAAAATAAGCTTCTCTAGTGGCAGCCCCGGAAGCCACGTCAATGACACTTCACAACCCTATAGGCAAGCTCACCGTTTTAAAAAAAAAATTATTTGTTCTAATAAGTCACATGTGAAAGTAGAATGCATTCATGCATTTTGTTAAGTCATACATAAATGGAGTGTAACTGCTCATTTTTCCAATGGCAGGGAGGACGGCAGGCCGCACTAGCTGTAGTGCAGCCCTGCTGCTACATTGTTGCAAGTTTGAGAGGAAGATCATGCTCTCAGCATACTCCCTCAGTAACTGCCATGGTGCTGAATGCTGGTGAGGCAGGGACACACATGGACACCACATGGACACTGCATGGATGCACATGGACACCATGTGGACACTGCAGGACACTGCATGGACACCACATTACTATCATGTGGACACTGGGTGGACACCATGTGGCTACCATGTGGACACTGGGTGGATACCACATGAATTCCACATGTTCTCTTCTTGGAGGCCACATAGATTCCACATGGACTCTGCTTGGACATCATGTGGATTCCATGCGGACACTGCTGGTACACCACATGGATTCCATGTGGACACTGCTTGGATGTCACGTGGACAACCATGTGGACACTGCATGGATGCCATGTGGATACCATGTGGACACTGCATGAATGCAATGTGGATACCATGTGGACACTGCATGGACACTACATGGATTCCATGTGAACACTGCAAGGACTCCATGTGGATACCATGTGGATGCTGCTTGGATGCCACATGGATACTACATGGACACTGCATGGATACCACATGGATTCCATGTGGACACCACTTGGACACTGCACGTAACTGCATTCCAGTTTGAATAAAGCTGTTCTTGTGCAAGCTTGTGAAGGGCAAGTGGGGACAATGATCTATACTATTCAGAGCCTGGAGAGCACACTTGTGAAATCTAAGTTTTTGAGGAAAGCTCTAGTGTTACGTAGACCGTGCAGCACTCTGCTCTCTTTAGTTGAGCATGTTCAAATTATTCTCCTCACCTTCCTGCTTGGCCTGTCTGTGAAACACGTTGGTATTTGTCCTTGGGCCTCCTGCACCCGTGGTCCCGGGTGCGTGCATGTCCTGAATGAGTTCTGCTCATCATGCAGTGGCTGAGCGTCCCCTGCTGCAAGGCTGCTCTGAGGCATGTTTGCAAAGATGTGGACGTCCCCATGCTGGCCCGGCCCCAGCAAGACCCACTCGGTCTGGTTGCACACCTTCTTCCAGGAGTTCAGAAAGTCCTCTCGCCTGCTCAGCTCTGCGCTGTGGATGTGATCTTGCTCTTGGAGGTCTCCCACAGCTGGCGATTATGTTATAATTCACTGGATTAATTCACTGAAGGTGTTAGTGGAAGGTATCCATGTGGCTTGGCATGCGTGGCCCTCAGAGGTCGATAAAGAGATCTCTTACCTGTACAGAGAAAGTAGAAGAAGCCACTGATTCCAAGGCAGTCCTCGTCTCCAGAGGAATCAGGCTGGACTCCCTGGACAGCTGGGAACAGAAGGCACACAAGTTCACCTGGCCTGTCACCTGGTCTGGTGGACTGAGCACAGTGCTCCCTGATCAGCCTCTCAGAGTGCAGTGCAGGCCCCTCCACCAGTGAATGTGAACTCCCGAGGAGCTGGGCTGGGGAGCACTCGGGGACGCGCTGCAGCGCTACGGGAATTCCCAGATGCCCTGCTCTGCAGAAGGCGCCCAGCCACGCGCCAAGTCCCAGGAGGGACTGGGGCTGCACAGATTAGCAGTTTGCCCCATTTGGACATGGAATTCTCCTTTGGAAGCTGACAAATCCGTGGGCAAACATGGATTTTGTGATACTAAAAAATCTTGGAGTGATTATGCACCACTTCATGTAGAAATTACATAATGGATCTGCTATTACTGTATCTTAAGATTATTTTGAAGGAATGATTTACTGGACTTCATAAGACTTGCTCAAACACTACGTTTTTTTGAATCTCTCTATTTAGAAGTAATTCTTTACTTCTTGAGATTTAGCCAAAAGTAATTTGCTTTGTTCATGGAACTTTTAAAGATCACAAATAATTATAATCATTGTGAATTTATAGACAAACCAGATATTCTAATTGAACTGAACTTTAATTAGAATCATAGACATCAGTTAGCCTGGGGACAGATGCTACGGATCGGGACGGCATATGGGGTTTGTGAGATTGATAGTGTTGCACTTGGTGGAGGCTTTGGAGGAGTTATCAGCAGCAGGCCAGCTGGGCAGCTGTACCTCCTCTCACTGGGACCCCTGTCAAGGGGGAGGATGAAAGAGTAACCTGCAGACCTGAGGCTAGCTAACTTCGGAAGGGAAGAGGCCCTGAGTGGGCAACTTATTCCAGAAAGTGAAAAATGCACTAGCAGAGGGAGCATGCAGGAGCCTGATTCTCCCTGAGGGCACAGCACTTGGCACTGGAGAGTTTTCCTCCTGGAAAAGGGCTGAGGAGACCCTTCCACACTCCAGCATACCCTGCCACGTGGAGGAAAGGCCCGGAATGGCTACAAGGACCACGAGAAGCTACCAAAGCCTCTGTGGACCTGATGGCAAATGTGGGTTAGTCCAATCAGAGCCAGAGTGTCTCGTGGGTGTTGGAACCACACCACACAGTCACATCTGGTGAGTGTTATGCGTGTGACCGGCAGTGGGCATGGGTGGAGAAATCCCTAAAAGGAGAAAAGCAGCTGGTGTCCCAGGCAAAGTTGGCACCAGAAGCAGCGTACCTGAGCATGATCCCAGGCGTTGGGTGAGGTCACTGAGTTGCAGGGCACCTCCCACACACCTCTCCAAGCCTGTGCGACAAGCAGGCAGTACGATAGCCCTGCAGGTGCACAGCTGTTCTGCGGTGTCCTGAGTGTCACTGAGACTTCACGACTGACCAGGGAGTGGAAGAGATGCGCTCACGAGGGCCGAAGTTCCTGTGGGGAAATGCTGTGAAGCCCCAGGTGGAAGGCGGCAGCAAGCGCTCAGGACGGCCAGAGGGAAGTGCACGGCAGCCGCAGAGCCCCAGCTGTCTGCGCTGGGCAGAGGCCCTGCCCTGCTGGACTTTCTGTGTGCTTCGCCCCGGGCACAGAGCCCCGTGGGCTAGGAGCTGCTGGGGCAGGAGTCTGGGGTGTGCACCTCCAACCCTGTGTCTGGAACACGGGCGGTGCTTTAGTCCGTCTTCGTGATTCCAGACCAGTTTTCAAAAGCCCAAAGGATCCCCTGCATCGCTTGGAGGAGGCAGTAGGTCCTCAGGGGCTCAGAATGCAGACAACGCCCACGCCTCCACGGGGGACCACCCAGGCCAAGGCACGCCGGGGATGAAGGAGTGGGCACCTGGGCACGCCAGGACAGCCGCACGGGGCAGCTGCCGCGTGCCACTCAGCCTTGCCTTGGCCGTGAGGAGGCCACCCCAGGGCTCCCAGAGCCACCACGGAGGCTCAGCTGGAGGCAGGTGCCTGCCCAGGGCTCGCTTGCTTGGCCTCCACCAGAGGGTCCCTGTCCTCCTCCCTTTGTGGCCCACCTTCCTCTTCCCAGAGCTCCGCTCTGCCCTCTCTACCCCCTCCATTCTCATCCCTTATCATCACTAATCTAATTCATCACAAACTGAGCATGAGCCTGTTCCGTTAGGAAACAACAGCAGCAATAAAGAAAGGTAAGACATGAAGCCTAACAGGATGCAGACAGCCGCTGACCGGTAGAAACACGGTTAGTGATCTGTGCAGATGAGTTCTTCCATGAGGTCCCGTGTGCATCTTTAACCTGGTTACTGAAAGGAAAAGTACAATATATTCTATTTTGCAACTTGTGTTTCTACACAGGTGACTGGGAAGTTGGCTCCCTTCATCCTGTCCATTGGCATAGCGATGGTCACACGATAGGCACTGAATGCAGGAGTGTGTCCGCTGAGGAATGGGTGCTGTCCAGGGCCAGCCATGTGGACAGCTCTAGTTGTTGAAAATGACAGTGGAATCGGTGCCCTTGACTTGGCTGCCTTGCAGACTCACACACTGTGATACCCTGTGTCCAGCACTGGAAGTGGGGTCCAACTGGCTGGCCAAAAACAGAAGGTCCTCATGGTCTCCATGACCAATTCCCAGTCAGACGGCTCCCAGAGGGTGGCCATGGGGCTCTGGCAGCCCCGGCATGAGTGCGCCAACGCACTGTGTGGCGTGGGGAGATGAAGCTGTGTGTTCACGCCCCTCCTGGCTCTCAGTCCTCAGTGAGCCTGTCTCGGGCAGCTGGTCCAGGCTGTGTAGGTGGATTTTGCCTTTACCAGGCTGGCCTGAGGCTGCAGGGGACCTCCTGATCCTCTGGGTCTACTTAGCACTAAGACTCTCATGGAGGACTCTGTGGTCGGCCCAGGGAACAGAGAAGTCACTGGGAGCAAGGAGCCTGGGCCCTGAGCAGCTGCATGCAGGTCACCCCTCTCCTGGCTTTCCCCCAAGTCTGTAGGACAGAGGGAGTCGGAGGAACTGTGGGGCACAGCCCCTGGGCTTGGGGAACTACCTGAAGGCAGATGGCCTATCCTGAGTACAGGAATTATCCCGATTGTTCTCCAGGTTCCTGTGCACTCTCAGGGTGAGGCTGCCTGGGCCTGGGGAGCTGCAGAGCCAAGGACACAGGCTCCGAGGTGCAGGGCTGGTTCGGGAGCCAGGAAGACGGACCTGAGCAGAATCAGAGAGGTTGCTCCGGGGAGGGAGAGCCCAGGGGCAGGTGGACCTGAGCAGAATCAGAGAGGTTGCTCCGGGGAGGGAGAGCCCAGGGGCAGGTGGGAAGCTGGCCGGCCGGCCGTGCTGAGCCTATCCCATTCCTGGGGCCCTGCACTGTCACTTGAGCCCTTTCCCCTGGATCTCATAAATCAGGGATTTCTAGCAGGTTCCACGAATGTGTTTCCTTGCCTTGGTGGCATGTTTTGGTGTTCTGTCGTATTGTTAATTTCTTCTTACTGACTGTTGAGCATGCGTATATTCATTTCATGTGCATTATGTAAATATGACTCTACATTTCTAACTGTGTTTACATACCTGCATATATAAGCGTGTGTTATAATCGTAATGCATGTAAGTTCTTTAGGTGTACTGGCCGCTTCCACTTGAGGACGTGGCTCCAGGCTTCTCACCCGCACAGCAGACGGCTCCCTCTCCATCACTTGTGTGGTGTTCTGGGCCCTTTGCACAGGCTCAGCACAGCACAGTTGATTGGGCAGCACCTTCTTTGCACTAATAACAGGTAGGCAGTTTTTGGGCTCTACATTGGCCTAACTTATGGGTCATGTGTGTTCATGTGACTTTAAAACACACCTGCGAATCCTGATGCAGAGTCCAAACACATGCCCTTGAACTTGGCAGTGGCTCCAAGAATCCATCTAGGGGACTCAGACAAGGGCCAGGCTAGAAGAGGGCATGGGGATTCAGTGGGTTTCTCTTGGGAAACTCTCTGGGAGCTTGGGAGCCATCTCAGAGTTTGGGCTTCCTTGAGCTTCCAGGTGGGTTTCTCCTGGGCCCTTGGGCTTCCAGGTTGGTTCCCTGGGCCCCAGGGCTTCCAGGTGGGTTCCCCTGGGCCCCAGGACTTCCAGGTGGGTTCCCTGGGCCCCGGGGCTTCCAGGTGGGTTCCCCTGGGCCCCAGGACTTCCAGGTGGGTTCCCTGGGCCCCGGGGCTTCCAGGTGGGTTCCCCTGGGCCCCAGGACTTCCAGGTGGGTTCCCTGGGCCCCGGGGCTTCCAGGTGGGTTCCCCTGGGCCCCGGGACTTCCAGGTGGTTTTACCCGGGCCCCGCAAGTCCCTGTTTCGGTTCTTTATCTCCTTGTTGTCCTTTAGCTCCATGGAGATTCAGGTGACCATGGCCTGCTTTTCCTATTTCAGGCAAGTATCCACGGCTTAGTGGCTTCCAAAGCTTGACTTTGCAGTGTGTTCCGCTACCTGGTGAAGCTCCAAGTGCGGACGAGATGCAGCGCAGTGGGTCGAAGGAGATCCCACCACAAGGCGCGTCCTCGCGTGGCCGCCCCTCCCTGCACCCGGGAGGAGGCGCTCCGTGGAGCGAGGGTCCCTGCAGGGTAGCTGTGGAGATGAGGCCACACTGCAGCAGGGGACCTACTGGCGTGGCTGTGCCCTCCTGAAAAGACGATGCTACTTGAAGACGAGGCAGGGTTGCGGGATGCAGCCCAAGCCGAGGAACGCCTAGGCCACTGGAGCTGGAGGACAAGGACTCCCTGAAGCCTCCAGGAGCGTGGCCTTGCTGTCATCTTGACTCCAAACTCTGGCCTCCACAACTGTAAAAGGAAGGATTTCTGTTATTTCAAGTCAGCTGGTACTGTCACTAGTTACGTCAGCATGAAGGACACAGCAGAGAACTGGCACGGCCCCGATGGCACCGCCAACGGAAGTCCAGCCGGGCGAGTTTGAATCTCAGGGACAGCGCTGGCTGTGGCAGCAGGGACAGCCACGGACGGGGCGGGCGCAGTCGCTGTGGGTCCACGGAGGCTGTTGGTGTGGGGCGCTCGCGCAGCCTCGGGCGAGGGCCTCTGGCCCATCCTCTTCCCTGCAAGGCCTGCTGCCTCTACACCGATCTGCAGAATGGGCGGACGACTACTGCAGGTCCGTCACTGAGGGGAGGAAGGATTCGCTTTCAACCCCTTCTCCCCTGACTTTATCGGCACGGGCTGACTGTGGAAGAGATTTCCATGTGCTTCTGAGAACTCACCAAAGTGAAAGGGAAGATGTCTCCGGAGAGCTCTGCAGCCCCAGAATTCATGGCTTCTTGACAGCGCACATCCACCCTAGAGGAGGCACCAAGGGAGGCCCTTCATCTTTCCCTGTGAACTGCTAGGAATGATAGGAGGGTGTGAGGGGGAGGGAGAAGGAGGGGGGCAGAGGGACAGAGGGAGAGAGGGGGCAGGGAGAGGAAGGGGGAGACAGGGGGAGAGGGAGGGAGAGGGACAGAGGGAGAGGGAGGGGAGGGCATGAGGGGAGGGAGAGGAAGGGGAGAGGGAGAGGAGGAAAGAGAAAAGGATTTGTTTAAAACGAGTGAGCCAAGAGAACACGGAAGAGCTTGGAGTGATGGGGACCCGCGTGGTCTTGAGTTTTCTCCCATTAAAGGGGACAGCACTCACTACTCAGGCCGCCCAGCAGCAAGTGACCACCCTGCAGCAGGGGCGGGTGCCATGTTCCTGCAGAGGTGCATCTGGAACGCGTCCTTTGGTTGTGGAGTGCGCTCCAACCTTCACAGTTGTGGGAATTCGACTTAGATCTTGACTTGATTTAAGGCAAGAGAATGAGAAGACAGAAGGGTTTTCCTGGCGACTGATATTTTCTGGAGAAATTACTATAGCCAGAACTTTCAAGGACCTCTAAATGTTTTTGGAAACTCACATGAGAAGCGGAATTCCGAGCCTTTCTCTGCAGCGGGCTGTGCCTTGCTCCTGAGGCGTGTTCCTCACTGGAGTGCTGCCCCCGACCACAGGCTGTCCAGTCCTCGCTGGAGGGCAGCATCGGCTCAGGTCACTCGCTGTGCGAACCGGGACTCTGGGAGCTTGGGCGTGAGGGCTTTGCACTCACTCTGGTGTCCCCACGCCGCACCAGGTGTCTCTTCTGGCAAGAGTTTGACATTTGTCCACCTAGAAATTCCTAGAAACCTGAGAACTTCCCCACCCTTAGAATAAAATGGCTTCCCGCCTACTGACTCGCCAGGCGCCCAGGCCCCACGCTGGCTCTGCTGAGGGCTCTGCTGGCCTCAGCTCCTTCTCCTCTGTCTTTGCTTTAGCGCAGGCTTTTCTTCTCAGAAGGGAAGACCTGGACCCCAAGCAGGGGATGATGCACCTGCCAACCGGCTGCAGATGCCTCCCTGTCTCACGGGCTGAGGACAGGCGTTCAGTTCACTCACTGTCCCCACTGCGGTCTGACCACCAGCCTCACTGCACCCCAAGGTCTCACTCTGGTGGGGATGAGCCTTCCAGCTTAACGTGCCTCCTGTGGCAAGGGAACGCGCGGTGTGCTCAGGTCACTCAGCTCCTTAGTGCAGGGGCTTGCTTCCTGGGCAGCTGCAGAGAGTTCAAAGCCTTCCTCCAACTGAGAACATTCTGCAAGTCAAACCTCGTGAACGTGTGTGCCCTGCTTCTGAGCCTGCGGGGCTACAGTCGCAAGGGTTGGAAGTCCCTCAGCAGTGTAGCCTGTGGTGAGCAGGCACTTCCTGTTGCTGGTGGGTTCTGGAGAGGAAGACCGGCCCTTTTGTCCCCATTGTCCTAGGGCAGTGTTCTCTCCACCTCCCGGCTTCTCTTGAGCCTGCCGCTCCACCTGCCCGAGACAGTGCCACAGGGGCAGAGCAGCCACGGTCCCCTCTTCCCAGGGAAAGGCTCTTATCTTTCTCCAATTACGAGGGCAGTGACCGTTGCTGAGGTGCCCCTGTAGGTGTGTTGGGAGAAGGAAGTGGAGGAGGATGTTCTGTTTTAAAAACAAATGGCAGCCCATGGCCAAGGGCACCGACCATTGAATCCTTGAATTCTGTACGGTGGCCACATGCGTAGCCAACTGTCCATCTCCCAAGTTTAGCTGGAGGTCATTTCTCTAACCCCCAAGTGGTCAGCCTCCTCAGCCTGCTGCTCTTCTGCCAGCTGTGTCCATAGTGATCAGTACCCTTTGCCAGGCTTCTGCCCAGCACATGGTAGGGCACCACCCAAATTCGTGGTCAGAAGGCCATGACCCAAGGTCCACACATTCAAATGATTGATAATTGAATATTTATTGAATTTTGTGTGTGAAGGGCCAACAGAACATAATAGACGAGACTTTCCCTTCACACTTTAGATTTGAAGACGACAATATTCTAACATATTTTATGTTGGGTTTTATTCATTTTCAGTTTAAAAAGAGCAGAATAAAGTTTGGCTTGCAGTGTGGGACGTGCCGTTGCCAGTTCACCTGTCCTACTGAGGGGATCCTGCGCACTGGTTTGCTAGTGGTCTATTAGGTCCTTAGGACGCGCTCGTGAGCTGCGGTGAACTTCCCCACGGCTCCCACAGTCCCTCCTGTGCACACGTGTGAGCGTGCTCCTCATTCCTGACCGGCACCTACACACACGGAGGTTACCTGAGGGTTTACATACAGCAGCTGGTTTTCTAATGGCTGTCTTTGATTTTAATTCCCAAGAACTCTTTGTTACTTTGTTTTATTTTTAACTTTTTTTTTTTTTTAGATGGAGTCTCACCATGTAGCCCAGGCTGGCCTCAAACTTGCAATCCTCCTGCTTCAGCCTCCTGTGTAACTGGAGTTGCAGGCATGTATGTACCACAGAGCCTTGCACATCTTTGTTTCTTTCTATTCAAGAAATTCAAATTCAAATCAGTCTCTAATTTTCCACAGAAAATGCCTTCTTTACTCTCAGAATACTGAGACAGGAAAACGTGGGCAGACCAGTGGTACTGAACAGCTAAGCGCTGCCTGTGTCACCCAGGCCCTCCTGCTCCTGCAAACTCTGAGGCAAATCGCCAGTCCAATTTTACTGCCTTTAAAATGAGAAAACCTACCTCGGACTCTTTTTCCCAGGTGATCGGGAGTTTCAGACAAGCTCTCCAGCCTTGGAAGTCAGGGGTGGAGCGTGGTCGCCGCGCAGCTGGGCTCACGTGTCTCCCTGTCACCTGCCTCTACTGCACTACAGTCCCTGTGACCTGCGAGCAAGGCACAGGTCCCCTCTCCAGCCTCGGCGGGTCACACGTGCTGGGCTCGTCACTCAGCCAGCATCTGTCAACCACCCACGCAGCTGTGGCGAGGTCACATTTGGAACAGACACTCTCCCCAACGTCCCGTCTCACGTCACACTCAGTCCTTTTACACGGGCATGGTGCTCCCGCCCAGGCGAACCCGATGGTCTACCGCTGACATTCCCTCTCGGAAAGCCTGGTCCCTGGAGGAGGAGATCCCAGTAGGGAAATGGTCCCGCGCCCGTGGTGGAGCGTGCGCGTGGCCAAATGTGCTGCAGGGAGGCGTTTCCACTAATGAAAATAAATACGTAGCGTGCAGTGCGGGGTCAGAAACAGGGGCGCGTTCCTGAGGCGGGGATCTGGGTGAATCTGCAGAGACCCCGTCCTGTGAGGCAAGCCCATCCCGTAGTTGACTTTCCCTCCCTCCCTCCCCACTGCCCTCCTGAGAAAACCACAAACGCGAACAGGCCCGAGGCTGCCAGGGCTGCGGAGGGGCGGGTTGGGGCACAGTGGTGTGGCTGGAGAAGGGGTCTCAAGGGTCTTGTGGTGGGTGGGCAAGCTTCCCCGTCTGCACTGGCCAGTGTCCATGTCCTGCCATGGGATTGCTCTGTGGTTTTAAGAAGGTTCCTAAAGTCAGAAGGGATCTTCCTGTGCTATTTGTTACACCTTCCCAGGAGTCTCTGATGATCTCAGGATGAAACATCAGCCGCCTCCCTCCTGCCCTGCTTCTCACCCCACGCAGGGCTTCTCCCCCACTATGGGCTTATGCAAATACCCCAGGAAGCAGGCGGGCATGGGGTCCAGGCCTGGAGCAAAGTCCAGGGCCCAAATGCAAGGGCTGCAGTGGCCTCCCTCGTCACCAGCGAGGCCCAGCCCTGCAGGCCTGAGGGCAAGCCCGAGCAGCAGGGAGAAGTGGCCTGGAGAGACTCCACCACAGACCAGGCAGGGCCAGCAGACCCCGGTGCCCGCTGTCCTGGCGCTCGGACTGCTGACCACAGAACTGGGGGCTCACTGGCCACTTTGGAAAGCCTCTGGATTTGTGACAGTCTATTACACAGAAAGAGGAAGTGAAGACAGGCCTACTGGACACTGCAACTCCCCGGACCAACAGAGGGGAGATGGGACAACAGTGCCCATGTCCCCGGGGGATGGTCTCCTTATGCAACTTTGCAGCAGAGTTGTGAGAGTAATGAAGTTAAAAGTCACTTTGTGACTGGTCACAGTGCAGGGAACATGGCCATTCCCAGGGGTGGCCGTTGCAGTAGGTGCAGGAGCCACAGCTATGGGGTCTTGCAGGGGAAGAGAGGCTGAGCCCTGCTCCAAACACAGCCTGGCAGGCGGGGACTTGCAGCCCAGGAAGCAGCGCGTCAGTGGCTGGAACATCAGTGTGAGGAAGCCTCAGGGGCCAGGAGGGCTCTGGCTGCACTGCCCTGTCAGGGGTCTAGCTGAGGGGGTCAGGCACCCCCTGGGGGTGGGGTGCGGTGTCTGATTTGGCACCAAGGGTGATCAGGCATCTGCAGTGTGGGATCCCAGCTAAGGCGACCTACCAGGATTCTTGCTGCAAGAGGACAGAGCAGAGAAGAGCAAAGAAACCCTAACCAGGCCTCACTGAGACGGAGCCAGAGAGACTACTCAGTAGAGTTGAGTCCAAGAGAGAGCCTTTGACAGTGTTGAGCTGCGGAGACATGGCTGCTCACAAGTCATCCACCTGTCTGAAGTGACAGAGCCAGGGCAGGATCACAGACATCTCTTCTTGTCCAGAGGAGCCACTGAAAGAGACTCAGGGACTTGGACTTTATCGGGGGCACCTCGGGTTGCAAGCCCTCCCCAGGACAAAGTACTCGCCCAGTACCACAGGACTCAAGGTCTGAGACAGAATGCAAGCTGCAAGCCTGCTTCTGAGGAGAGCTCTCCTCCTCCAACTAAGAGGACACCGAAAACAAGGGTATCCAGCCATCTCCAGCTGGAGAGTGGGACAGCACTGTCCTGAAAGCTCATGAGACACAACTTATTGCTCTAAGCAGAAGAACCTTTTAGAAATACCCTGTCAATCACCCTAAACACATTAAGGCATGACCTGTATGAAATAAGAGCAAAAATCCATACTAAGAAGCAGAGGAGACGGAAATGGAGACAGGCAAGATGAGAAAATGCTCCATGGAAACCAAATCGGAGAGTAAATGGCGATAGACGGTGTGGGGCCTCGTCTCATCTGAGTGACCTTGACTGGAACCTATAATCATCACGGGCGTACGCCATTGCTGCCAACACAGATCGCTTGGCAACTCGGAGCAGAGCAGCAGAAATTAACTGCAGAATGTGCAAGGGCTTGGTGTGCGATTAAGGAGGCAGAAGTGAAAAAAAAATAAAATACTGTTTTTTTAGAATACTATTTTTAATACTGGGTAGTGGTGAGGTTGGATTCCCACATCCACATACTTTGGAAAGTATATTCAATGCTTTGGGAAACACGGACCTGCCAAGGATGTGGATTCGCCTTCCGTTTTAGCTATTGTAAGCATTTTACCAGTCTCAGTTATCTATCCTCCTTCTTTTTCTGTGTTTTCCAAGCAAATTCCAGGCATCATGTATTTCCACTCCTGAATATTTTCCCAATGTGCATCTCTGACAGGAACTTTTCAAGTAGAATTATCATGCCATTACTGAATTCTACAAAATAAAGTCAATGTCTTTTTTCTTACACAAAAAAGCTAGATAGTTATTTAAATGCTTTCCATGATGTTGCAGAAGAGCTACGATACCTTACATGGAAGACAGGACTCACAGTTGCTTCTCAGAATCATGGTGTTTCTAGGGTATGTACATATCTGAGCAGAGGAAGAAAATTGTCAGGCAGACAGCAAAAATGATAATAATGGCCAGTCAGTAGGAAGACTTTTTCTTCTTCATGCTTTTCTGGTTTTTCTATAGACTCACATGGCTAGAAAATATCATTTATTAAATGACTTCTATATAGCTTCCCATCTATATTCAGTGACAGAATATGTCTTTAGCACAAAAGCAGCATTTTTGAATGTTAATGAGATATTGACGTGGAGTGCTTTATAGCACCCTGAATTTGTATAACAGTCAGTCCTTGGAAACTGCTGCTCCATTAGATGCTTTGTTTTCATTTTGCATGGGGATTTTTCAGCAAGTTATAGTCCTTGACAGTAGTTCATTAGAGATGTAGAAGTTGCACATGCATCAAACTACATTAATTTAGTCTCTGCTTAGTGACATGTCTACAAAAACAACGGGCTCCAAAAGTAAGTGAAAAGAAAATCTGAGACCTGGCACCTGCTCGGTGACCACCCAGAGGCGAGTGCATGATTAATAGGTGCTTTCCACGGGGTGGATTTATTGGAAATGACTTTGGAAATAATAATAAAATTGAACTAGCTGGGGAAGTGCATCTTTCTGTTCCAGTTTAACACTGACTTATAAACTTGACTTCAGGGAAATTGAAACGTTCAGCCAGGATGCATGTCTGAGCCTTGCAGGCCTCACTCTGGGGTCTCGTCATCTGGTGTGAGCTGTCAGGGGGCTGCTCCCTGCACCAGGCACAGAGCCACCAAATGCTGAGTTGACAGAGCATCACACACAAGTTCTCGATCGATCCAGATTTGTAGCTGATTTTGTCTAATCTGCAAACGTCTACACCTGACTTTCCTTCCAGCTTGGTAATTTTCCCATTGCTACTAAGAATCTATATTTAATTCTGAAAAAAAAAATCAATTCTCCAGAGAACATTTATTTCCATTCAACTTAAAATTTATGGGGCAGAGAAAATAATTTTCAAACTTCTACTGAAGAAGTAAAGATCCAATCACAGGTCTATTTACAAGTCTGGATAACATGCACTGGGTCTATAAAGTCTAAATAACCCATGATGACATTCGGATATTTTAACTGATAGCATTGTATGAAGTGATCATTTCTTAAAACCATATTGTATCTTTGGTAGTTTTCGAATTTCAAAGAAAGCCTTGACATGATCTATTTAGGAATTTGAGAATTTGATTTCCTTATGTGTTAACTTAATTTTCCCTGCATCACTTAAGACCCTGGTGAGTGTTTAAGCCACAAGCTTGGGATCAGCTGCAGCCATTGGACCTGTATTCCTGTCTGGGATAGTGGCCTTGTGTGATCTTAATGGGTCACACTGACCTATGATGCAACAGTTTGCACAGCCCCCTTAACTTTCGGGACACAAGTATTTCCACCCTCTCCTGGTTAGAAGGAAGGCCCTTTAAACATGTCAAATGGGCATCTACAGAAGAGAACAGGAAGAAGTCATCTGCTGGAGAAATCCTGGAAGCCCAGCCTAGGAGGAGCTTGCCAATGGCAGGAGGGACAGTGACCATTTCTCACTGCAGTACGCTCAGCAGGGTGGCCATGCCGTTGTCACAGAAACAGCACATGTGTTCACTTAATGTCCCCATCCTTCCAAGCAAAGAACTGACAGAATAATGGAATTCCTTTTTAAAAAGAATTCAGGCCAAAATTGTGGCTCATAAGAGACACAGAAGGTGAATTGCATTTATTAGGAACATGGTGAAAGAAGATGGATGTAATGCAAAGCAAAAGTCCAGTCATCTGCAGAGCCTGAAGCACTAACTCTGAGATGCGTGTTTTAAATGCAAGTTCTTCAATTATACTGTGGATGCCCGTCAACTTCCTGAATGTCTTGGGTCCTAACACCATTTATTGTAATGATTTCATGTTAATTTTCTTGCTCAAAATGTACACGATGGCTATGAAATATATTACCTACAGCACACGCTAGTACTATAAACAGTTCAAACTGCCACGAGAGTTTTGAGTTCACTTGCAAGTCTATTTGATTTTGGAATATATTCCACTAGGGACATGCACCCCAAACACCATGTCCTAGGGTCGTGGGTCACTTGCCTATTATGTAACCAATTTAATAGACTGGATCCTTTCCTTAGGTTGAATTTTAATTTTAGGCCTTGATTGTTTTATTTTGATCTAATTAGTTTGTTTTAAATATGTGAATATTTTTGTGGTTCTATGTATTAAAAAATAAATGTGCATAAAATGTAATCCTGTTCAATCTTTTCCCTTCCAGGTAAGCATTTCCATGGTTTAGTTTCTTCTTCCTAGTGTCTGAGTGTCTGTTTTATTCAGAATTAAAGAGCACGTGTAGCTTGACGTGTAAACAGGACCCCCTTGTTCTTCCTGCCACAGTGACCTTCCAATTTAATCTGGGTAATTAGTTTCAGGGGCATGGATGTGGACATAGCTAGAGACAGAGATGGAATACTTCTTCATTAGCAACGTGTCCTGCAGGTCAGCCCCGACCATAGGAAGAGATCTCTCCAGCTCCTTTTTCATAACCACATAACACCTCATTGTTCCCTGTTGGTGGGCATCTGGGTTCCATTAGTGTGTCAAAATGAAGCAGTGAGACAGTTAATAGGTTTTCCTAGTTAGCTCCTATTCTCTCTGCTGCATACTTCAGCAGATTAATGAGAGTGTGGTTGGTAGCTGAAACTCAAACACCCTTGAGCTTTGTTGTGCCCTGCCAAAGTGAACCCCCAGGGCTGGGCCAGACGGCTTCCCTGGAGCCATAGAGGAGACGCCCTCTCTAGCCAACAGAATGTGCTGCCAAAGTTTTGGGGCTTTGACAGCCAAATAAAAATGGTGTATTCATGAAGTTTTCATTTGTATGTATCTTCTGGTTTAGCTGACAGTCTTTTCACAATTTTAAGGGTATTTTCATTTTTCTTCTGTAAACTGTCTATTCATCTCTTTGGTATAGTTTTAAATAGGTTGTTGATGTTTCATTTCTATTTTTGGGGGCGGGTACTGGGGATTGAGCTCAGGGTACTCAGCCACTGAGCCACATCCCCAGCCCTGTTTTATACTTTATTTAGAGACAGGGTTACACAGTTACTTAGTGTCTCACTTTCGCTGAGACTGGCTTCGAACTCATGATCCTCCTGCCTCAGCCCCCTGAGCTGCTGAAATTACAGGCATGTGCCACTGTGCCCGGCTTGTTGATGTTTTCATTATAAATATTCAGGGAAACTATCAAGGTTATTCAAACGATACGTGTGTACGTTAACAGATGGATTTTTGAGTGATTGTCAAACTCCAGAGAAAAAGACTGGTATGAACATTGGGATCAGATTAAATTTTAAATTAACTTATTAAGATGGACATCTCTTTAGGTTTTTCTTTCCAAATCCATGGTTTGTCTTTCTATTTAAACACATTTATTTTGTTTCTTTCAGGTGTACTCTGGACGTCCTTCTCCCGGATACGTCCGAGCTTGTTCTGAAGAGCAGTGGCATTTGCAGGAGGACGGCTGGAAGGGCTCCTCGTGCCCACTCCAGCAGCCAGCTCTTTCTCCCCTTCATTTTCTCTCTCTTCAGTGCAGGCTGGCCGAGCTGCTCCTGGGCTGGCTGGTGGAGCAAGTTTCGTGCCCACGCCAACTTTCCGTCCAGCGGTCAGGTCACATAAACGTCTGAGCAGTCTCTTTCTGATACTGTGGGGACGACTCACCTGATTCTGGCTCCTTTGGGCCCATAATTGCACCTGCAGGTCATTTTCTGGTTCTCACGGTTGACCACAGCTATCAAGAGGAACCCGGTGCTGCTTAATGCCTGCTTGGAGATCCGCTCAGCTGAGCACCAGATTCACTGCCCTCCAGCCCTCCTTCCGCGGAGCACAGGAGACGTCTTTCAGCCAGATCCCAACCCTCCACGAAGACTGCCTTTCCTCAGACTAAACATTCGGCTCTCTTGCTGAGTGAGGCTGGCTCGCTGTCCACTTCCCCAGCATTTTGTCCGTCAGTGGTTAAGGGTTCTGCGAGAAGATGAAGCTCCCTCTGCAGCGCTCATCTTTCCCTCCGAGCATCCCCAGAACTGCCTCTTTACAGTCTCCTGTGACAACCTCGGCTTTCTCCAGCATGCAGCTGGAAACCCTGACGCCTCTGCCCATTGCCCAGGCCCAGAGATGCCTGCAGCTCTGCAGTGCTCATTAGAGCAGCTCCACTTCTGGGCCCCGATTTCTGTCTCAGCTCAGGCTGCACACATGCTACCAGGGACTCAGTGGCTTAAGGAACAAGCAGCCATTCCTCACAGTTCTGGAGGCTGCATTTCAAAATCAAGGTGCCAGTAGGCTGAGCACCAGGCAAGAACCCACACTGTCCACTTTTTGGCTCACAGACGGCTACCTCCTCGCTGTGTCTGCACTTGGCAGAAAAGGGCGGGGCCTCTTCTACAAGCCATTCCTTCCACGTACCGGGGCTCCACCCTCATGGTCTGATTGACGCCCAAAGGCCTCACCTCCGAGTGCCATCACCTGGGGTTAGGATTCAGCACACAAATTTGGGGGACACACACATTCAGTCTGTCGCAGAAATCACACACATGTAATAATATCTAAAAGAATATGAACACACAAAATATCCCTTGCAAAGGGTTACAATTGCTTAGAAGTGTATATGCATAAGAGTCAAGGATAAGATGCTCAATTTCTACCAATGTATCGAGTGTGACATTGTTTGATTTTTAAGTAGCTATACAGACCCTCAAGCAACAGACTGTTTTTATAATGCAGTTTTAAATTCCTTTCACAACTTTTACCAAATTTCAGTCTGAGTAATTTGTTATTTATAGAGGATAATTTGATTAACATGGTACCTATATATCCCTCAAGGTTGCAATTAAATCAGACTTGAAGTCTGATTTCTTGGATCATATTGCTTAAGACAGTGGCTTTAATGAATCAATGTCCCCCACCCCAGTTTGTATTTAGCTTTCAGTAGAGACCACTACAGTGAGCATATAAAACTCATTACTATAATGGTCATGTAAAGATTCATAGTGGGTTTTTTTTAGTATGTCTCACATAGTTTCCTGTTTAAAGTTCTGCCTTAAACTGCTCTTTAGGGATAAATGCATTGTGTTATATCAGTATGTCAATAACTTACATCCTAGCATCAGCTTTGATTTAGGGTATTCTTTACTAAGTACTCTTGGTGTGTTCTGATCTCCTCATATGCAACATTTCCTGAATACCTACACGTGCCAGGCATCACTTCAGCAGCGGATCAAACAGAGCAAGCTCTTGGAGCAGAAGTGGAATCCGCTGGAGCACAGAGAGGAGGAGTGAGCAACTGGCCCAGGCCCTGGCACTTCAGCAAGGAGGGAGGTGTCCAGGCAGGTGTGCTTGCATCTGAGAAGCACCCTGCCTGGAACAGGCTGGACAGAGGGCAGAAGACATGGAGAGTGAGGCAATGAGAAGGACTCTGTTGGACCTATTGAGCAGCAGAAGCTTGTTTTTCATCCGAGGTAGAGAGCAGAGGGATTTGCACCATGGTTATGAATTAAAGGAATCTTTCCTGCTGCTCTTCTGAGAAGTGGCAGTAGAGTGTGGGCAGGGACTGAAAGCTGTGTCCACTGGTGGTAGGGGACGTGAATGGAGGTGGTGGAACAATAAGATCTCCTGATGGCTGGGATAGAAAACATGAGAAAAAGTTCCAAGATTTCTCTGAAGATAGCTCCTCTGGTGCAAAAAGATAGGAAGGTACGAGAGTGTTCATGTTTGGATCTGGCCATCTTCAAATACTGCGTGATGAGTTCAGCATTTATTTCCTCACATTTTGAAATCTAAAAAGAATGAGAATGTGGAGCTTCCCATGTTTTTAGGTGAGTACACTGTTTGATGTAATAATAGGGAAGATACCATCTTTGACTAGCAAATTGGGAAAGAGTAATTTCTAGTCTGTAGTTGTATTATTTCTTTATGACAAAATTACCCCAAGTCGTATAAATCCTCTGGGACACTCAAATTATGTTCACACGCACACCAGATACGTGGGCTGTTTTTGCTCCATTCATCTGCTTTGGGTCATGATTGGAAGTTTGGATCGTAACATAAGAATATGGTACACATTGGCACCTCAATAAGGCTGTCGTAAAATAAGCTCGACCTTGTTAATCCCAATGCACATGGGGTGACAGAGTTTTGATGCTTTTATCCAAGTACAGGTGGCTTCCTGCCCCTGGGACACATCCAAAATACATGAACTCCAATTACTCATCAAGAACTCAAGTTGCTCCTGTGTTTTTCAACACCACCTTTTTGAGCTGTTACATTTCATTCTCTCTGATGGAGTTGAAATATGTTGAAAGAATAGAAATTGGTGCTTAACTTGGCACATCAATCGCTTGGAACTGGAGTTTATACAATATTATTTTTGTGGAGTGGAGGTGGAAGAGCTCAGAGTGCTGGAAGAAGTGACCCTTGGGTTCAACCCTGTGATTCTAATCCATTCTGCATTAGCCCCAGAAACTGAACATTTGTGGACAACAACTCAGAGTTTCAGCCTGAACTTTATTTTTCTAAAATGGCAACTCTGAAAAGTTTTGCTTCATTTTCAAAGGAAATTCAGAAAAAATTTGAAGCATTAAACATCATTTTTTCTCGCCAAATCTTTAAGCTCTCTTCTAAATGAAGAACACTGCGAAACGATTAGATGAAATCACTGAAATGCATAACCACTTGACTTGGAGAAGAAAGGTGGCTTGAGGAAATGGGCTCGAGCCCGTCACTACACAGCCAAGAGTCCTGCAAATCGCCTGCGCATGTCCCCAGGCTGCAGACTTGCGTAGGCACAGGATGTGAGCAACTCCTGAATCAATTAGAAGAACCTAATAACCTAATGTGTGTCCCCCTCTCCCCATAATATGGACGCGGCTTCTCTGACAAGCATATGCTCTTTCAGATTCCAGTTCTGGTTTGGTTTGTGACCTTAGGCAAATCACGTTTTTCTCCTATCATAGATTTCTCATGTGCGAAATGATAATGCCATGTTCCCTCGCATCTAGACACAAATGATTGTCTTAATAGCTGTAAGGCACCATTAGTCTAAGCAGCATAAAATACTAAAGAGGAACAGGCAACGATTCAAAACAAAAATAAAACAGAACTTCAAGTCACATCCACAGTTATGCACTGATAGGATTGCTGGCTTCTGCTATTTCCGTCCTAAAATCATCAAGCTGAACATGTCCGTAAAAAGATGAAATAAGTAAACGCAACATCCGGTTTCTGTCTTGGTCCATTTTGTGCTGCTGAAACAGAAAGTCACAAGCTGGGTAACTTCTAAAAAGTGTTTCCTTTCCACAGTTCTGGTGGCTGGGAAGTCCAGTATTAGGGACTGTGTCTGTCCAGGGCCTTTGTGTTGTGCCCTCCGTGGCAAAAGGCAGAAGGGTGGGACCCAGACGGCTACGGACATGGCGCCTTCTGTGCCCCGAACGACAAAACACGACATCCAGAAACACCAGCTGTGCGCCCCTCCTGCTGCTCCACCTGTCATCGTCACCATCCTTCCCGTCACCATCATCCCCAACACCCAGCTGCTCCCCACCATCACCATCACCATCATCACGTTCACCATCAGCATCATCACCATTGCCATCACCATCACCGCCATAATCACTGTCACTGTCACCACCTCCATGATGCTGCTTCTCCTCATCACATCATCATGGCCACCATCATCACCATCACCACACCATTGCTGTCATTGTCACTATCACCACCATCACCATTATCACCATCACCATCATCACCACCATCAGCATCTTCACCATCACCATCACCATGACTATCGTCACCATCACCATCACCACCGTTACCATCACTATCATCACTATCACTATCACCACCATCACCACATCATCACCATCATCACCATCACCATCACCATCACCACCATCACCATCATCACCATCACCATCATCACCATCACCATCATCACCATCATCACCATCACCATCACCACCATCACCATCATCACCATCACCATCACCATCACCATCATCACCATCACCATCACCACCATCACCATCATCACCATCATCACCATCACCATCATCACCATCATCACCATCACCACATCATCACCATCACCATCACCATCACCACCATCACCATCACCATCACCATCACCACCATCACCATCATCACCATCACCACCATCACCATCACCATCATCACCATCACCATCATCACCATCACCATCACTACCATCACCATCACCATCACCACCATCACCATCACCACCATCACCATCACCACATCATCACCATTACCACATCATCATTATCATCACCATCGCCACCATCACCATCACCACCATTACTGTTACTTTCATCACCATCACCATCACCACCATAATCACTGTCACTGTCATCACCTCCATGATGCTGCTTCTCCTCATCACATCATCATGGCCACCATCATCACCATCACCATCATCACCATCACCATCATCACCATCACCACATCATCACTATCATCACCATCACCATCATCACCATCACCATCACCACCATCACCATCACCATCATCACCATCACCATCACCATCACATCATCATCATCATCACCATCACCACAGTTACCATCACTATCATCACTATCACTATCACCACCATCACCACCATCACCACCATCACCACCATCACCATCACCATCATCACTATCACTATCACCACCATCACCATCATCACCATCACCACATCATCACCATCATCACCATCACTATCACCACCACCACCATCACCATCACCACCATCACCATCACCACCATCACCATCACCATCACCACCATCATCACCATCACCATCACCACCATCACCATCACCATCACCACCATCACCATCACCACCATCACCATCGCCACCATCACCATCACCACCATCACCATCATCACCATCACCATCACCACCATCACCATCACCATCACCACCATCACCATCACCACCATCACCATCACCATCACCATCATCACCATCACCACCATCACCATCATCACCATCATCACCATCACCATCATCACCATCATCACCATCACCACATCATCACCATCATCACCATCACCATCACCACCATCACCATCATCACCATCATCACCATCACCACATCATCACCATCACCATCATCACCATCACCATCACCATCACCATCATCACCATCACCATCACCACCATCACCGTCACCACAGTTACCATCACTATCATCACTATCACTATCACCACCATCACCACCATCACCACCATCACCACCATCACCATCACCATCATCACTATCACTATCACCACCATCACCATCATCACCATCATCACCATCACCATCACCACCATCACCATCACCACCATCACCATCACCATCACCACCATCACCATCACCATCACCACCATCACCATCACCACCATCACCATCACCATCACCACCATCACCATCACCACCATCACCATCACCATCACCATCATCACCATCACCATCATCACCATCACCATCATCACTACCATCACCATCACCACCATTACTGTTACTTTCATCACCATCACCATCACCACCATAATCACTATCACAGTCACCACCTCCATGATGCTGCTTCTCCTCATCACATCATCATGGCCATCATCATCATCACCACACCATTGCTGTCATGGTCACTATCACCACCATCTTCACCATTTCCACCACCATCACCATCACCACTGCCATGCCCTCCTCCTCATCACATTCCATGGACGTCACCATCACCACCACCCACATCATTGCTGTCATTGTCACTTTCACCACCATCACCATTTGTCACCATTACCATCATCATCACCATCACCGCATTCTGTCATGGTCACCATCGCCACCATCTCCTCACCAATGCATCATCATCACCATCGTGGTCTTTGTCACTGTCGCATCATTTCTGTCATTGTCATCATCACCATCTTCATCATCCCCCGACCACCACCATCACCACACCATCACCATCATCATCACCGTCACTGTCACCACCCGCATGGTCACGCTCCTCTTCTTGTCCTTGTCTTCCATTTTGTTCGGTATTTGCTGGAAAACAAAGGCCTTTTGTGTGAAGAGTTTTGTTGACTTTCACTGAAAATGTTAGCTATTGAAATTCAGGAGCCACCTAACGAAGCTGGCGGCCTAGCCCAGCCCACACTAACCATCTACAAATGCACCACTCATTAAACGTCTCCTAACGTCAATTGGGAGTGCTCTAAAGACGAGAGCTCTGCACTCACTAAGCAGAGCTTCCCAAATACGTAGGTAGAGCCTTCCAGGTGGTATGCACTGTCCAGGCCCCGTCCAGACCACAGAGAGCAGTGAAGGCTTCTGTTTAGGTCAGTGGTGGAAAAGAGGTTAAGCGTAAACTTCGGCACAAAAGTCCATATGTAGATCCTTCAAACAATATGTAACATTTGGCCATGAGGACGATACAAAATGCTGAAAGGATAGATGAGAGCAATGGCAGGTGTCTGTTTGCCTGCTTCTTAGAAGGTAGGCAGATTCCTCAACCAGCACACACCTGACTGCAGCTGCCTACCCAGAATATCCCATGTTCCCTGTGGCACGACAGCCCCTCTGGGAGAATGGAAGCTCTCCCTTAAGGGAACAGGATTCTCCAGTGCAGCAGCCGATGTCTCCTCTGTGATAAAGCATCCTTCTCTTCTCCCAAAGTACGCCTGAGGTGGCGTTAAACAAATCACCTGCTCTGACATACACACCCTCAATTGCATGTTCATGCTGTTCCTTTCCCACAGGCTGGTCATCGCCGTGTCTGCATTAGGTGGCTGGTCGTATAGATGGTGCGCAGTGGCTTTAGGGAGCTGGACAGCACCATCTGCACTCTCTCCATTGTAGTCGGCATCGGGAACCTGGGGAATCTGTGGTCCACCGCAGCTTCCAGCTGGGTGACTGGAATTGCCCATGGTGGGGCCTGGTCTGCATGAGCCCTGAGCTTGACCACTCTTTGAGCCTCTGCCTCCAGGGGGCTCACCCACCCTCCCTCCTCTGGGAGGGCGCCGAGGCTGGGCAATGTTTGCGGCTGCAATCCTTCCTCTCTGGGTTTAGAGCTGGAGGTTCACGGTCATTTCCTCACTGCACCACGGAGGCTGGGGATCACGCTGTCTTCCAACCCCCATTTATTGAGCTTGGAGACGTTTTCTTCCTAAGGAAAGTTAGTTTCTCCAGCTGTGATTATGGTCCTGGCTGATGGGCGTCTTCGGAGAGCACCTCACAATGTTTTAGCTGTAGGGTTCTGTAGCTTTACCCAGCGAGGTGGGGTCTGGAGAAACCTGGCCACCAGTTGCGAGTTGCTGGGGAGAAAACTCAGGAAGGGATTCTTAGCTCGGCATCACTGCTCAGCATCAACTCTCCAGCTTTTGCTCCAGTAAGAGTCCAGGAGCTGAGCAGGGGGGTGGGGGTCTCCCTACAGCCTCAATCTTCTCACCTCAGTGGCCTCCTCCTCCCTGCCTCCTGCTCATCATCTCTGCAAATTTATCTAGTTCTGCCTTCCAGTTCACTACTGTTCTGTCTAACTCATACAGTGATCTTTGTTTTAACTAAATGTGACCAAATGCGTTTGTGTGTATATATACACACACATGTATATGCATATAGATAGATATATGCCAAGTAAGAACACGGGAAAGTGTTAAAGATCTAGGTAGCCCAAGAAAGATAAAATCGAAACGAAGAGGTAGACATGTCTCTGGTCAGGCTGACAGGGGAACCTCACCCCACGCAAAAGGCCTGAATCCCGGGAAGAAAACTCAAGAGCAAACCTTCCAAATTGAATCCAGGCTAGTGTGGAAACCAAGTTAGAAGAGGGATGGAATCTACTAGGGAAGTTACGTGGGTGAGAGGAGGAAGGTGCCCAGGATGGAAGGCGGGCCTGCGCATGTTTGGGAGAGCAGATGCGCCCCGCACGGGGAAGCACTGTGCACACAGGGCTGCCTGTGCTGCAGACGCGCTCCCCTCCTGAGGTCCTGAGTGCGCTCTCTGATGCCCCGTTCTTTAGGAACACCCATATCATTACGGAATGTCTTAAACCTACTTGTTGACTGCTGCCAAGGTGCATCTCAGACTCCAAGTCAAGAGGGTATGGCCATCGAGATGTCATTTGCAGAACAAATGATCACAGCGGGACCACCCGTCTCCCTCTCTGGGAATGCTCAGCACATATTTCCATGATTATTTCCCCTCTGGATAAAGAAGATTTGGAAACTGACTGCTGTGCACCACTGTGTATCAATCTAGTTGTTTATTTTGATAGATAATATGATTTCGTGCAGACACTAATGGTAAATATTGTAAAGTTAGGATATAAGTAGGTTTTAATCTTTTAATTTTGTTCCCAGATAATGGAAATTGAACAAATAACAAACAACCATGTGGTCTGACTGCTGCTTGTGTATGATCTATCGCCACACAATCACATTAGCAAATTTACTGTGGTCAGTGTAAACAGCATGGAAGCTTTCTGGAAAAGGCAGCTCCAGCTCAGAGCTGGTCACACTCAGCCTCTGCTCCCCAAACATGTGAGTCCACTGCCACCTGCTGGCGTGGGACACTACAGGGTGGACACTTGGGCTCCCACCTGCCTTCCAGAAAGCTGGTCCTAGCCCCAAACAGAGTGACCTTGGGTAAGTTTTCACAGAAAGCAGCATATGGTAAAACATATCAGTGACCACACGTGGGCTGACCAGATGGTGAGGCACTGACGGTGCCTCCAGGGCACTTGCGATGATCCTTAGGAAATCCTGCCACACAACAGGGAGGAGTAGGTCCCAAGACAGTGGCACGGGTGGAACTTACATACGGTACTTAATATAAAGTGTCTCTAACATCGAGCATTGTGCATGGGCTAGGTAATGCCTTTGTGTGTCACGGGTACAGTCATGAAACTGAGGAGTCCACTTCTCTGTTGTCTACAAAGAGGAGTCGGCAAGAGCCGGGGCGAGCTCAGGCAACCCCAAGCCTTCTCCTGAGATGGGGCGTGCTCACAGCCGAAGCAGTGGAGAGGCAGGGCTAAAGGGGAGCCGCTTGGCCTGGGCACGGAAGCGGGAGCAGAGGGCCTGGTGGCGGGAGGGTGCCCAAGAGACCCGAGAGTGAACAAATAAAACGCTCAGGTGACTTGGAATGCTGGGTGACAGGGAAGGTGTGGGAGCATAACCAGCATAACCAAGGGGGACCAAGGAGGAGCCAGAAGAGCAGAGCAGGAACTTGGGTGCTGGGAACATCTGGGGCACGGGGACACTGGTGTGGACCAATGGCAGCCCAAACATCCTGCCTTAGAGAGCCAGAAATGTTGTTTTGGGGACATCTGTGTTGTTTTATTTGGGATTTTCCATGACCCACGTAATTCTAAGGGGGAGAAAACAGAGATATAAGAGACATCCTGAGCCCCAGTCTCCACTCTTGGGCAGGCGAGCAAACCACGAGTGGAAGGCCCGGGACCCGGGGGCTGGTGCTGAAGCCCAAGGACAGGCCCTGAGCAGGGGTGCGGGCATGGGGAACAGGCTGCAGACGGCCGGGAGCCCTGCCACGGGGTCCTGGAGGGGATCACGCCCAGGACACCAGTGTGTCCAGGGCGCAAGACCCGGTCTCTGAAAGACTCTGCTGACAGAAGTGAGCTTTGAGTGAGTCTCGGGGGGAAGCCCTCAGAGACGGTGGGTCTCCATGGGACTCGCTGACTTGGGAACATCATGGAGGAAGATGGTTACAAAGTGTTCTTGGACAGAAAACGGGTTTGCTGTGGAGTCGCCTCCTGGTTTTCCGGTGTGTTCTTGTTGCAGCAAACCCACTCACCCAGCTTTGATTAGCAACAGTGTCTTGGGGGATCTGGAGGCGTCAGTCACCTGGGCACAGGCTGTGCCCAGGCCGCAGCCCTGAGCAATGCCAGCATTTCATAGCAAGCAAGCCCATCTCTAGGATGCTTCAGAGGCAGGAGGAGGAGAGGAGTTTCCAGAATGTCGTGATCTTCACTCTCCACGACTCCAGCAGCACCTCCTGGCTGGCCTTTCTCCTTTCTTACTTTCCACTTCCGGTGGTACTGCAGTCTGTTACCATAGGGATCTTCACCAAACGAAATCCGAGCACCGACGTATTAGCCAGCGTCCATCTCAGGGAACGTGAAAAACTCAAGCTCAAAGCAGATGTGACACAGGGAGTGAGGGGATGAGGCTCAAGCTTTTGGAAGGGCGGGTTCCTGCCACTGTGACCCCGACACTCGAGAGACCTGCTGCCCCTCAGGCCACGGGGAGGTCCCCATGGATGAGTGCTGCTGGAAGCAGCTGACAACACCACCACAGCTCAGCAGGGCATGGCTGGGCAGGAGCCCAGGGGCCACGGGTCCAGTCACACAAGAGCTCCCTGCCCAACCTCACATCTCAGCACAGAGCCTGTCCATCAGGGAGACCAGCAGACGTGTCCACTGCACCTGTTCTCCATGCCTGCACATCTTGCCTCCCACTTGGGAGAGGCAAAGGGTGAGGGCAGTGAGAGGATGCAGAGTCTTCAGAGAGGGAAGTCATGTGGGATAGCGGGACCAGGGACGGCCTTTGGTGGAGAGGCAAGGTGGGGCTCGGGGCAGGGAGGTGTGTCTGAAGGAGTGGTCTGGACGGGTCACTAAGCGTTGAGATCAGTGCATAATTCATGGATCAGACTGAGAACACCAGGGACGCTTGAGCATTTTAACCAGGGAGATGGTCTGGTCAGATGAGAAGACGGTCCATAATGTTCCAGCGGCATATTCGGGGATAACTCCATAGGCAAGACTCGAGGTAGCAGGTCACAGGTAGAGGTTGGGTCACAGGTGGTCTGGGTCGCGGTTGGCATTTCTTTCTAGTAGCCCTGACAAGGTTATTGAGGGCTTTCTCTGAGGTAGTACTGGGGGTGGGAGGTGCAGAGGGCAGGATGTTGGAGAGAATTTCAGGAAATAAAAGAGGACCTAGCCTGTTTGTGAGGACTCAGGGACTGCAGGTGTCCAGGACATGGTCAGCCTTGCAGCATGAAGCGAGTAAGAGACCGAAGCATTTTCATGGGAAAATGCGGTGATCTGTGAAAAAACTCCTGATTTGATCTTTAAAAACCAATTTTCTTCTGAATTATCTCCACATTCACTAGATATCAGTAATAGCCATTATTTATTGTGTATTCAGTGGTCAATATTTCTTAGATGATCCAATTATGTGACAGTTGAATGAAACAATCTAGTTCTAGAAACTCACAGCAAATGACTGGAACCTATGTAGGGAGAACTTCTATGGGCAGCAGCTGCACTGGAACTCTCAGCCGTGCTGGGAGGCTGAGGCTGGCGAAGAGACGGTGCAGCGAAGCAGAGCTCAGATCCAGCTCGCTGCCGTCCCAGCTGAAGGATGGGCTTGTAGGGCCACTCCAGGCTGCCGCCACAGGAAGGCAGGCTCTCCCAGCTAGGGCAGGCCTTGCAAAACCACAGGTTTCTGTGCTGAAGATCAGGTTTGTTTAGGGAACATAAAATCAACTTGGCGGAGATGGCAGGACCCAGATGCGAAGGGCGTAGATTTGAAGTTGTGATGTCTGGGATCTGCAATGGACAGTGGGAGGCAGTGGGGCGCTGGCACCTCACCCAGGCTGTCCTCTTGGCCATGACACACACAATTCTGAAAGCACCTGAGGCACAGGGTGGTCAGCCAAGCACCTTCCGAGCGTGGACACTGACAGGCTCACCCACTCAGAGCACCAAGGCCAGTGTGAGCATCTCCTGTCTAGGCATCTGTTCCAACCCAGCGCTCTCCCCAGAAATGCTCTTCAACTTGACCTTGAGGAGAAGACACAGTGTTTGTGTCAGCCAGCTCTGTGGCACAGTGACCAAAACACCTGGCAAGAGCAACTTGGAGTAGGGAAAGTTCATTGGGGGCTCACAGTTTCAGAGGTCTGAGTCCACAGAAGGCGACCCCATAGCTCTGGGCTGAGGTGAGGCGGCACATCATGATGGAAGGGCCCAGCGGGGAGAGCTGCTGTGCTCATGGTGGGTTGGGAAGCAGAGAGGGGGGAAGAAGGAACTCAGGGGAGATGCTCCCTTCCAAGGGAGCCCCAGTGACCCTCCTCCTTCAGCCACAGCCCACCTGCCCTCAGGTACCACCCAGACAGCCCTTACAAATTGGACGGACTAACTGGGCTCTGATCGCTTGCTCCCTGGATGTTCCTTCACCAACACGAGCTTTGAGGACCCCTCACGTCCCGGCTATCACAGCTTGACCAGAAGGACGGAACCACACACTGCCCTGAGCACTCCCAGCCATTTGCGAGACGCCATGAAGCCCGCCTGGTGGGTCTCGCGTTGGGCTGCAGGCCTTCTCAGGAGCGGCCTGTGCTGAATGCGACAAGGGGACTCTGGGACACAGTGGGTTCTGTGTGTGCTGCACGCGCACCCTCTACGCAGAGGTGTCACTGTGTGCTCGCTCGCTCTGGGAGGCAGGAGGCTGTGCAGGCCTCGCATCATCCTTCACCCTGCAAGTGGGGAGAATGCACTTATGGGAGCAGCCTCGCGAAAATGGAGCCGTGCAATGTCAACAATTAAAATAATCTAACAACAAACCAGCTAAATGATAATCAAGAAAATGATCCCATTTACAAGAGAAGAAAAATGAAATCAAATATTAGTAGACAAATGTAACCATGAGATGAAAGTTCTATGCACCAAAAACTATAAAACCCTGATGAAAGAAACTGAAGATGACCCAAACGGAAGATGACCCACGTTGGTGGATCGTCAGAATCAATATTGCTAAAATGTCCATGCTACCTGAAGCCACCTACATTCAGTACAATCCCTATCAGAATGCCAGTGGTGCTTTTCACAGAGAGAGAAAACAAAATCCTAAGTTCAGGTGGAACCCTAAAAGGCCGGCAGTGTTGAGGCCATCCTGAGCAGGGAGAGGAATAGTCTCTCCAAAGGCAGCCATGGTGCTCTTCTCTGCCACTTTGGTCAATCACAGAAGATTCTGAAGGAGTCTGTCAAACTGGGCTCCACCTGGACTGGCTTCTAGATGCAAGCAGACCTGGCGTCCAGAAGCACTCCGGGTTAGTCCTGCCGCGTCCTAACTCTTGGTTCTCCGACTTCAAACTGGGTCCTCGCGGAATGACTTCCAGCAAGAGCATCCAAGTTTAACGCCCTGGACACGGTCCAGGAGCCTGTCCTGGGTACCAGCGGAAACCGCGTGGAGTTCGGCACTGGTAAGGGCTGTGCAAGTGCGACTTCTTAGTTTTGGTGGGACACTTGACTCGGGGAGGCATGGGCCAAGAGCTTGGCAGTGTGGTGGCTGTGGGGACAGTGAGGAGCCCCTGTGGAGCCCAGCATCAGCACTGGAGGACGGAAAGGAGGAGAGGAAGATTCTCGCTGATTCTCTTGAGGAGGTCTAAGGCACCATACTAGCAGGAAGGGGGCAGGCTGGGCACGCAGGGAGGCAGCAGCCTCTGGGCCAATCAGGCGTGGAACCCCGTGATGGGTATACTTTATACGTGTCAGGACGTTTACAAAATATTTATCTACTTACATATCTTTTCACCTAGAGATGAGTCCTGAGCCCTGCTCTGTGTTCCCAGGAAGGGAAATGCCGTTTCTCTGCAGATCCTCTGCTGACTGCCTGGGCTCCACCAGAGGGCTCTGTAGATAAGAGAAAGCGCCTAACAGCAGCTCTTGAAGCTGTGGCCCAGCCGTGTCACTTACCAGTGAGAGGCGCTCAGTAAGCTTTTTTTTTCCTTTCCAGTTTCCAAGGAACTTATTTAATTAGAATTTTAGAGGACTCTAGAAACCTGCATTTCTAACAAGCCTTTGATTAAAAGTGTGATTCGGGGAAGCAATTTTAACCTTCATTTTGTGTCAGATCACATAATACAATAAAATTAAATTAAGTCATCTAATTAAACAAAAAAAAATCTTTATACGAATCATTGATACCTAAACACAATTTGGTTTGGAAAATTAAATAAAACAAGTCTTATGTATACAGTTGTTTTCATAAGTGTGCTAAATGAAAAGCTATACAATAATGAGAAACATTTAGGGGTCAAGTGCAAGTACATAGGAGACACTCCTCTGAATTCCCATGTTTCACTGAGCACCAAAACCCACCAATATTTTGGTTCTTAAAAGGTAAGTTTTTTTTACTTGAGATAACTTATTTTGATGGAACCAGAAAGCAGTTTAATTAATATTTTCAGATATTCTTTTTTCTCATTATTTAATCCATTGCTGATAATGCCAAGAAATGGTTCTACTACAATCAACCCTTGACCTTGGTCCCTGTTAGGCACTACGGCCGGCACCCTACAGGTGGTGCCTTTTTCTGAACAGGAAAGCCTCCCACAAGCCCAGGGCCCAGCTGATACCTCAGAGGTCGGCACTCTTGCCATTTAATGCCACTCCAAGGTTACTTTGGAAAACACAATGAGAGCATTATAACACAAAATCATGGGCTCTTGGAAGGAATCTGTGTTTACTCAGAGAAATTCTAGTGTTGGGACAACATTTACTTCTCCCTGATTTCAGATCCCAGGGAACAGCGTGCACACCGACAGCAGCCGCCTGCCCTGCTTCACAACCCGCGGGTTTGCTCTGTTAGCCAGGGACGTGACGGCCCCACAGAGGCAGGAGCCAGAGTCAGGGTCAACGTTGCTGCCATATATTATCTAAAATGTCAAGTTTTCAGCACCCGCAAACCTGCGAGGCATGTGAAGAAAGGGGCCGCGTAACCCACACACGGGTGGGGAAGCAGGTGGACGCGGCTGAGCAGGGGGAACTGAGGCCAGGCAGAGACACAGACTTCCAGTGACGCAGGAAGACCTTCCAGGAACCAGAGGGAGCACGCGGGAGGAAGCGAGAAGGCAGAGGGCAGACGGGCAGGGCGAGGGCTGGAGCGCCTGCCAAGAGTGAGGCCAAGAAGGCGCTGGATTTCAAAAGCCCAATAGCTGAGGTAGAGCGCTCACCACGCGGCTCAGGAAGACGGGAGCCAGCAAAGGAGAGACTCATCAGACTCCCGCAGACGTTCTACAGTCCCGAGGATGGGAGAGGAGAGGAAGAAGAGGAACGGAAGAGGAACCTGGGTCACGGAGAAGGCAGGCCCTGCGTGTAACGGGAGCACAGGGGAGGGAGACGCAGGAGAGGCCCCGAATCTGCCGAAAACACCCTGCACTTCAGGAAGCGCCACAAGGGAAAATTCCAAAAGCCCAGCACAAAGAGAGGATTTAAAGGAAATAAAGAAAAACACATCAAGGGGAACCCGAAGGATTAAGCATTAAGGTTTCTTGTCTTCAGAAGCAATGGAGACGAGAAGGTAATCTAATTGCAGAGTCAAGGGCTGCACTGAAACCGTCTTGGAACCAGTGGTTGCAGACACCGCGTCCCACGGGGGATGACTTGGGCACTGCCTCACACCACGTGCAAAACTACCGGAAATGCATCAAATACTTGAGTGCAGGAGATAAAGCTCCCACACTTCTGAAACAGAACGTGGGCAGACACCTTCATGACCTTGAAGTGGCTTCACAGATGTGCTGCTGAAAGCCCAAGCAATAAGCAAAACTAGGCAAATTGAACTTCAAAAAGACGCCTCTTAGAAAACAATAACCTGCATGGGGAGAGAAAGCTCTTGCAAACCATCTATCTGCCAAGGGGATTATATCCAGAATGTCTGAGAATTCTTAACATTCATTAGTAAAAAGAGAAAGGGCACACCTGTAATCCCAGCTACTTGGGAGGCTGAGGCAGGAGGATGGCAAGTTTTGGGGCCAGCCGCCTGGATAACTTGGCGAGACCCTGTCTCAAAACAACAAAGAAAGTTCTGGGGATGAGGCTCAGCGGAAGGGCACTCCTGCTCCCAGCCCCCACTACGTCTCCACTGAAGAATGTGCAAAGGGTCTGACTAGGTATTTCTTCACAGAAGATGCAGGAGTGGTCAGGAAATGTGTTCACAGATGCCCCGGATCGTGCCTCTTCAGGGAAGTGCAGGTCACAACCACAGTGACATGCCCTCCCGCCTTCCACGGCCATCCTCAGTGAGAGGCAATGACAAGTGTCCGCGGGGTGTGGAGTCACAGCTCCACCCAGCCCCCAGGTGGACACCAAAGAGAAGGACAAGCTTCCACCCAAGAATGCATCAGGTGGAGACCAGGCAAGCCCCGGCCCCGCGCCCAGCTTCTCCCTCTCAGCTGACATAACGGCGTTGACTGGCACCGGAGGCGTGGTGCCCCTCACCCTCAAGGCATGCTTCCTGCCTGGGTGCTGGCTTGCACAGTCATAAACCAGTCGACAGCGTCAGAACATTGAACAGTGGTTGGGGACGCCATCCAGCACCAATCCATATTCAAGGGTCGCGGATCGCTGCAATTCATCATGTTAGAGCTTTGTTTTTTCCTCCTGATTCAAGACCAAATTCGGGATCAAGCCTCACATTTAGTTGTCCTGTGCCTTTGTCGTCCTTGAATTTGGCACATTTTCTCGGCTTTCTTGTGCCCTTTAGCCTTTGCCTGTTAAGGACAGACAGCTTCAGTTGTAGGACTTTCAGTCAATTGCATTCGACAGGAATCTACTGCAGCCACGTCCTCTGATTAGGACAGACAGGTTGTTATCGGGGTTTGGCCTAATGTGGGCGAAGCCGGGGTTGGAAGCCTGGCTCAGGCCTCTCCACGGTGAAGTTTCCCTTTTCCCTGCTGCTGTTGGTGAGTGCTTTGAAGGAGAGTGCTCCAAGGATCAGCATTCTGGTCCACCTTAACGTCCAGCCACTGCTCTTAGTGATCTTCTGGTCTCTGTGCCCTCCCAGTGGGTGAGAAGGGCTCTCCTCCGCCCACTCATCCATTTCAGTGCTGGTGTGCAAACTTGCCACTCAGGCAGCATCCTGACCTTGGGCCTGTCCTGACCCGACTGGCCCCCAGGCCTGCCCCTGCCCCTCGCACAGGCCCCGTGCTTTTCGGGGCACTTGCCCTCTCTGGGCAGGAGGTTCCGTGCTGACTGCAGTCCCCCAAGTCCAGCCAGGCACCAGCCCTTCTCTCAGGGGCCCTGGGTCCTCCTGGTGGGGGTGGCACGGGATCCAGGGTGGCCGGGTGGGCTCATTCTGCCATGCACGGTGGCTTCTCACCTGTGGGTGGCCAGGACTCACACCATCCGAGCCCTGCGGAGTCCCTTCCAGCCGGGCCTTCCCCACTGCTCAGAGCTGGTTCCCTGTCCTCGCTCTCGACCTCCAGGATGCCATCCGATGCCACCAGGGAAAATGGAAGGAGCTCGAATGTGGTGAGGGTCCCTGCTTGTCACTTTTGTTCTAGGTCAAATGTGGGTAAATTAAGACACACCCCTTAAAAGCCCAGTTTGACTCATGAACCTCTGTGTGCACCACACCTCAGCCAAGCTGGGGAACTTCCCCAGCACCTCAAAGAGTCCCCAGAGCACTTTTGCTTCAAAGCCCCCAGTGTCAGATGCAACCCGTTCTAGTGCTTATTCACTTTTTCATTTTCAACTTTTTCTTCAGAGGTGAGTTTCTTCCGCTAGAACTTGATAGGAAGGGCACACAGTCATCAAGCCTGGTGCCTGGCTCATCCACTCCTGTGTCTGCGAGGTCCGTGCCCCTTGCTGTGGGCAGAGGTAGACTCCGCCCTCCTGTTGCTGAGGGCTATCTCATACCTGGAGGATGAGTTCACTTTAGTCACCTGTGGCTGAACCTTTGGGACATTTCCATTTTATTGTTGTGAACAGTCTGTATCAGTCTCACTGTGGACACATTTTTTTCCTTGGGTTAATACCTAGGGATGGATTATGTGCATCAAAAAATAAATGGATATTCACTTCATAAGAACTTGTCCAGCCCTGATGGATTCTCAGCTGAACCCTACCAGACCTTTAAAGAACTAACACCAAGACTCCTCAAATTATTTCATGAAGTAGAAAGAGATGGAGCTCTTCTAAGTTCATTCTATGAATGAATCATCCTCTTACCAAAACCGGATAAGGATACATCAAGGAGAGAAAACTACAGACCAATATCTTGGATGAGCTTAGATACAAAATTCTTAATAAAATACTAGCAAATCATATTCAACATGTTTAGAAGGTTTCACATCATGACCAAGTTGGTTTTATCCCAGGAATGCAAGGATGTTTTAACATACACAAATAAACAAATTTAATTCACACATAAATATAATTAAGGACAAAAATCACTTAGTCATCTCAGTAGACACAGAGAAAGCCTTTGACAAAACTCGGCACCCATTCATGATAAAAACACTGAAGAAATTAGGGATAGAAGGAACCTGCCTCAACACCATAAAGGCTACATATGACAAACCCAAAGCCAACATCATGGTGAAAGGGGAAAACTGATAGCATTTCCTTTAAAATCTGGAACCCAATGAGGATGTCCACTCTCACCAGTCCTATTTAACATAGTACAAGAAATTCTAACCAGAGCAATTAGGGAAGAGGGGGGATGAAAGGGGCACAAGTAGGAAAGGAAGAAGCAAAATGATCACTGTTTGCAGATGATATGATTCTACATTTTGCAGATCCAAAAAGCTTCACCAAAAGACTACTAGAGCTAATAACCAAATTCTGCAAAGTAGCAGGTTATAAAATCAATATGTAAAAGTCAGCATCTTTCCTATACACCAATAATAAGCCTGCTGAGAAAGAAATCAGGAAAACCCCTATTCACAATAGTCTCAAAAACAAAACAAAATAAAAACAAACAAACAAACCAAACTAGGAATAAATCTAACAAAAGAGGTGAAACACCTCTACAGTGAAAACTACAGACCTTTGAAGAAAGACATTGAAGAAAACACAAGATAGGAAGGGCTTCCATGTTCATGGATAGGCGGAATTAATATTGTTAAAATGGCTATACTGCCAAAAACAATCTGCAAATCCAATACCATCTCCGTCAAAATATCAGTGACAGTCTTCGCAGAGCTAGAAAAATAAGGAGTTCTAAAATTAATTTGGGAGATAAAAGACCCAGAATAGCCAAAGCAATTCTAAGCCAAAAAGGCATTTCTGCAAGTATCATAGTACCTGACTTCAAATTATACTACAGAGCTATAATAACAGAAACTACATGGTACTGCCATAAATCAGATATGTAGACCAGTGAACCAGAAGACACGGACACAAACCTATACAGATACAGTCATCTGATCTTTGACAAAGGTGCCAAAAACACATGCTGAAATAAAAGACAACCTTTTAAACAAGTAGTGCTGGGAAAATTGGTCATCCACATGTAGAATAATGAATCTAAACCTTTATCACTCACCCTACCCAAAAGTCAGCTCAAAATGGATCCAATCCCTAAGAATTAAACCAAAAACTGTGCAACTTCTAGAAGAAAATGTAGGGTCACCCCTTCAACATATAAGCACAGGCAATGACTTTCACAAAGCTCAGAATATAATGCCAAAGGATTAATAAATGAGATGGCATCAAAGTAAAAAGCTCATGCGTAGCAAAGTAAACAATTAAGAATGTGAAGAAAAAACTTGCAGAATGGGAGAAAAGCTTCTCTAGCTACTCTTCTGATAGAGGATTAATATTAAGAATACATAAAGAACTCAAAAAAACAGCACCAAGAAATCAAATAGCCCTATAAATAAATGGGCAAATGAGCTAAACAGATACTTCTCAAAAGAAGAAACACAAATGACCAGCAAACGTATGAAAAAAGTTCAACATCCTTAGTAATCATGGAAATGCAATCAGAACTCATCTCACCCCAGTCAGAATGGCACTCATCAAGAATACAAACACAGATGCTGGAGAGGATGTGGAGGAAAGGGACCACTTTTACACTGTTGGTGTGATTGTCGATCAGTAAAACCACTACAGAAAGAGTGTGAGGTTTCCTCAAGAGACTAAGCCACGGAGCCACCATTGACGCAGCTACGCCACTCCTTGGCATTTATCCTAAAGAATTAAGGCCATCATATAGAGTGATACATGCATATCTTGTTTATAGCAGCACAATTCACAATAGCCAGACTATGGAACCAGCCTAGGTGTCCATCAACAGATGAATGGGTGAAGAAAAGGTGGTATGTGTGCACAATGGAGTTTTGTTCAGTCAAAAATGATAAACTATATCATTTGCAGGAAAAAGCACGGAACTTGAGAACATTATGTTAAGTGCAATAGCTAAGCTCAGAAAGTCGAGATTGTATGTTTTCTCCACATGGGGAAGCTAGAGAGGAAAAAAGCAAAGACAGTCGGGGAGATTTCATGAAAACTGAAGTGAGATCAGTGGAGGGGAGGAAAGGGACTACTGGGGAGGGAGTAGGGAAGGAAAAGAGGAAATGCCAGGGAATGATTTTGACCAGATTACATTATCACATTGATTTTCTGCATGTACAATATGTAGCAATGAATCCTGCCTTTATGCGTAATGATAAAGCACCAATTAAATATGGGAAAACAAGAACGTGCCAGAGCCTCCCGAGGGACCGTGTCAGCCCTTCCGCAGCCAGGCGGGCCGTCTGCCTGCTCCACTTACCTGGTCTTGCTGACCGGGTCTGCCAAGCAGGCACTGCAGCTTCACTCTGCCAAGTGACCCGTGGTGTTGGGCTGCTTCGAGTTTCTACTTCCACCACGATTTCTACCTTTGGTACACGTCCCTTAAGGACTCTTCCTCGAGCTCTCTGGGTCGTTTCCATGTCCTTAGCTTGTAGCCACCCTAGGAATTCTGTGTGCAATTTCTCTGCCAAATATAGACAAACAAAATGTGTTTGTGCTCTCTCTCTGTCTACCTACCTACCTACCTGCCCTATCAATCACCTGGAGCTTCAACAACTTACCTTCAGGGGCACCAAGGTGACCGATGAGGATCATTTAAATGCAGGCTGAGAAGGTGGGCCCTCCAGGTCTGGGCCACCCTCGCAGTGCTGCACCTGGAGGAGGACAAGGCCCGCAGGACCACACAGGGCAGAGATCTGACTGCTTCTCCAGACAGCGGCGGCCCTTGATTCTGAGGGGGAAAGCTTCCTGAGTCTGTCAAGCGGAGGTGACTACTTGTGTGGCAGTTTGGGTGCAGGGACAGGTAGTGGCTGCTGACTTTCAAGAAGGAAAGGCGCCTGTCCTGGCTCTTGGAGAAGATCACCTGGAGTGGACGTCACTGGTGAAGTGAGGTCCTCAAGAAAGAGAAAGGGGACAGGACTCGGGCCAGGTGTGGGCAGGCACGCCGACTATGCAGCTCTCCTCACTGTGAGCATTGTGACCGTGGCCCGCAGTTAGCAGCTCCACAGAAGCTCAGTGAATGGAATGAGAGCAGCGTGGACCCAGGCGGGAAGCGCTCAGAGTGGAACAGGCAGGAACCTTGGGCTGCGGGTGGACAGAGGGCAGAGCTGAGGCGGGCACTCTGGGTGAGGTGCGGCCATGCAGGCAGGCGCTGGCCTGAGGCTGAGACAGAGGCGTGGTGAAATAAAATCCATCACATGTTTGAAGTCTGAGTACAGAGGCCAGCTGACTTGTAGGGGCTCTTGAGGAGGAGGGTCAGATACAGATCTCAGCCTTGGCACGAGGAGCTGACAGCCCTGCCACCTCCGGAACTCTCCAGAGGCTCAGCAGCATGGGCAACGGCTCCAGTCACATGCTAGCGTAACACTGGGAATGAATTTTCAGTCCTGGCCCCTTCTGTGTCTTTTTCTTCAGCCTTAGAGGTGATACCTTGAGCGCCACCAGGCGGGCACCGAATGGATGGCATTTGTTTTTCGAGCAGCTCATCCCTGTGCTTTGTGCCGGAATCTCTGGCCTTGTGAGCAGAATGCTGAAACGGTCCTCTTGTCCAGGCATCAGGTGTGACTGTGCACGGAACGCGTCTCCGCTAGTGTGCAGAAAATGATCTGCACGCTGCTTTGGCTCACCAGGCTGATGTCTTTGGACTTTCGTTCCTTCGTCATTTGTTCATCTGCGGTGGTAGGCTCACGTTTCGAGTTTAGAGCCTCTCTCACTGTCTGTCTGTCTGTCTCTCCTATGGGTTGTCCTCTATTTCAGAGCCTTCGTTGTTGGAGCCAGATCAGCAGCCTCTCTGCTCCTTGTTCCCTCTGTCTTTACCAAGCAGAGGGTCTGTGTCCACGTGCTCACTGTCCGCGGTCCATCTCGGGGCTGATGACTGGGACACAGGAGGGGTGCTCCTCAGCCTCCGAGACCATCACACCACCCAATGCTCCATCACTGTTCATTCAAGAACCACGAGGGTGTCCTGGGTTTGCTGTCTGAGAAGGACCGGTCGTTAGATCTTTTGTATTCAACCGGCTTCTGTATGCTGTTTGGTGTGGTTTCTCCTGGCTTGTAGACTCCGGTTGAAGAACGTTTAGGATCTCCACTGTGTGGCAGCGCACGGAGGACTTTGTGGGACCTCCAGGGGTCTTCCTGTCCTCCGTACAAGGAGAGGCACAGGCATCCCCTGGTTTCGGAGGGAGCTAGAGTCTAGGCAGTGTGCCTGGAGGCCACACAGGTGTGCCAAGGACTGGACCTGTTATCCAACTGCAGTCCCATCTTTCCTTCCTCGGAGGTGGGATGTGGGCAGGATGGAGTTGCAGCCGCGTGAGGCGATCAAAGTGGACGATAGGCTGAGTCCCTAAACCTTGGCCAGAGTGGGGGGCATGGAGAAGGGGCAGCCACTTTGCACATGCAGGGCAGTGTCGGCCTCCTGGTGGGAGGGTCCACATCACCTGGTGTCCAGGCCCCTCGCGGCCTTCATTGTCCTCCCTGTGCATCACAGGTCACTGGATCTCACATAGTTGCACAAGCCGCCCGCATCGCTGCAGGGCAGGGGACAGATATCAGTGAAAGTGATCAGCCTCTTCCCGGAGCCTCTGGCCCAGGACGCAAACCTGCATGCGTTAATATAAGTAGGTGTGGAGTGTACACACACGCGGCTTGACCAGGGGCACTTACAAGGACTCTGAGCACCAGCTCGAGTGTGTCCAGCGTGACCGCGTGTCACCAAACACCTTTGCTAAATATTTCAGGCTAAAATAAAATGACCCGAACTCTTCCAGCTTTCACCCGGACCTGGTGTCCACACCACCCCTCCACAAATGTTTGGCCCCATCTTCCTTCCACTGAATGAAGTTTGACAATTTGTGACAGGGCAGAAAGGAAATTCATTATATTTAGTAATAGAAAACCCATTTCTCATTTTTCACGAACCAAGCAGCACAATGAAATTGCCTACGCCTTTGTCTCACAACCTCCCCTCCGCGTTCTTAAGGTCACCCACAAGGGTCTTCAATTTCCTTATGTTCACAGCTTGGCGTCTGGTAATTTTCAGTATCAGAAAACACACGGGGGCTATGTACTTTTTCCTCAGAAGAAATATTTCTGATCTGAGAAGAAATAAATCTGTCAAGAGGAAAATATTAAAAATAAAAAGCATGACTGTAATAATCACATTGGTGCCATGGCCAATTTGACTCATCCTGCTCGGGAGGCGAGATGCCTGCCCCCCCGGAGGAATTGTCATGTGAGAGAAATGGAATTTTTATTTCAATGACCACTGTGGTTAAGGGTGATCCACGTAGAAGGAAGCACAGCAGCTTCCAGAATCAGATTTCCTTAAAATATTATTTTGCATTCCCTCTTCTACAAAGCTGAGTGGAGCTGAGGGGCAGGGCGAAGGGAGGGCAGATCTGCCTCCACGGCGTCCATCCAACCACACACGCCGCACACACGGCCACCAGCGAGGGTCAGCTCTGCGGCTTGCTCAGGAGTTCCCTTGCAAAGCAGTGTTTCTGGACATCAAATATGCCATGTCATTTTGATATTAAAAATGGAACGAAAGCTGGCTCAGGCCCACCTCACCCACAGGGGCAGGGGCTCCCTATCCGTCCAGTTCCCCCAGCCCCGCTCCCGCCCCGTCCACACACGCCCCAGCTCAAGCACAGCGGCTGCCACCGATGAGAACTAGCGAGACTGCATGTCATGTAGTCGCCTTTCCTAAATGCACATCTCTCAGGAGTAGAGAGAAAGCATGTCGGTCCACATCTACAGTTGGAACTTGTATTTTATTCTAGAACGACATGTGGCTCCAGCTAGAACCATGACAGATGAAGGAAGAAGAAAGTGTAAAATAACTGGATGGGACTCCACGGGGCTCTGTCCACGCTGAGCGCTCTCCAGTGGCAGCCGGTCCCCACCCCACACAGCCTGCAGGGGCTCTAGCTCCTTGGCTGATGGGTGCATCTCCCGCCACGGGTGCGCCTCCTGCCCTCCCACCCGGCCCGCCAGCTGACTTCTGCGCTGTCTCTGACTGTGCAGGAAGGACAGGATGGATGGCTCTGTCTCCCCAGGCAGCACGCTCCTCACAAGGACCAGCAGGCACGGTCGCTGCAGACGCTCCTACTTGGATATAACACAGTCCCTAGAAAGAAGTCAGCACTTCATTTGTTCCTGAAAATACTCAGCTTATGAAAAGAACAGAACGGTCTTTTGGCAAGTTCCAGATACCAGGTGCCCAGAGGCATCCCAGAGGACATGGGATTTTTATTCTAGAACAGATCGTGGGGAGAACAGCTCGGTAATTCTGCAACAGGAGATTAAAGGAAAAGATGTCACCGAGCTTCATGGAAGAGCTTCAGACACCCATCAGACTCCTGGTTTCATGCATGTGGTGTTTATGGGAGGTGGTGTGAGGCTACCATGTGAGGGAAGATGATTGGCCCCTGCCAGGCACTGAGCACCTCTCCTCAACATGCCCTCCTCACTGACCTCGGGAGGTGGCGACTTGCTCCTGACCTCCTGGAGTTCCCATGTTTATATCTGATCCCACTTCTCAACATTTATTTCCACCAAAAGATAGAATACGGGATCATTTTTACATTTAAATTTGTATGATATTCCATTTTATACTATTTAGAAGTTCTAAGAATGCATAGTGACAATTTAATATATTTTCTGATTTAAAGTCTGTGTGATACATAAATTGTGCTAAAGAGAAATCTTTGTTTTCCCATTCTCTTTTCCAACAGCAACTCATAGCAGGACTCTAACTTGAGAACGAGCTCCATCTTCTAATGAGACTAAACAGGACGACCGCACCGAAGCAGAGCCTGTAAGGCATGGCTGCTCAGAGCACCGAAGCAGAGCCTGTAAGGCATGGCTGCTCAGAGCATGGAGATCAGCACGGGCGGGGCCACGGCGGTGGCTCTGCCAGTTCTGGACGCGCCGGTAGTTTTCCACTTGCAGAGGATGGAGAGCAGCCCTGTCCCTGGTGCTCTGGACAGAGCTCTGTAAGATCTGCAGTGGTGTTGCTTTCGGGAGGAGGCCAAGGAGTCCAGAGGAGGCCTCAGAGTGCAGAGGAGGCCGGGAGCAGGCGTGCTCACTTCCAGGGAAGAGCCTCCCTGGCCGGGGTGGGGGGGTGCTGCCCCTGCAGGGTCATCTCCTCATCAGTCCAGGGGGCAGCAAGCAGATACCTGGTGGGCCCCACTGACCACCAGCCCAGTGCCAAAGTGCCACGGGCCAGAGTTCTGCCTTCCAGGAGTTTTCTGTCTTAAAACCAAACTCTCACTTTACTAAGGAAGGAGCAGTGTTTTGAAAATAAAAACTGGATTCTCTCCCAGGGGGCCTGCCCTCCAGGCTTAATTACCAAACCATTTCCTCGAAAGTCTCAGACCACGCAGAGAAAGTGACACAACTCAAACAAAAGAATAAAAAATATTGAAAATAGTTCTTGCCAGGAAATGAGGATGTCTTGGGGAGACATAGTGAAGTGTCAGGGACACGACAAGCTTGCAAGTGACGGTCCCCAGGGGTCCTCACAGCAGGAGCCGCCCAGCACCGTGACTCCTAGAGTCCCTCATCCTGCTTTCAGTCCTCTCCTAAAGGAGCGGCTCAACAGCAAACTGGGGGGCCCAGAGGGCAGCAGCCCGTCCCTCAGCTGCCGACCCTTGACCCCAAGGGCTTCTTCTGTGGAGTCCACCTTACACCCTCTGGTCTCAAATCATTTCAAAGCTGCCATGCAATTTTCTCAACCTTATCAAGGTCATGTTGCAAAGGCATATTGAAGACAACTAAAAGCTTTACAAATTCAGCTTATTGACAACAATGTGCTGGTGCTATTAATGATTGTGTCTGCATGGAGGGAGGATGTTAAGGCACAACAGTGTGGATCAAGTCCCAGCTGCCATTTCCTCGCTGCAGGTGATGGGCGGGTGAACTTGGGATGCTGGTGGGCATGCGCAAACACATGCTTTTAAATATATATTTAACATTTTTATATGTAATATTTATATATGTGTAGCATTTTCATACACAACATTGCATATAGCATATAAAATATATGTTTATGTGTGTATAAATATATTTCTTGCACAGTCCAGTTATTCCTTGGTAGTTTGTTTGGTCTAGAGTCGGTTTTTTCTCCACACTCCCTGCAGCATGAACTGGCCTGAACTGTGCTGGGCATTTCTACGTGCTGGGCCTTCCAAGAGCTTTCTGTGTCTAATGCACTTAGCCCTGACCAAATCAGGGTCTGAGTGCAGCGGCCATCCCTGTAGTACAGCCGTGGAGACAAGGGAGCCGGGGCCCTGGCTGGGATCACAAGCCTCAGGCTTCTTACAGGTCACTTGTCTTTAGGCTGTTGTGCAACCCTGAGTGTACACACACACCTGCTCACACACAGGCACACACACACATGCTCACACACACGTACTCTCACACATGCATGCTAACACACACTCACACACATGCTCACACACACATTCACATGCATACACACTCACATGCTCACACACATGCACACACATGCACACTCACATACATACATGCACAGGCTCACATGCACATGCTCCCACACACATATGCACACACACATGCACACATGCATACACTCATGCTCATGTATGCATGTATGTGCACGCACAGGCTCACACACACATGCTCACGCTCATAATGCTCATACACATGCACACACATACATGCACACAGTCACACACATGCTGACACACATAAGCACACACATGCTCACAAACACGCTCACACACACTCATGCTCATGCACACACACACACTGAACCCTCCCAATTTCTTTCCAAACACAGGTATGTTTGCTTCCACGGTGTCCACAGCATTCTGCCAAGCTGGAGGCCTCCCCTGCCCTGCCTGGGGCGGCTGGACAAGATGCCCAGCTGCAGAGAGGGCGAGTCCTTCAGAGTGGCCTCCTGCGTGGCACTATATTGACTGGCTCTGGGAGCTGTGGGCTCCTCCTGGTGTGACCGAGGCAGCGAAGGTCCCACCCAGAAGATGAGGGTCCCTGCAGGTGAGAAATAGTTTCCTTATAATGAGGTCTCAGGTGCTGTTATACCAGTGGGTTTGTGCTCCGTCAAAAACCACAGTGCACTAGGCAAGCTTAGAGTACAGCACTCAGTGCAATCCCGGGTCTGTTCGTCTTTAAGCTCCCCTCCCTTGTTTTTACTGGTGTGCCCATCAGTCACGCGGCCCACCGTCTGCCGTCTGCTTCCTGTGTCTAGGAATATCGCTCCCCGCTGCTCCGGCCCTCCACTGTCCCAGCTTTCCTCCTTACATTCTGGCCATCGCGGCCATTTGTTAAACCCGGGCCCAGAGAACGTCTGCGGGTTCATTCTAGGTACAGTGCCCGGGTGCCTTTCCTCCCGGGGCCTGCGCCTCCTGCCCCCGCCTGCTGCCCACGTGAGGGGCCCTTCTTTTCCACACTGGTCCTCCAGGGCTCAGTGAGCCCCTACACACATCAGAATCAAGAGGTCTTGACAGCCCCCCACCCCAGCATCTGTGGAATTCCTGAACATGATTCTGAAGATGCTAGTAAATGACTGGGAGCCTGTTCCTGAGTGGACGGTTGCAAATTCTCCTGGAAACTGTCCTCAGAGAACAGTCCTGCATTGCACCAGCTAGGGGCAACTTGCTGTGAGGTTGTGTGTAGCTCTTCACATAAAACAGTGTGTATACACAGGGGACGCTGGTTGGAATCATGGGTGGGCTGACAGCCCAAAATATTAACACTGTAAATACTAACACTCCTTAAAACTGAAATTCCCGCTGTGGACTTTGAACGGTTGGGATTCAGAATATCCAATACAATTCCTATTCAAGATTCTTTAGAAGCATGAAAGTATTCCTTTTCAATCTGCTTATAATTGATTTTCCTTTAAAAATTGGGTCAGATCCACATAAGTTACATCATCCGTGTATCCATCTATCTATTGATAGAATGATAGATCCATCTGTGTTATCTGTTAGCCCTCCATCAGCTATCCATCTATGCTTATTTGGATCACTGTCCCCCACCTGTCAAATACATCTGTCAATCTAACGTATCATCTATTTCTCTATCAAACATGTTTTCATAGAGAAGTACTCAAGACTTTGTCGATATGTGGAATTGCAGTGTCCATTCAGTGTGCCTGATAACAAACAGTTTGTATGAGTTGTGGACCTCAGTAACTTCAGAGGACAGAACACGCATCTGCTCCTGGGAGGCAGAGCGGGAGGTGGAAGGGAGTTTGCTGTGTTAATCTGTGCTTTTGAGAGGCGCTTGTCCCCACACGGGGTGAACTCAGGCACAAGCCTGTGACAGGCACGTCCCGGCTCCAGCAGCCTGAGGCAGAGAAGCCACCACCTCGCACTGAGCAAGACTGGACACCGGCAAGGTCGATCTCCTCGAGTGGATCTAACTTTGCTTGCAGACGCCCTAGGAAGATTAAAGGACGGAGTGTGACAGACGTTCACCAGGAAGCTGAGCTGTGCCGGGGTGATGGGGACCTCGGGCTTGGAGGAAGCTCTTCCTCTCACATCTGCTCCAGTGAGTGGCAGCTTGCCTCCTGGTGCAGAGGAGCCTCATCACACCGCAGCCTCCGTGGGCCAGCGCCAGGGCCCGGCCCAGCCTAGGTCGCTCCGCTCCCACCACACAGGCAGGCAGCTGGGCCCAGGTTGGTCTCTGGAGCCCTGGTCTGTGTCTCCCGGGGACCTAGCCGAGCAGAGTGGACCCTGGCGAGCTCCTCTTCCCACTCTGAAAAAAGGCCTATGGGCGCTGGTCTCCAACGTTCCCAGGGATCTTGTGTTTTCAAATGCGTCTGCCCCAGAAAGAGACCATCTCTGCACGTCACGCTGCTCGCTGCGCACACATCCTGGGAGGACTGTCAGTGTCCTCGGTTCAGAGCCGGCACCCCCTTCCAATGCCTCACCATCGAGGGCTATCGACACGCCACTCCCTGGGCACAGGCAAGGGTCTGCAAAGCAGAATGAAAGTCAGAAGCAAGCTGCAGCAGGCAGGACATCTGATGCATATTAAATCTACAGTATTGGCACAGAAAATGATCATCTTCTTGATAAATGCCGCTGGAAAACTCAGTATCCACTGGAAAAATATAACCCACTTCAAATCTTTTACTTCCAGATTGAAGATACAGATGTAAAAGAAAGTAAAAACTATAAAAGCAAGAGAAAAACCAACAGGAACCCTGCTTTTGATTTTTAGGTAAGGCAGACTTTCTTGTGGAATACAAAAACTCAGAGATCATAACCAACAACCTTGACAGATTTAATATCATGGAAACTTTTAAAAAATGCTTTAAATAAAAACATCACTTAACAATGTTAAAACAGAAGTAACAGATGAAAATAACTTACACCGAATAAATGATGGTCATCCTGTGTAATTAAATTGTTCTTAATTAACAAGAAAAATAAGTCAAGAGAAAAAGTGACAAAAATCACAGATGAAGAATTACAAACAAAGTTTTATGTGAGGTAATTTTTAGGGAAGTTAGGGTAACATGAGCTTTCACTTGGGAAGTGAAAATCACAGTTTGCATCCAGATCTGCTCCAGAGGCAGAGTATTGGGGAATTTGCACCCAACAATGGTTTGGGGAGTATATGTTAGGAAGAGTTTTAGAGGGGAATTTGCTAGGGTCTATCAACTTTTGAAATTCATGTCATTTTTGAACCAATCAATTTCAATTCTGAGTTTATATTCTACAAAATTGTGTGCACATTTGTAGAATAAATCAGGTGCAATTATATTCTCTGCAGTCTAGTTTTTATAAAGAAAAATGAACTAATTTATCTTCAGTGTATTTTGTAACAAGAAAAAAGCAAAATTCACCCATAGGGAAATAATAAAATATACAGCACATTTATATGATATAACACTACTTAGCCATTTGTACAAATAAAATAGAACTAAATGTAAAAGCACAAAAATTCTATGATATGTACTTTCAATAAAATTAAAGAGTGAGTTTGTGGAATGATATAAATACCATAATTAAATTAATATAATGCACATCTACATTTTGATCATCACATATCTTTGAAAATGCAAAAAGAAAGTAGCGTATCTGGAAGAAAATGCACAGAAGTGTGCTACTTTAAAGACTGGAAGTAATGGAGCAATACAGAGATGTGGGAGGAGGGAACAGTCCCGTTAGCCTTCACATGACTGTGTAAGTGATTTTTTTTTTTTACATAATGATTCATGTGTTCCTTGGGTCCTTTCTCAAGTTATTAAATTTATTTTTTTTTAAATATGTCAACTGCAACCCTGAAGAATCATGTTCCCACCTGTTGCCTTGCTGTCCCCACCATGTTCCATCCTGACGTGAGTCTGGTTCTGTCAAATGCGTGGGTAAATCCTTTGCACTTGGAAGCCCCAATGACCCACAAGTAGCAGGGTTTCTTACAGCAGGGAACAGCTGTAAGAATGGCTTCAATTCTGCATTTTCTCTTGGCCAACACGGAGTCATAAAAACAGGGCATAATCCACCAGGTGGCCACCACATTCTGTGCCAGCCACGAAGCTTCCTCCATTGGTTTACGCTAGCTTTGGTAAGGCAAGTGCCATCTGAGTGTGCTTCCTGTGAAAGCCCTGGAGGAGAGATGCTGGACCCACCTGTGAACAGTCACACTCCTCTGGGGGTCCGGAGGTGCAGCATGTGGAAGAGAAAGGAGAAGAGCCCCGACTTTGGAATCCGGCAAGGACGGATCTTGAGGCCTTGCTGACATCCCACAGCTGTAGCAAACCAGCCATGCTCCTGTCTTTGAAGTGACTAATTTCCTGCCTCTGAGGCCAGGCCACACCGTTGCTGTGGGGAGATCCCTCATACAGAGCCTGGCACTTGGAAAGGAAATAATAAATGCCTGCTGCCCAGCGGCACTTCCACCGCCTCAGCAGAGCTTCCCTGAGAAGGCCGTTCAGAGCCTCTTTTGTGCAGAGGAACTTGGATCAAAAAGTCATCCAGATAAAGCTGAACTGAGGCAAGGAGGGCAATGGTGGACATGCGATCACTATGTCCATCATTTAAAAGTTGGTGGCAAAACAGAGGACCCACTGTCCCCAGGATTGGTACCTGCTTCCTGACGCAGGCTGCTGTGTGCTCTCAGGAACTTGCCTCCCTATGTATGAATCGCACCCTCTTTACATTCGACTCAGCTTTTCCTGGGTTGACTTTATTCATTGATATGCTTACAGTCTTCCTGGGCTTACCCCTCTCTGCATGCACAACAGGTTCTTGCAATTTCACAAGTAAATGCTGCATTCCATTCAAGTGATACTATGTGCCCAGAACTCATTATTTCTGAAGCCACAGTAGACTGAAGAACTTCAGGGTGTGGTGCAGCACAGTCGACTCCTGCCTAACACACAGGGGGCCCGGGTTTGATCCCAGCACCACGCGCACGCACACAAAAATTAGAATTTTAGTTATGTGATAAAACTGGATTTTAAGTATTGTATTTTCAAATGCTGGATGTCTACTAATCTGTGCTAGATTGGGAACTAAAATATATTACATTCAAATAATTCAAACTGTGATTATGAATTATTAGAAGTTCTGAAGTCAACGTGTTATGAAGCTTTTAAAATATAGTTTAAATATTTTCTTAGTGGAAAAATAAATAAAGCAAACAATAAAACGTAAACCATGGGACAAGGGTGTCCGCAGCGGGCATCTGACGGGGCAGGTGCCAGTGCTCCCACTGCGGGCCCCTCCGGGCTCCGCCCCAGGTCTGGGGACAGCTCAGCCAAGGGGGCTCCTCTCGGCCCCCTCCCTCCTGCTGCCCTGCCCCTCCCGCACACCTCACGGGGTTCCGCTGTCACTTCCTAGCCCTGCAGAAGGCTGAGAGTGGAAGGCCAGCAAGTGACATCCTTGAGCCCAAAAGCCAAAGCAAACAGGAGGCAGGGAACCCTCCCCGGCAGACTCCGGGAGCTGACCGGGACACGAGGGTGCACGGCACAGCCCCGGGGCTGAGGCGCCTGCGTTTTATACTGCCTTTCCTCAGATGACATTCCTCACAGACACAGGAAGCCCATTTAAAAAGAGACATTCAAGCTCCATTTTAGTAACATGCCTTCGAGTGACTTTGAAGTCGCCGTGTTGGGTAGATGTGTGCATAGAGTGTCTAAGAGAGGCCACTGTGCCATGAACCAGCTGAGCACGTTGAGACGCACCTTGAGCCCGCATCGCAGAGGGCCTGTGGGCCTTCCCCAGGCCACCAGCCCGCTCAAGTAAGAGAGGGCTGCAAAGACAGAGGAAGTGTCCCCCTGGACCTCGCGTCCCCACAGCAGGCAGCCCTGGGATGGCCAGCAGGAGGCACAGGTGCAGGACTGCTGCCCTGGTCTGTCCAGCACCATCACCTGAACCCAGCCAGGTGGGGTGGGGAGGGGACAGATGGCATGTGCCGGGCTTGGACATGCCATGTCCTGTGGTATCTCCACAGCCCTCGGTGGGCTTGAGAGACCCCAAGGGAAGGCGGCATGGGGTTGGGGCCACACTGCCCTTCTCTGGAGCAGGCTCTGAGGACCCCGTGGGTTCTAAGTTTGAGTCTGGCTTTCCGGGTCCCGTGCGGTGCACCCGTCAGGGAGAGAAGGGAAGCTGTTTCCCAGCAGCGCGTCCTGCAGCCTGCCACCTTCGTTCTTTTCTTCTCAGTACTAGGGGCCGAACCCAGAGTGCTCTCCCCTGAGTCACATCCCCAGCACTTTATATTTTGAGACAGGGTCTTGCTAAGTTGCTTAGGGCCTCACTAAATCGCCGAGGCTGACCTTGAATGTTCAATCCTCCGGCCTCAGCCTCCTGAGCCACTGAGATCACAGGAGGCACCTCTTTGCGGCTCGCCTTCATCTCTCGAGCAGCTGGCACAGGACTTGCACGTGTGTCCTCGCCATGGCTCTGTGCCCAGGACTGGGCCTGGCCCCAAATAAAACAGCACGGAGTTTGATCAGAAGTGCCAATAACAACGCACATTTGCCAAAGGAGAGATTATGATTGTTTTCTAAATATAGATACTCAGCATGGCAGCTGTGGAACGTGAGCATGGAATGACTGCCCACGGTTGGCCTTTTCTCAGGTATGGGATTTGCTGCTTACAGCTCTGCACTTGCACCTGCCATCGGTCATCCACCCTGCACAGAGACTATCCTCAGTGGGGCCCCTGAGGTGGAAGGGGCTGTGAGGCCTCCAGGCAGGAGATGATAGCAGACCCAGCATGGCTGCCTGGGGCTCCCGGGCCCCTGGCATGGCCTGACTGGTGCCCAGGGCAATTGGCCCCTCCACCTGCATTTGTCTGCTGGTCAGGCTCACCTAAGAGCACCCTCTCCAGCGTAGGAGGTGAGAGTGCCGGCAGGGCTGTGCGGACACTTCTGGAAACACATCTGAGACATTCAGAGTGAATACCCTCCTCGGAATGAGGCTCAAAACTCCAAAACATCCAGCTGCAGCATTTCTTACCTCAAATTTTCTTCTGGAAAAATCCATCGCTACAGGGGCCCATGACCATCTTAAAGGTGAAAAGGTATAATTAACATACAAAAGACGATCATTTGGAAAAATGACACTGTAATTGAAAATCAATTTATCAACATAATAGGTCAGCGACTTATCAGACACAATGGCTCCTAATTGGTGGTCAGACGTTCTGAAAGTGCAACCAACATGCCCCCAGAAAGCACTTCAGCCAGTTCACTTTAAAATAGAACCAATTTCCACCACATCGTAACCATAACAACTTTTATTTTTAAGGAAATAATAAGCAAACAATTTCCCAAGTGTTAAAATAATAGGCGTTGCACTTGGGAAGTACACGGTGATTGATATTTTCATAGGCTGACATTTAAACATTAGCAGCAGGCATACCTTTATACCAGAGCATGTTTTCTTCTTCTATTTATATATTAGGCATTAAGATTTTTTTCTTTAGATTGGATAACCTAGATTGTTATAATCAAAATGTGTTTCTTAAGTGTAGTTATTATATTTAGTTACAAAAACAAATTTCAGTTTCTGAAATAATGGTGAACTTGGCAGACAAATTGTAATTATTTTTGGTATCTCTGATAATAAAATTTTAAATACTAAATCTTTTTTGTAAATCTTTTTTGTAAAGCAAGTGTAAATATAAAATAAATAAATTATACCTTCTTGCACTTTGGTTATAAATTTAAAAAGCAGGTCAAAATGGATGAACCTTGGATTTTGCATAGGATAAAAAAAAGATGTTTCAACGAGTTTGGCTTCTGAAGGTCACTGATGGCAATCAGGTGGCCAATGTCATTCTGAGGGGTACTGGTGATCTGCTTGGAGACAGCTGGGACTGTGAGTCTGGACGGGCCTGGACGCCTGGAGGTTCTTCAGCAGGGACGGGGCACAGAGCCTCAGGCACTGGAGTTGGGGACTCCGGTGTTCACACCCCGCCTCCCTGCAGGAGCACGGACCTTGTGTTGGGACACTGCTGTCCAGCTGGCACATGAGCCTGCAGCCAGGCCTGACAGTGAGAGGGCAGCTTGTCACGGGTGCGCTGGGTGACTCAGGGCCGCCTGGTTGTCTGTCTGGCTGTGGATGCTGGCCGACACCTGGGGCCGTAGGAAGGCAGGTTTTCTAGGGGACTGTAGCTCCTTTGCTCGGTGCTGCTGGGCTCTCAGGGAGAGCACCCCAGAAACGCAGCTGAGATACACTGTCGCCTTCCCTCACCCGGCTTCGTATTCGCGCCGCATCGCTTCTGTTCACTCTGCTTGTTAAAGGCAGGCCTCTGAGCCTGGGCCATGCTCCTGGGAGAAGGGGGAAGGGTGGACATGTAAGGTCACCAGAGTGACATCTTACTTACGTCTTGAGCGTTTCGGCTAACATACGCTAGCCCTGCGTCAAGCAATCCTTGGTTAATGTTAGTTTGTTTCCAAACCCCTCAACAGCTAACTCGCCCATACTGACTGAAAGTAACGACTCAGAAAGACACAAGGTAAAGACAGAAGAAACAGGTACACTCTTAGGTTATGGCCATCCCTTTTTAAGAGAAAACACAGATGTTACATGACAAAAATAAGGTAAAATTCATACAGATGCTGACGGGAAATGTGCTTCGTCTGTTCACCAGCTGCCTCTGCCATGCGAGCGGCCGAGCGGCGTCTCACCTGAACGAGGAGTTCTGCTGCCCGCTCCCTGCTCTGCCCAGATGACCTCTCACCTTCCACTGGTCAATTCTGACTAGGGATGCGGGTTCCTCAGGAGACTTCTGGTCACACCCATGGGCCCATCATTGCAGAAAGCCCAAAAGAGTTCCCAGCTGGAGGACCAGGGCCTGCTGGTGGTGGCCGTGTGCTTCATGGATGGGCTCTACTGTCCTCCACAGGACCTGGCACCCAGTGGGGGCGGCTCCCACCGTAGGCGTGTGAGCGCAGCTGGTCAGGGGCTGGTCTCGGGGGCCTGGGGAGGCTCCGGCTCTGCTGTGCACCTGCCGCTCAGCCCTGCGTGTGGGAGGAGAGTGTGCAGTCCAGGCTTCCCCTCACAGTTCAGCAGGTTCTGTCGAGCACACCAGCTTCCTGCCATGTGGCTTAGCCTTTGCCACCCTTTCCTCTATTATTTGCACACTGCCTCGGATGCGTCCTCTTACTTTTGTCTGGACACACTATCTGAAGGGCTTAATGTGCGACCTCTTCAACAGCTCACCATGCAGACCACGTGTGTCCAGAGAATCTATTTTTATGAGTTTTTAATCTTCAATATGATGAAGTAGGAGAGGGATTTTGAAAGGAGACCCCTTAAATTTGGGCATGGGAGGCCAGGCTGTCTTCTCCCTGCCCTGCAGTGCTGAGCACGGTGATGCAAGCCCCGTGCACACTTAGTGCCGTTGGTAGCAGCAGTGCCCAGCAAGGACGTGCAAATGCAAAAGCCGCACTTCGCAGCACCATTCTGCACTTGACCGAGCTCCCAGGGTCTGAGAGGTCACTGCCTAGGAAGTCCCAGGCAAGCAAAGGGTGGCGGGTGGTGCGTGGGGCCTGGCAGGCCCTGTCAGACTTCCTGGGTGCCCCGGCCATGGCCATGATGGGTACCCTGAAGGGCAATGCTGGAGCTACTGTTCTGGACTGTCCCCAGGGACAAGTCAGGAGCAGAGTCAGACGGGCTGGTCTCATCCTGCAGGGTGCTATTTTTGGCAAGCAGCCCACAGCTATCAGGCTAAGGAATGCAGTCTGCCCACAGGGGCCATTCAGTATTGAGAAAAAAAGCAAAAGGAACAGAGGAGTCAGGGGTTCCACATGGATAATTTCAACTCCTCAAGTTCTCATTCACATGCATGGCAAAAATAATTTCATATGTGGGTTTTGTACCTCATGATCTTCAGCTGGAATTGCATGCTCCTTTTTGTGAGAACAAGTTGCCCTTGAAATTGCTATTAACCAAGTTGGGACCCTAAAGCCTCAGTGAATGACTGACACCCCTCCCTCGGAACAGAGGAAAGGCCGCTGCTCCTGCTGCCGATTACACAGTGGCAGGCCACAGAGCTGGTAGGGCAGAAGGCTCGTGTCCAGGAGGTGGCTCCTGTGTGTGGAGGCTCGCGTTTGAAACTCCGTCTGGGAAAGGTTGTCGACATTTTAAACCCGCGCGATTGTCCCAGCATCCCCGCCCTGCATTTCCCGTTAGATCTCACGTCATCTAACTTATCACTAGGACAGTCCTGAGCGTAAAATAGGACCCCATAAACACGTCGGAATGCGACGATAGGTCTTCGGGTACCCGAATGTGTGAGTGCCTGTTTTCCCAACTTCAAAAGTCTTCACAGTGATTGGTGTGAAATTCGGGACCCTCCTTGTCCACCCAGTGAACAGCGTCCTATTTTTCAAGTGCTCCTTTTAAAGACATATCTACTGAACGTGCTGAATCCTTTGGTTGTTTATCATTTCTCGAACAAAAACAACAGCCATTGATAAGGAATGTAGTTTTAAAAGTGTTCGTTCTATTTCACTCTTTCAACGAGCGTCACTGTGGTAGAGTGAGCCGCCCTGAGACCCCGAGCTGCCCACCGTGTGGGAGGCTGCGGGGCTCTCTGGTCCTCTTGCTGCCGACTCTGCAGCACAGCAGTGCAGGGCTGCCCATCATCAAGCTGCCCCAAAGCCCCTGCGTCAGGAATCCCGTTGTTCTAGGATGGACATCTGCTTCCTTGTTGAGCTTGGTGGGGTCCATGGGATCTCAGGGAGGCTGACCCCACCCCCCTGGGCCAGGAGGCTGCGACCGGGCTCTGGAGTCACGTTGCTCCGCCTCACCTCCTCTCTCCAGAGGAGCCGGCTCGTGCCTGGCACACTTGGGCTCTGTGGAGGCACCCCACCGTGCTCACGCGCCCGCCGGGTTTATGGTGGGGCACTTGAAGTAATCCTGTTTGTGTTGTCTGTCTCAGTTTCCCTAAAACGACCATTCCGTCTCCACACACCACTGGATCCAGAGCTGCAAAGCTTGGGGCAGTGGCCGCCTCACCAGTGAAGCCAGGTGTGGGGTCTGTCTCGCAGGTTCCCTGTGTGTTCTAGCATGGAATCCGTCGATGGCACCGGGCTCTGCTGGCAGCAGTTATTCTCACCTCAGCTCAATGCTGTTTTTGGTAAATATGTGGATACTGAGAACTTGTTGCCAGGAGGTTTCTTTTTAGTGGATTCACACAGTGGTTTTGCAAAACATCAAGCCCACTGTGCACAAGTGTCCAAGAGCTGATTTTTGGAAAACAGGCACTGGAACACACAGTCCTCCTGGTTTTACTGTGTCCTGCTCTGTATCCCTGGGGAGCCCGCAGAGAGTGCTCACAACAGGTCAGGTGCAACTCTGCATGCAGGGCCAGTGGGAAGATGGACCTGGAGGAGAACAGGAGAGGGAGGGGCAGCCATCTGGCACTGCTGCAGAGGGGTCGGTTGGATCACATTTCATTCACTCAAAGTTCCGGTACAGTAACGAAGATGGCACATGTGAGGAAGCATGAACTGCAGATGTTGATTATCATTCAGCCACATCACTCTCTAACCTCACAGATAAAATTCGCAATGCTCAACAGAAATCCGTACTGGGACTATCATGATGCATTTAATAATGGGGAGAATTTTCTACCTTCTTTACTCTTCCAATTATATATATTGATAACCAAATCAATGAAATCATTCTGACCAGTCTGTTAAGCTTGTCGTCAATAGTCCACACGGGACCCAAGAACAAGAAGGCATGGCACGCCTCCCTCGTCCTGTTTCCGGGTCGCCTCCGAGACCACGGGGATGCGGGCAGCAGCAGCCTTCTGGGCAGGCCCCGGGACAGCCTGCCTGTGGTGGAGCCCACTGGTTGCGGCTCATCTTCCACCCAGACTAGAGTTTTGCACATAAACAAGACGAAGCAACTACTAACCCCAGAGCAACCCAGGCAGGCCTACCTGACGGCGTGAGCACGCTCTGACAGACCTGAGGTGGAGTAGGAGGGTTCAGAATGGTTCAACAGGTCTGCACGAGCTTGTGACCACGGCGGAGTTAGGAGAGTCCTCTGCGGGGTCGGGAGCCCTTGGGCTCTACCGGCATGACTGGAAATCAGAACCCCAGTGAGCAACTGGCCTCACCCCGATGCAGTCTCCCACCAGAGCACCCTCAGGTGCTCCTCTCTCAGTCTGTGCATTTAAGTCACTACCTGCATATACACAGTGACATGCATATGCATATACAGTGACTGACTGGAGCTGATTAGAGGCCATTGGACACCATGTCCTCTGGAGTGGTTCCAGAATCTTCAATCAAAGGGGCGGTGGTAGGGAATCGATGTGGGAGGAAAGGCAAAGAGAGGCAGCCAAGGGAAGAGGCCAGTAACGCAAGAACCCTGTGCCAGTGTGGGGGCCCGGAACTCTCCACTGCCCCTCGCATGTTTCGGAGAATTAGAACGGGTCTAAAAATTCAGTTCTACCAACTGGAAAAACCCTGATCTTACTCAACTGAGTGCACTCAAACCTAACGCCGCTGTAGTGACTCAAAGACGTCTCTCCTTCACGGAGGCATCTGCACAGCTTCTCAGCATCCGAGGACAAGAGGGCAGTCTTTCAGTGATGGGTGAGCGCACCTAAGACAATCGTGCCGCAGCAGAGCAACACCCCTGAGGAAGCAACCATGCACGGGGAAGGTAGACAATGCGAGCATCCGTGGGCAGGTGCAGCGAGGAGCTGCGTGCAGCTCACGCCCCGCCTCCGCCTTGCTGCAGAAATGTCTTTGCTTTGTCAAATACAAATACCTACATTTTGGAACTGAGCTTTTGTCTGCCTCCAAGTGCCTCTGAACACTGTGAGCTCAGAGCTCCTGAAGAGAGCTTCTGGTACGTGCGTGTCACGGAGACCACAAGACACACAGACCTCTTCAAAAGGCCTCGCCCGGATCAAAGAATGGAAAGCTACGACCAAACACTGTGATCGCTTGAAGCAGGACTGTACCTTAGACCTTCCTCTAAGGCCCGTGTGGTGAACAGCAAAGTGTCCGCTTCGTAAGAGGCTTGTTGATACTGTGAGTCGCCCAGGGTGGTGTAGAAGCTCAGAATCTTCAGGCATGGTTGCTCTGTCCTGGATCCCTGCACCCTGGGCCAGGCTGATCTCCTGGAACCCATGGGCACGTCCTCAGTGTCCTGTAAAGTTAGAATGTGTTCGAGCAGGTATGTACAGTAGCTCGAGCGTGGAGCACACACTCCTGTCCTTCCTCATAGATGGGAAACTGGAATGCTGGGAGGTCAGGCCACCTCCTGCCCAGCTGCCCACCAGGCCCCGGCCAGTGGGCGGGGGCTGAGCATGGAGCCTCAGTCTTCTGGGTCCTTATTCTCCACGTTCTGGAGCTGCAGGCCAGCAGCGAGGGAAGAGTTCAGGGCAAGCAGTCCCAGGCACTGGAATGAAGAGGTGCTTGCGTCCACAGAGGACCCGGGCACCTCCCTCGGCCCCACCCAGCACACACTGTCACACAGGTGTGCAGCAAGGCAGAAAGCTGGGTGCTCCATCTTCTGTGTTTTCATGATCCTGCCTCCTGCCCACGCAGGAACAGCATCAATGACGCCATTTATTTATCCAAAACAGCGCTCTTCTCCTTGGCCAGCGCAAATTATTGTTCGTTCCAAGACCTTGGGCCCGTGGTCTCGTTTAAAACCTACTGTGTTCTATAAATGCCACGTCAGTATTGACGACTGTGACCATGCGGCACCTGCACGACTGGCTAAGACTAGGACATATCCAGTTCACTTGAAATGCTTCAGGGGAGGCCGACCCCAGCTGGGAGCTACACTGGGAAGGAACGAGAAAGAAACCAACACAGAGACGTCTCCTCTTCATATCGATGTCATGCAGCCGTGCCTTGTGTCACTGGCTCAGGTAAACCCAGAGCTCTCTCCGAGGGAGAGGGGAGGTGGCTTGCCAGCCGCCGCCTTCTCTACAGTGACCTTCCCGCTCTTACCCTCGAGCACGCGGCACTTGAGGCCTACTATGCCCCAGAATTCAGTTCGGCTGAAATGCCACTGTAGGGAAGAAATGGGAGCACAAGTCCCCCGGAGCCTCCCAGGTCCCCAGCTGACCCGGGACAGGAGGCCTGCCACTTCCCATGAGCCCTCCGAGAGAAGACCCCAAAGGCAGGGAAGGCAGATCAGGGCAGGAGGTTCGCTGGCAGGCGGGGCGTCTGAGTGCCTCTACTGCTAAACCACTCTTTTTCTTTTAAGAATAGAGAAATCCAGATTGTCCAGTGAACTATCTTGACGTTGAACATTGGAAATTAGCTTTTCAAACATATAGGGATCCATGCGGGAAGCACGGAACACGTGTGTAAGGTGGCGATTTTCAGACTCTTTTCAGTCTCTTGATGTCATAAATCTGAGCTCATTAGCATAATCAACACCTTTCAGTTTTTGTCCATAAAATGATATTTTGGACGTGTGTGCTGAGCAAATATCTGTGCATAACAATTTTCCTGTGACACGTGGGGAGGAAAGAAACGGAAAGAGTAGTCATTGGAGTGACTGTGCTGTGTCTTCCAGAATATTCCAGTAACTCTGCAGTACCCACGCTGGTCTCCTTCTTGGGCTGCCTTCTCCATGCTCATTGAATGCACTGGCTTTTGAGCTAATGCACTTTGCTTTTGTGTGATCCTTAGACATCGTCCTTCCCCACTCAGGAAGCCCCTGCAGGTGAGCCTGTGTGCAGCACAGGAAGGAGGCTGGGGAGGAGGACCCTGGAGGATCCCGCTGCCCTGAAGTTTCTCGATGTAGGGAACAAGGAGTTTCAGGCCCCCACGAAGTCCCCTAGGACACAGGTGGCCCTCCCCAGCATGCGGGCTTGTGACTGTGGGGTCCCCGTGCTATCTCCAGGACAGGCGGCTGGCTGCACGATTCAGGTGGCAGCCCGTTTAGCAGGGTCTGCCAGCAGGACTGTGCAGTGACACCGTGCCCGTGCGAGCCAGGGACTCAATCTCTGCCCTGTGATGACTAATTAAATGAGAAGAAAACGCAGTCAAGCTGATGGATGGGATTCCCCGGCAGCAGCTCGAATCGACTGAACTCATTTAAAATGGCTGCACAGGAGCTCTGTGAAGACGTAACCTGCATGGAGCTGTGTTTTCAGACCTTTGGGAAGGTTTAACTTCCCAAACTGTCCTAGAAAAGTGAGCTTGCAGAGCACAGAGTGAAAAGGCCCCCAAATTCTGAGCTGTTAGCTCATTAGATAAAGTAGCAGAGTAGGATAAAATATGCCCATAGAAAAATCTCCCTTCGCTGTTTCTGATTTAGCAAGAATGAAAAAAATCAGATTGATTAGGAAAATGGTTTTTAACCTTTATTCTTAGCATAAATCAAGAGGCTCATTTTTCAGTCCATTCCTATAGAATTCAATTAAAGGTCAGATTTGTAATGGAAATCCTAATTATTAATGTGTTGCTATTTTAATTATTAATCAGTTGAAGTATTTGCATAATGGATAAAGAAAATGCCCAAGAACAACTTTGTAGCATCTAAAGGGCCTTCAAATATCCTATCAATATCCCTTTCATGAGATTAAGGGAAGCATTTTTCAAACACATCACCTAGAACATTTATTCAAAGTCTTGAAAAGGTAGTTTCTGCTACCATTCATCAGTAGATTCACTCCTCAAATTATAACTATTGTGCTTTGGAAATATTTTTAAACATTACTAGTATAGAAGCTAGCAAAGAAAAATAGCAAAGATATATTCTACACACCCTTAACTCATTGACTGCCAAAGTGACTGCAGGTGGGTGGTGCAGGGGAAAGCTGTCCAGCCTGGAGGACGCTGCTGGCCAGAGCCTGTGGGAGGGAGCCGTGTGGGCAGAGGCAGCAGCGCCCACGGCTCCCAGCGCCAGCTGCTGGCCTGAGCCTCCCACTCCCCTCTGTGGGCCTGGACATTTCTGCTTCCGATACAAAGTAAAACCCGGCCAGAGTGGTCGACCAGTGGACTGCTGAACTCCAGCCCACCATGAGCAACAGAGACAGTCTCCCCAGCAGGTGTCCCCTGGTTGTTTGCTCTTCTTCTAAGATGATTTTAGTGTCAATCACAGATCTCCCTTTGAATTTTAAGTGCTATATTTTTTTAGAGTATTATCCTTATGCTTTATTGAAATCTCATTATTAGGCCACACTTGCTTCACATTTTTTTAAGTTATTTTTAAATTTTTTTACAGACTGCATTTTGATTCATTGTATACAAATGGGGTACATCATTTCATTTCTACGGTTGTGCATGATGTAGATTCATATCATTTGTGTAATCATACATGTACATCGGGTGATAATGTCTGTCTCATTCCACTATCTATCATACCATCCTCCTCCCTCTCATTTCCCTCTACGTAATCTAAAGTTCCTCCATTCTTCTCTTGCCCCCTCAACCCCCATTATATACCATCACCCACTTATCAGGGAAACATTCAGCCTTTGGCTTTTTTAGATTGACTTATTTCACTTAGCATGATATTCTCCAATCCCATCCATTTATCTGCAAATGCCATAATGTTATTCTTCTTTATGACTGAATAATGTTCCATTGTGTATATATACCAGAGTTTCTTTATCCATTCATCTGTTGAAGGGCATCTAGGTTGGTTCCACAATCTAGCTATTGTGAACTGAGCTGCTATAAACATTGATGTGGCTCTGGTACTGCAGTATGCTGATTTTAAGTCATTAGGTATAATCAGATTCTTTCAATTACAATTCAACAGTATAATCTCAAATATTGAGAATAATTTTAAACATAACTTACATAAACAGGTAAAAATTCCTGGTCCTGAAAGCCAATAAACCACCCCCTCCTAAAAGGAGAAAAGGAAGCAAAAATTTTCCACTTCGAGTAATTTATCCAGCGATGTTTGAGGGCAGAACAAATGATATTGACTAAAATCAACTTTTTAATAGCTAATGTGATATTTATTAGGGTTTGTTTTAGCCGATGTTGGTGATTGTAAGAGACACAGGGGCTGGGGAGATAGCTCAGCTGGTAGAGTGCTTGCCTCGCAAGCACAAGGCCCTGAGTTTGATCCCCAGTACCGAAAAAAAAAGAAAAAAGTAAGTCACAGAACTCACTGTTAGTCAGCCCATCATGAATCACACAGGGCAGCCTTTGAGGGACAGATGGCTGAGTTCCAGCTGTCCTCCTGTCTGCTGGGGGTCAGCCCCTCCTACACTCTTCACATAGGTTCCTTCTCACCTGGCAAAAATTTCACTTTTGTTGCTTACCACAAATATCAACTTAAAAGTGCTTTGTTCACCCAAAGGTTGATATCAAAATATAAATTACTTTTGGGGGAAAGAGTTGGAGTCCAATATTTACTTAGAAGTAATTATGTTTTGAAAGCAGGAATGTTTTTATTCTAGAAGTTCCCGGTTTCTCCTTCACTCTGAGGCGTCCACGCGGGCGTTGCTGGATACCTTCTTCCTCAGATGCATTGCACTCACAGGACCTGAAGGTAAACACAGGCCTAGACAGCACCAGGGCCACTGTGCAGGTTCCCGTGCCAGAGGACATTTCAAGAGGACAAGACATGCGGGCAGCTGACACTGTGCAAGGCTCTCCCGGAGTCTCCCTGAGGAGGGCTTGTTTCTTGCTTGTTGTTTATGGGGAGAGTTGGCCTAGGCTTATTTGGATAGGTTCTGCAGCAGCAAGGCCACCTAGGCGCACCTGCATTGGACATGTGAGCCAGAACCAGCGTGCCCAGGACCCTCCCTCTGAACAGAGGCGCTCCTGCTGTGGTGGTCCCGGCGGGGCTCCTGGCCACCTGTCCTCTCTGCCACACACACATGACTTCTCCAGTATTCCTTAAGAGTGTTCCATGCTGTCTCCTAACAGATTCTAAGATCACAGCTGTGTGTACGCGTGTATTCTCTGTTATAAAAGGTGAAGCGTCTCTGATTAAACAGCTTCGATGTTGGGCCCTGATGAAGGTCACCTCGAGGCAGCAGCTGGAGTTCTGGCCACGTCGAGATGAAGGCTCCTGCAGGCACGTGCTGTGGCCAGGCTCCGAGTTCTGGGAGGTCCCTCCAGGCAGCTCAGACTCGCAGACTTCTTTTTCATGATAAAACAATGCTAAACAAGAGCTGGTGTAATGCATACCCGCTGGGACACAGGCATGCATTAGCTCTGGAGAGACCGTCCAGGGCCACTCAAGAGATTGGGTTCTGCGGCTAGTGCCACCGCAGACCACAGGCATCCTGAAATGCGGTCTGTTCAAGGTCAAGGTCAGCCCAAGAAGCACGGGCCAGGAGCCGGGGAAGCTCCTCTCCAAAGAGAAGGCTTAGGGGAGCAGCCCCTGTGGGCCTAACAGCAGCTGTGAATTGTGTGGAGGAAATGAGACACAGTAGGAAAACAGAACCAGGAGGCTCAGAGCCTCAGATGACAAAACGACCTTACCAGTTGCACAATTCAATGAAAAATGTTTGCTTCCAGTTTAAGGAAAAAAGAAATGAAAGAGGTCCTACAGACTCTCACCCTCTCTCTGAAGACACCAGTCCTGAGGAGCACAGTCCGGTCCAGGTGCCTCAGATCCCGTGGGCCACGGGACATGGACCCCCACTGCTGCTCTGGGCCCTGCCTCTCGCTCAGTTGTTGGGGGAGTTTCATTCCAGGAAATGACGTCAGTGAAGCAGGGCCAGGAGGGCAGAGGGTTGGGGAGAGGGTGGTCAGAGGGCGCTGAGAAGGAGAGCAGCAGAAAGCTGGGAGAAAGGCCTCTGAGGGCCTTCACCAGGGAGAAAGGGCAAACGCGAGGACGGGGAGCTGACCCTGACTCAGACATCACACAAGGTGAACACGTGCCGACAGGTCACAAACACCCTGTTAGTAGGTGCGATTTTTACATTTTTAGGTGTCAATTAAAAGGCAGTTCATTTAAATTCTAAAAATCTGAAACAAAGGTTCTTGGGAGGAATGCTCACTGTCCAGTTGGCCCTTGTGATCACAGAACAAAGGAGGCCGCTGGTCAGGAGAGCTCCGCTGCTCTCCTCAGAGGCCAAGATGAGAGCTGGGCGGGAATGAAGCCTCGGAGGGGAGAATGGAACGGAAGGAAGCAGGAGGGAAGCGAACTGGAGGCTGTCCCCATGGCTTGTCAGCCCCAGCACAGGGACAACTGGAGGGAAAGGAGCTCAGCCTGCGCACGCACGTGGCCCCCCTGCAGAGCCGCGCCTCAGGGCTGGCCCTCGGTCACAGAGCTGAGCCTCGCGCTCCCAGAGCACCGAGCTTTGAAACACGCTCAGGTGTGCAGAGCTCTCGTGGCAAGTCTGGACCAGCATGGACAGATGTCCAGCATTGAGAAGTTAGCAATCATCTTTTGCAGCAAAACTGAATTGATTTAAAAAGAAATCAGGGAAGAGCAGCACCTGGGCAGTCACTAGTCGGCCTAGCCCAGAGTTCACCTGGGACGAGCAGCCCCCGCGAGCTCTGGGGACCTGCGGCCCGCCTGGGACTTGTGGTGGGTGGTGTCGCTTACGTGCGTACTGGCCGAGAGGGTGGATTTCGTGTTAAGTGTTCCCACCACAATCAAGTAGCACTTTTAAAAAACAAAAACAGAGGGCAGCACTGTAGCTCAGTAGGCCAGTGAGTGCTGCTCCTAAGTACCCGACCCAGCTCAGGCTGCCCCTGGGTAGTTGTGCAACTTCCCTCCACTCCTGCCTTCCTGCTCCCTTAGGCCCCACACGCTACCTGGCAGCCCCAGGACTTTCGAGGGCAGGGCAGCTCGGCGGTCAGAAGCGGGCGAGCATTTGGCTTTACCCCCGCCATGCCTTCTCGCGTCTCCATCTGTTCTAATCAGAGTTTGCAAGTTAAAAAGTTCAGAAATCCACTCCCCGCTAACATGTGGACGCAAGAAAAACAGCCATGTAGCAGGGCATCCTGGGAAAGGGCCCTCCATCCAGGAGAGGAAGCACAGACCAAGGGGTCTGAGGATGGGCCACCAGGCCTGCGTCCTGGGCTGGCTTACCTCCCTGGTGGCCCAGACCCCACCTCCCCTCCTGGCTCAGCCTCCCCTCTCCTGGGGTCTGCACACCTTCCCCCGACCCTCTCTTTGTCTTCATGTGGGTTAGAAGGACTGAAAACCAGACCACATGGGTGGGGCTGGGGGACAGAAGTGCATGGACTTCAGAATCCAGAGGACTTGCATGTCTCTCAGTGCAGCTTGGAAGAGTAACCGGGTGTTGTGTTGTATGTATATATTTTAGTTGTTGATGGACCTTTATTTTATTTTATTTTATTTATTTTATATGAGGTGCTAAGAATCGAACCCAGTGCCTTACACATGTTAGGCAAGCACTCTACCACTGAGCCACAGCCCCAGCCCACCAGCATGTTCTAGATGGCTCCATAGTCCAGAGCTCTTGTCCCTAGCCTAGTGACCATGAAGATTTGTTTGAGTATGAATAAAAAATGACAAATCAAACTAATTGGCTTACTGCACCTTTATGAAAAATCTTGTGGAGAAAAGTGGTGTTGAACTGTGTGGTTTGACGGCAGGACTGTTTGGAGGTCTAAACAGGCTAACCACATGGTTTTGCTCACATTTAAACATAAATACATTAAGTTTATTAGTTTACACAATTTTATTCACTCTGCTTCTAAAAATTTTGAAGCATCTAAAAACAGAGTATGATCCTTTCTTCTATGCGAAAATTTCATAACACACAGAGTTTGACAAGCTAACAGGCCCTGCCTAGGACTGTCAGATTTGCATGACCAAGGAAAACCTTGGACTGAGTACACTCCAGTGAACTGTGCTCCATTTTGATATGGAAATGTGTTTCCATGTTCTAACACAGCTCTTTCATCAGAAGTAATGTAAAGGAAGCGTGGGTTGCTCGCTTTGTGTCTATGTGCAAATTCTGGCTTTGCATGGATCCTCACACAAAAACAAATGCATTCTTAAATGATTCCAGTGGGAAGCCTCAGCTCTGTGACGACTTGGAAAAGTGACCAAGTCACTTAACCTCCAGCTTCTCACTTGTAAAGCTTCTTATAGCCCTGCTGAGAATATAAATGGCAAGCTGCGTGTCACAGCTGGAGCTCCTTGGAAGATAAGTATTAATTCAAGATATTTTGTGTAGTGTGAAGCATAATGCCCATTTATGACCCCCTGGGGGATAATTTTTAAAGCAAAGAAGGAGCTGCGTCCTTGTGTGTTCCATGAAGAGCATGTGCAGAGAATAAAACAAGACCGAGGCAGTGTTCGTGTCCAGGAAACATCAGAACATTCCAGAAAATGTCTCATCCAGAGGAGACCTTCTCCCCTCCAGGACAAAGTCACAGCATCGTCACGTGCCCATGGCCCCTGGGAGGGCGTGTGGTGCTCAGGATACCTCACTGCGAGGCATCTTCACAGAGCCTGTGAAACACCTTATAAACACACCAGGACCTGAGAGGACAAGTGTGCGCGTCCTGCACACTGTGTGTCCCCTCTACGTAACGGATGTCCGCCTGGGTTTTAAAGATGAATATTGATTTTTTTAAAGCTTCAAGTAATATGATGCCATCTTTGAAGGGTCGATAGGCATAGAGATCAATAGCAAACCTTTCCATGGCAGAAAGCAGGACCACAAGACTTCAGCACCTTCTCACACTCCCCCTTCCCAGCACTGCTTTCCAAGGAAGGTTAAAAAAATGAAAAAGATTCTGTGTCCTGAATCAGTCATCATTATTTTTCTTTTTGTCAAGAAATGTGTTTAGGATTTCAACACTTAATGATAAAAAGTGCACTATGTAAAGTAGCTAAAATATGTTGTAAAATTAAAGTAATTTAAATATCTTTCATTCTTTGAGTCAGAAATGAGAATACTGGCCAAATCACCCTAAAACCACATAAGGGAAAATGAAAATTTAGGTTATTTTTGAAAATTAGCCTATTTTGAGTGTCACTAGGTATGGAATTAGGAACAGCATTTGCAAAAAGCCACATCTTGTAGGAATGGGTAAGAGCAACCATAGCTCACTTCTTCCCTATTTCTACATACAAACCAACTTTTTAAAAATGTAGTTTAAACTCAAAGGGAAAAAAATTCAATGTGTTCATTTGATCAAAAATTTTCTTCATTACAATTTATTTTCTGGAAAAAGTAGAAAGTTCTTAATTCCTATTAAAATTGATAAAATAAAATATAAGAAGAAGAACTTCAAAAAAGACAATGGCTCTCATTGCCTGCTGTGTGCCTGCCGAGTGGTATAAAACAAGCAGAGGGTATCCAAGGTGAATTCCCACCTGTTTACTGTGACGCCAGGCTGGACCCAAAGAAGTGAAAAACTTTGGAGCACATAGTTTGGTGTCAGCAAAGGGTATTAAATTACCAGACTCAAGTGTCCTGAAGAGACAGAAATGGAAGGAAGGAGATGCACATTTCCGAGAATAGAAGCTGTTTCTCTCGAGAATGGAAAGACACCAACATGGTACCCAGCCATAAGGAAAGACCTCCATAATTACAGATCGCAAAGCCAGGAAACTGACATAGTATAATTAAGGACAGAATAATCCAACACTTATGTAGAGTACAAATTAATAGGGCCATGTCCCCAAACACAGCCAAGATTGAAAACCCCAGAGAAGGTCAGTGGAGACAGTTATGGGAATCGCCATGGAGAGTTTCATTTAGCTTGAAAATGAACAGCCAGTGGAGACAGGAGAAGTAATGAAAATGTGCAATAGTTAAACAGACATGCAAAATCACTCCCAAGCGGTGAACAGAAACAATGTCAGAGACACCAAATTCTTGATATCATCATGGTCTAGCAGTCTGCCTTTATAGTGTGTTAATGCTACTCCATCCTGTTCTGAGGGTCACAAGAACAGGTACAGTGACACTTGTCATGTCTCAGGAAGAGGGAGGAAAGCAGGTCTTTGTTGTTGGAGAGAGATTATCAAGTAATTTTTTAAAGTCACAATTTCAGTACAACAAATTCAGGGCATGAGTGACATAAATGAATTCATAAATGAAGTCAGATGTATGATAACTGTTGACCGTTTGTGTCCCTGTAGCATTTCCTGAATCTGAAACACAGATCGAGACATAGATTTGGGAAGACTGATGAGTCTAAACCCACATCAGATCCTATTAAACTAACCAGACAAGAAGTTATTCAGATCACATTAAAGTTCCTATTTTTCTCAGACCTATCTAATACGTTATTTACAATAATGTTTGCTTAGCTAGTAAAGAAATACTTTTATCACATTTGGGCAGCACTTCATTCAAAACAGCATTTGGGGTTTGGATTCATTCATGTTGGAGGGCTGCAGTATGGACTTTTCCATTTGTAAGTTGAAAAACATAATAAAAAAGAATGCTTTATCTGAGGTGCATGCCCTCCATTTATGTATGATCTATCAAAATGTATACATGCATGTGCAGCATGCCCAACAAATTAAAACAAATTCAAAAAGAAAAAAGAACGGTGCCTGCTCTCCAGATAGCTGGCCAGGCCCGTCCCAGAGGACCCCTGTGCCAGCAGTGGACACGGCACTGAGCTGGGGAAACATGGAGGCAGGGGCCTGCGGGGAGAACCGCAGCAGGACCCTGGCTTCCCACCCACGGGCCATGCCATCCCCTCATGTCCTGGGCAGGCAAGCTTCAGGTTCGGGAACTCCTTGTCGGGTTGTGGGTCTCATGCTGCACCTTCTGTGAAGATGGTCTGGAAGGTTTTCATCAAAATGATGTGAGAATATTTATCTCAGAAAACAGAACTAAGAAGAAAGCTGGACAAGAGGAGTCATATTGTTTTAGAATACTCACACTATTTCTAAATTTCGAACCTGACCTTTAATGTTTTGGGGGTGAGGATTCATTGAAAAAGAGATGGAACTAAAGTGAATGAACGAAAATAAAAATAGTGGTGTAGCGTACTGTTGGTTGAAATTACTGAAAATTCACAAAATGCAAGCAAAGTTTCCAGATGGCATTGTTGCTTGCCTCCTTCTTCGGCTGCGTGGAGGTACTGATATGCAGCCTTGCATAAATTTGAAAAATCCAGGTATCTGCTCAACTAGACACAGAGCCCCCAGTAAGCTTCGGAGGGAAGGGGGAGCCCCTTGCCACATGCGGGGGTCTTTCACAGGGACCCGGGGGCTCTCACTGGGATGTCCAGAGGTGATGCCCAGGAGCACCCTCCAGGCATCCCAAGCACAGAAGCAGCAAGTGTCCCTGGCCATCGTGAAACGAAGGATGAAGGATGGCCCAGCAAGCAGTCCTCCCCTAGAGAGAAGTGCTCCTGGCTTAAATGAGCACTGCTCAGTCTTTAAAAAGAATTTAAATCAGCATATAGCTGTAGTATTTGTGGGACACAGTGTGACAGTTCCAAACTTGCATACAAGGTGTCATGATTCCAGCAGGGCCAAGAGCATGTCTGTCTCCTTAAACCTTCATCCTCCTGAGCAGGGAGCCGTGCAAAGCTTCCTTCCTAGTTCTTCATGAAACAGACCTGTGGGATCCCTCTGTGCTGCAGAGGTTGGAGTGCACCCTCCTGCCCGACTGGTTTGCTGCCCCCCCCATCCTCAGCCTCTGGTGGCTCCCCCATTGCATGAGGTCGACTTTAGGTTCCATGTATAAGTGAGAACACATGGCGCTTGACTTTACGGGCTGAATGTGTCCCCGTAACAGAATGTTCTCAAGTTCCATGGAGTTTCCTGCAAATGATGGGGTTTCACATTTTATGTGTCTGAGTAATATTCCACTGTGTATGTGTATCACATCATCCATTCATTAGTGGATACCTGAGGGAATTCAAAATATCCTCTCACTTCAGTTAAAATGACAATGATCAAAAAGACAAAGGAAATGCTGGCAAGGATTTGGAGAAAGGGAACTGTGATGTAGGTAGTAATATAAATCACCAAAGCCGTTATGGAAACCAGTGTGGGGGTTCCTCAAGAAACTTAGAACTTCCATCGGATCCAGCAACCCCACCCCGGGCGCATCTCCCAAGGACATGAAATCAGTATGTCTAAGAGATATCCGCTCCCATGTTTATCACAGCACTATTTAACAATTAAATTCTAAAAGAGAGACTAAATTGTCACTGAGGAGGAGAACAGGGGTGAAAGTGTTTGGATATCAGTGCAAGGCTTGAGTTAGAACGGGGAAGAAAGACATCGAGAGTCAGGTCTTCCTAAGGAGAACAGGTTTAGCTAGAGCCCTGTCAAAGCAAAGGGCAGGAGTGAGCGTGGAGTCATGTCCTCATACTCTGCTGCGGGTATTTTACATCTACAAGGATTCAGTCTCACGGTGGGAAGTCAGGGTTGCTTTTCCTCATGTGCCCATGAGACCCTGCTACCTGTATGGTACTGACACTGGCGAGGTTCATACTTGTTGCCATATATATCAGTGACAGGAGAGGCGTTTTGTTGAACACAGGATGGAACAATTATGTAGAAATTATTAGTGCCAAGTTCCAATTCTGACATTTGCAACGGGCTCTGCTCACAGCGTGATGAGTCACATGGGCCCTGGTATAATTTTACAAATTATTACATGGGTGAATCAGGGACACACTGCTACCTACAGGGTGTTCTAAAATAAATCTACTAAAACTGACTCACTGTTAAGATTTAAAGTCATAATTAAGTCAACTAACAAGGCAACAAAATTATGACGGTGGCATAAATATAGAATCACTATAAAGAGCCGGAAAAATCGTCAGTAGAAACGGACCCAACGGCGAGGACTGAAGCGCAGTATGCAACGGAGGAGACCACAGTTGAGAGAAGCGAGGATGTGCCACTAGTTTTATTCCATGAGTGGTTCCGGAATTTCTGCAAGAGCTATTAAAGTGAACAGGAAATTAGCATCAACAAAACACAGAATCAGGAACAGCTAAGAAAAGGCACACTCGCCCCGAATTACCAAATGGACCATGAACAAAGCCTGCGGGCAGGAGGACAGTCCTGGGGGAGAGGCCTTCCAGCACTGGGGTTTGGCCATCCGTCAGTCGCTTGGAATTGCATGCACTCCCCAGCTAGTTTGGAGAGCTAATTGTACCCTTCACTTCTCGTGCAAGAAACCATCTTGTGCCTTGAGAAGAGGACACCAAGGGGGACACTGACATCAACGTAGAGGCACACTGTCATCATCTTCACACACTCACAAGACTTCTTTAGTTGCAGGAATTCAATTGATATATACGTTCCAGAAAAAAGTGATTGAAGTCGTAGGAATTATGATAAGTACACTTTTTTGACTCACACTGAGATCTTTCAGGTGAAAAGAATTGTTCCTGAATAGTAATAAACATTCCATCCAATCAATTAGACCTTAGAAATATGAACCTCAGGTCTGAATTCACACTTCTTGTGTCTCCTGCCAGCTTCTGGAAGGGTCTCTGACTTGGCCGGGGAAGACTTTTGCTGGAAGAGGAAGAAGTTCTCCATCTGGGCCTTCCCAGGTGCTCTCAAGATCTACCTGAAACAGGAGCTGGTGGAGCAGATGTTCAAAGATCTACCTCTTCACAAAGGCCTTGTTGAAAATGTAACTGAGAGTGTCTTTGGAAGAAAACAAAATCCCCCAATAAACTTAAAGTTTCACAAAAATTATCCCACGCAAGACAAGAGCAACTCCGGGAGAGATGTCAGATGGAACTTCACTTACATCCACTGACCAAGTGAGTTTTGGGGATAAGAGCGTGGAGTTGGTGAGCTGAAAGGTGCTTCTGAGTTTAAGGTTAAAGGTGAAGTTAAAGGTCTGGAGTTAGTCAGCTGGACCAACGTACCTACAGAAGCCATCATCCCCTTCTTCACCACACAAAGGACTTCACTACATGACAAGGGCTGTAGGCAGGTTTGCACTGAGTAGATGATACAATACAGAAGTAGAATTTAAATGTGAATTGAAACTGAGATAACTTATCCCAAGTCCCACACACAGAAAGTTACTCCCATAAACAAGGTAAAAAAACTAGTAATCTTCAATACTGCATAGTATTGAAGTATCTTATAGAACCTTAGAATTCGTAGTAGTCGAAGTTTTGCAAGACAAGATGAAGTCGTTTGCGGAGTATGCACACACACAGAGTATAGAACATAAAGCTGACCACTGTGGTGTTGCATAGAAGAAAGATTTTGAGAGATGTCTTGCTACTCACAAAACTTTTGTGTGACATATGCTTAGTAAATAACTTTCAGGTGTTGGCAAGGAGACAGAACAGAAATGAAAGTAAGTCATTCTAAAAAGTCACAGCTTAATGCTGAGTGTGGAGGTAGATTTCGGGATGTTCAGAGTGAGGGGCAGAGATGTGGAGGTGGTGTGGAAAGGACTTCTTTGACAAACTGGCGGGAAGTGCTGGTGGTGAGACAAGAATGTGTTGTCATAGGGCCACATTAGAGTGGAAGGAGCCTGTGGGTTGGAGGTCCGCAACTTTGGAGAAGAGCAGGTGCATTCACCGTCACGAGAGCAAGGAGAACAGACGGTGACTTGCAGAGAAGGAATAACTGACAGGAGTATTCCGAAGATGCAGAGGAAAAGGGCATGCTGGGAGTTCACTGGAGGCGACAGGTATGAATGTGAACTGAAACTGATATGGGGATGCACTTCTCTTCAAGGGAGAGAGTCCTGGAATGCAAAATTCATGTAAGGACAGAGGCCTGTATTTGGAAATCAGCAAGCATTACTGCTGTGAGATCTCATGTTACACACGAAGCTGTACAATGTTACTTGAAAGTTGATTCTGATTAATTAAAGATGTATATTGTAAACTCCAGGCAGCCTTTGCGTTTAAAATAAAAAGCATAAATGATTAAACATCATTGGAGGTAAAATGAAATCATAGCAAATGATCATTGTACCCAAGAGAAGAAAGAAAAAGAGAGAACAGGAACAGCAGGTGGAACAGACGGAAAGTGTCTAGATAGAGGGAAGATTTAAATCAAATGATATCATCAGTCACTTCCCATGTGAACAGTCTAATGGGAACCTGACCGTGTGCATCTGCAAGAGGCTCACTTTAGAGACAAAAGGGCGGAGAGGTACCAGAGGGAAGAGAGCGGAGCCTGTCGTGCTGTCCCACGCAGAGCTCTGCCGGCTCTGTTAGCAGGGTACGGGCCTTGCGCCAGGACACATCTAGGTCCAGCCAGGACTCTGCACCCCCGGAACCCCGTGCTGCCCACTCAGGGTCACGTCACCTCTCCCCTTACGGAGGCCGCTCTTTGGCCTTTGAATGTTTCCTCACTTTCTTCACGGATCCCTGCATTCCCGAGTATTCTAGGAGGATCATGATTCACTTTTGCCTGTTTCTTGACAAGAATTGAATCATTCTGAATGGATTATTGTGTGTCTTCCTTATTTTGCAAACTGTGTTTTTAAAGTTTCTTGGTGTTGTTATGGGCAGGCCTGTATGATTTGCTCCTCTGTTTATACGGTATTCTGGTGAATTAATGTACACAAACTATTCATCCCTCCAATGAGAAATCAGCAAATAAATAATTTTAATTTTAGGTTCTTATAAACAAATATATCTCCACAACAGGATTCTTTACAAAAGACAAAAATGAAAACAATTCAATTAATAATTGAAATATCCATGTATATGAATGAACTACACACACACACACACACACAAGCTCTTTGTAGATCGCATAGGTACCTATTTCTCTTCAATAAGACTGGGGATGTAGCTCAGTAATAGAGTTCTTGCCTAGTCTGCGTGAGGTCTTGGATCTCATCATTAGCACTGAAAAAAAATGTTCTCTGTGATACACTGAGGAAAGAAACTGCAAAACATGTAACATTTTGCTTATTTAACTAACACTGTATTGACTGAGCTGTATGCTAGACGGGAAGGATTCCCAAGCCTCCTGGCCCACATCTGCACGGTGGCCCCTTGACCCCAGGCCTGCCTGGAGTCTTCTCCTTGCCGGAACCAGCTTTGCATGTCATCCACGTCACCTCCCTCTCCTCTGAGCAGCAACGTGCACAGAATCCCAGAGGCCTGAGTGCTCCTTGCTTCTCATTCTTAAGCAGTTGTTTTCACAAAACGCCCTGCATGACTTACAGAGAAAAGGGCAGCATTTTAAAGGAAACATGATAACTTACCAGAGAGTTACACTGGAACACCGCTGCACTTTTCCAAAGCCCTAGCCAATAGTTTTTTCTTATTTCTAAAACATTTTTGATTAAGTTTTTCATAGGTCAACTTGAGCTGCATTTAAAACATTTTCTAGCATGTTTTATTGAATAAAATTGAGTTTTTGTAGCACACAAGAATAACTACTTTGATCTTTATGTTTCTCACCATAAAGAAATGGATAAATTTTTGAAAAGGTAGATATGTTTAACCTATTTCAAATACCATGCAATAGGCACACCATCACATCATATGACACCCCATTAATATGTACAATGTTGTATTCGTACGTATCAGTTAAATAAAATTGAAAGAATAATTATTTTACAAAAATAATATGCCTATATAATTAAAATGTCATCCTTGAGGTTTTTCAGCTGAAAGACAACAATCTCTACACATGACTCAAAGCATTTAGTGCATGCAAGAAAAAGAGAGGAACCCAGCATCTCTGCGTAGGGGGCTCTGAGTTCCCAGGAAAGGTGTGCAGAGATCAGGCCTAACTGCTGAGGAGGGCTTGGTACCTCTACCCTAAGACTGGGAGACCGGGCAGAGGCCGACTGCCAGGAGTGGCCACCAGAGGGCACTGGACCCAGGGGCTGAGCTGGGAAGACTACCGACCCACACATTTGAGTTTAGGATAATTCACACTTACTCTTACCAAAATGAGGATATGTGCATTTTAAAAGCTAGAAAGTATCACAATGTACTTATTCTTTTAAAATTTCTTTAATAGTAGTTTCTGTTTTATGTGATACTACACTTACAGAGAAAAATTACATTATGGGGGGTTTGATCCTATGAAAATGGAAGGGAGATCAATAGAGGAAAGGAACCAGGCGGAAGGAGGAAGAGAGGGAAAAGGAAAATCCCGGGGAATGATATTGGCTGAATTATACTGTTGCAGTGTGTGCATGTACAGATGAGTGACAACGAATCTCACCGTTATGTAGAATTGCAATGCACCAATAATAATCATAATATAAAACATGGAAAGAAAAGTATATTGCAAGCACTATGTGTCAAGTGTGAGCTCTTGTATATTTTCACCAAAACAAATATACTGTAATCTGAGGAGTAATCTGATAATGGTTGGATCCTGTTCAGCACAGAGGTCTCCTCAAATCAAGAAAGTCGGAAGTCCAGTGGGAATGAAGTCACACTTTTGGGTATGAAGCCAGTTCTCCCTCTCCCTCCCCCTCTCTCTCTCTCTCTGACACACACACACACACACACACACACACACACACACACACACACACACACACACACACACACACACACACACACACACACACGCCTTCCCAGGACGCGCTGCACTGTGCTGGGAGGCTTTGGCATGCCTTCCACTGCTGAACCACCCGAATGCACACGCAGGAGACAGGCAGCGCACCTCCGCGCCACACGGCACCTGCCCATCAGCGCACAGCAGGCCCTCGAGAGGCCTCGCACCCCTGCGCCCCATTCCTCCTACCCAGCGTGCGGCAGCCGGTGTGCGGGCGTGAGCCGCTCATTTTCCCCAGCGGTTTGGCACCAAGTTGTCGTTCAGCAGCTACGCAGTCGTCACGCGGGGGAGAAGGTCAGTGCGCAGTGAGCCTGGAGCCTGGCGCGGAACGTTGCTGGTGCTTCCTGCCGGGCCGAGGGCCCCAGAGCCCACCGAGGGCTTCCAAGAGGGGCCGCAACCCAGGGGGCGAGGTGGCGCCGGCTACGGAAACCCTTGTGCCTTGTGAGCAAATCGGGTAGGGAAATGGTTAGAGGGCCTTAGTTTGTTGTTAATATTATTTTATTCCACTTATTTTTTGGTGCTGGCGATTGGGCCCAGGTCTAAGCGAAGCATGTGCTCGGCCACACCCTGCACCCCTAAAGGTATCGCGGAGTTTTTTCTCCCTCAAAGCAACGGTAGTCTAATGTAGAAGATTTACAGAGACACCCCAAAAGAAGTAAGCAAAAATCACACAGCCGTTTCAACACTCGTAGACACCCGTGGCTAAATGTGTCGCTTATCCTATTCTTGATATAGCTCCACATTCCAAGCTGATGTTAGTTGCCTCACAACATGAAAACACTTTTTATTGCAGGCAGAGCATTAGAAAATTTGGTCTCAAAAGGGTACACCCTGGAGTGAAGGGAGAGCCACTCCAAGGTGGCCTCCAGCCACACGCCAGGAAGGGAGGCAGGTGCTGCAGCAGAGCCCAAGGCCAGGTTTGGGAACATGTTCCCTAGCACCAGCTCTGTCTTCCTTCAAGACACTGAGCCTTCCCGACACACATTCTTTCCAGAAAAGGGATGGGTTCTTTCCATACCACAATGTTTTTAGATGGATTGAAATGTCAACTGTGTGGAGGGCACCAGTGATGTGTCACACAAAGCGGTGACCATTGTTACCCCACAGGGAGGTTCTGCTTCTTCCTCTGGAAAACACAGGGTAAGATTCAAACCTACCCTTTTAGTGTCTTCCCTATAGATGAAACCTATGTCCTAAATACCTTCTCAAAGTTGGGCCTGGCTGGGCCAGAACACCACCCTGTGCATGTGACTCAGTGGTGGAGAAAGGCTCTTTCCAAGTGCACAGCATATTCTGAATTGCTTCGTGCACTCCTTTGGGGCGTTTTATCCACCACATACAACAATTCACATGGGTCCTAATGAAGAATTTCAAGCAAATTCACCCATGAAAATGTAACCGGCACTGACCCTGAGACAGAAAGTGCCCTGTGCACATGGAATCCTGCATCCCACCTCAGCGTGGCCTCGGAGGCACCAGCAGAGCGCCACATGAACTCAGGCAAGGGGAAGACCTCCCCAAGTGCTCCAGAGGAGGAAAGACAAGACCGGGAGCTTAGGAAAGCATCGGGTCCCATCCCGGGCACAGTGCCACCCAAATTCAAGCCTACCCAGAAGTGCCAAATGTGGCCTTATTTGCATGAACACCCTTTCAGGTGTAGATTAAGCTGGGGCCATGCGGGTTAGGGTGCACCAGTCTCATGACTGGTATCTCCAGAAGAGACAGACACAGACTGTGGGAGTTGGGAGGAGCTGAGGTCAGCCATCCCATCCCCTGAGGAACAGCTGGGTCCTCACGCTCTTCCCGAGCAGTGCACAGTCCACAGCTGCTGGGACCGGTGCTGCATGTGGTGAGGATGGGCACACAGGATGGGGAGGGGCTGGTGCAGCAGCTCCAGAGTTAACTGTGATGCTCTTTGTGGACTGGCCTCAGCACACCTGTGCGCCCTCAGGGATGAGAGGCACAGGTGGCCAGGACGCCGACCACTTTCTACTCAGGATCCTCGCTCAGCTTCACAGCTGGCCTGGTCCGTCCCGCTTGTATTTCTTCCTCCCCTGGAGGCTGCAGGTGGAGGCACAGATGCATCCTCCCCTCCTCTCCTCCCTGAGTGCCCAAGGCTATGTCCTAGTTATAGAAGTGTGACTCTAGAACAGAGTGACAGCACACCTCCACTTGGCAAAGGAGCGGAGGGACTCTGAGAGGAGGAGGTGGTCTCCCAGGGCTCTTCACTGAGGCCAGGCAAGGCGAGGCCTCCACAGCCTTCCTCATCTCGGCGACTCTGGGGAAGACGCAACCGTGACTGTATTTCCTCCTTGGCGCTCCTATCCGTGAACCCAACTCTGGGTGTTTCCCAGGACTGCTGAGTGAGGATATAGGAAGCTAAAAGGCCGAACAAACAAAGCGCTTAAAGCGGCAAGGTGAAGCTGCGGTGGCCTAGAGGCGCAGCGAGTCACGCCGGAACGCAGATTCTGCTTCTCCTCGCACGTGCCACTGTCCTTGTCACCGGTCTCTATCGTGAGTAGGTTCTTCTGTGGCTGACGTCCCCACTCAGCTCAGCTTTGGTGTGTGTTCAATTTCAGAGCCATTTCCCAGGTCACCCTGCCTCCTGCACTTCAGAGAGGGTGCGCATTCCCCACAGAGCCCAGGGAGGGAGCGCGGCGGCAGGGCGTGGACCCCGCCTCCCCACCTCGGGCCCTTCCCCGCGGGGTGTGGAGAGCAGGCTCTGCATGCTGAGGGGTCCTCTTGTGTTGAGTCCATCTCCTAACCCTGCAGGCAGCAGGCCGATCACCGCAATGCGCAGGACCACAGAGGAAGCGCCTGCTGGCAGGGAGTGCCCTCACCTCGGCACACACCATGGGCTTGTGCTCCCTGCCTCTGTCACCTGGCCATCTGGGGCACAGGTCCTGTTGGTGGGCAGGGCTTCAGTGCTCCTGGGCTGTGAGGGGCTCTCTGACCCTGAGTATGGCTTCATGCATTCCACCTGAATAATAAGGACCAGAAGGAAAGGTTGGTCAGCTGTATTTGTTTTGCATTGGCAATTATTTCAAACTGGATGGTGAACATTTTTAAAATTAAATTTGCGTACTGAGCGAAAGGAAAGATATAGTGTACAATGATTTTAGAGCAAAAAATACATGTAATTCTTTCATTATTTTAGAGCAAAAAAATACATGTGATTATGAAATCAGAATATTACAACTGTGAGGATTCCTGTCTAAGATGTTTGACCATAGCAAATACTTCCTGCCCAAAGCCTCCTGAAACAGAGCCGTGATATTATCCACTTCGCTACAAAAAACAGTTCTTTGGAGGAGGCACAGTGACAGTGAGCGAAACCTTATACATGTTTGCAAATAGAGATGATCTGGGCACTCACTCGTAACCCAGGCCACACGGCCCATTATGTGAATGAATCTTGAAAAATAATTTCCTATATCACTGAGGTATCTCCACGCTAAGTGGATTGCTGGCTCTGGCCCACAGAGAATAACAAAGAGCTGCTACCTGGAGCCCGCACCCAACAGGGACTGCCCGCACGGTCCTGCTCCCTGCTTCCTGGGAACAGCCAGCAGTCGATTCGCAGGCAAATGCCATTCTGCTTCAGTGGAACAAATTTTAATGAGCCCTTATTGCAATATTGTGTTGTAAGTGGTAGCTTTTAGCTCTTCAAAATTATGTCCACTAATTAGTAGCATATGATCAACCCAGCCATGTCCCAGCTGTAAATTATGATGCATATTCATAGTTTTGTGAGTTTTACCTTCTGTGAAAAGCTCTTATGCAAACAGTAATATTTGGAATGTCATCAGAGTATAAAGGCAATTAATTCTCAAAATGATCAATGGGCAGAGTGTCCTTTCCCCTCCATCTCTGGTTTATTTATGTGTCCCATTAATTATGCCTAATTTTCTGTTGGCACTTCTCTTCCTAGTGTAATTCAATTTAAGCATATCTTTCTAGAGACTTATTAATAGGTAGGGTCATTTATATTGTGTAGCACAAATATTTTATAATCCACTAATCTTGACAAAAAGGCAATGCCTTTCCAATAAAAAATGCATGAGGAGTAATGGTTGCCTATTAATAACTTATTAGGTCAGGTCACACAGTTTGAAGTGTCTATTACACTTTAATTTTATCAGATTCCTTCCTTTGGAATGTGCCACCCTTCCCTTATCTTTTGATTGTGATTATTTTCAGCACCATCCCTGCCTGGGTGACCCCGGCAGTCGCCCCTGGCTCTGCGGGTGCAGCAGGAGGCAGAGACCCCAGGCCTGCTTAGAGAATGAAGCCATTCTAATTGTCTTAAAGTGCCCTCTCTGCCTTTGAAGAACGCTGATCATCCACTGATGCCTGATTGTTATTGGTCCACCAGTCTTTCAACAACAGACCGTTTCCCCAGGAAATACTCACAGGAAATTCAGATATGAGTTCAGGAGGTTGGTAGAAATCATGGAATGGATCTGTGGACCTTTGTTCTTTGAAGTCAATAAAATACAATTTAGGGTCTTTGGTTAAAACCACCATGTGTGGGCTGGGGATGTAGCTCAGCTGGTAGAGTGCTTGCCTCACAAGCACAAGGCCCTGGGTTCAATCCCCAGCACTGAAAAAAAAAAAAAAAAAAAATCCACCATGTGTTGGTTCTATTTGTACTTTGACTAATAAAGTAAGCTGAGTGAATATCAACTTCTGAGATCCGTGTGCTGTGGCCAAGGTTTAAAGTGCCATACCTAGGTGACTTGCCCTTTTAACTTCTTCAACCCAGATTTTAAAACACTCCCATCACAGTGCATGGACTTTCACGAGATCCCATGAAGACCGTCTGCAGCAACGCCCGCCCCACGTGACCTTCCACCGAAAGAGCAAGAACAGGGGCAGAGGTCCTAGAAGAAATACTCAACTGGTCTAGCCGCCTCTGCTCGCCTGGCCAGCTGACTGCACAGTTGTTTGAAAGATCCCTCCAACATGAATCTCGTGCCTTCGAGTCCAACGGCCTGTGAGTATACAAAGGCGAAGGCACACGCCACCCTGGTGCCACCCTGGTGGCTGTGCACAGGCAGGAGCAAGGCCGGTGCGGGAGCCACGGGACGCTGAGGCAGGGCAGTGGCCTGGGTCCCCACGGAGGACCAGCATGGCCGGCATCCTCGCTGGCTGCCTGAAGTCACTTGCTGTGGTCGTGTTCTTCGGGTGGCTCTTTGTTGGCAGGCAGACGCTTTCAGAAGTGGTTGGAAGGGTTCTTAGCAATGTACTTGGGCTTCAAGGCTCCATAACAAAAGATGAGAAAGAATTCCCAAATAAGATTGGAGTAGACATCCAATCCGTACACGGTGCGACTCTTTACAGCATGCTCTTGGTCTGGAAGAATAGATGCGTTGACGTTCCTTAAAGAAAATAGATCCAACTTATGCCATTACAGAATCACGTTTGATTTAAAGAGAATCATTAGAAGACATTTCCCCAAGATTAAATTCCTCCTTCTTTAAAGATATTTGATTTTTGCCTGTTTTAATTATATTTTTGTAATGTTTATCGTGGTGGTTTTTATTGGAAATATCAGCATCTACGTGTGAACTCGTGATGATCTGAAGATTCGTTGAGGAAGTGAAGGGGTGCTAGCTGAGACACGGAGCCGTTCACACGTGATGTGTGCACCAGGCTCGCCTCGCAGGCCTGTCGCCCCCACCCCGCGGTGCCTCCCCACAGCCTCCTTTGGATGCTGCTTGCAGTTGTTTACGCTGCACACTCAGCGCTCAGTGCTGGGCCGGGGGAGGCGGCGATGCTGAGGGAGGCAGGGAGCAGGAGGGCTCGGTCCTGAGAAGAGGGCAGGACTGAAGCTGGGAGGGAAGAGCCCTCCGCCTGCCAGGCGCTTTCTCCTAGCACGGCCGCAGTAGCCTTGGTCTGCCCTTGCCCACCCTGGAGCGATAGCTCCTTGTGGTGGGTCTGGAAAAGGAGTCGCACAGGGTTAAGTCATTCACTCAGCACAGGTAGAAAGTCAGCTGTGACCCAGCCCAGCCTGTGGACTGAATGGTACCACACTCTTTCATTAAAAGTAGAATTCTCACGCCATCAGAAGACAATAATAAGCAACTGGATGGCAAACGACCAGGGGAGGCTGCTGTAGGGAAGTGACCAGGGCACCAACGAGGCGCCTGACCCGCTGGACCTCTGCTCAGGAGGAACTTGCGGAGCCCAAGAGCTGCAGGCGTGGCCCTCTGGGGGAGAGCAGATGGCTGTCCACAGGAAGCGAGGCAAGGCGAGGTCCCGTGGAGGACGCCAAGTGCTGGACCAGGAGACAGGTTCCCGCTCCGGAACTCCGGGCCCCACGCGTCTTGGAGCCAGGTTCTGGCGTGGTCGTGCCTTGCCATCAAAAGATTAATTTCTGTGATCTGAGGGATGCACTGGGATAAGAGTCAAGCTCCTAATCCAATAACGGAGGTGGAAATTCATAAAAGACTGGTGGCAGCCCCTGTGGAAAGGAAGGGTGGGGTGGAACATGCCGGAAGTCACCGCCGCCCGGCTGCTGGGTGGGAGGACGTGGGGGAGGAGTGGGAGCTGGCGGTGGAAGCTTGGGGCCCGTGGAGGCCAGGAGTGAGGGACCTCAGGCTCCTGAGCGGGTGGCCCGAGGACACACCCACTGCAGTGACCGGCTCCCTAGGCCAACGGAGCTGAGGTGGGAGTCTTGGTCCACAATGACGGGCGGTTTGAGTCTTCTGGTCAGTAATTCACCCTGAAAAGAGAGAGAAGGGTAAAGAAATGGACAGAGAGGAAGGTCCTTAGCTGGAGAACTGGAGAAAGCAGGGCAGAGCAAGGGCAGAAGCACGGCAGACCCACGAGTGGGCTCTACGGGGAGGCAGGGAGGCTCGGAATGCCAAGGGCCCTGCAGCCATCCTGGGCGTGAGGATGGAGACCACCAGAGTTGCTGACCACATGGACTTCCATGAGCTCTTGTGAGGGAGGTTCAAGCAAAGGCCGCCACCTGGGTGGAAGGAACTGAGGAAGGTGACCAGTGTGGAAATAGAAGCAGGGGTATAGACCTTCTGTCTGGAATTGCTCTTTGTCAGAAGAGCAAAGCAGAACAGTAGCAGCCAGGATAGTAGGGCAGGAAAGCGGGTCCCCAGCCTGGGAGAGAGGGAGCTCGAAGGCAAACCCCCAGTGAGGAAGGAAGAGAAGGCAGGAAGGCACCATCACGCAGGTACTGGGAGTGTGCCGGAGGCAGCCTGTGTTGAGGATTGGACCCCTGAGATGGAGACAGCCTCCAACCAAGCTCTGGAGGAGGGGGAGTGTCCCAGGTGCACCTAGCATTGCTGAGGGGGTGCAGGTGGGCAGCACCCAGGTCTGGAGGAAGTGCCCACAGTAGGCATCCCGTGAAGGCCTGCTCTGTGCCAAGGAGAGGGCTCGATGCTGGAAAGCTGGAAAGGCCTTTTGCGGAGTCAGAAAATTTTAAGTGGGGGATTGAGGGCCACCTTAGTGAACTGACTGGCAGCCACTTGTCCAGGTCAGGAATGGAGAAGCAATGCCACCTGCAGCCTGGGAACTAGCGCAGTGATTCAGGAAGTGGGACAGAGGCAGGGGACCCAAGAGTCTCAGACAGTATCTGGATATTGTTTAAGTAGTTGATTACGGCATCCGATTGGTGAAGAATCTATTACTTTTAGTGAGTGCTTTAGAGTTTATAAAGCACTTACATATCCTTTATCTCAGAAAGTCAAGTGTAACTATAAAGAGGCTAATGGCCGGGGTGAAGTGAGCTGCCTAGGTAATTTGAGATCACAGTGAGAATAGTCCATTCATAAGAGGACTCAATTAGGGGCTGCGATCTAAGATGGGAAAGCGTGGGACTGTGCTGGACTGATGAGTCCAATTAGGGCCAAGCAGATGACCCACTTGTGGGTCCCAAGGAACCTGCTGCAAGAGGTCTGCCCGCCGGAGCGGAGGAAGGTGCCCAGCAGCCCCCGGCAGGTGACTTGTGAAGAGTGCGTCAGGGCAGGTGGGGGACCGTGGTAGGACTGTCCGGCCACCCTCAGGTCTTATGTAGGATATGAGCATGAAGTGGAATCAGCCAGATTCAGGAGCAGGGCAGGGTGAGGTGGTAGCACTGAGCGCTTCCTGTGTGGGTGCCAGGGGAGCCAGAGCAGGGAACCTCTGGCTTTCATTGAACACCTGCTGTAGTGTTTGTCCTTTGCCCTGAGCGAGGGGCAGGGTGTAAGCCGGGCTCCCGTGTGGGCACCAAGGTCCCTGGAGCCTTGCACAGGAGAGAAACAAGGAAACAGGCAGTTCTGGGGACACCAGTGACCCTCACAGGCTGGAAGAGGGCGTGTGAGCAGGAGGCCCAGAACTCACCCACACACCTAGCTCATGGGGCCTGGGCTGACCCCAGGAGCTGGTGAAGACATCTTTTAGTCTTCTTTTCTCTCCCTTCTTTAATGTCTCTGGACAGACCCTAGGTTCATTCTTCGTGTTGTTCAAGAACAACCGTGATGGAAGAGCAGCAAACACAGACACAGAAGAATGAGGACAGGGCTGCCAGCGACCGTGGTCACTTCAAAGACTAACGGCATCTGGACAGCCATGAATTGCACAGAAGCAGCCATCTTCAGAATGACCTTCCCATGGACTGACTCGAACTGTGATGGTCCAAGAATGTCTTTATCGAGATTAATAATCACCAAACTGCACTCTGACCACACCAACCTGTGAATATGGGGTTTTTTGGGGGTGGGGTCTTTTTGTTTGTTTGTTTAATGGTGCTGGGGATGGAACCCAGGGCCTCATGCATGCGACCAAGTGCTCACCCCGTGCCAGGAATCTCATTCTGCATTTTCTACTTTTATATTTTAAATTAAAGTCTGACAACGTGTATTTAAAACATGAAAAATGACTTCCTCAACTTTTGAAAGCAGGACCCTGTAGTTTCCCTAATAATTTTCACGTGATTAATATTTTTCTCAAATTAAGTTACATCTCTAAAAATGTGTTGATGATTCCCACTCGAGGCATTTGAAATTCATAAGCATGCACACTTCAACACATAAAATAAGATGTAGAACAGACAGCGAGTCACCCTGCTGGAGAGTGATCTGGGATGCAGGTGCTGCCCGGCTCCGGCTCTCCAGCAGCCAGTTTTCCCAGTCTAGCCACCAGCAGGGACTTTCTTTGATCATCTTCTGTTCATTGTGGAGTTTCCAAGCCGTGTAAGTGACTGCATCAGCGCAGTGCTGCTCCCTGCCTTCCGCGGAGGAGCGGAGTAGCCTGACATCCTTCCTGCCCTAAAAAGCAACTTCTTCCCCCGTCGGGGAATATCAAACAGAAACGTAAACACCATCTCCAAAGGATGGCACCAACGGGCACTCCCACCACACTGTGGGTGGAACAAAGCCCTGCCTGGGCACGGCAGCACCCGCAGCTGCAGGCAGATGCGCTTGGCTTTCTGTGGAACGGAGGCTGCAGAGTAAAAATAGACTCTGACACTTGCTGGGAGCTGAGGCCTGTAGACACCTCAGAAAGTTCACTAATGGACCTCAATCAAAACCCCTGCTTTGTTGTGTAAATTATTCACAACAGTGCACAAGATAGCAGGAAATATTGGAAACAGGGACACGGTCGTTGTGGCTAAATATTGAAATAGTGAAGTTCAAACTGATGAAGGTTTTTTACAGAGGGGTTCAGTTTGTAATCTGGAAAGAAATAGCCTCTTGGTCCTCATTACTGGGATATGTCTCAACTTGAACAGCCGACATCAGGAAGGGACCACAGAGACATCTGTGACCCCTGACGCTGTTTTGACCAGAGCTTCTTTCAGTCTTTCTTTAAGAATACAAGGAACATTGCCCAATTAAAATGTTCAGCACATACTACACACGCATGTGTGTGTACATTAAAATACACGAATACGTGGGAGTGACTATGTACTAGCTGCACGTTATTAGGATGAATCCTGATAAACGTTTTTACATCCTACCAAAAATTAGAATTGAAGACTGGACTATGCAAATGCTCCTTCTGAGTCTAAGTCGTAGACTCGGTGTATGTATTTTTTTCAAATCCGTCAAGTGCTTTTGATCCCCGTTGTGTCAACTGTGACTGAGCTAGTGTCAAGTGACCCTTGTTCCACCCTGGGCTCTGTGACCATACCACTTCCCTCCCCAGCAACACTGCCAAGTCTGCGCTCAGGAGCCTACTTGGAAGCCAGCCCCAGAGCAGCAGCATGAAGTCAGCACCGATGGGTCAGGAGAGCTCGGTGTCCTGGCACCTGCTCCGTGAGACAGACGAAGGCCCGCCCGCGCAGGGCCTCCAGACCAGCTCCAGGGAGGGTCTGGAAACTGCCCCGAAGCAGGGCCAAGAGAGTCCACAGCCATGGTAACGCTGTCTTTACAGCCACGTGAGGACGCCATCAGACCAGTTCTCACGGGAGCTGCTCAAGCCAGGGCTGTGTACCTAGCGGGAGCTTCCCGTGCGGTGCAAGGTCACTGAGACCTGTGGCATCTGCCATGACAGGCTCACCCACCCAACAGGACCATGCATTACATACAGAACGTTACTGAAACAATGTGAGTGGCTCAGATCTACCGAGGGGAAGTTCAGGATGAGGGACAGAACCATCATGGGCTGAGAGTAATTCGCTTACTAGCCTCTTGCTCTGTTGCCCATCTGGCCGATGACGGCGCCTCTGAAAGAGAGGGCACCTTCTCCTTCAGCTTGTGGCACCACACCCTGTGGTTGGCACAGAGACACACAGGTGCTGAGACAGCTCAACAGGGCTCACGGAAGAATAAGAACCACGCACACACCTGTGCAAGCACGGTCAAATGCACCATTTTGTAGATTTTAAGAATAGTGTTTAAGTTATGTGTGCAGAACCATATAGATCTAAAATATTTGCAGCTCTATTACAATTTTCATTACATACAAATTGTATTTTAATAGAAAATCAAACATTTACATTGAGAAAAGTAGGCTACATATAATATTTATAATATTAATGTTGATAATAGTGTATATTACATGTATAACTGCTACAAATATTTGATTGCTAAAATATATTTTAACAAATATGTGTGTGTAAACATCATGTTCTTATTATGTTTCTAATCGCTAAATGATACACTTTTTACCCTAATACTGTTTATGTCTGCTCAATTTCTTAAAAGGTCTCCCTCAACGTTGTTAATGATCAGCATACTTTTGAAGTTCATCATTAAATGAATAAAATGCACTTTCTTTACATTAAAACTTAGTGACTAGGTGTCTACCTCTGACAAGGTGATGGTTCTGCACTAAAATAAATCCCATAATCATGAATAAAAAGCAGACTCTCAAAATTTGCTTCATTACTTTAAAAAGTGGTAAGTTGGGTTCCCGTTCCTTGGCTGCAGCTGTGGACATACTCATCAAGCACCATCTTGCTCTCCGCAGAATAGCTCCAGCAGCAGACGCTCCCGTTAGTTCACCTGCTGTCACACCTGGACCTTGGACGATGTCATAAGCTTGGGAACACAGAAGCCTTCAGCCCTTGGAGGAGATTCGGACGTGGAGCTGGTGATTTTCCAGGTGACGGCACTGTTCGGCAAGGTGGCAGGGCAGTGAGGAACACTGGGGAGGCTTTCCCGCTACACCCTGCACTTGGAACCCTATGGCACTTGGCTCGGCGCGGAGGCCGCCGTGCTCCTGGCACCTGCGGCCACTTCCGCTCCCGTTTCTGCCTGAGGCAGTGGGGCAGAGCTCTGTCAGCAGCGGCCCGTGCTTCATTTCCAGCCTCTGCTCTTTCCATCGGGAGAAACGCTGGGGTTTTGCAGGCAGGTGTGGCCAGCACCTCAGCCCACCCCAGGAGGTCCCCGGAAAGCTCACCTTCCCACCCTCTTCTCGTGGCTGAAGACGAGGCGTGTGCTCACAGCGTGCTGGGCGAGTGTGTGGGCATCTCGGCTTTGAAAAGATTCCTTTGCCGAGAAATCGAGTCCTCCTGGAAACACACTGTCCAAGGCCTGTGCGGGGATTTCGGCCACGTGGTGGCAGCATCGCACCAGGGTAGGAGCCCCAGTCCGCCCCCGCTGGATTCCAGAAGCGAGTGGGTTTGGTTTCCTCAGGGCGACTCCACGAAGATTCACTGAGCTAAATCTGAGGCGTGTTTTGTAACACGAATTTAATCATTAAGCGTGATTTAACCTAGGTGTCCTGCTCCTGCTAACGCAGGCATACAGCAGGAGCGACGCCACCAACAGAAGGCCGGGCTCACTGTATTCACCAGTTTTATTCAGACATCGATTTTCATTTTTCAAAAATCCAATAGATGTTCAAACAGGATAAAAATATAGCAGCCCTTGGGTCTCTATCACCGAGTTATTTCAATGACAAAGCAGAGTAAACTTCACATGGTTCAATAATACTAAAAACGCATTTTTAAAATCCCAATCCCATTTATGGTGCTTGAAAGAAATGATATATATATTGCTCAGGAATTAGTTTATATGAAGGAATGAAATAACTTAGGTTCATAAAAATTTAGGTGGTCTATACTTAGTGAAATACTTGGAAAAAATATGTATCTGTGACACGTGCTTTAATGAATGACGAATTTATTTCAGACACAATTGAAGACAAGAGAGCTGTCACTGAAATAGGCACCTAAGTGTGTTACTATATGTTTTGATTACATAAATTACTAATTTCCAAAGTTCAGTCTTATTATATTTTCACCACTCAAGTGTTTACTTCAAATTCTGACATTGCTTGCTATTAGTAATTAAATCCAAGCTGAGAAATATTTTTTACCTAATGCAACCTCAGACGACGGCCCTGGAGAAAGACACGCAGATGTCCCAGGCCTGATGCAAGCGAGGGCCGAGCCCCTGTCTTTCACTCCCTCTCAGAACCCGCTCCCAGACACGGAGGGAAGGCCGCCAGCCCTGCTCAGCTTCGCACTCCCGCGAGCTGCATGCTCTCGCCGCCTGCTCATCAGTTTCTTGGTAAGCGGAGGATGGAAGAACAGAAAGCATTAAAGCAAAGCATCTCAACAGGGGCGTGTGGACCAAGCATTTGCAACTGGGTCCAGAGCACTGTGCTCCTCCAGCACCGACTTCTACCAGATACTGTGCTTTGACCCTCATCTGAGAAGAGTATTTATTCACGGATTCGCTGTTTCTTTTAAAAATGCATGTTAGCTCTTTATTGATACGATTCCAGTCAAAAGAAATAAGGTTTAGATCTTATCTTGGAAAACTCACAATGGTTTCTGCTTCCATGGAATATTTCAATGCTTTGAGTGTTACAATAATATAAAGTATAAAATAATTTGAAGAAAAAAAGAGAAGTATTTGAGTCAAATTCTACTCTTTAAACAAAGGAAAAAACTTGCAAAAATGTAAGTCCTATATCTAGTTACTGGAGTTTAATGTAAAAAAAAGGGGGGGCAATTTTGAGAGTAACTCAAGGTGAGTTCTTATTAGGTTGTTCTGTGCAGAACTGCAGCTCTTTTAGCCACAGAGTGGTGTTGATAATTCAAAGCGCAGCAGCATCAGACCAGTACAGAAGCGAGGAGATTTTGCTGTTGCTGTGCTGACCTCTGAAGCAGGTCCCAGGAGGCCCAGAGAGAGGAGCCTGAGCAGGAAGGCGATGCGGCCAAGGGCTCAGGCGAAGCTGGCTCCTCCCGAGCTTGGAGAGGAGCTCAGGCCTGGCCCCCCTGCCCAGGCACCTAAGCTGTGGCGGCCGGCTCTCTGCAGCCTCGTCAGGTGAGGCAAGAAATGAGGACAAGTGGCTACTTTTAACTGCTGGTTTAACTCAGGCAGGATTTTGAAATAAAATAGAAGGCTTTGGAAATTTCTGTTTCACATGAACCCTGCATGGTCCTTCCGGCTGCAGGCTGGTCGCTGGGCTGGAGCTGGCTCTGATGGATTTGATTGTTTGGATTTCTCAGCAGCCATGCAGATAGCTCATCCTGGTGGTCTCTTGAGGGAAAATACGGACTCAGAACCCCCTTGCTTGATATTCCTTCGAGCTCTTTGTCTGCGCGATCACTCCTTTGCCTGTGACTTGGCACAAATATCCTCCAGTTTGTACGGAAAGTAAAAAGCAATTGAAATGTTCATATTCATGTGCTGAGGATAAGACACTGTATATGTAAACTACATATGTACATGTACGTATGCATATACACGATGCTACATGGGGCTCTCCACTGGTACATGTGCATCATGACAGTCAACAATTGCTTTTTAGTGTAGATCCTTGTATACATGTGCAAACATATATCCATAGGAATCCATGTGCGTGTGCACATCACACACTTATGATACCTATAGCACACACCCAGGAGATATATATACACCCAGCACATCATATATATGCAGTATGCTAATAACAAAATTAAACTAAGAAAGATTTGTATGGTGACCTGATATTTGATATATTTGGAGAAAAATGTGGAGATATATTCAGTCAGTCTATATGAACTATCTACCCTTTCCTAAACTCTGTGATGGAAGTTAAGGATAAAATAATAAAAAAAACTTCATCTCCAAATGGATGGAGCCGAAAACTTAGAAAAACAATACTTTCATGAATAATACTTAAATCATATTTTTAACAAATTTATAATCTATCTAATACATATAAAAGTCTTCCATATTAATAGTATATTGGAAGTGTAAATAACCATGGGTATTCATCTTTATGAATACTGTGGACTAAATTTTTATGCAGATGGACTTAAATAACCTCAGTGAAAAAGATAATGCTTGTAATAAAAATTAAAAATGCAATTTCAATGTTTCTGCAAACATAAGACAGTATCTGAATAAAATTTTAAAATTTTAGTCAATGAATCAAATGTCTCAAATCACCACTTTGGGTGCAATAGGGATGGACGAGTAGCATTCAGGCTGCAGTTTTGTTTTATATAGACATTCAGCACCTCACTATTAAAGGCACTTATCTAGAAAATAGTTTAAACAATCACATTTTATTAAATCTATGATAGTCTTTCTCTTTGCCTTATTAAAGTGTTTTCTTTATGTTCCCTCTTCATTTCCTTCCCTCCCACCTACGCTGAGCACAGTAAAGCTTCCCGTGCAGAGGAAGGGTACTGGGGGCTTAATCTTCACAAGGTATTTAGCATTAAAATCATGTTGCCTTGAAACCTAAATTATTTTTATCTTCCCTGACATTTCAAGTTCCCTTTTGAGAACTATTTTTTGGTAGTGTATTGTTCCTCATGTCCGGATCCTTAATTGCATGACCATCAGGAACGTGATATACAGTATATCTAAAGATCACACGCTGCTGTAAATCTCCAGCACAGTGACGTGGTTTATAAGGCAAATTACAACTCCAATGGACTCCTTGAAAGCGATTAAGAGTGTTCTTTTTGTTGACTCCTTTTGGCTACAGTAGGCAATTATATATATATTTTTTTAAAGGCTCATTTTGGTTTAAAAATAAGCAATGATGAAACAAGGGAGTTCTAAGACTAAGCCACACATCTTCCTTTGATTTTGATGAATTTGCCTGGGGAATTAAAAAGGACCTAGTGTGAGACTTCGTCTACAAGTTGTGCTCTGGCCAACTGCACTCCAGAAACAATGTGGAGAAATATCACCCGACCCACCGCACGCATGTGATGCTAGAGGCAGCTAGGGCCCCAGCAAGCTCTCTGCCTCGGCCAGTGCAATGGATGTCAAGTCAGTCCACCTCCCTCTCCACCCCTCTGGATGCCTGTGCATCCTGTCCCTGCATCTTGGCATCTCTGGGCTATGTGTGCTTTAAAATGTTCTCCAGTTCCACCCTTAGCTTATCACCAGGAAGCTTCACTTTCTGAGACTCCCTCTCTACAAAATAACCTCTTTCATGGATTTTCTATTTTTCAGCTTTCAGACCAATACATGAATTTTATTTAGAAGATGGTGACTTAGTTTTAAAAAATATGAAACAATTGTGTCATTTTTGTAAATAATTTTAAATTCATCCTATTATATCAGATAAATAAAATTTATAATCTTAACATTTATAGTGACTTTCAAGATTCTGACTTAGAGAAAGGTAATTGTAGCATGTAAATTAATGTTGCTTCCTCTTCTGTTTAATTTGATAGGAAGGGGCAAAGGGAGGTGACTCGTAACCACTCAAGTGGTAATGGTGACATTCGTCTATTTAAAAATCCCAGTTAAAAATAAGCAGTGAGTAAACCATAAGTTTGTGACATTAAAACCTCCGTCCTCTAATTCATTAGTCAGATGCTTCACAAAACTTTTTGATTTTTGTGAATTTTCCATTTGAACTCAAAATGAAAAATCCAATGATAATTGACCAGTTCAGTAAACAATGGATGTGAGATTTCAGAATGGTGATCAATACCGAGAGTCCTCTCCATCAGTTTTCTTGGAACCCCAGCAGAATAACTAACACAATTAGATATTGATGGGACGTCACATGCTTTTTATGACGGGCCAGGTCCACTACTCCGCGCTCTTCCCCCGAGCGTGTGCGTGTGCTTCCAGGACGAGCTGGGGTTTGGGGACAGCCAGGCCTCATGGGGCCAGCGGCCACCTCAGACCAGAGAGCATTCTGGGTTCACTGGATTCACGTGGCGCGGGGAGCGCTGACCCCACCCAGGTTGCCCGTACGTAGATGTGGCCTTCGCTGGGGAGGGGGTTTGCACCCATTGCCAGCAGTCCACGCCCCGCGCGGGTGGGCGTGTCAGCAACCTGTCAGGCGCCAGTCCTGCTGGCGCCCGCCCTCTGGGGTGCTGCCGCCTCCCTGCGGCCCCTGCGTGCTCCGGCCTGGGGCACTCTGCGGCCGGCCTGAGCCCAGCACAGCCGTGAAGCCTGAGCAGAGCACCAGGTTTTCTGTGCGGCCTGGGGTTTCTGATGGCAAATATTGAACCAATAATTGGAAATTTTGAGCTTTGCTGAAGGCGTGTGTCAATATTCTGTGCATCTTGATTGAGTTCAGCGCTGTCTTTCAGCTTTGGGTCTTAGACCTGCCTCCCCTGCTGTCTGAGGCTGGGAAGAAGGATGTGCAGACAGCGCCTCGCACTGGGCGGTCTTCGTCGCCTGCGTTCCCACTAATGTTGTGACTCCCATACCTCCTTGAAAGGAGGCATCGCTCCCGTATAAAACTGAATACACGTAATGACGAATTGCACTAATTAAAGTTTGTTAATGAGTTTAGAAGCCAGCGACGTTTTGACTAACATAGATTGGAAATGACAATGAACTTAGGTATTCTCACACTTATGATGTTAGTATTCAGACACTTATAGAAATAAGGGTTCTATATCCAGAATTGGCAGCGATCCCTGTGAGTTTGCAGGACCCCAGAAAGAGGCCGCCGTGGTTCACCCTCAGGTGCTGCCTAGTTCTGCATATTCCTGGTTGTGTGCACAGGGAGGCTGTGCAACTTGCAGGGTGCTCTTCCCTTGGCAGCTTGCTGTATACACATTTCCAAAGCTGACATCATCAGAATTTAAACCCAAGAAGAACATATCTCATTGTTTTGCTGGGGTTGATTAAGATCTTGGAGGGCAGGGGCCGTGTGCTGCACTCCTCTGTGGAATCACAGCCTGTCATTTTAAGAAATAGGACGTGAGTAGAAGGACCAGGCCTTGGGAACAGACTGAGGGTCTGCCCAGCTTCCAGACCCCACCCGGGAAGGTCCACAGGCAGGTGGACCTTGGAATGGAGACCACATTCCAAGGTGATGCCATAGAAGGTGGGCAGAGGGCCCAGTACAGTGCCCATGAGCACAGCCCCGCAGCTCGAGGCAGCAGATGGCATGAACACTGCTTTGCCCCGGGGTGGCACCAGGTGGCTTGAGGCTGCTGTGCCATGGAACCAGAAGGCAGGCAAGGCCAGGCCACTGAATCAGAAAGGTGCTGTCTTCCTTTGTGGGCCCTTCCACTGTCAGAGGCCGTGGTACACCTGCAGCCTCACTGTGGCCTTCCCAGCAGGGCGCCCCTTCCCCCAGGAAGCCCTGGGAGCCGCCCTAGACCTGGCACAGCTGGCTGAGGCTGACAGCTGGGTTCTGGATGGCTGTGCTTGTGGGGCCATAGAACAGGGTAGGTGGTCCAAAGGACACAGGTACCAACGGGCCCCACTTCCAGATCCAGATTTTCTTCACTACCCAGATGTTCCTCGCTTCCACTTCTGCTACTCAGCAAAAGCAGCATTGAGCACACGGGCCGCTGTTTGTGCCTGCGGCCTCTGTTCACTCCAACAGCTCTCAGAGCACTCTCCGGCAGAACCAACTCCACCGGCCATCCGGCTCCACCTCCCAAAACATCAGTCTGCGTGGCGTGTCTTGTCCACTCTGAGCCCTGCACGCTCCAGAGGCAGGGCCAGGAGAGCGCAGGTGGGAGCCTGTGTGCAGCTGCCCCACCATCCCTGGAACTGTCCCACCGTCCTCTGCCATCTTCACATTCATCTGAGCCCGACACTGCAGAACTCTGTGTTTCCTTAGGAAGTAGCTACTTCTTCATTTTTATGATAATTCATTCAAGGAGTATGCTCATGGAGTGTCTCTTTTGATGTATGAAATTGGGTCATGACTTAAATTTCTTAAGAACATCTCCATGAATTTATTTGTGATTTTGGAAAAGCTAGGTATAAATATTCGGTTAATGAAGCATCTTACTGGTTACAGCTAGGCAAACCCTACTTCTCTCTTAAAAAGCAAAGGGGGATATAATTACTCTGGCTGGACAGAGACAAGGACAGTATCACCTGGACCACTCAGCCTGTGGGCCGTGCATGGTCCTGCCTTGACTCCGGGCAGAGCGACCCTCTGCTGGGTGTCTTCCTCCGCTGGCCCCGCATGCTGGCAGAGGCTACTTGTGTCTGCATTGCAGATCTAAACCCAGCACTGCTGGGCAAGTCATTCCTCCTCCACACTTGGGTTAAGGGAATAATTTGACAAGCTTTGTTCCTTTTGTAATGTGCTTCTTAAACACAGAGCTATTCCCTTCGAATGAACCCTGGAGATCTCACCTACTGCTGTGTTGCTGACTGTCTGTGGTCACCACCAGGGAACACACACCCCATGCTGGAAATCTAGGAACAGGGAGTAGGAGTAGGCAAATGGGGTCTTCTTAAGCAAGGAGCGAGAATATCGCTGATTTCAAGTTCTCTCCAGAGCCAGACCTGCACGTGCCCACTTACCAGCCTTGTGTTCGACATTGCTGGCTTGCGGCACAGGAGAGGGGAGGGATGCTGTCCTCATCTTCCGCCTGGTTGGGAAGGTGATGCTCCCCAGGATCCACACGCAGCCACGGGGTGCATCAGTTGAGCAGGTCTTGCTCATAACTGGATCTACTTACAAGGGGCTCCCTTAGCAGAAAAAAGTTTAAGAGTACGTCCTCACTTATGGGTAGAAGTGTAAGTGAAAACACGTCGACATGGACTCTTCCTGGGGTCATTCACTGTAGGAACTTGAGGGCCATCTGCACGTGGATATGCTGCAGGAAGTGAGACTGCTAGCTCAATTCATCTCTCCTTTCACCAAAATTTGTTTTCTTTTGAAATTCTTTTAGTAAGTAATTGCTCTGAATCATTTGATCTCCTCCTTATAGGTTCTAATTTCCTCATACTTTTGATGATCTCAGAATAGATTAAAAACACTTCAGTCTCGTCCAGATTATTTTCAGGACATTCGTTATGATGAGTAGCATAAACACACCATAAGTAAGGTGGCATGCGATGTTGATGCGTGCTCTGGTTTTAGTAACGGGGTGAAGGCTAAGGCAGGCCACTCGCAACGGCACACTTTGCAGCTTTTCTTACCTCGCCCAGGTGTGAACCGGTAACTGGAGTGGCCACAGCCTCCTCCATGGGACCCTCCTCCTGACAGCTGAGGTGCCCGAGGTCCACTGCCCAGGTGCCAGCTCCACCACGGCGCCGCTCTCGCCAACACCTGTCCTCCCTCTGCCTCCGACTGGTTGCACGTAGCTTCCTGATGGCCTCACTGAGTGAGCATGTCCTGTTTGCAGCTTTCTCTCCTTCTATTAGGGGAGCAAGCAGATGCGGGGGCAAATCCAAGGCTGCCTGGGTGAGCACTGAGGAGTGACAGCTCCTTCAGCCAAGGCCCGTGAAGCTGGTGACCAGGGCAGCGTGTCCCAAAGGAAGCGGTTAGCTCTTCACTTGAAGTCAGGCAGCGGGGCAGCAGAGGCAGGGGCATGGCCACTCTCAAACCTTCCAGGTGGGATGTGCAGAAATGGGAGAAACCCATTGTGCTGAGAAACTGAAAAGAAGCCACCGTATCACAAACTGGAGAGGAGGGTGCGCCTGGGAGGAAGGAGGGTGAGAGGCGGCAAGGCCAGCTCACGCCTGCTCTGCTGTGGGCAGCCTGCCTCGGGAGCAACTGCAGCCACGGGACACCAGAGGACACACTTCCCCAGGAGGACTGGCCGGACTCTGGAGACGGTGTTGGGACAGCAGATGGTGAAGAGCTGTGGCTACTCAGGGCTAATCTAAGGCACCTGGAGTTGGCTCGACTTCATCCGAGATGGTGTCCCAGGCAGAGGAAGAGCAAGACAGATCAGATGGTGGGACGTTCAGAAAGTAGAAACAGAGGGTCTAACTGCCCCTGGAGGAGGGGAGCAGTGACTCAGTAGATGGAGGAAGCAACCGGGGGCAGGGCTGGCCCAGGTGGAGGCCCCGCACAGGAGGGGAAAGGCCTCCATCTGAGCGTGCGGTTGCACCATGCCAGGTCCAGGTGGTGGACTTGACTGCCATCCCCAGAACCCAGGAGGAAGAAAGCAGAATCCCAGGATGTAGTGGCCAGCCACTAAACAGCTGGAGGACTCTGAAGCTTGGAGGAGGGTCTGGCCCCATTGGACAGACCCCTGCGAGTGGACATGTGGATGCACTCATGTGGGCAGCATCCAGCAAGGGAGGCCAGGGTCAAGGGGGAGACGGGAGAATGGCCAGGAGCCCACAGCAGCCCAACATCAAGGACGCAGTGTCACCCCAATGGATGATGGTGTCCTTAACTCACAGACAGCAGAATAACAAAGTAAAACAGCAGTCCAGAGCAAGCTGCTCGGGGTCACTGACCAGCATGGTGGAGATTACTTTAGTCAGGCGGTGTAGAGCCAGAGCCTGGTAGGAGACGACCGGCCAGAGGAGCTCAGCTGAAGAAGCACAGGTGGAAAAGGGGACAGGAGCTGACCACAGGGAGCTGGCCAGGGGTGGAGTCTGGGGAGGAACACCCCTTCCAGGCTGCGGAAGGAGCAGGGGGAAGGTGGAGCCCAGGCACCTGAAAAACGACCTGCACAGCTCACCTGAGGGAGCCACCTGCCCAGCACCTCGAGCTGGGCGAGCGTGTGGGGCTCCCGAGGGGCCACCCTGCAGTGCAGCAGGTAAAACCCACACACTGAGAGCAGGATAGGAGGAGTGGGAATGGGTGGCTGCCCGTCAGCTTCACCTCTCCCATTGAGTAAAACGCAAAATATTTGCAAAATATGAGTGATGGGTGGGTCATACAAGGGCTTCTAGAGGGTAGAGAGACTTTGGATTCATCTCGAGAGCAAGGCATGTGCCTAGCCTGCAAGGGCAGCCAGAGAGCAGGGGCAGAGTTGGGAGCTCATCAGCAAGGTGACCCACTCACAGGGTGCAAGCTCCACGGTTGGGGCTTTCTCCAGCAGCACAGACTCCAAGTATGGATGCTCCTCACTGCTGTGCTGGGAAGAGTCGCAACCCTGGAGAAGCCACATCCTACTATCTGAGCCTGGTGAAATGCTATGCCTTTGAATGTGTCACCTTACATAGCAAAAGGGACTTTGCATGTGTAATGGAGGTTACTTATCAGAAGACCTTAAAATAGTGAGATGGTCCTGGATTGTCGGGGTGAGCCCAACAGTAGAGGCAGAAAGAAAGTCAGAGAGCAGCAGAAGTTGGGTCCGAGGCAGGATTGGACTTGGCTGGGCCTGAGGTGGAGGCACGTGATTCCAGGGAGGAAGGTGGGCTCTGGAGGTACCAAGTGCACAGAGCAGTCCTGCCAGCTCTGGGCCGAGCTGGGCTTGAGCAGAGTGGTGGCTCCTCCACAGGCTGGGGTCAGTGTCTTCGCACCTGACACCTGACTTCACTTTCCCTCTGCTCACTGTTACTCTTCCTCCTGCCTGTAGAACGTGTTCTTTTTCCTCTTTTGGTGGAAACATCACACCATCCTTCAAGTTGTGGATCACATCCCTTATCACCTTCCCGAAAGCCATTGCCTCTGGAATCCAAAGGAAATGCCTCTGGCTGCGTATTTTGTTTCACTAATAAAATTAATCCTCATGCATTATCTCACTTGGCCATGAGACTGCTTCTATGGAGATAAGCAGGATAGATAACATTAGCTCCTCTTTATAAATAATGAGAAAATTGGGGCTTAGAGAAGTTCAGGAGCTGAATTCTCTGGGTGCAACTGGTGAAGGGCACAGTAGGGCCTCAGCCGGCAGTGCAGACCCACATTCTGAACACAGCCAGCCCATCGCGAGTCTCCTCAGGTCCAGCCTACGACTCTGCACATAGCAGGTGCCTATTAGGTGCTCATTTACTAAAAGCATGTGCGTAAAAGGCAATTTAACTAGAGTAAGTGGCCCAGCAGTGTGTTCCAGGCATCGCTCCCTCGGGGGCCGACACCTCTGCTCCTGGCCACCTTGTGCGCACAGAGCCTCTGTTTGCCTTTCTTGGTGGGCATGTGCTCAACCTCCCTTGCTGTGGACCTCCGTGAAGTCACGTCACTACCCACCACACACGGAGTCAGGGTGGGCGGGCTCCACCTACCTGCCTTCCAGATCACATTAGCTGCACAGATTGATCACAGTCCGTCCCTGTGACACGCTGTCAGTAGTGCCCTCTGGATTCTATGTACTCAGAGACAGCACCAGAGACACTTCCTGTGGTGGACAGAACGACCAGCTAACTGACTACTTAACCCTGAAACCTGAATCTGGAGGTTGCAGGGACTTTTTTCCTGAGATATTTGTGTCATGGTAGAGAAGTAAGAACGCCTCCACTTCACTGGATGGTATTCACACCTGCGTTTCATCCCATGTCACTGAATGGCCGGCTTTGTCCTTGGTTGCTTTATTTACGGCTTTATTGAGATTCGGATCCTTCACACCTGGCTCTCCTGTGGCTTCACAGCCTTTAGCACATTCTCAGTTGCAATGATCTGCAGGTATTGCCAGTGAATCCAGAACCTACTTCTGCAAAGAAGCCACATTAGCCCTTACCCCTCGCTCTCCATCCTTCACCTGGCTGCCTTCTGCCTTGCTGCCTGTCTGTTTTGGACACTTCCTGATGGCAGCCTGTTACCTGAGGCCGCGTGACTGGCTTCTTTCACTCAGCATAGCGTCTTCAAGGATCACCCTATCCTACCAGTACGGCTCCCTGTTTGCTTTTCATTGCTGAATAATGGTGTGCTAAGACACACAGACCTTTGTCACCTGTCCCTCAGCAGGTGGACATCTGACCGCTGTGAAGAAGGCCGCTGTGATGCACGGGTCTCCCCTCCTCCTGGGCCTCCACGTGAGTGCGATGGCGGGGACGCAGCTCTGGGTTTAACAGGCTGAGAAACGCCGGACTGTTTCCCAGGAAGCCGCCCAGTTCACAGTCCTGCCTGCAAGGCTGAGGATCTCTGCTTCGCTCTTTGCCTTTGGTTTCATTGACTTCTTTTGACAAACAAATGCAAATGGTCTTTTTTTTTTTTTTTTTTTTTTTTTTTGAATATTCAACTAATTGAGAAGTTGCTTGTCTAAGAACAGCAGCGGAAACAATAGGCCCGGTGATTCTCCAAGATCCCTTGGAAATAACAGTGGTGGTCAGGTCCATCGGCTCATCTTAGCTGTGGGTGCATGCATGAGTGCAAGCAGTGAGAGGCCCTCTCGGTCCGCCCTGGCCCTGGCCCGGGCTCTGGATGCCATGCTCTGGGCTTTAGGGCAGTTGACGCTGCAGGTGGGGCAAGGCAGCCCCGTTATAGGAAGCAGCATTCCCTTTATTTAGTAATCACTGTTCCTGCCGAAAAAGAAAAAAGACAGGAAAAGCCATCGAAGTACTTCTGGTAGTCTTTGAGGTCACAGAAGCTACATTTAAAAATTATTAAATGCCCCCCTTTAGTGATACTTCCCTGAGAGCGCAGAGGTGCTACTCTGGGTTCAGACACCACATCTACCTCTGTTCTTACACCTCTGAATGAAAGGTAGGGAGGGCTCGGGCTGGGGAGCAGCTCAGTGTGGACGCTTGCTTAGCATGCTGGAGCCCCCAATTCCATCCCCAGCACCATGGAGCATTAAAATAAAATGGAGAGCTGGCCCTGAAACACCCTGGGAGAGCCCCAGGCAGGTTCTCTGTTGGCAAATCCCCCACTAAGTGTGGCCTTCCCAGACCATCCTGGGCTAACAGGTCCCTGTGCTCCTGGCCCTTGGAGTTCCACATTTCACCTTCCAGGGAGCCTGACAGCCGGGTCACACTGATGTTAGTTCAGTAAGATGGGACGTGGCCACGGGTGGTGACGGAGAGAGGCATGTGCACAAAAGGCCCTTTAGTGCTGAGAGCAGACCCTTCGAATGTAGTGACGACCCAGACCTCAACCAACCTCCCGATGGGCCAGGGGCTTGGGGTCCTCCCCACCTGGTTCTGGAAATCAGAGCTGGGGAGAAGTCTGAATGAATGGTCATCCGGTTAAGGTCCCCTGGGAAGATTCCGGAGGATATAACAGAATTCGTGAAGCATGCTGGGATCCCGGAACCAGGGGTGTCCGGCAGCTGGCAACACTGGGGCTGCGTCCTCGCAACCGTGGAGAGCTGTGCTCCGCCCCACGTGGTCTTTCCCTGGGACGTCTCCTGCCGCCCCTCTCGCTTTCCCTGGGATGTCTTCCTGCCTGAGCCTATTTTGAGGATTGGCCCAGAATTCCTCCCTGGTAGGACCCTGGTGAGAAAGGCCCTCCCGGAGGGGCTGGCCGTGTCCCTCTTGGCAGCTCGTGCCTCCCTCCTCCCGTGTCCCTCCCAGGAGGAAGGGGTCCTGCGTGGGCTGTCTCAGGAAGCGTTCCTATCTCTCCCCCACAGCCAGCAGCGCTTCCCATTCAATTAAAGGGAGATCAGCAACTCACAAAGAAAACAAAATTTCTGTCAAGCCCTGGGAGAGGGAGCTTATGGATCGCACATGGAGCTCCCATAACCGTCTTGACGGGCTCTTCTTCACTCGGAGGGGCGGGAAGGTGAGCTTTGATATAATACTTTCCTAAAAACCCTGGGTGAATAAAGTAGTCTTGGGAGAAAGTTCCTGGATACAGATTACCTATAAAAAGAATAAAAGGGACGAACATTGGAGATTTTTCATCGCCGTAAACAAATAATTTGTGATCGCTCTCCACTCAAACCACAAATAGGTCCAAGAATTAGAAGTGCCCCGAGCTGACCAGCATATACATATATCACTGCTCTGCTGTAATGAAGATTACCTGATAAAGATCACAATATGACAGCTTTCCTTTCGCACTGGCTGCTCAACAGCCAGAAACGGTTTTCTGTGGCCGGCCAGCTATTGATCCAGCCCTCTCTTGTCAGTGATGCAGTTAATGGGAATTCCACAGGCAAATAAAAGCTACATTTTGTCTTCATTTTCATCTGAAATATGAGCTGGTCCTTTGTACTCTCGACAGTCATTTATTACTCATTTTCCTTTATTGATGTTTATGAGCTGAAGCATAAAATGATTCTCAAATGTGGTTTAATTGAGACAGCAGTTGACACTGTAACCATGATTACTGATGTGCCACCCGCGGCCTGAGGACCATGAATCAAGGTTTGCTTTTCATTGGTCTTGGAGGTAGCACACGGTGGAGTGTCCTTAAGAAGCAACCGGGCTGGAGCCGCAGAAATGCGTCGATTTATCTTCATAGGTGCTGGGAAGGAGCGCCTGGTCCTTAACAGGCAGCCGCACAGCAGAGAGGTGTTTCTTGGCGCTTGACATTCAAGGGCTCACTTCCTTGGTCTGAGGAAGTTCTTCTCGGATGGGACCCTGGTTTTTACTTCTAGAATATTTTCAGCTAAATTATGAACCTAAAAAATCACAGAAGAAAATGCTGCCAGAGAGCAGCACACGGCACGAGGGGCGGCCAGTCCCTGGATCCATTCGTGAAATGGCAAGAACAATCGATACTGCGGAGGAGTGTTTTTTATATGCAGTTATTAACTCATAAGCTACAGTATACCTCATCTCATTTCGACAACAGCTGAGGTCTCCATCTCCCCCTGGAGACCCCTGCAGGTCCCATTATGAGAATCATAAATAATATGTGCTAATGAGATATGAATTGATTATGTTGGAAAAGCTGACATTTTCATCCATCATTCTAAATGATGTTTAACAATGGATTACCAGCCAGTAATTCCTCTGATATGAGATTAAATAAAATAGCCGGCTGTTTCAGCAGGCTAGCTCAAGGAGATGGCAATAAATCTGCTCAATTACTGTATTACCAATCCGTTTTTCACTGCTAAGGATATTATTATTTCATTTAGACTTGTTCATGCATCATAGATTATTTTATTTCAGGCAGTCAATGGGAGAAACGGCAGCGCTTTATCCACTGAGCCGCGCCACGGAGGGCTTTGCGGGAGTACAGTAACGGCCCTCAGTGGGCCCTGCAGCCCGGAGGGGCCGGGCGGAGGCCCCAGGCTGAAGGCGGCCTGCGCGCCGCATGGTGGAGGAAGCGTTTTCCTTGTGACCTCATTTTCTTTACTCATCTGAAAAGTCTCAACCCAAGGATACTGCCTAAGAAGCCAATCGATCGGAACAAGATTATCAGATTCTCTAAGATGATTTGGTCCTCATCTCAGTGTTGTGGTAGATTGAGAATTAGATCACAGGGCCTATCCTTTGGCCTGGCAAATTAGGTTAGTGGCCCCCACAACACGCAGGTGGCTTTCCCCCATGCCAAGCAGACACATGGCACCCACACTCCTTGATGACAAAGTGGGCGGGCAGGAAGCACGTCCCTGTCTTGCGTTCCCCTCACCCTTTCCAATGACCCTGTACAGTCCTGAGCCACACTCAGGGTTAGCACTGAGAGAAAAATCATGGAGTGATGAGTGGCCTTCAGACAAAAGGCTCGGCAACTGCCCCTCATCCCCAAATCACTTGCTGACAGCAGAATGAAGGACGATTACCCAGGCCCTGCGAGTACTAGGAAGCCCACAACAGAGAGGCCCCTTAGTGCACACTCCCTTAGTGCATCCCAGGGAGCCTCGGACCCCCACACGCCCTGGCTCTGTGGCCTGCAGGTACCAGCTCAGAGGGCAGGAAGCAAGTCTCTGGTAGGCCTTTCGCTGTGAGCTCAGACACAAGCTGAGCCCTCGCCTCCTGTTTTGGGTTGCACAGTGGCACAGGGGCAGGAGAGGCAGGTAGGGTCTCCGAATGCACAGTGCCTGGAACATGGGGTCCTGCACAGGCCGTGCCTCGGAGGGTGCTGATGGTCTAGTGCTCGTCAGTCTTCCCCAGGCAGACAGCTCGGAGGAGGCCTTTGGGTTACCCTCCAGGTCACCACCTGGGACTGCTGAGCTGGGCCAGCTCAAGGTGCAGGCTCAGGTGTCCGAGCCCCTTTCCCTTGCCCCTGTGCCCTGGGCTTGCACCCCAGGCAGTAGCAGCAGCACTAAGGAGTCTGAGACGTGGCCCAGCCCTGGAGACTTAACCGTGGGAAGCAGACCTCAGAGGTAGACTGGGGTCTGGGCTATCCACTCGGGACCCACTGCCGATGGTCAGGCAGTAGGACAGCTGCTGTGGTAGGCCGCCTGCCCCTTGCTAGCACACTGCCCATGGTAAGTCAGGGCATGATGCAAATGGAAGGACACATGGGTGCTGTGGTGGCAGTGTTCTCAGGGGAGGCAAGTCACTGGCCCGTACTGGACTAGGAAGACTAAGGCTATGGGACTCTAACTCCATAATATCTTGGAAGTCTTAGCAAACGAAGATACTGGGCTTGCAGTGCCCACCTGCAATTCGTCTATGAAGATTTGAGGCCTCCAAGGCCAGGTGCAGGGACAACCAGGTCAGCAGGGACTGGAGCAGAGGATGGGCCAGAGGATGGCACAGGGCTGACTGCAGGCTTTCCGATCTCTGCTCAGAGGAGACCCTGGGGGATGGCAGGCGGAGAGCCCATCACTTGCTCGGCAGCTCTGAGTTAGAAGCAGAGGCCCCTCTGCCTTCCTCTGGAGTCAGCCTCTCCTCCCCTGCAGCCCGCACGGACCTCACCTGCGCATGGTCACAGCACTGCTGGCTCCCCTCAGGCTGCCCGTATCCACCAGGGCCTCAGACCCCTGGCGGGAGGCTGTGGCAGCACAATCCACAGGGAAGCACTGTCCCTGTAGACCCCCTAAGGTAATGGGGGTCTTGTTGCCTCAGCACACAGGGGCAGCAGGGGGAACCGTCCCCTCTAGAGTGGCCGTGGGCTGCGAGCACAGAATGAACCCACTTCCTGCTCACACCAACACCGCAGCTTTCACAGGAGGATCTGTGAGTTTGATTTTACGTGTGAAATAACAAGGATCAGGAGGAACATATCCTGCCCCAAATCATAACGTGTAGCAGAGGTGGAATTTAGATCATTTCTCTTTTCCTCTTCTTTTTTTAAGATTATTTAAAATTATTTGCGTGCTTTCTAGTTCCTAGTAATCCTCTGCCCCTTGTTCGCTATAAGGAGGCCCTAAAACACAAACAGGTTCACTAACGGCACTTGGGTGCATATCAACTCCTTGCAAAAACATATAAAAATGACAAGAAACTACACCAAAATTAATATTTCTGCAAATTGATATGCATTTTATGATATGCATATGATATGCAAAAAAGTGTTGATATACTTGAAAAAGGTAATAAATATGTGTGGAAAACATGTTTAGATAAAAGCAAAGGGACTCTCACAGGTTGATAAATGGGCTTCATGCGCCTTCAAGGCCAGCAGTGTGGGTGCAGCTCCAGGCTGCTGGCAGCGAGGTTACGTGGGCAGGCGGGCAGCCCTGCTGCTACAGATGCCTGTGGGACACGTGGGAGGTGCGGGCGTGGGCAGCAAGCTTCTGTGAGTTGGACAGGCAGACGGCCGAGCAGGGCCCACTTCCTGCCCTCTTCACCCTTGTGATGGGCCTTCAGGTTCTCCTCCGGGAGAGGCCAGGTCTGCTTCCACTCCGCACGTCTCCACTGGCCTGTGGGCTACTCGGCTTCACCTGGAAGCTCAGAAATGCATGTTTTGAATCTTAGGAGACTGAGGATAAACTCTATGTGCCAGTGTGGCTGTGGAGCCTGATTTCTGTCTAAAGCAAATCTAGATGCTGCTGTGAAGGTGTTCTCAGCTGTAATTAACTTTTTTTCTGTGGGTACCAGGGATTGAAGCCGGGGTGCTCAACCGCTGAGTCACATACCAGCTGCTTTTATTTTTTTATTTTGAGACAGGGTCTCACTAAGTTGTTTAGGGTCTTGATAAGTTGCTGAGTCCAGCTTTGAACTTGAGCTCCTCCTGTTTCAGCCCCATGAGTCGCTGGGATTACACACATGCACCATGGCACCCAGTTTGTGATTGACTTAAATCAGCGGACTCTGAGTAAAGCAGACTGTGCTCTGTAGTGTGCTGGCTTGGTCCCCATCAGGTCTCACTGAACTCTCCCCAGTGCATGCTGTCAGAGACAGCTTAGCCCCCGGTAAGGGTGACAGAATGCAGGATCTCACATCCCGTTCACCTTTCAGAAACAGCTGCAGATGGGTGTGCTCGGGACCCCAACGTTCCCCAAACCCTCTCCTTTGCACCTGCTGCCCCACCTCCAGTGCTTCTCTTTTCAATGACACCAGAGTGCTGCTGGAGAAGAGGGAAATGCCTCCTCTCCAGGCAGGGAGACCCAGGCTCACCTCCACACACCTCCAGCATGTAGTTAAGCATTTTGTGTTATTAGGAAAAAATATAAGCATCAGGGGAATTGAGATCAATAAATCTTCACTCATAGAATCCAAATGCAGCAATACAGGGTTGTCAGGAGTGAAGAAAAAAGAAAAAGGTATCTAATTCCATAGCCACCTTGAGATAAAGGAAATTCCTTATTCTTGTTGTGGAAAATTCCTTTCATAGGGATTTAAAAAGGGCAGAATATACCACTTATCTTAAGGATTTATGTTGGACTTACCTTTACATACTATGAACTTATATTGTATATAAAATAGGATGGAATAGTTTAAATTATGCTGAGCATGAATGGGTCTAGAATCAGCAATTTATGAAGTGTTATGTTACCATCGTATATAGTTTATTAAGAACAGCATAAATATAAAAAAATAAAATAAACACTCTCTTTGCCCCTGAAACATCAACATGAGAGACAAATTCATGAATGCATACATCATACCTTGTCTTTGAAGGATGGGTAAGATCCTTTGTCCTAGAGCAAGATCTTAAAATCAAAGCACTCGGAGTTTTTCAAAGTCTATGAACATAGACTGCTATAACTTCTAACCTTTCCCTCATTGGAGAAAACACCTCTAATCCCAGGACCTCTTCTGCCTTCATGAGTCTAACTCACTAGTGCATAAGTGATAAGACATGATTAATAATAGAAAATCATAGACTGAAGACAGTCCATTGGTTCCAGGGAATGTGTTCATTGTGGGAAAGAAAACGAGCAGATGTAAGCTTAGTAGAAAGAACATGACAAGGAGGGCCCGTTGAAGGTGGCATCTGACCTGGAAGGGCCCAGCAGTCTGTGTGACAGGAGAGGCTGGTGAGTAGCAGGGCTTAACCCAGGCCAGCTTCACAGCTTCACAGTCCTAACAAATGTCATTACTTTGGTGGTGGCAAACACTTTGTATTAACCTTAAATTAAAAGCCAGTATCATACCAAGTATCAAATCTAATCTTCCATAATCAACTCAAGGATACATTGCACATGCGTCAATGAACAGGGGACCATAATTTGTAGATCAGCTTTTCCAGAGATATCTATGATAATTAACATTCACCTTTACACATGAATGGGTGTTAGTTTATTTTTAAAACATGCACAAGTCATACATATCACATAAAAGCCTACAAAATACATCTGAGAATCTTTGTCCAAAAATTACCATCTTATACAAATATGAACAGTAAGCAAATATCCAAACCTATCATTCTACGTAGCCAGAGCATTTGAGAGATCTAATCTTCCCAATGATGGAACAACATGGTCATAATAGAATCGATTAATGGATAATATTATTGAATTTCACTTAATTTTATCCGAGGAAGGAGACACTCTTATTACCCCTTTTTAAAGATTTGAAGGCCAAGGAAAACTTAAGACTGTTCAAGGTCATCCATGTACCAGATTTTGGAGATAGGATCAAAACTCAGGCCGCTCTGACTCAAAACTACTGCTTAATTGCTAGTGGCTCTCAGCTATTAGAATCTCAGTTTTCAGTCTTATTGTTGGACTTTATATTAATTCACCTCAAAATGAAATCATTTAATTCCAAGCAAACATGGAAAGATCACTTAAAATTTGTGTGCATTGTATAAGTCAGCTCAGACAACGTGGCTGCACATCCTGGGTGCCACTGCTCGGCAGTGCTGAGGGAAGGGGACAGGCAAGGCCCAGCTCAGGGGCCCGACTGGGGCACAGCATGCTTCCAGGGCATCCCAGGGGAGCACCTGGGCTGGGCCCTCCCGCCTCACCTGGGGCTGGCCTTCCTCCCTACAGTGCTAGGGAGACAAAAGGAAAGCCTGAGTAGCAGAAACCATGCCAGTTCTGGAAATAGGACTGTTGGTGAGGGAGGCCAGGCACAATGGGGTCAGTGTCTTTTCTCTGCACTGTGCAGGTGAGTCAGAGAACGTGAGTAACACTGAACACCTTTTCTCAGTCCATGGTCCATCTCAAGTTACTTTTCTATTAAATATAAGGTCTAGGTCAAGGCTGGTGGTTTAGCCCATAGAAGTCCAATTGCTACAGCATCATTTATTTAAAAGCTGGCCTTCATCCTTTGAATTGCTTTTTTATCTTTGTCAAAAATCAGTTGGGCATGTTTGTATGGTCTATTTCTGGGCTCTCTCTTCTGTTTCATTGATCCATGTGTCTGTCCTTTGGCCACACTGTCTCGATTAGTGCAGCTACAGAGCAAGCCTTAACATCAGAAGCATAATTCCTCTGCAAATTATCTGGATGTTCTAGAGCCTTTTCTTTCCCAATAATGCTTGAATAAATATGTGTATAATTAAAAATCACATTTCTTGGATTTTGATAAAAATTGCTATAAACTTATGAAATAACTTGGAAAGAGTATAGACCTTTACTAGTTAGACACTTCTAATCTGCAGACACAGTATGTGTTTCTGTTTATTTAGGTGTTCTTTTATTTTTTCTCATTTGTATTTTGTACCTTTGAGGATAGACATCTGTCCTGTTTTGATACATTCATGCCTAAATTCCCCTGGAGTATATTCAACAAAATTATGCTTTCAATTTTGGTTTGTACTTGTTCGCTCTTAGTATATAAAAATGCATTTGGCAGTTTTGTGTTGATTTTCGTATCTTCTAACCTTGCTGAATGCACTAGTTCTGGGAAGTTTGTTGTAAATTCCTTGATTTTTTTTACATGAAAAATTAAGTCTTAATAAATACAATTGGGTGTCTTTCTTTCTGGTCTATTGGTCTCTTGCTGGTTTTCTTTGTCTTACTGTACTGGCGGAAGCTCCCGGTCCTCTGGAACTCTGGTGGTGAGTGTGGACATCCTGGCCTCATTCCTGATCTGAGAATACATGTGTTCAGCCCTCCAGTATCAAGTGTGAGACTAGCTGCAGGTTTTGTAGGATTTATGCTCTTTCTCTATCTAGTATGCTGAGATTGTTTTCTACTCTGAGTGTTGAATTTTGTCTACTGTTGCCTCTGAGTCACTTGCTCTGATGACCTCACTTTCTCTCCTTCAGTTCTAGGACACGTCACCGAGTTTGAACTTCAAGGGCTGAACCAGCCCTGTGTACTTAAAAGTGTGACTCACTTGCCTGCTGTGTGCTTACTTCATATATACTGCTGGATTGAATCTGCTACTTTTTTGAAAGATTTGTATCTGAGATCCTGACATAGACTCGCCTGTGATTTTCTCTATTTCCTCTATCTTGTGGGGGTATGAATTCATCTTTATAGATTTGGTTAAAATTTCCAGTGAAATCCCATGGGTCTGGAGATTTCTCTTCAAGAAACCTTTAATTGCAACCCAATTTTTTCTTGCTTACAGGACTATTCTGGTTATTTATTTCTCCTTGACTGAGATTTGATAGTTAATTATGAAATATAGGTCATTTTCTTCTAACTTTGTTCACAGAAATCCCTAATTTCTCCTTGTTGGCTGTAGAATCTATATGGATATCCTTTGGTCCAGTCCTGATATTGGTGGCTTATGTCTTCTCTCTTTTAACTTCTTCATTTTGCTGGAGTTTAGTTGATTTAACATTTTTTTTTTTCCCTCCAAAGAACCACCATTTTGCATCAGTGATTTTCTAGGACTCCGTTTCCAAATGCATGGAGTTCTGCCTTCCTATGCTGTTCCCCTGGACTTGTTTTGTTCTTCGCTACTTTCCTCCAGTCCCCAAGGAAGGGACATTTGGCATGCCTGCAGGACCCCAGCTCTTCCCCACTCAGCACTTGGCACTGGGTCTTTGTCACACGGACCTGGCGTGCAGTCTCCGTCCTGAGCCTGCTGATTGTGTGGTGTGGCGCATACCCTTGAGGTTCTCTTTGGCGTGTGGGTTGTTTAGAAGAGTGTTGTTTAATTTACCAGCTCCTGTTCGCTGTCCATTATTCAGCACAAGTTCAATTTCACTATTGTTGGAGGACTGCTCTGGTCCCCCCCCGCCTTCTCTCTAAGGTTTGGTTTGTGTTCTAGGATGTGGTCTATCCCAGGAAATGTGCCCTGGGTGCTTGCATGGCACATATACCCGGCTTCTGTGGGCATCTGGCCCAGCGTCCAGTGGCCTCTGCAGGTGGTGCTGCTTGCTCAGTGTGTCCCTGTCCACAGGCTGTCCACCTCTGTGGTCCTGTTTCTTCACGTGTGTGGAGCTCTGGAGTCCCGGACTCTTCTCGGGGTCCAGCTGTTCCTCATCATCCAATGCCTGCTTTCAGCCCTAGTGATCTTCTTGCTCTAATGTCTGTGGTACTGATATTAATATAATCGTATTGACTTTGTGTCTTGTAGCTTCGGCTTCTGATTCCTCTGATTCTTATTACCTTGACTCCCCACGGGACATTGGACATGCTTTAGAATCCTGTTTGATTGACGGATGCTGTAGGGTGTGGCTTTGTAGGCCTTCCTCCCTTACTGCTCTCGGCACGGGGTGTACACACGCATCCCAGCGTGCTGGCCAGGTCCCCCTTTCCTTGAAGTATCACAGCCTCACTTCTAATTCAGCCCTCACTCACCCCGTCAGCTTCTAACATGGCTAAGAATTTAGTCTCAGTGCATTAAGTACCTCAGCTAGTGGTGGTATGGTTTTTGCTTCATGACCAAATGATTCATAGTATCACCTTTGTGCCTAATGTTATTGAGTGCTAGATGCCGGTTGGACATGACCCTCCATGCCACTGGAGGTGTGCTTCCTGCGTTGGCTGCTGTTTTCTAACTGTAGCCTGAAGCCACCTTCTGCGACCATGGTCTTGCACAGGTCTGCTAGAGACAAACCCTCCCAATGTCCCTTCAGCTGAGGACGCTGCAATGCTTCCTTCCCCTGGAGGTGGTCTGTTGGATGCAGACCCCTTTCCTTCATAGAAAGGAGCCATTTCTCCAGCTGTTTTTTAAAACCTGTCTTTGTCTTCAGATATCAAAACTTTAGCTATCGTGCTTATTCCAATTCCCCTTGGGTTTGTGATTCATTAGGCTTCTGGACCCCAGACAGCTACATCTTTCACCCCATTAGGGAAGTGTCCAGTCTTCCTGTATTGTCACATAATCCACTGTGGCTCTCGACTCCTTTCAAGGCAACTGTGGCCTGGCAATCCCTGCTCTCCCAGGCTCCGGATGGCACGGGTGCGAGTTTGTCCAGCAGAGAGACAGACTCTGCCCTTTTCCCTCTCCTGTGGTGTCTTCTCTCTGCTGCCCTTGGGTGAGCTTCATGTCTGTCCTCACGTGAGCTGACTCTACCTTGCCATGTCCACTGCACCATGGAGACCAGTCCATGAGTGTTTTAATTTTGACTTTTATAATTTTTAGTTGTATAATTTCCACATGGGTCAATTTATAAAGTGTGATGATATTTGCTACTTTTCACTTTTTAGGAGACTTGACAGGAGTCCAGTCAGAGGCTCCAGTCCACACTGGACCAACGAGCATCTGATTCATCTTGATGTTGGGAAGGTCTGCGGGATTTCCTGTCACTCGGGTTGTAGTTTCCAGTCCCTTGGATCTGCCTGGTTGCCCAACTTCCAAGGACTTCGGTCATGCTGGGAGCCCTGGACTCCACTTCGACCTTCTGCTCTTGCGCATATGCACCCCGCTGGGGCTGAGCTTATTGTCCCTGGCTTGCTCCAAGGCCTGTCCTTCCATTAAGCGTTCTGCATGATTTGCAGAGTTCCTCGATGTAAATCTGCGGCTTCACTCTGATCCTCTGCTTCCCAGCGACTGTGATGCTTTGCCTAGCTGCTGGTCCTGGTGGCTGTCAGGTTAAGGCTGCACTGGGCCCAGGTCACTTCCTGTCCTTGGCTTCAGTTTGTAGGATTCTGGTCTGCTGGTGCCACAGGGGCAGCAGACGGGAGGGGAGCAGACACCTCACCCTGGGAGGGGCAGGTGTCCACTCATGCTCAGCTGTGCCTGACTCTGGGCAGGCAGGTCCCTACTGCATTGGGCTGGGGACACCACAGGGTCCTGGCTGGGTCTTTGGCACTGCTGCTGTCCCTGTGGGTCTTGAGTGTGTGTGTACCATGGGGCAGACACCAGTGGCTGCCCTGGAGGGGCCGTGTTCAGTCAGAGGCAGGCTCTCCTGGCTTTGGTGTTTGCACAGTGTTGTCTTGTGTTCTTGTCTCTCCAGCACCAGCTGCAGAGTCAAGGGAGGCCCAGAAAGCACTCTGCCCTGGCTCCCGGAGCCCTCGGCCCTGGGCAGGGTGCTTCCTCCACTTCTCCTGATCCAGTGACCCTCTGCTGGACATTCCGAGGGTTCGAGCCGTATTCAGAGGGCATGTCAGGGACAGGAGAGTCCGTGCCCGCTGGTCTCAAAGTCGTGGCTTCTGCCTTGGAGTCTGGACTGTTTCTCCTCTCTCCTGAAGATGCTTTTGGACCCAAGGACATCGATGCTGAGCACCTTGTAAGTGGTGTCCTGTGTAAGAGGACAGGCCTGAGTTCCAGACGCTGGCACTCTGGAGCCTGGCCCAGGAGGCAAGGGGTGGTGAGCGCAGCCATGGACCATGTCTGACCATGTCCACCCTGACTTACAACAGAAAGCCTGATTCAGCACAATGGCCCCTAGGGAGGCACCAGGGCCTGGGACAGTCCCGTACTCCACACAGACCTCTCATGTGGACGCCCCTCCTGGCAGGAAGATGTGTGACTTTCATGTGATGGGAGATGAAATAGCTTATGTTCAAGAGGCAAATGATTTAAAAAATAATGACATGAAGTAACAAGGGTGCACCACTATGCATCGGCTTGTCGGGATGCCAAAGGTCAGTGTGGACAACTCAGCCAGTACAACTCAGTCAGCAGCTCCGTCCTTGGGTTGAAAGTAAAGCCAACCCTTCTGCAGTAAGCGGATGACGGCCTCACTCAGGTGATCTGACCGCTGACCTCTGCTCTTCTGTGATTCTGAGGTGATGTTTCACGGAAAAGTAAACTAATCAAACACATCACTTTTACTTTATTTTGACCAGTACACAGACACCCCAAGACCTGTGGGCTGGTGAGTACTTGACTGGTGGTGGAGGATGATGTCCATTGTCCCTGGGTTCGAGCTCCTTCTCCTGGGGTCAGTGACAGGTGACTTCCTGTGATGGTCTTCGAGTCCAGGGAACAGTCACTTGTACCCCGAAATCTCTCAGAACTTATCTCCAAACAGAAAATTTCTTGATAGAAGCGATTCCTGAGGTTTGAATGGAGAGACATCTAGGCCCCATTCTCCTGAAAAGGGCAGGAGGTAGAGAGCATTGCTAGGGTCCAGCTCTGCCGCCAGCTCTATCCGGAGTCGAGATGGACTTCAGAGGAAGGGCTGGCTGGACAGATTGAGAATGTGGAAAATCTCATGAATCTTAGACATTTTAATTAAAACGATAAAAAGACTAGATTCTAGACCCAAATCTAAGTGGGTGCATTGCATTTTTGTAAACTGACCCATATGGAACTTAGATAACTAAAAAGTATGAGAATCAAAATAAAATCTCCTAGTGTTCAAGACAGCGTTACTGATGGAGCGATAGAGAGATCAGAGGGACAAAATAGGAACACAGACTAGAAACTCGGAAATATGCCCAATTCATTGTGTTACAAAGTAAAGAAATTTAATTGAGGAATGACCTGTTTAAGAAATAGCAATAGTAATTGAGTATCTGTAAAAAAAAAATAAATAAAAAATAAGCCTTGACCTAGGTCTCACACCTACTCTAAACGCTCCTCAGAATGAATCATGGACATAGCACAACACATAAAACTATAAAAGCTAGAAATACCAAGAGAGGGAGTCCTCATGTCTAGGGCTAGGCGAAGCATTCTGAGAGCAACACGTAAAGTACAATCTATGAAATGTTCCTCTAGGATGCACAAATATTCACTGGGCTTGTGATTTCACGTGCTATTCCAAGCCTGTGGCTATGCAGCCAGCAGGTAACCAAGAAAAAAATGAACCTCAGTTAGATAAAAATAAAGATAAGGTATAGAAATTAAATGACAAACACCTGGACTGACAGCTATCAAGAATGATTTCTTCCAAGTGATTTATTGAGCTTATTTACTTCAATCTTTGTTACATCTTATATAGTTGTGTACATTTAACGGGTTCAGTGTGGTGTTTTGCACACGTGCACACAGGAGCAGACTTCTGCAGTCAGGACAGTGAACACATCCATCTCTTCATGTCCTTACTGTTTCCTTTTCATGCAGAGGACACTTAAGACCTACTCTTGGCAAATTCGAGTGTACAACTTGTTGTGGGCCATCTCATGTCTACAAAATGTTCCATGTTCTCAAATTTGGCCCTCCATATTCAGCTTCCATCTTCCCATGTGGAAAGGCTTTTATCCCTAATCTAAGCAGGTTCTGAAGTGGGGGCTGACTTCTGGGCAGTGCCCGTCTGCGCCCGCCTTGCCCACTTCCCATTTTGAAGCTCTGCCTTTGGGGTGATTTAAGGCTTTTGAAAATCTGATTCACAACACACCCTGTTCTTCCTCTAAAACTATGAAGCTGGCACAACGGAGACGGAAACCAATCTCAAACTCTTCACTGCTCTTGGTAAGCCTGTGCTTGTCCCCGACCTTAGATAATTGAATAGGTGTCTGCCCGGAATTACTCGGACCTCCAGCCTAATTGGGACTCCGTTCATTTCCCCTGTCTATAAATTAATTTGGGTGGAACTAGACAGGTTAAAGTGTTACCAGCCGTAAGATTAGGCTGGCTCACGACTCAAAGGCCAGAAGAAAACTGAAAAGAAACAGAGGTTCAGGCAATTTAGTCAATTGTAAATGTGATTCTGAGTCCTCCCAGCATATGGAAAGGGAGACTCAACTGAGTGCGAGAGATCCCAAACGCAACTCCGTTCCGTTATAAACACGCACAAGAAGTTTTTCAAAGACCAGGAAATATGGGGAAACCAGAAAGGAAGTTAAGTCCATAGCCCTACATGTCCACCTACAGACCAGGGATGGCATTACAGGCAAAGTGCCCCTGGCTGTGTCTGAGCAGGACCCTGGCCCCGGGGACGTCAGCACCAGGATGGCAGCAGGTCTCAGCCGCCTGGAGGCAGGTGCACACCCCTCAGAAGCCCCTTTCTTATCTTCTTTGGAAAGGTCGTGTGTCTACACAGGTTTAAGAGGCGAGTAATGCTGAAGGGTACCGAGGAGACCAGGTGCCTCACCTGGGACCCGCCTGGAGTCCAGAGTTAGGAGCCAGTCCTGCTGAGCTCTCTGGGGTGTGGCCCGACTCCCCCCTCATCTCCAGACGTTCTGCTCTGGCCTCCTGCAGGGTCGAGACAGCTCTAATACAGCCACGCCTGGCCCTTTCTCCTCCTGTCTTTCCCCTGACAATATTTTTTCTGTTGTTTGATTTTTTCAGTCGAGACATGATTTTAATTCGCAGAAGTCATGAAGGTTGCACAGAGAGGTCTTTTCCTGCGCTGGACACATCCTGGGTAAGGACCGTGGGACACCTGAACCCAGAGGCTGGCGTGGTGCCCACATGGTGTGATCCAGTGAGAGGCCACTGGATGCAGGCTGCCTCATCCATGCCAGTTCTCCTCCCTGCCTTTCCACAGTGGAAGTCTCACGGCCTACTGTCCATCTCCCCACCTCCTTACTCCAGGAGTGGCTGTAAAAGGAACCACACATTATCTAACCCACTGCAGGTAAAGGTCCAGTTGGCATGATGCTCTTCCAGTCACCAAAGCAGTTGGGGGTCTCTATCATCTGCTCCTTGTCCTTGCTGAGTAACATTCCACAGTGTGGACGCACAATGTCTTGTCCTGAGGTAGGAGACCTCTGTTGTTGCCAGCTTTGGGCTATTACCAAAAAAGCTGCAGTAAACATTTACAAACAAGTGTTGTCAATAGAAGTTTTCATTTCTCTGTAACAAAAGCTCAGTTGCAATTGTTGGATCATCTAGTTGTTGAAGGTTTAGTTATTCTTTTTTAATATTCAATTTGGTTTTTATATACCATTTTATATTCTCACCCGTGATGTCTGAGTGGTCCAGTTTCTCTACCTCTTCACAGGTATTTAGTGATTTCCATTTATTCTTTAGTCATTTTGATAAGTACGTGGTGGTGTCTCATGATTTTGATTTGCTTTTCCCTAAAAGTTCGTGATGGTGAGCATGTTTGCACAGGCGAGTTTGCAATCTGCCCCTCTCCTTTGGTAGATTGTCTGCAGGTCGTTTGCCCATGCTCCGAAGGGGTCGTTTCCGTTGCTTTCTGCCTTCTGGAGACGCCTAAGCCAGATTCGCCCTCTGTGTGTCTGCGGCTGTCCCTCTCTCTCGTCCTTCTGGAGAGTCCTTTGCAGAGCACTGTTTACCTTTTGATCATGCCCAAATTGCCACATTTTTATTTCATAGATCATACTTCAGGTGTCAAGTCTAGGAACGCTTTGCTAGCCCTAGATCATGAAGACTTTCTCTCATGGTATTTCTACAAGTTTTCTAGTTTTATGTTTTGTGTTATGTCCATGATTCATTCTTTTTTAATATTTTTTAATATTAAATAATTTTAATTTTTTTTTAATAAGTATGTGTGAGACCTAGGTCAAGGTTCATTTTTCTTAAGGATACTCAGTTACTAACACTATTTGTTAAACAGGTAATTTTTTCTTAAATTGCTTTACATCCATTAGTTGGTCATCTATCACTCCACCAATAATACCATCTTGATTACTGTGGTTATACAGTAACCTTGTAGTTATAGTGATTCCTCCCAATTTCTTTTCTTTTAAAAATAATTTTATATGATTATTTGATTTCCTCTGCCCTTCCATGCAAATTTTAAAATAATCAGGTGCACACCTACAAAAATCATTGCTGGGGTTTTGCTGGGAACAATGCTAACCTTGATATCAGTTGGGGGAGACCAGGGCTGCGCCATGGCAGCCTTTGATCCACAGATAGCTATCTCCATACTGGCGTGGATCCTCTCTTATTCTGTCATTAACATTTGTAGTTTTCCGATACAGGTACTCTACTTGTTATATTGGATACAAAGTAATTTTAGAATGAGAATAAATTCTATTTTATTGTAAATGTAGATTTCATATGATACTCAGTAAAAATGAATTCATTTTCGACATGTGTCTGGTATCCTGTGACATTGCTCAGCCCACTTGTCGGATGTTTCTGGTGCTGTCCTAATATTTCTGGTAGACCAGGATGGACCCTTGGGAGCAGGTTCTTTCTTTCTCATCTGCATGTCAGCCATTTCCTTTTATCGGGTTTTGGTACTGGAAGAACTTCTAATAAGCTGAGAGTGAAAAGAGTAAACATTCTTGCCGTTTTTCAGTTTTAGAGAGTAAGCAAAAATGCTTAATATTAGCTGTAGGTTTTTAAGATATCCTTTATCAGATTGAAACAGTTCCTGTGTGCTCCCACTTTTCCTCAGAGTTTTACCACAAATGCAAGTTCAGTGTTGACACATGAGTTTAGTGACTGATATAATCATGAGCTTTTCCTCCTTTAGCCTGCTAATATGGTGGATCACATCGACTGACTTCACATCGACTGATTTCCCAGGGCTGACGCTGCCTTAAACCCCCTGGATAAACCGTGTGTGCTCATGGTATAGGATTTTTTTTACCTATTGCTGAGTTCTTTCTGATGACATTGTCTAAGGATTTCTGCAATCATATCATGAAGATCATTGGTAATTGACTTGCAGTTTTATCTTTCGTAATATCTCTATTTTGGTATCAGGGTAATACTAGGGTCATAAAAAAAAAATTCCACCACTCCTACCTTTTGGAAGAAATCAGAATTGATGCTAAAATTCTCCTGTAGGCTCATCTTCATCTAGAGACCTCCCTCCCGGGAGCTCTGAAGTCACGGTGCGTTTTCCTCTGTCCTGAAGAGACCCCGATGTGTGTTCTGAGGAGCTGGCCGGCGGCAGGCATGCGGCTGGAGGCGCTGCTGTGCGTCCTGGTCTGCAGGGCCCGCGGGGTGCTCCTCGCTGCTCCCTGATGTCAGCAGCCACGTCTGCTTTCCTCGTTCCTCCGTCAGTTTCATCTAGAAGTCAACCAATCATCGATCTTTTCAGAGAGCTGTTATGTCCCCGATTTCACCTATGTTTTTTTGAATTTTTTCTGTTTTCAGGTTTGTTGACTTCTTTTCCGTCATTTGCCGCAACATGGCTGCACCTGCAGGAGGTTATATTAAGTGAGAGAAGCAAGACACGGAGGGGCGGGTGCTGCGCAGTCTTCCTGTGGAGTCTCCTCTGGCCCCGGCCTAATCCTCGAGTCCTGTGAACCTGGCTCGCTGTGGTTGAGCCATGGCCTGTGCGTTCCTCCTGCCACCTGTCTGGGACATAGGAGCAAAAAGAGAAGCCCGGCAACTGTCTGCTGGGTGCTTCTCGAGCTCCACCTCCCAGCCCCACTCCCCGCCCTCCTCTGGGTGCTCCCAACCTGGTCCTCACAGCACCCGTGGTGCTGAGTAGTCTCGGGGGATGGGGGAGACCTTCCCCGTTGTTTAGGAAATGGAGTCTTCCTGGTTATCTTAGTGCCAACCTCCTCTTGACCCATGTTCCTTGGTGGTGTTTCCTGCTGGCACTAAGGACACCAGGGGCAGAGTGTGAACTGAATGACATTCTTCACCTTTCAAACCATGAAGGAGACACAGGGGATCTAGTTATGGACACACAGCATGTGAACCTGGCCTTCCTGGACTGTGAAAGTGAGCCCTCTGATCCAGGAGGGCGAGGGTCAGGGAGGGGGCTGGGTCTGGCGCTCTGGGCCTTGCCCTGCAGGCTGCGTGGGCCCTGCTCTGCCGGCCTGCTTCCTCCTGCTTGGCTCCACCTCCTGGCTTGGCGCCTTCTCCCTCCCAGCGGGTCATGTTCCCACTTCTGCACAGAGAGGTGCTAATTACCCAGGTGCCTACTATTAAAGGCGCTGTGCAGGAAATTTATTTTTACTATCTCAAATGAGGCAAATATTCTTACAACTTTGCAAGTCATCCCCTATTAAATTCCTTTTGTAGGTGTGCACAATGTAGTGGGAATTCACAAAGGGTGCTGATGTGAGCATGCTGGCTCGAGCCGAGGGTGAGGTTGGGAGACCAGGAACCTCTTACGTTCCTCTCTCAGGTGTCTCCCACCCAGACTCCAGTGCAGACTGCAAGCGTGAATCTCGGGAGGCTGAGCCACACCAGCCCTCCTCCCCAGTCTCTCAGAGGTGGCAGCTGGGCAAAGGAGGTGACCCTTGCCATTGGCTTACAGCTGGGGATGCAAGGATATGCCCACACTCTGCAGATAAATGAGGAGGATTTGACATCGCCTTGACTTGGAGGGACTTGATTTGACAGTTCAAATGATGAATATAGAAAGTATCTCGAATAGCTGTGTTTATAGCAGAAGATGGCTGAGAAACTTTGTAATTTATGCAGTGTCAACAGAATGATGAATAAGCAATGATCTCCCTCTGTGATCCTCCTCTCTGTGGAAGGTCAGTGAGGCTTGCTGAGTCCTGGGTTCCTTTGCATGAGGGACCCAGAGCCACAATTTGGGGTTTCCAGTCAGATAGGGATGAACCATCCCAAGGGATAATTTTTTTACCCTTGTCGATTTGGTTTTAAAGAAAGAGGTTATGGGCTGGGGTTGTGGTTCAGTGGTAGAGGCTTGCCTAGCATGTGTGAGGTACTGGGTTCAATTCTGAGCACCACATATTAATAAATGCATAAAATAAAGGTCCATCAACAACTAAAAATATGTTAAAAAAAAAAAAAAAGGAGGCTGTTAGGAGGGGTGGTGCAGGGGACAGCGACCAGCCCATAAGCTGGGTCTTCCACCCGGAGGAGAAGAGACAGGTGAATAGTTCCAGTGTGAGCCCTCGGCCCTGTGTCTAACCACTTCAGTTCCCAGAGGGAAGAAACCAGGACTGACCCTTGTACGGGGGAGGTTGGTGCTCTGTCAGAGACTTCCGTCTCCCGACGCTGCAGAGGATGGGGAGGATCCTCAGGAACGCCATCCTGCAGAAGCTGGGGGCCCTGGGATGGGTTCCTAGAACGTGGTTGAGCTTCTCTTCAACCTCGATGAGTGGCGGCTCAGGTCAAACTTGCTTTGAGTTATGAAATTAAAAATAGTTCCCATATGTTGTCCACCTTGTCCCCCACTTGGTCTAAGACCTCGTTAGAGGAGGAGGCGGTGAGGTGTGATGTCACTGAGAGCCCGGGTCCCACCTTCATGCCTGGGCTCTCTCTGCAGAGTGGTTCCATGTGTCACTGACTGGCTCCCCTATCCTAGGTTAGCTGTGTCCTCAGCAGGTGGAATCTGTACAGCCCACCTCCGGTTCACGCACAGGAGGAAGCTGCTCCCGGCCGGAGTGTGTCCCGCAGCCTCGGTTCCCCCGTGCTTTCTGTGATCGAGTGTGCTGACCTCAGTCCCCTGACGATATTCAGAGGGGACACGCATGGGCTGGAGGACTCAGCTCCTGCTAGGACTGGTGGATCCACTGCTTCCTACCCCTGAGCTCCAGGGCTCTACCTTCAGATCAGCACATGGTGAACAACAATGTCAGGGTGGGCATTTCTATTTTAATAAAAGGATTTAAAATCTGAAAGTGTTCAGGAGCCTAAAGTTTCTTTCCAGCTGTTGGGGCACTTCTGCCTTGTTGTTTTCCAGCTGGGCTCCACATGCCCAGGCAAAGAGCCCAGGTGGCAGGTGCTCAGAGAAGAGGGGAGGAGTGAGGAGGCAGGGGAGGGGTGCACAAATGTCCCCAGAAAAAGGGCTATTGTTCCCCGCCACGTCCTGTGGTCTCAGTTAAACCCAAAAACTTTTGTTCTTTTATTTACTTGAAATGTTAAAATAGAGAAAATTTGGGCACCTGATTTTAACAGGCCTGCCCTTCTCCCAGACTGCCCACCACTCTGCTCACGTGGGGTCGATGGAGATAAATTAAAGCTCTCTCTCTCTCTCTCTCTCTGTCTCACACACACACTCACTCACTCACGTACGTGTGTGTGTGCACACAGAGCAGGGGAAAGCATCATCAGACTCTCTGCACGGAGCTAAGCCCCTAGTTCACATCCCTATTTCTGTGGGACAATACAGTGGCAGCAAATAGACCACCCAAGGTGCCAGTGACACCCTGAACCCTGGCTTCTTTCACAGTCGCTCTGCAAACAGGAAGGACGACTCTCTGGTGCATACGCTGAGCTGGTGCCACGTTTCCTGAAGCCAGGCCAGCTGTGAGTGGACACACTCTGCTTCTCTGGCCCTCAGCAGCACGGCCTGTGGCCCCTACTGTGCGGGCACTTTCCCCTGGGGCACCTATGGCAGCGATGGCTGTCCTTATGAGAGACAGGGAGCTTGTCCTCGGGAAAGTGGGAAAATGGCCAATACTGCAACCAGGCTTCTTTATTTGGTTATTATTGTGCACCTACTGCATGCAGAACAACTCGAGTCTGGGGGCTACTTGCAGGGTAAATCATGCAGAGGCCTCCACCTAGCAGAGCTGACATTCTGAGGACCCGGGCTGTGACAGACATGAGCACAAGAGCTTGGTTTGGCGCCGTGTCCAAAGTGAAGAGGCCTGGGAGAAGGCCGGGTGCTGCCAGGCAGGAGTGCTCAGGAGCTGGGCCGAGGGTCTCCAGAGGGTGCTGGTCTTCCCAAGTCCTCCAGATGTTGTGGGGCACAACTTAAGAACAGACCAATCACCACTGAGAAGTCCAAATTTGAGAGTCTTTATTGGCCGGCCAGCTGTCTCACACAACGCCCAAAATGGCTATCGGGAGAACAGCGTAGGTTGCAAGGGTTTTACACTAAGTAACTCAAGTCAGTACAGTAATCCTAAGTGGCTGCTGCTAGGACTCAAAACTGCAACTAGCATCGTGAGATCTAAAGTCATAAGCAGAAGGGGAAGCGGGTCAAAACGGCCTCAGTCCGTACAAGGTGAATGACCTTACTCACATCTGCATAACCGCTGCTTCCTCCCCAGGCCCCCAGAGGGCGCTGGTCTTCCCAAGCTCCCTGGGTCCATGAGTCCTTCCAAGGCAGGGAGGGCGGGGCTGTGCCTCTGGTCAGCATCCTGTGGGCCTTCCCTTTTCCTAGACTTAAACTGTACAGAACTAAATACTGCCCTTCAAGAGACTAAAGAGCAAACCCACTCCCCAAAACGTTAAAAAAAAAAACACAAAGAAAGAATGCTGGATATTTCTCCATGAGGTGTTCAAATATAGCCTGATGGAGAAAGTCCACCGCTTTCTCTTAGGGGAATAAAGGTCAAGTCGTGGAGCTGGGAGTGTGCAGGCCGCCTGTCTCTGGACATGGAGCTGACGGAGAGACACTCCCCTGGACAAGGCCCGTCCAGTTGGCGGCAACCTCAGAATCAGTGACACATTCCTCTGGAAATTTCCCTGGAGAGCTCCCGCGGGAAAGCCCCAGGTGCTCAGGATTTCCTTATCCTATCCAGCTCACATTGCATTACGATTTCCTTAAATCGATGATCTCCTTACAAGAGACTGAATCATGAACCATCCTTTATCTGAGTTTATGTGTTTTTCCTTCCTTTTTTCTGGTCCTACCTCTAACCTGCAACATTTACTAACAACATTTCTGGTCTTGAATTTACAAAGTCTCTTGAATGCCTATTAAAATTAACCTCTAGGACCACTCTGAACATCCTTGCAAAATAGCCCATTTGCTTTAAAAATAGAATCTTTATCTTATGTTCCTCATTAAATGAGGTTTTCTGTGTAGTTGCCCATTAGTTCTTGTGAAAGATGTGAGGTCTTTCACATTTCTTCCTGCTCATGAGCTGCCATGATTACCTGGTCCATCCTAAATAGGCATGCCCACTTCCCCTCAAAGCTCGTAACTACCTTCCTTGCATCCAGAATATGCTCCTTTCTGTGAATGTGCTATGACTCTACCTATCCTTACAAACCAGACCAAACCTGGCACATTCCAGAAGTCTTCTCTGACAATCTCTAAGCTCACCAATTCACTAGTGAAATTGATATACATTTAATGTCCATTAGGTGCCAGATGCTGTTTAGGTAACAGGTTTACAACAATGAGAAAACCAAGCAAGAACATCTTTAACCAAGTTAAAATTGCTTTTAACTTAGAAGAATTTCCAGTTATTCACAAATTATGCCATTTTTAACTTTATAAATATTAAGCAATATTTAAATATAGATATCTATTTATAGCCTTGCCTTCATACCACGCAAATTCCCAAGTGGGGTCATGTTCTACTTAGAAAAATCAGACTATAGCTTACATTTTCTAAGGGCAAACTCAGTGACTCTGACTGTCCACTGAGGATTTCAGCCTGTAGGAGAGGCATTGCTCGGGATATGCCAGCACAGTGCCAAGTGTAAAGCCAAGTTGCGAAGCATCGCTCTCTTAAACTTAAAAATCTTATCCTTTGAATAAAATCAGCCAAATAATATGCACATGAGCCACATGTAGAAATCACCCCCACCAGCAGAAAGCTGCGTGTGGGTGACAAGAGCCCCCACCCCGGTCTCAGTAGCCGCCACCAGTGGTGCTGCTGGAGGGTGTGGCCTCTCGTGGGAGGCATCGCGTGTGTCTGAAGCCCCACGCAGGCTCGAATGAGGTGGGTGTGTGGCGACTTCGTTCTGAAGGACCGCCTGGGTCGCAGGAGCAGGGCCCGGCGCGCCCCCACTGCGGACACAGCCGCGCGGGGCCTTGACAGGACCTTCCCGGAGTGCCCAGGCCCACGTGCCTCCCGGGTCGCCCTGCCCTCTGCGTCTCCGCCGATCTCCTCGGCCTGTCACACGTACCAGAAGCAGCCAAGGAGATGCGCCCCGCCGCTCTAGTGTCTCTTTCCAGGAGTCGCTTTTAGGTCATTTAAATGTTAACTTGTAACTGTGTTTTCTATTGATTTCCTGAGTATTTAAACGCGTGAGTTTTAAGAAAGTCGTTCGTGTGTGTCCTGACATGTTTCAAGCAGCGGACTAGCTACTGAAGATGCAGAGGTGAGGGGGCAGGTCGTGTCCACCAACCTCATCACGCAGCAGGAAGGCGGGCGGCCAGAGGCCTGCGGGCGATGCGAATCTGTAGGCCCGGGAACCACGCTAAGGCCACTATCGTGTTCCACGGTCACTGAACGCAAAGCAGTTTCATGTTCCATGCTCAATAATAACGTGATTGATTCGTTAAGGACCATATTTAAGGTACACAAGTATGTCGACCTGTCATAAGTTTTAAAAAATGTGGATTTTTAGAGGGGCTGGGGCTGTAGCTCAGTGGTAAAATGCTTGCATTTGATCCTCAGCACCACATAAAAAGAAAGAAAGAAAGAAAGAAAGAAAGAAAGAAAGAAAGAAAGAAAGAAAGAAAGAAAGAAAGAAAGAAAGAAAGAAAGAAAGAAAGAAAGAAAGAAAGAAATTGTGTTTGTCTACAACTAAAAAATATTGAAAGATATATGGGTTTTTTTCTCATAGAATTCCACACCTAGAAATTCACTTTAGAGGCATATTAGAGACATTTAAATAGTAAATTAAAGCATTAGTTAGAAAAAATATAAAGTCTGAGTCATTTAGATGTCTAATTAAGAGAGACTTTTTTCTATAATAATTATGGATCATTATGCAGCCATTAAAATGTCATTTTGTAGAAATATGTTGATTGAACCATGAAAATTTTACATGATTTTAAAGGTTTTCAAAATAATATTTACCAACATATATTAAAGAAAAATTGTGTTTTTCTTGAATCTTTCAGTTTTTAAATATGTTACTTGCAAATTTACAAGTAAAATCACCAGACCCTATCAGTTGATGCACAGAAAGTGTTTGAACCATTTTAACGTCTATTTGTGGTAAAAAAGAAAACTCCAAAAATGAGGTAAAAGAAATAGAGGGATAACTTCACCAATCCGACAAAGAACATCAACAGACATCCCATGGCAAGCATCAGCCTGAACAGTAAGAGATCCGGTGGTCACCCTTGCAGTTGAGAACAAGCCAGAAGGTGGGTTCCCAGGGCTGCCATTCAACACTGTGATAGAAGTCCCGTCCATTGCAAGAAGGAAATGGAAGATGAATGGGTAAAAGCACACCAAGGAGAAAGGAAGAAAAACCCTGTCCTTTCTGCAGTTTTTGTAGAGCCTAAGTTAGTGAATTCCAAAGATCTACAAAACCTTCTTAAACCAGTAACTGAATTCTGTAAGGTTGTAAGACACAAGATAAACATATAGAAGTCAGTTGTATTTCTACATATAGCCATGAACATGTGGACACCAAAATTGAAAATAAAATAACATGTACTAAGTCATAAAGGAAACAAAGGGATAGGAGCTGAAGTGTCTTCACTCAGACGCTTTTGGCACCCAGTGCGTGAGTGTTTTCCCCACGCCACCGTGGTGTCTGTCCTAGCTCAAGCTGCAAGAACAAAGTACCAGAGAGTTGTCCCGTGGGCAGCAGAGACTGAATGCCCACATGCTGAGACCCTAGGTTTGAGACCGAGACGCCAGCGCGCGGGGTCCGGTCAGGGCCCTCTTCCAGCCTGCTGGCGGCCCACCTCTCCTTGCATCCTCAAAGGGCTGAGAGAGGCTAGCTCTCTTCTCCACAGGAGGACGCTGGCACCTCTGTGGGGAGCCTGCCCTCGTGCCTAGCACTCCCCAAGGCCCCACTTCATGACACCGTCTTACTGTGCATCAGAGGTGCGACATGTCACTTTCTGAGGTTTGCACGCGTGCAGGCCCTAACGGCAACCCAGAGTTCAGCTGAATTCTGACACTAGCTCTACTGAGCACCAGACCCTGTAGAGGCAGCCCTGCAGACTCTCCCACTTCTGAGGCTGAAGGTAAGTCTCAGGCCCCCACGTTTCTTCTCAAACAGCAATGAATCATGGGTCTCCACACCCTTTCTTAGAAGGACACGATTTGCTGGAATGGCTCACAGACCTTAGAAGAACCTACTAGTACTAGTTTACCTACTAGTACTAGTTTACCTACTAGTACTAGTTTACCTAAGGATGCAACTCAGGAACAATCCAATAGAACCAAGGCATACGGTGAGGCATGGGCTCAGGGGCAAGGAGCTCCCAGCCCTCTCTGCTGGAAGCTCTCTGAACCACGGGTTAGTGTTCTGACAAAGGTCCAATTATGTGGGCATGATGGGTCAGACCCTTGACCTTTGGTACTTAATTCTACCCCTTGCCACTTTCTTCTCCCCAGAGGTCCAGGGATGGAGCGGAGACTCACCCTCAGTCGTTCCTGGGTGTTTCTGGTTGCCAGTCCCCATGCAAACACTATCAAGGGCATCCAGCTGCAGGTCATCTCATTAGGTTGCAAAAAGACTCTCTTACCACCCGGAATTTCAGGAGTTTAGGAGTCATGTATCAAGAACCCAGGACAAAGAACAAACATGATATCAAATGATGCTCACATCACAAAGGAAATGACAGGGGTTTTAGGAACTTGGTGACAGGAATCAGAGAGGAACACCAAATAAATACTTTTTGTTATACTATAATACCACAGGGCAAATCTGACATAGCATATCTATGTGGAAAACTGAAAAATACATGAATTTTGGGCTGGGAATGTGGCTCAGTGGTCTACTGCCTAGCATACAAAAGCCTTGAGTTCAGTGCCCAGTAGCACACACATATGATGAATAAATAAATAAGTAAATAAATAGAGAATCTATGTTCATGGGCCGAAAGACTCAACAAAGAAAATATGTCAGCTCCATTCAAAATTCATACACAAATCTAAGGCAATTCCAATTAAAACCTCACTTGCCGTAGCCCCCCTGTGCCCTGACCCTAGAGGAAGTAGCACAGCCGCTGTGCATGTTCGTACTCTGCGGAGTGGGCACAGAGTCTGCCTCACAGCCACCAGCTGGCCACTCTCCTGGCCGTGGGGGCGCTGCAGGGGGAGATGAGGAGTCCGCATGTTGTTGGATGACTGTGACTCAAACTCTGGATCCCATGGGTCCTGACACTCCGCGGAGGATGACAGTCTTCTGATCTGCTGTTCGTGCAATCCCCCCATCTGTCTCAACCTGCGTGTTTGGTCTTCGGGTGGGTCTCCTCCTACAGGCTATAAGCATGCCTCAATTTCCCGTCACGGCTGTTGACACACCCACAGTCGCATCCACCGTGACATATGGAAAACGACACTCAACCTGTCTTCCTCCAAATCGTGCCACCCCTGGAACCACTCACAGTGCAGTTCCCTTAGCTCAGGCCAAAGACCAAAGTGGTGCTGATTCCTTTCCTGTATCACCCACCCGAGTCGGCCACCATACAGCTTGGTTCTTTTATTGTCTTTTCCACCTTGTTCTTTTTGCAGCTTAACTCAATTAACATGGGCTCCTGACTTTCTCACGGCAATACATCCCACTGCCTCCAAGCTAGCACCTCATCCCCTTCGTCCTGGTGCTTCAGCTAAAGTCCTGCTGTTTCAGTTCAAGATGATTGCCAAATTGTGAGTGAAAATAGGTAAATTTTACTCATAGTCTGGCTATACCAAGAAAGGTGGTTTGGACCAGAATGTGTCCCAAAGTCACTTGTGTTCAGAGGTGGGGCTTTGGGCTCTGATCCCATCAGTGGATTGATCCGCCCAAGGCTGGAGAGCTGGGGGGTGGGACCTAGGAGGAGGAAGTAAGTCAATGGGGGACTGTAATCTGCCCCCGGCTCCTCTCCCTCTGCTTACCAGCTGCCATGAACTGGGCAGCTTTCTTATACCATGCTCTTCTCCATGATGCTCTGTCTCTCCTTCAGCCCAGAGCAGTGGCGCTGATTGACTGTGAACTGAATCTCTGACCCATGAGCCCATGAGTCTTTTCTCCTCTAAGTTGTTCTTGTCAGGTGTTTTGGCCAGAGTGATGAAAATCTGACTACCACACCCAGTCATCTGGCTCCGTGTCTTCTTCAGTATCCTCCTGTGTAAAGCTTCAGGCTGAGCCAGGATGGCTTCTGACATTCCGTGAGATTCCCACCGTACTCCTCTGACTCACGCACGTTTTTCAGGAAAACCACCCCTGGCCATTCGTTCTGGGTACTTTTAAGGACTGTGTAAGCAGTGGTGAACAAGGGAAGCTGAGGCACTGGACTCTTGGACCTTCTAGTCAGTAATTGTTGGAAGAAAAGGTGGCCCAGGATGCTCCTAAGCACACGTGAGCCCAGGACTGGAGCATGTTGCCACTCACATGAAGGCTCATGGGCACAGGGAGGCATCCGGCTGTGGCTTGGGGTTGAGGGTATCACAAGGAGCCAGGAGGCCTAGAACATGGTGGGGAGATTGGGCTTGGGTGGGCAATGCAGGAGGAGCCAGCAAGAACAGCTCTCCAGAGATGCTGAGGACCATGGACTTCGTCCTCTGCATAAGGGTGGACATCCATGGTGATCAGCTGTACTTTCCACTTGTGCTGGGGCCAACCTGGCTGCTGTGGGCGCGTTGCAGGAGGCAGCCGTGCAGGAGGGATTGCATCTGGGCGCTTATTGGACTGGTTCAGGTGAGATATGGGTGGCCATCTAATGGGAAAGGCAGTCTAATGGGTAATTACAGTTGTCAAGAGGGTTCCTGGGAACAAGTGTAGGATGTTATAAGACCTGATATCAGGTTGATCTAAATTACACTGGAGATTAAGGAAAGGCTTTCCTGCAGAAGTGATGTTTAATCTGGACCTGAATAATGAGCCAAAATTAGTTAGGCCAAGAGAAAAACAGTCACAGAGAAGGATGGAGGCCTGGAAGGATGAGCGGGTCTTTTCAAGAACTTTAGAAAGGGCTGTGTAGGTGACAAGTTAAAGCCAGGAGGAGGAAGGCAGGCTGGAGGCCACAAAGTCACACTAGGCCGCACCCTGGCAAGCTCGGTGCTGGGTCCGGGCGGGCTGCAGGATGCCTGCCTCAGAGCGCTCCAGCCGCAGCCTGAGTGACTGCTGCAGAGGGGCCCCTGGAGATCGAGGGAGCCCGGCCAGGGCTACTCGTGTGGCTGGAGGGAGAGTGACCCTTGGCTGGGTCAGTGGCTTGAAGCAGAGGTCAGAGGTCAGACTCAGATATCCAGAAGCCAGAATCAATAAGTAGGTGACTGAAAAGAGAGAGAGAGGGCTGCCTCTAGAATACGGCCCAGGCCTGGGCACCAGCTGAAACCCCGCCGCACCCCGGTGCCGGAGGGCCTGAGCTCCTGCTTCCCCTGGCTCCTCTTCAGCCCTGAGCTCCACCTGGAACGCCCTGTTGGAAGTTGATTAACATCTTCAAAGTTCACATGCGTGGGTCCTTGTGCATGACTCTAGGCCCCTCGCACTCTGCATGTTAGGAAGCAGCCAGGAGACCCTCACCAGAGGCCAAACAGCTGGGGCTCCTGATCTTGGACTTTGTGTCTCCAAAAATGTGAACTAAATGAACCTCCTTTTCTTGTAAAGCACCCAGCTCTCAGTCTTTTGCCATAGCATCAAAAACATACTAACACATAGCTTCATATGATTTTTTTCATTGTGATTTTTTTCTTTATTTCTCCATTTGAGATCTGTTGGGATCTGTGGCTTGGCATTTTAAATGAGTTGGGAGATTTCTAAATCGTCACTTCTTTACCTATTACATTCCTCACCAATCTCTTCAGTCATTTGTTAGTCTTTTCAGAAAATCCCTCGTCTACCTTTTTAAGCACTGTTTAGTATGCTTGTGTACGTGTGGCTCAGGAGTGCAATGTGTGCACACACATGTTGCCTGCAGCCCACAGACCCAGGATGCTCCTGCTCTAGTGGGATGAGAACTGCGGGTAGGTCCGGCTGGCCTTCTCCCTCCCTCCTCCCCTCCCTCCCCTCCCTCTTTCCTTCCCTCCTTCCCTCCCCTCCCTCTTTCCCTCCCTCCCTCCCTCCTTCCCTCCCTCCCTCCCCTCCCTCCTCCCCTCCTTCACTCCTTCCCTCCCTCTTTCCCTCCTTCCCTTCCTCCTTCCCTCCCCTTCCTCCTTCCCTCTTTCCCCTCTCCCACTGGCCCTCCCTCCTTCCCTCCTTCTCTCTTTCGTTCCTCCCCTCTTTCTTCCCTTTCTTCTTTCTTTGCTTCCAGCCTATAGCCAGGCTCATGGGCAGATGCCTTACCCTCTTCTCCAGGACTGTTCTAGTCCAAAGACTGAGGTGCCTGCATTTCAGGGCCTTGGTTTTGCATTGGAGTCTGAAGGCTGGCCTCCACCCAAGCCTGGAGAGGCAGCCCTGCTCTTCCCTCTTCCTGGTGCCTGACCAAGGCGACCTAGTCACAAGGCGGTCAGAGACCCCAGGAAGATCTCAGCTTGGGCTCCCTTTCTCCGCACACTGCTTCTGGCCTCTGGGGTCCTGTGTGTTGGACATTCACTATCTTTCTCCCTAGCCACATAATCTGCCACCTTGCTGAACAGGTGGCGGTGTCTACACATTAGCCATATTGCCCCCAGAGAAGATCATGTTTTTAATTTTCCTAAATTATTCTGTGAGCAACAAAGTAAAGGTCCCGAGCAGATGGTTAATAAGTGAACCTGCAGCTCCTCAGGGAGCTCTGGCTGGGCGTGTCCTGAGCTGGGTGAGTGGCTGCAGGGGACAGGGGGCCGAAGGAAGCTGGGCCACCAAGGGAAGCAGGTGCGTGGAGCACAGTCAGAGAGGGGCCCAGGAGGCGGCGGCGGCGATGGCGCAGGGACTGAGGCAGGAGGGAAGCAGGAGCCCTGTGCCGTGCGGCTTGGCAGTGGGGGCGAGGGTCGATGCCGGGCCGTCAGCCACATGGAAGTCCTTGCCACTGTGGCCTCTGGCAGCGGTGGTTCTTGCCTGTTAGCGGGGGTGCCGTGCGAGCCGTGTGGGCGAGTGCCACTGAGACCCCGGACAGCAGAGCTTGGGGCAGCCGGCACCCATCCCAGGCAAAGCCACCTTCCTTGGGCACTGGGAGAGCCCAGGCCGGGCTGGAGGCCACGCGATGCATCTCCTGAGGGCCGGGAGGAGCAAGGTCCTTGTCCTGTCCAGTACCTTCCCTGGAAATCTCACATGGAGTCAGTCCAGAAGCTGAGGGGAGAGCAGAGGGCCCCAGTTGCCAGAACGCAGACCATGGAGTCATGCAGCAAAGGTGGCTGGAAAGGCCACACGTTTCCAGGACACCAGTAATGGGGTGATCGTCACGAGCAGCTCACTGAATCCAGGCCACTCAGGGAAGGCGTGTCCCCTTCATCCAGAGCTCAGTGCTGCCCAAGAACGTGGAATTATAGGGCAGCTGGGCAGAGGTGCTTAGGTCAGTAGCACATGATCAACCAAACAGAAGAACGGAGCTAAGCTTCATGGGGCCGATGGACAGGGAGAAAGACGAGCTGGAGAATGAGAGAATCTACCAGAACAGGGAGCAGATCGGCATCGAGAGGGCCGAAGGACTTTGATTCTTATGACTTCAGACTTTCCAGTGAGGCTTGTTCGCTGCTTCCTCCTCGGCATGGCCATGCGTGGATGCTTCCTGAGGGCTCCAGCTGCAAGAGGAGCCCCAGAGCTGTGTCCTGTGCCACCCAGGCACCTGCCCAGCTCCTCCCCCAGGGCACCAGCATGTGGGGGAAGTGACCAGTTGCCCCAGAATGCAAACCCTGTCCAAATGGACCCAGTGCAATGAGCCAGCCACGTGCCTGCTGTATGCAGGATGCAGCTGGAGTAACTGTCAGCGTGGCATCAGAAGGCTCTGGCCCCGCAAGTCCAGGAACATGCAAAGTGGCAGAGAGGAGGTGAGAAGAGCCAGGCAAGGCCAGGAGCGGGAGATGGGCGGGCTGGGATGTCCCTGCACTGGGACTCGCAGCCTGCTGTCCTGGCCCTCCCAGCGGGGTCCTACCATCCCCAGCCAAGGCCTGCTCCGGTGTCCTGTCTCTGGAGATCCTGCCATCACAGAGATTTCTGTTTGTCTCCACTCCCTGAGAACTCTATAAATGGCACCCTGCTTTATCTGGGGTTCCTTTAGGGGACTCCGATTTAATAAAAGAATTATAAAGGAGTACTTCTCAAACTGTGCTCCCCAGCCACATTGTGCCAAGTCTGTAGTTCACTCTGAAACTGGGCCCCAGCCCCGTGGGGCCCGTGTCCGGTGCCCCCGAGATCCCGGATCCACCTGGGATTGTGTGTGCCCTCTGACCCGTGGAGGCGATGCCCAGTGTCCACAGAGGTCCCGTCCTGTGTTCCTGGCACTGCAGAAGAGGTGCTCTACACAGGAGTGGCCTGTCTCCACCCCACGGCCCGTGTCAACCAAACAGACCCCGCTTTGCCCATCTCCCACGTGAAGACAGCATGAGGAGAACCGCTCACTTTCTTACCTCTTCAGAAACTGTCCACTCCTGAGCGGCCCAGATGCCACAGGCCGTGTCAGGTAGCGTGACACTGTGGGCATTGGATAAGTGGTTTTCAGGTCGGAGCGGCCAGAAAGAACATTTTGTTCTTAAGGAGGTGACGTGCTCCACCCGCAGGGCCCAGGACCTGTCTCCTGTTTACCTATTGTGTGATTCTGGCAACAAATCTTTTGTCTTCTGGCAGAAAGACCTCACTGATGTCTGCCATGCTAAATTTTGGTCATTTTACCTGAAAATCGATCTTTAGGAATCTGCTACATGTACTTTGATGGACGCCAAGGCACGCTGCCACCAGGATATGCCAAAGTCGCAGGAACCACGGCAAATGCCCAGCGCTGGCCCAGCTGTCTGTCGGCACTTCACTCTCGTGTTTCTTCCTGGGTAGCAACAGTGTAGGCTGCTTGACCTTTTATTTCATTCCAAGGCAAGCCTTCCTAGGTCCCTGGAGAGAGGAGCTTTATCTAATCAAAAAGCCAAACAGAATCCAAGCAGTGGGACCCGGGGGCCCTTGGAAATGATGAGTCACACTGGGCAGTGCCCCCGTCCCCTGGAGAGGGGGAGCAGGCCTGGTGAGGCCTGGAGCCGGGCGGGGGGCCCAGACAAGATGGAGCGTAGCACGCCTGGCCCGTGCACTTCATCTTCCCTCACGGGTCAAGGTCGAGCAGAAGGTCAGGACGCCTCTGAGCCCATGTTCGGTGGCAGGCTCGCAATCTCCAGGCTGGGATAGAGATCTGCAGCTGTGCTCCACCATCCCGTCACTGCCCAATCAACTGACAAGCACAAGCAATTTCCTTCTGTGATCCGCTCGGAGATATCCAGAACAGAGAAGAGACTGAGAAGGGGAAAGCAGCAAACAAAAACTCCCCGCAGTGCTGCCCAGGCCGGGTTTCAGCCCAGCACAGGCGAGGGCTTCGCCACCTTCCTTTGAGTTAGAAGCCATTTATTTATTCCCCCTGATTCTCTAAAGCACTCTCTCCCCAAATTGCACATGAGTGGCCTATCACCTCCTCTCTGCTGTACTTTTATTGTGCAGAGCAAGAAAAACAAATGCATGTTTCCCCTTTTTATTGAACTCAGAAATCACTAGCCCTTGAGTATTGAAGGACAAACGGATGCAGGCAGCTAACGCAGGTAGCGAGCCCGTGATAGAGACTGCGCTCTGCACCTTGACATGGCCCCACTTCCTCCAGGAAGTGCGTCGTGTTCAGAGCTGGCTTCCTCTGCCCCCACCCTCCCATTGCTAGCCAGGCCACTTGGCAGCTGCTGTACTGAAGCTGTGGATCTATCAGGGCGGCTGGACAACCCAGGAGGAACCCTTTGTTGTGCCTCTGGTTCTGCCTGGCCGGGGTTACTTTGTACCACGGCACTCCCAAGCCACCTCAGTGCTCGCGCTAGATGTTCTCAAAGGACCATGGGCAGGGGCTCGGTCCCTTTCAGGAACGAGTAGGCTGAGGCTGAGCATTGGGGAGACCATTCAGGACCACGCCAAGTTCTCCATTCTGCTGTGGCCGCTGCAGGTGTTCAGCTCTGGACTGACATAATCCCATTATCCATCCCACATGGCCAGTGTCCTTGGAAGGCCATCTCAAGGCCACTGCCAGCAACAGAAAGCTCTGGATCACCTTGCCCAGCTACCACCCCAGAACTAAGAAATGGGGTCAGGGGAAGGCATATGCCATGATTTCCCCAGGGCAAGAGGGTGCAGACATGTCTGGGAGGTGGAACTCCTCAATAGTTCACCAAAAACCTCCTTCCGAGGGCCGTTTACTTGCAGCTTCTTTCTTTGTCTGCTCTAGAATATCTACGTGTGTAGGTTTAAGCCTCATGATCACGTTTCACACGTAGAAGAAAACAACACAACCACCAAAACTTAAGACAGAGCTGGTGTTACGGCTTAGGGGTGAGGTGTCTCCAGGAGCTCACGTGTGAGACAATGTGTGAGTTTTCGTAGGTGAAACACTTGGGTTATGAGACTTGTGACCTAATCAGTAGGCTAATCCACTGATGTGGATTAACTGGCTGGTAACTGTCGGCAGGTGTGGTGTGGCTGGAGGGGGCTGGTCACTGGGGCTGTGACTTTGGGGTTTATGTTTTGTCCCTGTAAGTCCAGCTCTCCTACTTCCTGGTTGCCACACTGTGAGCGTCTTCTCGCCCTTCCACCATGATGCTCTGCCCCACTTCGGACCCAGAGCTTTGGAGCCAGTTGGTCATGGACAGAACCTCTGACACCATGAACCAAAGTAGACATTTCCTCCCCTAATTGTTCACGGCGGTCTTTTGGTCACAGCTGACTGAAATGCTGGCCAAGGAGTCCTAGGTAAACTAGAGCAGCAGAAAGGCTTGGAGTACAGGGGCGTGGCCAGCAGGTCAGCAAAGGGGGCACTGTCTGAGGGAGCATCTCAGCGCCTGGTCTTAGGCCATCTTAGATCAGGGCAGCCATGGGACTAGTGAACCCCGTGGAGGTACGATACGACTTCAGAGTCTAGAATGGGCCACCACTACTTGGTCTTCTTCGTCATGTGCAAACAGCTCACCGCACAGCAGACGGGAGCCTATGCAGGGTGCACTGGGGAGTGGCCACAGACCTTAAGTAACTTACACAGAGAAAACTCGACTATAAGCAAAAAAATACAATGTCAAAAATCTACTTTAGGTTGCAGGAACGCAGGAATATAGGCTGTTTGTACCCAGAAGTCACTGAGTGGTTTTTAATTACAGCATCAAGCTCAGTTAAAGTGACTGACTGGTAGCAACCAGGAAGTGGGGCCACCTCAGAGGCCATCAGTCCTCTGCAAGGGGAGGCCAGACCAGAAGCCCAGGGTGTCAACCCAGCCTCGAGGCCAGGAGACCGAGGTGATTGAAACGGAGTCCCTGGCACCAGGTGAAGACGGCCGGGCACAGGCTGTGGGCCTGGAAGGTGATCTGCACTGGGTCCCGGGCGAGGAGTGCTCACTGAGGAGCAGCCTCCTGAGGTTCAGGAGCGAAGGGCCATGCGGGTTTGTCCCTGAGACGGCACTGAGCTGTGACCAGCAGAGGTTCCGTGGCTTGTCCAGCTTGTTAATTTCCGCAGTCACTCTGTCCCCCACCTGTGTGTCTCCTGTCCTCACTTCATCTTCCCCTGACTCCACCTAAGCCTGGGTCCTGACTGGCGAATCTTAAAGAACTTGAAAGTTCCTTTGTTGAAACTGCATTGGAGGTTGCGAATATGAATCAAGAAATCTCACGTAAGTAAACAAGGGTCACGGGTATTTCTCAGGGGGCCTGGGTGGTATTTCTGCCAGAGGGCCCTGATTAGAGGGCCTCTTTGTCACAGGGTCATTAACTCATGCGATCAATAGTCCACCCAGACCCGGGGCGTCCTGGGCATTGTTTCTTGCAGCACTATTGTGTGTGTGTCTGCAGAGGGGAGCATCTTCTGATGTCACATTCAGTCACGATGGATCAAATTACCTTTTATTTAAAAAAAAAATCAAAATTTCCCTTTTGGACATTTGGTGAATGACAGGCTTGACCTTTCCTGGTTTGCTTTCCAGTTCATTGTACTCAGGACCCTGCTGGCAATGGAAAGGGTTTCCTTTCTGCTCTCACAACCACCCTGACCTCTCCACCAGGACGCTGAGACAATGCATGTTCAGAGGTCCCTTTGTGCAACCTGGAGCCGCAGCTGGGTGGGCAAGGTGTGCGGGTGTGGCAAGCACGGACAGCCTGGCATCTGGCGGGCAAGGGGCTCAGTTGACCACTGGATCCTACTGTTCCTGTTAACCTTGGGATCATGCAAAATGCATCATCGAGTCATCACGGATCCAAACATACTGCAATTCTGATGTGTGGGTTTACAGAAGCCGGTTTTTCAACTTGTCTGCTGGCTTTTGATCTTGTAACTTATTTTTTGTAGCATTTTTACTCTTTGTTTTTAAAAGCATCCCACAGAGACACAGAAACTCTTTAAGAGATACTTTTTTTCTTTCAACTTTAACATGCATCTACTCTACAAGGCCAAGGACTAAGGACTCCAGCTGCAGCTTCATGCAGCTTAATGGCATTTTTTCACTTGCACAAACACATGCACATACATGTACAGCTCACATATTCACACACTCATGCACACACACACATGCAATTCACACACATGCACATGCTCACAAATCCACACACAATGCACATACACACAGGCACACACTCACACACCCACACACATACACACATTCACATACATGTGCACACATGCACACCCACACACAATGCACATGCATACACATGCACATGGGGACACACACATACACACATTCACACACACATATCCACACACAATGCACATGCATACACATGCACACACTCACACACATGCACATACACACATGTGAACACATGGACATGCACATGCATACTCCACACATACAGGTGTATACACATAGACACATACACATACATGTGCATACACACACATCTTCATTTGTCCCCCATCAAGTGTTGCAGGGATTACTGGGATTCTAGGTCATTAGAGCAGTTTTCTACAGAACACGGTTTTTCCTTGCTTACAGAGAGATTCTTTTTTTTTTTTTTTTGTAGAGGGACACGAAACCTTTATTTTATTATGATTCTATGCGTGGTGCTGAGAAACCCAGGGCTTCACATGTGCTCACGCTTGCTAGGTACGCAGTCTACCACTGGGCCACAATCCAGCCCCACAGAGAGATTCGTATGAAGAGCTTTTGGTGAAAGCAAAGCAGAGTACGTTATCATCTTGCAAATGAACAGGGGTTGGTGCGCAGCGCTGCGCCTTTCCAACCTTGGCGTGTCCTTCCCCCTGCAAGGCGAGGTGGCAGGTTCCTGGGCACGTCTGTTGCCACCGTAGGTGTCAAACACCAACATGTCCACACAGAGTCATCCAATAAGGTTGGGTGCCAAATGCAGCCTGCGTGAATCCGACAGCAGAGACAGCAAGGCCAAGGCGTGGTGTGAAAGTGGCTCACAAGTGCTTCTCGGTGTGCAAGCCCTTAACGCCCACCGAGGGCATCTCCAATCCATCATGACACCTGGGGCTGCCCAGGCTCTCTGAGGTCCCTGGATCCAACCACTCACTCCACCCTGAGCACCAAGGCGCCGAGGAGCACAGCCCTGGTCAGGCTCCTGCTGGTTGAAGTAGATGTGGGCCGTGCCTTTAGCGACCCTGCAACACACTGTTGCCTTGGAAATACACGAACAAACCACGTAACAAACAACCAGAGCTTCGCTGGCAGCGTGGAGGATGGCTCGGACCTACGGCTACCTGTTCGTTCTGCGACAGTGTGCCCAGCGGGTCCCTGAGGTGAGGGTTCACGTTTGAACCGTAGCTATGGGAGGAATCCGAGGTGAGCTGAGGGCAGTACTTCCCAGGCCTCAAGAAGCGAGAGCACGATGGCCAAAGTGCTCCTGGAGGTCACGGCGTCAGGACGCAACTCCAGAACGCCCACGCTCTGAGTCGCTCGTCCTCACACGGCTCTGAACCTGGAAGCGCAGTGCTCTCGGGGCCACATGGGTTGGTGAGCCGAGTTTCACACGGGACGTGTGGGAGCCAGCCACGTACACCCTGTGTGCCCTCAGTCCCTGCAGTCCCTTCTCCTCAGGGTCCTGGCGGGCAGCACGTCTTCAGGCCGGGGCTTTGGGGCACTTGCTCCAGACCCCAGCATACCCAGTGGCCCCCAGGGGGACCTGCACATCTTCCGCAGCCCCAGGGAGCTGGCCAGCCAGAGCTGTAGGAGCACAGGCAGCCTCAGCCTGCACCACTGTACTCAAAGTCCTGCTGACTTCGGCACCTCGGCTCTTCTCCAGTCGTGATGTGAGAAGTTTGCTATTATTTAAAATGTAAGTATTCCATAATGAGCAGAGAGTGTGAGGAAACTGACCAAAATGTCCTTCTGCCCTTCCAACCACAGCTTCGGAAACACAATGGTAGTCAACCTGTGTGTCCCCATGTGCTGTCTGCTGCTGACCAATATGCCACAGTTCCTGAGTGAGTCAGGGATGCCACTTATAATGCCAACCAAATGCTAACTGGGTTCATGTTTACATGATACTAAATAAAATGAAACTTGGGTGCAGAGAATTCCAAAATCCACCCCTTCATTTATTTAATAGTTAGTAAGCACTACTATTATTAGGCATGTTTTTGAACATCAAGGGTAATCTTATCTGTTTTGTGTTGCTATAACAGATTACACAGTGCTTGGTACTTTATAATGACAAGAGGTTTGCTTTGATTACAGCTTTGGAGGCTGCAAGTACAGATGGAGCAGCCCATCTGTTCAGCCTCTGGTGGGGCTAGCTTCATGGTAGGATCTTGTGCAAGAGGAAGATGGATGTCACATGGGCAGACCAGAATAAAGAGACAGGGGAGGGGCCAGGCTTGATCTTTCATAAAGGCCTCTCCTTGCAGGAATTAACACATTCCCACCGGACCCAGTACCCTCTGCAACATCACATCACCCCTGAAGGAGGAGGAAGGGACACGGTCACCTCCAGGAAGCTCCAACACTGAGGGTTCCACACCCCCAGCCTTGCCACGAGGACCTCAGCCTTCCAGGGCAGAGCCTCTGGGGACTCACCCAGACCACAGAGCCTGGTCTGACCCTCCATGAGGGCCCTTGGAGGAATTCACACTCCAAACCCAGCGCCCCAGGCTGCTGCACGCATGCAGGACTCTGGAAAGAGCTCACTGCCGTGTCCTCAGAGGAAGGCCGCCTTCGCGCAGCTCCCTCTGCTGCCCCTCCAGTGCCCTGGTGCAGCAGGGAGCGGGATCATAAAGACCATTTGTGTGGGTAGCTCAAGGTGGTCGGGCAGCTATTCTGCTATCTGATTGTGAAGTTCCAGATTTGCTAATTTGCTTGGGAGCTTTTTCATAATTAATAAACTGTTTTAGAACTCATCTTATTAATATGAATTATGGATAACGTGTTTAACAATACAACAGTTATTTTTATTTTAATTCATGCAATAAATGGTACACAATACTGGTAAATATTCGAAGTACAGGTACTTTTTCATTTAACTTAGACTCTACAAATGTTGCTCTCTAGTGGTTTATGACTTTCAGCACCTACAAATTAAATGGTTTAAACATAGTCTCCTTAATTTTTCTCTCAAGCCTACGTACTTGTTTAAGCAAGTATATGGATATATTGTAATTGGATTGTCTATTTTCCCTGTTTTGCAGTAGCATGAAGTTGTTTTCCTTTACCCCTAAGGAACATTTATGTTTAGGAAAAATATCATTTCAATCTGTGCAAGAACCCTTGG